>NC_142486.1:39380000-40005000 GCF_049115385.1 Moschus berezovskii | reverse complement strand
GCTAGGTCTTCGTTGCGGCTCAGGTTTTTTTCTGGTTGCAGCGAGTGGGGTCTACTCACTAGTTGCGGTGTTCTGGCTTCTCATTGCAGCGGCTTTTCTTGTTGCAGCTCCTGGGCTCCAGAGCACAGGCTCAGCAGTTTTGCCGCTTGGGCTCAGTTGCTCCACGGCTTGTGGGATCTTCCCAGATCAGGGATCAAACCCGCGTCTCCTGCAATGGTAGGCAGATTCTTTACCCCTGAGCCACCAGGGAAGTTCCCAGAAAGATTTCTTAATTTTTCTTTGAAACGTAATTTGTATCCTACAGTGTAGTGTGTTGACTAGTGGTCCCCCAAACTTCGTGTTCATTTGGAACCTCAGAATGTGACTTTGTTTAGAGCAACGGGCTTGGCAGAGGTAACTAGTGAAGGATCTCCAGACGAAATCACCATGAGTTGAGAGAGGAGACAGATGCACAGGAGAGAAGGCCCTAGGAATATGGAGGCAGAGATAAGAGGAATGCAAGCACAAACCAAGGGATGCCAGCAGCCACCAGATGCTGGGAGAGGCTGGGAGTCTCCTCCCCCAGGGCCTCTGGAAAGGTTCAGTTCAGTTCAGTTCACTTCAGTCACTCAGTCTTATCCGACTCTTTGTGACCCCATGAATCGCAGCACGCCAGGCCTCCCTGTCCATCACCAACTCCCGGAGTTCACTCAAACTCACCTCCATCGAGTTGTTGATGCCATCCAGCCATCTCATTCTCTGTCGTCCCCTTCTCCTCCTGCCCCCAATCCCTCCCAGCATCAGAGTCCTTTCCAGTGAGTCAACTCGTCGCATGAGGTGGCCAAAGTATTGGAGTTTCAGCTTTAGCATCAGTTCTTCCAATGAACACCCAGGACTGATCTCCTTTAGAATGGACTGGTTGGACCTCCTTGCAGTCCAAGGGACTCTCAAGAGTCTTCTCCAACACCACAGTTCAAAAGCATCATTTCTTCGGCGATCAGCTTTCTTCACAGTCCAACTCTCACATCCATACATGACCACGGGAAAAACCATAGCCTTGACTAGATGGACCTTTGTTGGCAAAGTAATGTCTCTGCTTTTTAATATGCTGTCTAGGTTGGGCATAACTTTCCTTCCAAGGAGCAAGCGTCTTTTAATTTCATGGCTGCAATCAGCATCCGCAGTGATTTTGGAGCCCAAAAAAATAAAGTCTGACACTGTTTCCACTGTTTCCCATCTATTTCCCATGAAGTGATGGGACCAGATGCCATGATCTTTGTTTTCTGAATGTTGAGCTTCAGGCCAACCTTTTCACTCTCCTCTTTCACTTTCATCAAGAGGCTTTTGAGTTCCTCTTCACTTTCTGCCATAAGGGTGGTGTCATCTGCATATCTGAGGTTATTGAAATTTCTCCTGGCAATCTTGATTCCAGCTTGTGCTTCCTCCAGCCCAGCGTTTCTCATGATGTACTCTGCATAGAAGTTAAATAAGCAGGGTGACAATATACAGCCTTGACATACTCCTTTTCCTATTTGGAACCAGTCTGTTGTTCCATGTCTAGTTCTAACTGTTGCTTCCTGACCTGCATACAGGTTTCTCAAGAGGCAGGTCAGGTGGTCTGGGATTCCCATCTCTTTCAGAATTTTCCAGTTTATTGTGATCCACACAGTCAAAGGCTTTGGCATAGTCAATGAAGCAGAAATAGATGTTTTTCTGGAACTCTCTTGCTTTCTCCATGATCCAGCGGATGTTGGCAATTTGATCTCTGGTTCCTCTGCCTTTTCTAAAACCTGCTTGAACATCTGGAAGTTCATGGTTCACATATTGCTGAAGCCTGGCTTGGAGAATTTTGAGCATGACTTTACTAGCGTGTAAGATGAGTGCAATTTACTGCAATGCCTCGAGTTAGGACTTCTGGCCTCCAGATTGCAGGAGACAAATTCCTGTTGTTTTGAGCCACACTGTTTGTGGCAATTTGTTACGGCAGCCCTGGGAAGCACACACATGCAGGTAAGCCACAGACCAGGATGCACTGTGCTTTCCACCCCTTTCTTCTCCGGGTGGATGCTCTCTACAACTTGGAGGTTTCTAGAGCTTTTTGAGAGCACTACCTTTATTTCTTAGCAGTTGAGGCTTCATGAAAATTCAGATGAATTATGACACTTTTTTAATCTTAAAAAATACTGAGGGGAGAAAAAAAAACCCTAAACACTGAAAGTAAAAGACCAACCAATCAAAATCCTATCACTTAAACAAATGTATTTCATAAAACTATAAACATAATTTCATAAAAATATAACATATTTTATATAAATATGTTATATTTTATAAAAGACCAAGCAATCAAAATCCTATCACTTAAAATTATAAGCATATTTCATAAAAATATAAACATTTTATAAAAATGCAAACATTCTTTATAAAAATGTAAGCGTATTTTACAAAAATATAAAGTGGCACTCCCTCAGCTGGTACCCCACACCGCAGAGCCCTCGAAGCATTGGTGGGAGCCGCTTCCTGGAGAGGTCACAGAGCACGGTGCCATCTGAAGATCAGAAGGAGACATCCGTGCACACATAGTATTGGCACAAATTCATAATACGAAAAAAATGGGAAAAACCTAAATGCCCATCCATAGGATATTACTTAAAGTAATGGTCGTCAAGGCTGCATATTGTCACCCTGCTTATTTTACTTATATGCAGAGTACATCATGAGGAACGCTGGGCTGGAGGAAGCACAAGCTGGAATCAAGATTGCCAGGAGAAATTTCAATAACCTCAGATATGCAGATGACACCACCCTTATGGCAGAAAGTGAAGAGGAACTCAAAAGCCTCTTGATGAAAGTGAAAGAGGAGAGTGAAAAGGTTGGCCTGAAGCTCAACATTCAGAAAACAAAGATCATGGCATCTGGTCCCATCACTTCATGGGAAATAGATGGGAAACAGTGGAAACAGTGTCAGACTTTATTTTTTTGGGCTCCAAAATCACTGCGGATGCTGATTGCAGCCATGAAATTAAAAGACGCTTGCTCCTTGGAAGGAAAGTTATGCCCAACCTAGACAGCATATTAAAAAGCAGAGACATTACTTTGCCAACAAAGGTCCATCTAGTCAAGGCTATGGTTTTTCCCGTGGTCATGTATGGATGTGAGAGTTGGACTGTGAAGAAAGCTGATCGCCGAAGAAATGATGCTTTTGAACTGTGGTGTTGGAGAAGACTCTTGAGAGTCCCTTGGACTGCAAGGAGATCCAACCAGTCCATTCTAAAGGAGATCAGTCCTGGGTGTTCATTGGAAGGACTGATGCTAAAGCTGAAACTCCAATAATTTGGCCACCTCATGCGACGAGTTGACTCACTGGAAAGGACTCTGATGCTGGGAGGGATTGGGGGCGGGAGGAGAAGGGGACGACAGAGAATGAGATGGCTGGATGGCATCACTGACTTGATGGACATGAGTTTGAGTGAACTCCGGGAGTTGGTGATGGACAGGGAGGCCTGGCGTGCTGTGATTCACGCGGTCGCAAAGAGTTGGACACGACTGAGCGACTGAACTGAACTGAACTGAATGGTGATAAAACCTTGCATTAAAAGAGCAGCTCTGTTCTCCTGGTTATCAAGGCGTAGGCATCAGGCAGGCTGTATTCTCTGCCAACATAGGGAAGTAGGTGATACAGGGTTGGTGGTGCATGGTAAGATGAGTGGTGTTTTGTATGTGTCAGTGACTCCGGGCCTCCCCCTGCCAGACCTGTCCCCAGGAAGCCTCAGGCTTCCTCCTGCTAGCTAGTCCTCCCCAGGACACAGCCCTCACCAAGTCACTGCCCTCTCAAGCCCGAGTGTCACCTCCTCCAGGAAGTCTCCCAGGACTGAAGGCTCCCGGCTGGGGCCTCCCAGAGTAAACATCTGCTGCCAAAGCTATTGGCAACAGGGCTTCTGATCAGTATGAGCTGGAGGCTGCTGAGTGGGCAGGGACTGGACTGAGCGGCTGGACTTGCAGCTGTGTTTATGCAGGAGCTCAGCCTCCTCTCCAAA
This sequence comes from Moschus berezovskii, assembly GCF_049115385.1. Lineage (NCBI taxonomy): Eukaryota > Metazoa > Chordata > Mammalia > Artiodactyla > Moschidae > Moschus > Moschus berezovskii. Next base: position 40,000,987 of record NC_142486.1, on the reverse strand, counting down.
GGGCTCCAAGTTACAGGGTCTTTGGCTCCATTTTCTGCAACCTGTGGCCTACCGCCTCTCCATGCCTCCTTTACCAGCTACGTGGGAAGCCCGCCCAGGTGCTGGGTGCTCCCTCTGCGCCTCATCTGCACCCATGGAGCCCTAAGTTGTCTCACAGCTGGTACCTTTAAAAGCTTTTTGTTGCAGAGCAGGCGAAAGAGAACAATGGAACAAACCATTGCTTCCCAGTGGCAGTAGTGGTAAAGAACCCACCTGCCAATACAGGAGATGTAAGAGATGGAAATTTGATCTCTGGGTTAAGAAAATCCTCTGGAGCGGGCCATGGCAACCCACTCCAGTATTCTTGCCTGGAGAATCCCATGGACAGAGGAGCCTGGCGGGCTACGGCCCCTAGGGGTCGCAAAGAGTCGGACGCGTGATCTCGGAAGCATGCTTTCTGGGAAGCTGCTGCTTTTCTAAGAAGCCCTGGTGGTGAGTTTCGGTGCCCAGGAGGGAGGAGAAAGGAAATAGCGCTCTCACGTCCGTTTGCTCATCTGGCCCAGTTAGAGCTGAGAGTCGGAGAGGAGAGAGCTCGGCTTCCTTCAAAAGGTGAGCAGGTGCCAGACTGGGGACCAGAGTGGGATTTCTGCTCCACCAACATGTGGGGGCACTTTTGAACAGGCTGGGGGTGGGGGTAGTTGGGCAGGAAGTGGTTGGGAGAGGGGAGAGAGGGGACCTAGATGCTCCTTTCTCTATACCCAGCAGTCCCTGAGGTGGCACAGCCTGCACCCTACTGTCACCTTCCAGGGGACCCCCAGCCCCGCCAAGGTCAGCTCCAGGCAGGTGGCACTTGTCCCTTGTCTGGGCGACCCCTCCAGAAGGGTTGGGGCCAGGCCTCAGTCTCTGCTGGGAGGGGACCCCGGGGACCGTGGGGGAGTCGGAGTGTGTGGGAAAGAAGATGACTACAGGTGTTCCCCACAGGCGTGAACTCTGATACCTTGAGAAGATGACAGTAGTGAAAAGCGCGTTCCTCTTCCACTTGGTAAGAGACAAGTTCCCCCTCGAAACCAGCCGGACCTGACCAGGCCCAGCCAACAGCTGCCGGCACAAGAGCAGGACCCTGGTTGTTTCCAGAACAGATGATATCTCCAGGGACCTGGGGGTGGGGGTGGGGGGACTGCTTCCCTTGGACTGAGACCCCAGCACATCCCCAGCTACAGACCAGGAGGTTCAGGGGAAATGAGGGACCCCGCGGCCTCTACCCGTGCTGGGGGCCTGGGTCTGGCTGGAGCCATGCTTCAGAAGCCAGAGTGGCCCCCTCACCCCAGACCCTAGAGCCCATACCTGGATCACCCGGAAGGGCTTCCCCCAGGCAGTCCTGTCCCAGGTACCCCCCACCCCACCCCGTGGGCCCTTTCTTCCTCCCACCAGTCCAGGAGGCAGAGGGTGCCATCTCCATGAGGGCCAAGTTGCTGCCCTGAAATTACTGGATTGTTACTGCAGACGGAGGGGCAAGGCCAGCATCTGCCTTAGAGTTTATTCTTCCTGCTCAGCCGGGGGTGGGAGGGCAGGGATGGGGCCATCTTGTTGAGTGTCCCTGTCTTTTCTCTGGTTCCTACATCTCCCGTCAGTCTGGGACCCCGAGTCCCACAGTCCCCTCACTGTCTCTATCCTGTGGGGTCACCCTGGTGTCACTCAGGTCACCTGACCTCATTCCCCCCTTATAGGCAAAGGCTCCTGTGTCTATGAGTGTAAAGGCCATAGGGTCTGCGGTGTGGCCCGCTGCACTAGTAGTAGTTGCTGGGATGGCCCTTTACGCCTGGATGAGGACCACTGAAAGACAACGCCCTGAGAGGCCCTAAGTTGACCACAGGTAGGGATCAGGGAGTGTGTGAGTAAGAGGGAGGCCTGGGCGTGGTTTGGGGGAGGCACAGGTGCAGTGGGGAGAAGGTGGTGGGACTCCCTCCGTTGGCCTGGAGGCTTAGTGACCCCACCCAACTGGCCACCTTTGTCCTCCTCCCATGGTCAGTTATGGGCCCTGCCTGACCCCACCTGGTTCTCTTGCAGGTAAAAATGAACAAGAACCCTAAAATGCATTGAAAGGAATACTCTCCCAGCTCCCTGCAGACTGGAGAGTCCACCTTCCTGGGGTCAGGAATTGTTTGAAGCAACATTTTATCTTTGGGGTTTGAGCAAAATCAACTTGTGGGCAAAAAAATAAATTTGTTGAACACACACTTATTGAATGTGCCTGAGTCTGTTACAGAACTGCTCTCTGAATCCCAGGATTCAGGGTCCTTTGAGGTCCAGCTCTAACCCAAGCGGCCCTGAACCGTACCCACCCCAACCAGGCTCCTGGCCCTTCTCCAAGGGCTGCCTGGCCCAGGCCGCCTCTCAGCCCATGGGGGGCCCTTTGGGGCCTCTGTGCTCTGAGGCCCTGACGAGGGAAAAGCTCCCAGCTTTTCCTCTCCTGCACTCACAGTCACACACCAACACTTCTCACACAAGATGTGTGGGATTTATCACACCTGCCAGTTTTCCAATTTCCTGTGGAGAACAACTGAGATTTTTATGACAACTATGCTTTGATTTATTTTACTGACATAGAGTTGATTTGCAATGCTGTGTTAATTTCTGCTGTTGTACAAAATCAGTTTGGTGGCAAAGTATTCAGTTATACACATATATGCATACTATTTTTCATATTCTTTCCTGTTATGGTTTATTACAAGATATTGAATATAGTTCCCTGTGCTGTACAGCAGGACCTTGTTGTTTATCCAACTTATATGTAATAATTTGCATCTGCTAATCCCAAACTCCCACATTTATAATTTTTTCTTTTTCTTTTTATTGGCCATGCCGTGTGGCAGCATGTGGGATCCTAGTTCCAACAGAGGTCAGTCAAACCTGTGGCCCCTGCAGTGGAATCATGAACTCCTACACGCCACAGGGAATTCTCTGTTTTTTTTTTTTTTAAACTGAGATTTAATTCACATGCCATAATATTCACCATTTTTTATTTAAACAATTAAAAAAATTTTTGGCCACACAGCTTGCAGGATCTCAGTTCCCCCACCAGGGATGGAATTCCCCTCCTGCCACCACACCCCTGCAGGGCTGTGAAAGCCCTGAATCCTAACCACTAGACCAACAGGGAATTCCCAATATTCACCATTTTAGAGTGTACAGCTTTATGGCTTTTATTAACAGTATATTTACAACCATCACCATTATCTAATTACAGAATGTTGTCATAACCCCCAAAGAAACCCAGTCCCCTTTCAGCAGTCACTCCTCATTTCCCCCCAGATCTCTCAGCCCCCAGCCATTACTAGTCTACTTTCTGTCTCTATAGATTTGCCTTTCTCTGCATTTCACATAAATGGAACTCGCAGTATTTGTCATCTACTGTCTGGCTTCTTTCACCCAGCAGTGAGGTCTCCCAGCTTCCTCCACGGTGTTCAGGTTTCTGTATTTGGTTCCTTATTATGGTGGCTCAGACAGTAAAGAATCTGCGCGAAATGCAGAAGACCCGGGTTCCATCCCTGGGTCAGGAAGAGCCTCTGGAGAGGGCAATGGCAACCCACTCCAGTATTGTTGCCTGGAGAATTCCATGGACAGAGGAGCCCTCAGGCTACAAGTCCATGGGGTCACAAAGAGTCGGACAGGATGAAGTGACTGAGCACGGACACAGCACATGGCTGAGTGAAGCTGCACTGAGGGACAGCTGGCATTTATTAATCCACATATCCGTGGCTGGACACCTGAGTCCTGTCATACTGGTTTCACTGTTATAAATAATTTAAAAAGCCAGAGGCTAAATCAGGGTCGCCTCAGGATAGGCCAAAGAGTGAAACTGGCCACGAAACAACTGTCAGAGGATAAACAGGAAGTCTTCTAGTTATTCAGTAACAGGGTGTGGGGAACAGAGACCAGAGAAACCAAAGAGCCCTTCTGTGCACACACCTCTGTGCTTGTCCCAGGTCAACATGGAGAGCAGACCCACGTTTCCCACCCGTGGACACTCTGCGGCTGATGCTCCTGTGGCAAGAAAGGGGCGTGTGGGGGTGCCGTCTGAGCCAGCCGACCTCGGAGGCCCATCCAGGTCCTTTGAGGCCTGGGCACCAGCTCTAACTTGTCTGCTGCAGGGGTTGGGGGGAGGGTGGTGGTTCGGCCAGGAAGGATCTCTCACTGACTACCCGGCAGATGGCTGGCTATCTTTCACTCCATATATTTCCTCTGGCATAAAGCTCAATGCTAATTGCAGGCCCCTCTTCCGTCTCCTTTCTCTCTCTCTTTCTTTCCTCCCTCCCTTCTTTCCTTCTTCCTTTCACTACACTCACGTTTTACAAAAGCAATGTCCTTGAAGTACAGTTGACACAGAATAAAATTTTCCCTTTGGAAATATACATTAGTTACTATTAGATACTTATTTGTTGAATAAATAAATCCCAGGGGACTTCCCTGGTGGTCCAGTGGTTAAGATTCCCAGCTTCCACTGCAGGGAGCATGGACTTGATCTCTGGTTAGGGAATTAAGATCCCACATACTGAAAAAAAACTATTTGATAGGGGCAATGAGAAATTCAATTTTCAATCGATTAAAATTATAGACAGGTCCCTAAGCATTATCAGTGTTTTGAAACAATTTGGCAATATGTTTTAAAAATAAATAAATTCCAAAACATGAGAGAATCAAGCAGAAAGGGAGAAATTATCAAGCCATTAGAAACAAGTCAAAGCAAATGCTATGAACTGAATTTTGTCCCCACTCCCCACATGAAGAAGTTCAAGTCCTAATCCCCAGTGCTTGTGAATGTGACCTCGTTTAGAAATAAGGACTTTGCCATTAAGTCCTTAAGATGATCGTGTTAAGATGAAGTTGCCAGGGTGGACCCAATTCAAATGACAGGTGTCCTTACGAAGAGGGGAGATATGGACACAGAAATGCACACAGGAGGACACTCTGCGAAGGTGACTGCAGAGATCGGAGTGACGCATCTAGAAGCCAAGGAGGGAGGCCTGGAACAGACTCTCCCTCCCAGCCCTGAGATGGTCGATGGCATCACCTACTCAAAGGACTCGTGTTTGAGCAAACTCCGGAAGACAGTGAAGGACAGGGGAGTCTGGCGTGCTACAGTCCTTGGGGTCGCGAAGAGTCGGACACAACTGAGCGACTGAACAACAACTCAGCCCTCAGAAGGAACCCACCCTGTCCACACCTTGACCTCAAATTTCTGGCTTCCAGAACTATCAGATGAGAAGTTTCTGTTGTTTCAGCCGCTACATTTGTGATACTTTGTTCAGTACCACTGACACGCTAATACTAATATGGGAAGAACTTGCTTAGGCTGACTTTATTTATTTTTAAAAATTTTATTCATTGATCTATTTTTGGTTGTGCTGGGTCTTCACTGTTGCGGCTGGGCTTCCTCTAGTCATGAGGAGAGGGGTCCACTTTTCGTTGCAGTGCGAGGGCTTCGCATTGTGGTAGCTTCTCTTGTTGTGGAGCACAGGTTCTAGGCACGTGGGCTTCAGTAGCTGCAGCATGTAGGCGCTGGGGTGCTCAGGCTTCAGTAGTTGTGGTAAACGGGCTTTAGTTGCACAGGGCATGTGGAATCTCCCTGGACCAGGGATCAAACGCACGTCCCCTGCATTGGCAGGTGGTTCCTAGCCACTATACCACCAGGGAAGGCCAGGATGATTTTTAAGAAACAAGAAACTCAAACTGGAAAAGACCACGAGATTCAGCTGAATATGGAATTCCCTGGTGGTACAGTAGTTGCACTGCTTACACTGTCGAGGGCCTGGTTTGATTCCTGGTTGGGGACCAAGATCTCACAAGTGGGAAAATAAATAAATATTCAGATGTGGAGATGCATACACCAATTTTCTCAACCATCTCCCCTACCAGATGCAAATGATAATGTTTCCATTAAATATGGAATGCTAGGGTTAACTAAATTCAGTAAGGTTTCTCAAATCAGTACGGAAAAGATGAACAAGTTCATAGAAAAATGAATAGCGCAGCAGGTCTCAAAGTGTATTCTTGTGGCCCCTAGGGGTTCCCAAAGCCCTTTCAGGAGGCCCATGAATATTTCATAGTATTAATAATACTGAGGCAATTGTGGCCTTTTTCATTGTGATGAGTTTGCACCAATGATGCGAAAGCAATGATGGTTCTTAGTGTGAATCAAGGCAGCGACACCAAACTGACAGAATTTGTTGCCAATAATAAAATTCGAAGGTTTTTGGCAAAAAGTGCAATTTTGGAGATTGTATCTGCCACCTTTAGCTTCACAATTTCCCAATATTGCCGGAGAATTGCAATATTCATGAATGTCATACATTTTTTTTTCATATTGTATAATAAGATGTGTCAACGGTCCCAAAATCTAGTCAGTGAACAAATATGTTTGGAAAGACCAACACGTGATTTACAAAATCACATGTGAATAAAAGATTCTTTCAAAGTGCAAGATGGATCAGTGGGTTTTCATGTAATAGAATACAAAAAGCACACTGATATCTCCTGAGATTCCATGCTGCAGCTAACCTTCAAAAAACCACCACATTCTGAGTGTCGGTGTAGTATCGAAGAAGAATGACCATAATTATCTGAAAAGTCTCTAAAAAGACTACTTTCTTTTCCAATTTTTTAAAAAATCTGAGGCTAAATTTTCTTCATGCACTTCAATCAAATCAATGTATTCTTATAGAGTGAAGGCAGACACAGATATGAGAAGCCAGCTGTCTTTTCTCAAATGTGATATTAAACAGATTGTTTTTTGGGCCATGCCACAAATCATGTAGGATCTTATTTCCCCAACCAGGGGTAGAACCGATGCCCCCTGCAGTGCCCCCTGCAGTGGGAGTCCTGAGTCTTAACCACTGGACTGCCAGGGAAGTCCCCAAATAGATTTTTAAAAAATGTATCACACTGCCATTCTTCTCACTCGTTTTTGATTTGAAGAAATAGTGAATTTATCATTGCTATTTTATATTTTCAGATTAACTTTGATATTGGAAATATTGATAGACGAAACCTATAAAAACAAAAGCTCTTTGAGCTGCTCAGTAATTTAAAGAGTGTAATCACTGTTTAAAGGGTTTCTGAGACCAAAATTTCTGAGAACCACAGGACTAAGAAATGTAAATGTTGGAACCCATGGCCCACAGAATGCTACTCTGTGAATTCTCACAATGACTCCCTGAGGTGGGGGATATTATTATACCCATTTACTAGATGAGAAAACTGAGACACAGACAGGAGAAGCAATTGCTTGTCACACAGCTAGCTAACGCCAGAGCTGGGATTTGAATCCAGGCATCTGACTCCAAGCTTGTGCATTTCCTTAGGGACAATCTGGCAATAAGTTCTGCTGCTGCTGCTGCTGCTAAGTCACTTCAGTCGTGTTCCAACTCAGTGCGACCCCATAGATGGCAGCCCACCAGTCTACCCCATCCCTGGGATTCTCCAGGCAAGAACACTGGAGTGGGTTGCCATTTCCTTTTCCAGGCAATAAGTTCTAAAAGCCCTTAAAGATATTTGCCTTCTTTGACTCTTTCATTTTGAAATTTTATGAAAGGGGATAATCAGAGATAATCAAATTTGGATATAAAGATATTTATAATGTAATAAAATTAGAAACAACCAGTAGTCAGTGGATTATTAATAGATAATGGAAAAGGCCTTTGAATGAACCTAGAAAATAACCAGGAAATGACGTGATCCCTGGAGAAAGGACTGGAGGGTGTTGGAAGTCTGACTGCTGAACCTGAACCTGGGGATGAGGAATCTGCAGGTAGGGAAGTGGGGGGGAGGAGGGAGCTGGGAGCCTTTGGGAGGCAGACACAGGTTCTGCTGATGTTTGGACTTGAGGAGGATACAGGAGAATGTGGTGAGCTGAAGGACACAGGATGGAGAAGATGCAGAGATCGTGGGAAATGCCTGACATCCCGGGCAGGCGGGCCCCAAGGGACCTGGACCTGCCCTGCCCAGGGTGCCCAGGAGCAGCCTTAGAGGAAGAGGAGGGAGGCGGAGAGGAGGGGTGTCAGGGGAGTGGCATTTTCTAGAGGAGCAGTGTCTTCATTCTGTCCACGTGAGGACACGCAGCCAGAAGACTGGGGGCTCCAGCCGGGCGAGTGGAGGACTGGGAAGGGGAGAGGCGAGCAGAGGGCGCAGGAGCGGTGCGGGAGGGGAGCGGGGGCGTCGTTGCACCTGGGGCGGATGAGAGGCAGGGCCGGCCTCAGCTCGGAGGATGCTGGACCACTCGGATCGCCACCCGCCAAGTGTCCAGGAGAGCACTCCCAGGCCCCGCAGCTCCCCGCACCAGAGCAATCCTGGTCCCCACCACACAGGATGGTCAGAGAATAAGTGGGCAGTGACTGTGCGCTGTGAGTAGGGGCTGGACCAATGGGCGATAGACGGACCGATAGATGAATACTGGACCTGTGGGCGTTTGGGGGTACCACTAGCGAGGAAGAGACCAATGGCGAGGGTGGGACCGAGGGTCCAAGAAGGATCAATGCCAAAGATGCTGTGCCCTCAGGGATGCTGGGGGCAGAGAGGAATCAGTGGCTTTGATGAGCATAAAGGAAGTTCTCTCTGTTCGCTCAGAAGAACGACGAGGACTATCGAGGCCCCTAAACAAATGCTCAGGCTTCCTCCGCGTCGAGCCGGTCAAACACTGGGGGAGGTCGGATGATCCCAGTTAAACCCACCCTCCAATCCTGGGAGAGCCCCGCCCAAGGTTCGTAGCTTGGCAGGCCCCGGAACTCTCAGCCCCGCCCAGTACCCGCATGGCCCCGCCCCCACGCGCCGATTGGTCAGTCCGCCAGCTCAGCCCCGCGCTGGGAAGACCCGGAGAAACCACTTTGGCCCAAGGAACGGGCCCCTTACAAGCGCTGCAGCGCATGCTCGTTCCTTGACCCCAGCCTGAGGTGACTGCCCGAACCTAGGCGGGGGCCCCCAGACACCGAGGCCGAGGGTCCTGCCGCTGCTCGGCCTCCGGAGAGAGAGGGTCCCTCTGCCGTCGCCGCCCGGCCGGTGCCCGGTGAGGACGGGCCCCAGCGGATCGGGGAGGGTCTCAGGTCCCTGCCGGGCTCTCCTGGGGGTCCACAAGGGCTACTGATGCTGGGGGATCGGGGTGCTCCCCACCTCTGCCTCCCGGCGCTCAGGCCGTCTCCTTGTCCTTCATCCACGATTCAAGCTCCTTCCTCCTCGTTGCTCGTTGCCCCCAACCACCCCGACCCCAGGACTGAACCCTCACACCCCAAATCAGGGAACCCCACTCTGGGTTCTCTATCCTTGACCGCCCCACCCAGTAGCGCCCCCGCCCTGCACCCAGCCCCGGTCCCGTCCCATCCCTGTGGCTCTAGCGATGCTCACGGGGCTGGCGGTTGGTGGTCTGAGATGTTGGGACAGGGGAGGCACTCAGGGGGCTTGGTCAGGAGGGGCGATCCTAACGCGAGAGGAGAGAGGTGGGGAGCGGGGGCAGTTTGGGCGCAGCATAGACAGGTCTAAGGGCAGAATACAGCGGGTAAGAAGGAGTAAAGCTAAGTAAGACTGCTGCTGCTGCTGCTAAGCCGCCTCAGTCGTGTCCGACTCTGTGCGACACCATAGACGGCAGCCCACCAGGCTCCCCCGTCCCTGGGATTCTCCAGGCAAGAACACTGGAGTGGGTTGCCATTTCCTTCTCCAAACTACCTTTGGTGACTGGTTCTAAGCCATGGTGATTAGGGGGAAAGAGATGTCATTACAGGAAATCCCCACTTTGGGGAACCCGTTCCCTGTACACTATCAAGTAGCAATTCTTGACCCATTTTGGATCTTGTTGCTGCTTTGAAAATCTCCCTGTAAGGACCTGAACCTGATGCCTAAGTGAACCCATCACCTCACCAGCAGCCCCATCACAGCGCTCCAAGAAGCACATGGGACAGTGATTATGGAGTGGCTGAAGAACAGTTCAACTATGAATGAGAGATTAGAAGCTTCCTAAGCTGAGGACCCAGGGCATCAACCATGTTTCACAAAGTATCAGAATCAAATAGAGTACTGGTTAAAAAAAAGAAAAAGTAGATTCTCAGGGCCCTCTCCAGAGGCACTGAGAAAGAAGTCTGGGGTTGGAGGAGTCCAGGATTGGGCATTTTAAACAAGAATTCTGGAAGATTCTTAGGTATCGTGAAGTTGGGAAACCACTGGTCATAGACTAAACTTCCCTTTTCTTAGTACATGAGTTTTATTGAGATAGTTTACATACTGTGAATTCACTCACAATGTGCAATTCAATGGCTTTTAGTAAATTCACCAAGTTCTGCAGCCTTCACCACCATCAGTTTTGGAAATTTTTCATCATCCCAGAAACCCCCATACTAGTATTCACTCTTCTGGCCCCCATCCCTCCCACCCCTAACTCTAGAAAACCACAAATTTACCTTCTGTCCCTATGGATTTTTCTACTGTAGAGAAATTTTCTAGAGACTTCAGGTCATTTTATAGAAATGGAATGTATAATTTGCGATCTTTGATGATAGGCTTTTTTTTCACTTAGCTAATCTTTCCAAGGCTTATTCATGTGTGGCATGAATTTGTCAAATTATCAAATAATATTCCATTGTGTGGACACATCACATTCTGTTTATTCATTTACCTGTTGATGGATAATTGGGCTGTTTCACTTTTTGGTGTCTATAAATAATGCTGCTGCAAGCATTCTATGTACACATTTTTATGTGGACATCAGTTTCTATTTCTCTTGGAGAAACAGCTAGGAGTGGAATTGCTGGGATATATGGTAATTTTATGTTTAACCTTTTGTGAAATCGCCAGATTGTTTTCCAAACTGGCTGTGCCTATATACATCTCCACCAGCAGTGTATCAAGGTTCAATTTTGTTCTCAACCTCGCCATCACTTGTTATTGTCTGTTTTTTGCTTTGTTTTATTAGATCCATCCTAACAGTGTGAAATAGTATCTCATGATCCACGTCTCCCTCACGACTAATGATGCTGAACATCTCATGTGCTTACTGGCCACTTGTATATTTTCTATGGAGAAAGGCCTTTTCAGATTCTTTGCCCATTTTAAAATTGAGTTATTTTTCTTTTTATTACTGAGTTGTAAGTGTTCTTTATAAATTCCAGATGCAGGTCCTTTATCAGATATGTTGTTGTTTTAGTCACTAAGTTGTGTCTGACTCTTTTGCGGTCCCATGGACTATATGCCAAACTCCTCTGTCTATGGGAAATTCCAGGCAAGAATACTGGAGTGGGTTGCTGTTTTCTTCTCCAGGGGATCTTCCCGACCCAGGGATCAAACCCGGGTCTCCTGCATTGGCAGGTGTATTCCTCACCACTGAACCACCAGGGAAGCCCTTTATCAGATACACAATCTGCAAAAAATGTTCTCCTATCCTATGGGTTGCCTTTTAACTGTCTTGATTGTGAGTCTGACTCACAAAAGTTTTAAATTTTGATGATGTCCAAATTACGTGTTTCTTCTTTGGTTGTCTGTACTTTTAGTTCTTTGCCTAATCCAACTCTTTTTTTAAGAGTTTTACCACTAACTCCCATGTTTAAGCCTGTGGTCATTTAGAGATAATTTTTTGGATATGGTACGAGGAAGAGGTCCAACCACCTGGAATTTCATCCCTGGACCACAAAGGTTTGGGCTAGGCCAGGGATGTGCCCCAGGGCCAATCAGGGGCCTGTGGGCGGGGCTTCCTGCCATACCCTTTCCTGCCCAGAGTGGCTCTGCCAAGGGAGGCACTGCCAGCATCTTTTCTGCTGCACCCTGTGTCCCCCCAGGCCCCTGATACACCATGTTGTCCACCCTGTGGGGCAGGGTGGGCAGAGCTGGGAAGGACCACATGGGAGGAGCAGGGGTTGGCTCATCCAGAAGCTGGACCAGGGACAGAAGAGATAATGAGACATCAATCCTAGGGGTGCCAGTGGTCAGGGGACTTGCCATGAAGCATAGACCTGAGGACACCCCCCCCCCGGAGGTGTCCTCCTATCACAGTGGGAGGTCTCTGCTCTCATGTCTAATTGTCAGGGGAACTTGTGGGGGACAAGGCACCCCAATCACACATTGATCTTGCACTTCAGGCTCCTGTCATGGGTGATGGGGTCTTGGAAGACTTTGAAGTGTAGGGCATGGACCCTTCAAGCCATGTGAGTTTGTTGTTCAGTTGCTCAGTCGTGTCCAACTCTTTGCAACCCCATGGACTGCAAACTCAAAGAAACAGTTCAAAGCCAGGTCGGAGAAGCAGGTCCAGGGGGACAGGTAAGAGTATGGGCTTCGCTGCCCCCTGGGTCCTGGACAGGGTACATGGGACGTATGCCAAGGTGACAGCCTTGTTTCTGGGCTAAAATGAGAAGGACCCTCACCATCTGCCCATTATCCAGACACCCCTAATAGACACCCCCACACCGATGCCCCAGGGCCTGGGTCTCCAGGTCAGCCCTGCCCCTGTCAGCCATCCTTTCTGCTTCTCCAGACCAGCAGCCAGGGAGCCCTCAGTGACCACAGCTCCTCTGGACACCTCCACAGCCCTTTCCCCACTCAGCGGGGGCAGCGTCAGCACCAGCTCAGACAGAAGTCGCTGCCCTCCTGGGGCCCTGGCATCCCCTAGCCCTGGGTGGCCCGGGCCTCTGGCCTGGAATGGGAACTGGATCTATTTGTGAATCCAGAGTCCCGCCTCCCAGGGCCAGGCTCCCCTCTGGGGTCTGCAGAGTGCCCTGGGGGCCCAGCCGCCACTCCTGGTGACGCAGAGTGTCGGGGTGAAGGGCAGAGGGCCTTCTGGGAGGGTCAGTGACCTGAGCTCACATCCCCCAAGTGCTTCTCCCTGACGCCTGTTGCTCAGGAAGCCCGGCTCCTGTTATCCTGGACCAGGCAGCCCAGGTGCAGTGCGGGGTGGGCCCTGGACCAGCTCAAACAGACCCCCAGCTCTGCTCCATGGCCGTGTGCCTCCGTGTTCTCATCTGTAACCTGAGTCGATAAGAATGATCAGCTTCCATAATGTGGGATGAAGGTTAAAAGGGAAAACCCATGGAAGCTCTCCACCCCGAGCTCAGCACCTGTGAGCCTGGATTTCCAGTAACTCACTGCTGTCAGTACCTTGGTCACCCCAGCAGCCCCTGGAGAACTCTGTTTCTGGCGCATATTACAGATGGGGAGTGAAGTTTGGCTGGGGGAGGTGATGGTCCCGAGGCTGCCAAGACGGCAGACATGCTGGCCCAGGTTCTCCAGCTCCATTCAGGTCCTTCCCCAAGGTGGGGGCGGGCATGGGGGGCACAGGGCAGCCCCACCTGCCCTGACCTCCAGCCCAGGTTCCTCCTGAACCTTGGTCCAAGGGCCCCCTCCACTGATGGGACTTTTTTTTTCCCATGGGATCCCTTAGTTTCCCAACCAGGGATCAAACCTACACCCCCTGCATTAGAAGCTCAGGGTCTTATCCACTGGACTGCCAGGGATATCTCTGCTGATGGGATTTTGCCTCCTCCCTTAGGACAGAGCCCCTGGACTGCCCGGTTCCTTGCAGGGAGGTGGAGGAGAAATCCTACTGAGAACTGAGCGTGGTCTGGGGGCCCGGCTGCCCGTCCCAGAATGCCCCTGCCCGAGCCCAGCGAGCAGGAGGGCGAGAGTGTGAAGGCTGGCCAGGAACCCTCCCCTGAGACCCCTGAGCCAGGCACAGATGTCGTCCCTGCAGCCCCCAAGAAGCCCAGGAAGTTCTCCAAACTGGTACTGCTGACTGCCTCCAAGGACAGTGCCAAAGTGGAAGCAGCCAAGCGCAAAGGTGTGCACTGCATCATGTCCCTGGGGGTGCCTGGCCCTGCCACCCTCGCCAAAGCCCTTCTGAAGATCCATCCTGAGGCTCAGCGGGCCATTGAGGCCGCCCCCCAGGAGCCTGAGCAGAAACGCAGCAAGCTGGACACAGGTGAGGCCCGGGCCCAGTACGCAGGACAGGAGCAGGGCCTTCTGAGGGCCGAAGTCAGGGGGCCTGCCAGGCATGGCTGGCCTGGAGAGGGTGTCTGTGCCATGGACATTTGTGTGTCTGTCTGAATACGTCTCGGTGTGAATCTCTGCGTGCCTGTAGGCCTCCATGCACACGTGCATGTATGTGTGTGTGTCTAAGGTTCTGTCTTTTTACTTGTGCATTTGCCTAGGAGGGTAACTGTGTGGGTCCTTGTGTGTCTGTGTTCCTGGGCCTATTTCTCTCCATGTCTGCTCTTCTGCATTTACATATTCATGTGTCTTTTTCACGAGAGGGGGGCATCCCCAGCCACCAGCTTAGAGTTCTCAGGGAACCTAAGGGACCCCTCAGGCTCCATCGTCTGCTAGACGGAGCCATCCTCAGGGAGTCAGGGAACCCGGAGCCCGAGGCCCCTCTGCAGGGGGCCCGGCTCACCCTTGAGCCCTTCTGCTGGCCTGTTCCATTCCAAGTGCCTCCTCGTGTCCACCTGCCTCTCCTGCAGGCGAGAGGGTTCTTCCTGGTGACCTGTGGGGAGGCAGGGCTCAGAGGAGCCAAGTGACCACCCTGAGGCCATCCGTCGGTCGCTGCAAAGGATGGGGGGCCATCTGGCTCAGAGCCCGTTTCTCCAGCTGGGCTGGGTGGGACAGGCCATCCCCGGGGCTCCCTCCACACCAGCTGAGACCTCTGCTCACTTCTCAGATCAGCCTGGGCTCTGGAGCCACGTATGCCTCAACCCATAGGGTGCCTTTGTGAGAATTAGGACAAATCCACCTTCCTCGGACGCAGATGGGGCGTGGAACGGGCTACACGCAGGCCCCCAGGCGCCCCTGGGCAGGCGCTCATGGGCATCCCTCAGCCTGCCCCTCCACCCTTACCTCCAGACCTGTCCACAGCGCTTCCCGCCTCCTGCCCAGTCCCCTGGCCGGGCAGCAGGGGTAGCAGCGACTTCCTGGTGCTCAGCCCAGAATTGGCCCGAAGTTTTCTGGAAACAACCTCTGTGTCCCTGGGCCAGTGGCCTTTGCGAGCGTGTCTGGAGTCAGTAGTTACTTCTCTAAGTCAGCCAACAGCTCCGCACCCCTCCCATGGCAGCCGGGACCCCCAGGTTTGCCCCACCCCCCCTCCACCCCCTGTTCCTTTGACAACAGCCTGATCCACCCCCTTCTCTTCCAGATGGAAAAGAAGACGGAAGCTTGGCAGGGCCTCCTGCCCCCAGCCCCTCAGTGGACGGGGAGGAGTCCACCTCGGCCCCCATAGAGCCCAGGGCGGCCCCGTAGCCCTGACAACCGAGGGTGCGTCCTGCCTGGGTCAGTGAACTTGGCTGCGCCTTCTACACGTTTCACTGGGCTTCTCCGGGGGCCCAGCCCCTGACTGGTTTTCACTTTCAGCACTGTAATTTTTTCCTCCCTGATCAAGCATAATTTACTTTTGTAGCAGAAAAAAAAAATTTTAAGAGAATAAAAGAAACTGTACACTAGGTCCCATCATAGATAGGTTTTTAAAATTCCATGATTCTGGATCCTTTGAGACCCCATCTCCAACCGCCACCACCCCTCTCCCCACCACCCCTACCCCAGGCCTCCCCTCTAGCACTTATCTAGCCCTTCCTGGCCCGGACCATCTCTCAGACCCCGGAGAGCTCTGCAAGGGCCTCCATTCCCCAGGGCCTCATACCCCTGGGCCTCTCAGCCTCTGACCCAGAGATGAGGTGGAGACTCCGAGACCTCTTTCTGCTGCCTTTGGTCTCCAGCCCAGAACCCCTGGGAAGTGGATCCTGCCTGTCCCTGGCTCTCCCTCCAGAGCCAGTCCCCAGGAGGCCTCAGCCTGCTTCTTCCTCCTGGACCCTCAGAAAGGCTGCCTCCTCCAGGGAGCTACACAGGACTGACAGCCCCCCTGCACAGGGGCCCTAATGTTCATGGCAGCCCCAGGTTCTGCTGAGGAGGAGGTGGGCCTGCAGTCTGAGGGGGCACCCCAACAGAAGTGTATGGTGCCCCGTTGTGTTCCCTCTGGGTGGTGTGGGGGCTGAGGTAGATTCTTGGGAGCCTGAGCACCCCACCTCCAGGTCCCTGGGGTACTGCCCTGCTGTTGCCCTCTTTCAACCAGAGTCGGGGTTCCCTGTGAAAAGGTGTCAGCCTGGAGAAGGAAATGGCAACCCACTCCAGTGTTCTTACCTGGAGAATTCCATGGACAGAGGAGCCTGGTGGGCAACAGTCCATGGGGTCGCAAAGAGTCTTGACTGAGCGACTGACACCTTCAAGACACTTCAGCCCACGTGTTCCTCGTCATTTGGAAACTGCCTTTGAGCAAAATGAAATGGATTTTTTTTTTTTAAGGCAGAGTTTAGAGGACTTGTTTTCAAACAACATTTTCCAAATTTAATCTGTTATCTGTTGACTCCCTCTTGGGAAAAGTGAGTTACGTGGCATCTTCCTTGCCCAACTCTCCATTCTGCTGTTATTTTTACAGCGTGGTTTTCTGTAACATTTACATTCTGTACCCATAACTTGGAAAGTTCTTTTGTCTGGATTCTATATTTAAATAGATTCCCATCCCCCACCCTGGTTCTCCTTTCCTGAGGTCTGAGTCATCCCCGTGGTGGGCTGGTTCTGAGGGGGCTGGGGGGTACTGTTCGATGGTGGAGCAGGCCTGGAGAAGAGACAGTGGGGAGAGGAGCCGACCCCTGCCACTCAGCCTGGCCTCCAGGCAGTCCTGGCCTGGACAGGGTCCCAGCGGGCATCCACTCCCTTGAACTGCACTGGGGCACCATCGACCCCTTCTGCAACTGCCAGGCAAGGCTGGGAGTGGCACTCGGGGCCCCAGTGAGGGCCTGGTTGACTCACTGGTCCCTGGAGGCTGTGTGGGGGAGCAGCAAAGAGGTACCTCCCTCTGGGGGCCAAAGTCGCCTGCCTAGAAGGTGGTCAGGACTTCGGGGCAGGAAGCCACTGCCGAGCCAGGATGGGAGCCCACATGCTGTATCTGGAGGTGTTGAGGTTTTCTTATTTTTTAAATTTTGAAACACTGCAAACTCCCACAGAAGTTGTACAAGCGTGAAGGGAGCACCGCCTAGATTCACCTGCCCTCTCCCTCCTGCTGCTTTCTTCCCCTTTGACTGCTTCTTCTTTCTTTAACACACCCAGACCAATATTGTATATTTCATTCTGTCTTATATTCATTTTAATTCATATTTATTTGGCTGCAGCAGGTCTTGGTTGGGGCACACGGGATCTTCTGTGCCCCAGATGTGGGATCATTAGCTGTGGCATGTGGGATCTAGTTCCCTGACCAGGGATCGAACCCAGGCTGGCTGTATTGGATGTGCAGAGTCTTAACCACTGGCCCACCAGGAAGTCCCACCTTTGGAGAACCTTAATGTCTTCCCAGAGCAAGATACACAGGACCCAGTGGTCAACAGATCACAGCCCAGGCTCCCAGAGCTAGACAGGAAGCACAGAACTTCCTGCGACAAGTCCATGAAAACTGGGGCTAAGGGCTGCCAGGGAAAAGGCCAGGAGCTCCTCAACATATGACAGGGCCCTGGGAAGCCCCGTGAAGGGAGCTGAAGGGTAAGGATGACATGCTTGGGAGAGGCGAGACTTGGGCCCAGAGAGAGAAGGACAGGAAGGCCACGGGGCAGGCAGGATGGGCAGAGGCTAGTGGCCCAGAGCCTGGGGGCCTAGAGGTCACAGGTAGTTCTGGATTCATGGAAGGTAGAGGGAGGTGGGGAAGGATTCTCCCAGAGGGGGAACCTAGTCAGCATGGTTTTACAAAACTCGCCAGACACCTGGAGGAGAACGGATGTGAGGTGGGGTGGGGGCATCCAAAGTGGGAGCTGAGAGAACAGTCAGGAGGCCACCCCAGACACAACTCCCTACCCCTTGCCCCAGGGTAGAGGAAAGGGAGGGGGGATGGGAGGTGCTGGAAGGGAGGTGAAAAGGGCTCAGTGATGGTGGTCTCTTTCAGGGAACTGGGTTTGGGGGAGAGAGGACTGGCCTGCCTAGCCGGTAGCTCGGTGGTAAAGAATCTGCCTGCTAATGCAGGAGACACGGGTTTGATCCCTGATCCAGGAAGATCCCACATGCCTCAGAGCAACTAAGCCCATGGGCCACAACTACTGAGCCTGTGCTCTAGAGCTCGGGAACCACACCTGCTGCGCCCATGATCTGCAAGTACTGAAGGCGGAGGGCCCTAGAGGTGGTGCTATGCAACAAGAGAGGCCACCAAAAGGAGAAGCCCCAGCAAAGCAATGAAAAGTAGCCCCCACCGGCTGCAACTAGAGAAAAACACTCACAAAGACCCAGCACAGCCATAAATAAATAAGCAATAAAATTTTTAAAATACATAGGACGGTACACTTTCTTTTTAAAAATAACTTGCATTGGTCTTTCTTTCAAGCTAAAAATAATGTAATTCATGGTCATGAAATAAATAAGAAAATATTAAGAAAAAATATTACAAATATCTCCAATAATTCCATTACCTAGAGATAGGTTTGTAATAAATATTTTTATATTCAGAAAATTGGGGTCATACAGTTCTTTTTTTCCCTTGGACATTTCCTCTGGCTTGCGGGATCTTAATTCCCTCCAGAGAGTCAAACCTGGGCAGCAGCAGTGACGCCGAGTCCTAACAACTGGACAGCCAGGGAATTCCCTATTTTTTTCTTAATATATTACAAAGGTCTTTCCAGCGTCCATTTTACAGCGTACCACAACGTACCACCACAGGGGTGGTGATCATTCATCCAGCCAGTCCCGCTGGACGTATCCCGGTTGTGTTCAGGTCGGTAACGATCCTCTCAAAAGTCTTGGGTGAGATAGCGGCTCCGGGGGAGGACACCGCTCCCAACATTTCCACCCGGCGCTCAGGCATCCTCGCCAACACCCGGCAACATCATTGAAAAGAAAATATTGACAACGGGCCCCCTCCCCACTTCATCCGCCGGCACATCCCCCGCGTGTTTTCTCCTGGGGGCTGCCACCGCTAGCCTGGAAGGCCGGTCCAGGAATGCCCCCTCCCCCGCCCCGCCTGGCTGCAGCTCCGCGAGACCGGGAGGCGGCGCGCCCGGAGGCCATCTGGCCCAGCGGGCCCGGGACGCCCACCCAGGCCCTTTGCGGCCGAGGCACCGGCTCCAAAGTGACTTCTGCTGGGGTCAGGGAGGATTCCTCAGTGGCGATCCGGCAGATGGCCGGCTATCCGAGATCCGTGCTCCCAGTCCTTCTCCGACAGACCCTCCGACGCAAGTCGCAGACCCTCCTCCTCCGTGTCTGATTTCCCCCAGCAGGTACCGCTTCCAAGACACCACGTGACCCACTGTTTATTAAGATCTAAGGCTTCTGCCCCCCCACCCTCCTGCTCCGTAACTTCGGCTCAAGTACGCGGGGGCGGCGGGTTTTGTCGATTTCCGCCGGGGAGGCGTTCCGGGTGGACAGGCAGGGACGCGAAGCCCTGGCAAGGAGCGGAGATGCGGGGCCTCCGAGAACCGAGCCGGAGGTCCGGCGGAGCTTAGGCCCGAGAGGGAGGCGCAGGACGGAGAACGCGGATGGGAAAGGGGGCAAGAGAACGCAGGAAGGAGGGGATTCGACCGAGGGTGCGGAGAATGTGGGCAGGCGGGCCCCCCGCGACCTGGACCCGCACCTGCCCGGAGCGCGGGGACGCGGCGAGGCGCGGAGGAGGGAGGCGGAGGGGAGGTGTGCAGGGGAGTTGCATTTTCTAGAGGAGCACTGTCTTCCTTCTGTCCACGTGAGAACGCGAGGCCAGAAGTCTGGGGGCTCCGGCCGGACGAAGGCGGAGCCGGGTGGGGCGAATGGAGGACTGGGAAGGGGCGAGGCGAGCAGAGGGCGCAGGCGCGGTGCGGGAGGGGAGAGGGGGCGTCGTTGCACCTGGGGCGGGTGAGAGGCAGGGCCGGCCTCAGCTCGGAGGATGCTGGACCACTCGGATCGCTACCCACCAAGTGTCCAGGAGAGCACTCCCAGGCCCCGCAGCTCCCCGCACCGGAGCAATCCCGGTCCCCCCCCCCCCACGCACAGAGTGGTCAGAGAATAAGTGGGCAGTGACTGTGCCCTGTGAGTGGGGGCTGGACTGACGGACGATGGCCGGACTCATGGACGAGCATCGGATAGCTGGGCAGGGGCTGGATCAGTTCAGAAAAAGATGCTTTCCCCTCACTAAATGCCAAAGGGATAGATTTTCTTTTTGTCTGACGTTTTATTTTGACATAATTTCATGCAGAAAAATTGCAAGAAGTGTACAATCATTCCCATATACTTTTCACCCAGGTACCCCGAAAACTAGGAATGAAGCAGTCACAGCAGCAAGAGCAAAATTTAGAAATGAGTGTCCAATAGGAAAATAACTAAATTAGTAGCCAATCATATGTAAATAGGCTTATAATATTGGGGAGCGTTATAATATACAGGTAGGTGGAAAAAGCAAGAATACTTGAAAATAATTGCCATGGAGTGTGTTTGCAATGATGTAAAGTTTAAAATAGAGAGCTATTTTAGAAAAGACTGACAAGAAAGATGACAACTGTAAACTTAACGGGTCGAAAGCCATCCTGGGAAAGAATGAAGTTGGAGAATTCACTCTCTGATTTCAAAACTTACCACAAAGCAACAGGAATTGCGTCAGGTTGGTGCTGGCACCAGACAGACACAGACCATGAATAGAATTGAGAGTCCAGAAATAAATTCTCATATTTACAGTTAATTGTTTTCCAACAGCAGAGCCAAAAGAATTACAGGGAGAAAAGAACAGTCTTTTCAACAAATGGTACAACTAGGATGTTCATATGCAAAAAAAAAGAAAAAATGAAATCACAGTCCTACTTTGCCTGTGCATAGTTAGTCATTAAGTCATGTGCAACTCTTTGCAATCCCATGGACTGTAGTCTGCCAGGCTCCTCTGTCCATGGAATTTTCCAGGCAAGAATATTGGAGTGGGTTGCCATTTCCTTCTCCAGGGAATCTTCCCGACCCTGGGATCAAACCCAAGTCTCCTGCATTGGCAGGCGGATTCTTCACCACTGTGCCACCTGGGAAGCCCCGTACTTTGCCCAGACACAAAAGATAACTCAAAATGGGTTTAAGTCTCAACTGTAAGAAGTAAACTACCAAACGTTTAGAATATGTAGGGGTGAATCTTTGTGAACTTGGACTAGGCAATGATTTCTTAGATGTGACATCAAAAGCACAAGCAAAAAAAAAAAAGAGATAAACTGGACATCATCAAAATTAACTTCGGTGCTTCAGAGGACCCTGTCTTAACTAGGAGCAATAAAATGAAAAGACAATCCACAGAATGGGGAAAACTTTTTGCAAATCATATATCTGACAATGGACGCATATTTAGGATATATAAATAATTTTTAGGTGTAATAATAAAATGACAACTCAACTTTGAAATGGGTAAAGGCTCTAAAGAGACATTTCTCCAAAGAAAATATGCAAATCGCAAAGAAGTACCTGAGAAGAGGATCAACATCATCAGCCATCAGGGAAATGCAAATCAAAACCACAATGAAGTGCCACTTCACTTCACAATGAAATGCCATGCTAATCAGAAAGACAGATAATAACAAGGGTTGACCAGGACCTGCAGAAATTGGAATCCTCCCACATTGCTGGTGGGAATGTAAAATGGAGCAGACCCTGTGGAAAACAATTTAGCAATTCCTCAAATGGTTAAACATTGACCCAGCAAGTCAACTCCTAGGTGGAAAAATAATTGAAAAAACATCTGTCCACACAAATTTGCACATGAATGTTCACAGCAGCACTATTCATAGTAGCCCCAAAGTGGAAACAACCCAACGTTATTCAACAGATGAATGGATAAACAAAATGGGGTATATCTATACAGTGCAATATTATTTGATGATAAAAAGAATGAAGTGCTGCTGGCATGCTGCAACATGGATGGACTTTGAAAACACTATGCTAAGTGAAAGAAGCCAGACACTAAAGACCAAAGATTGTATGATTCCATTTAAGTGAAATGTCCAGAATATGCCTATCTATAGAGACAGAAAGTAGATTAATAGTTGTTTAGGGTAGGAGGATAGGAGACTGAGGTGTGTTTCTTTTGGAGTGATGAAATTGTTCTAAAACTGACTGTGGTGACATCCACATCTCTGTGAATATACTAAAACCCATACAATTGTACATTTTAATTGGGTGAATTGTATGGTATGTGAATTATATCCAATAAATCTGTTACCAAAAAAAGATACAATAAAACTTTTATGTGTTAGCATAACATTTTTATGAAAATCATTGTATTTTCCAAAACAAATTTTATAAGAATGGCGTTTACTTTTTGGGGGGCGTAAATCTCTTTAATGTAGGTAAATGGAGCACTACACGATCTCATATGTGCTTCAGCATTCAACCTGTTACACATCATGTAACCTTTGCAATATCCCATGAGGACTTCCAGAAACCCCAGAGACTTTGAGGACGGTTTCTCTACTGTAAAATTCATATTTTCCCTCTTGCAATTAATTAGTATCTTGAGTAATAGGTACTTTGGGAATATGCAAATACTAGTTCCTTGTTAAACTTTCACCCTCCGGTCTTAGAGGACACTTATTTTTTGCCCAAATCAGTTATTACTTAATGTCGTCGTCGTGAAGTTGCTCAGTCGTGTCCGACTCTTTGCGACCCCATGGACTGTAGCCTACCAGGCTCCTCCGTCCATGGGATTCTCCAGGCAAGAATACTGGAGTGGGTTGCCATTTCCTTATTCAGGAGATCTTCCCGACCCAGGGATTGAACCCGAGTCTCCCACATTGTAGGCAGACGCTTTATCTTCTGAGCCACCAGGGAAGTCCATCCTATTACTTAATGATGGTCGCCAAATGATGATTTTGTTTCATTCCTTCTTCATTTATTAGTCGGCATCCTACTGTAAGAGATTTCTCATCTCTCCATTTACTTATTTACATCACCATCGATCATGGATTCTTGTTTTACTCAGTTATAATCTGTTATTATCATTATTTAGTTTTAATCAAATTGGCCCAACTTTGAGGTTGGTCATTTTAACCTGTCAGTGAAGTGCACAAGAAATCTCCTTCCGCAGCCTAAGGAAAGTGACGGGCCTAAGAATGCACTTCAATGATCGCTTCCGCTCAATTAGCGCAGAATCAAATCCTGGGGAGGTTCGGGAGTCTCAAGGCCCCCCAGCTCTCTCTGAGCCTCACCGCACAGGACCTCCAGTCCAAGTCTCAGGTCTGAGCGACTCTCGTCCGCGGACGCCGTCGCCCAATCCTGGGCTTGCCCCGCCTCTTTCGCGACCCTTGCCCCGCCTCCCCGCGCCGATTGGCCAGGACGCCAGCCGCCGCGCACTGAAGACCCGGAGAAGCGGAGTTTGTCCGAAGAATGGAGCCCCGCGGCCCTTCTGCGCATGCTCGCGAGGAACCCGTGAGTGCGCTCCTAGAGGCTGGCTCCCCGGCGGGGCGCCGCGCGCTTCCTACGGCCCGTGGGGCGGCGCGCACGACACGGGGCTCGCTCCCGAGAGGGCAGGTGGGGGCAGGGAGTGGACGCCCGGGTTGCGGTGGCCGGAGGGGCCTGGGCCGGAGGTCGACGCCTGTGGCTGCAGCGGCCCGAGGCCAGAGGACCCGCCGCGCGGCTCGGTCTCCGGAGAGGGAGGGCCCCGCTGTTGTCGCCGCCCGGCCGGTGCCCGGTGAGGACGGGCCCCAGCGGATCGGGGAGGGTCTCGGGTCCCTTGGCGTGGCTGCGCCCCCAGCCGGGTTCTCCCGGGGGTCCCCAGGGCTGCTGATGCTGGGGAGTGGGGTGTCGTCGGACTCTTACGTCCCTCGATCAGGCCACCTCCTTGTCCTTCACCTGCGATTCGCAGTCTCCTTTCTCCTCCCCCGCAACCCACCCGACCCCCGGGACTGAGCCCCGACACCCCAAGTCAGGGAGCCCCACATGGGCTAGCCTTTCCTTGATCGTGTCCGCCCCACCCAGTACTGCCCCCGCCCTGGCATCCACCCCAGCCCCATCCCGACTTTGCAGCTCCGAAGGTCCAGTGACCTTGCACTTTTTGCTGTTGTTACACCTGCTTTCACTGCTGAATATATAGATTGCCTGTTGGTTCTTTCAAACTTTTTAGACTCAACCTACAGTGAGAAATATATCTGACATGCCTGTAGATGCCTATTACTGAAAGAGAAGTTTAAAGGGAGATTCTTACCCCAACTTCACATGACGCAGCCAGATCTACTCTACGTGTCTATCCTATCTTGTTCTAGTCTATTCTCTTCTTTCCATTTTTTAAAAAAGACTATTGCTAATCCATTCAACTGATTTCAGGATCTAATGAGTCTGACCAGTTTGAAGCCCTTGCTTTATCCACCACAGGGGTCCGAAACAGCCTGACACGACTGAGCACACACACGCGCGCGCGCGCGCGCACACACACACACATACACACACATTCGCTTCCATTACCCCTTGCATTTGGAGGATGCTGAACTCCAGTAACAGATAATCACGTGTAAACTTCGGTTCCAAAGAAAGGGTATATTTTTTATCATTCTGACTTTAATGCTTTTCCAGGCCAAAATCATTTCTAAGACTTAGTTCAGTTCAGGCAGTTTTACCTTGTTCCTCTCCCAAAAGCTCCTAGATGGACTTGGGGAAGCTGGAGGCTAGATTGTGGAGGGTTTATAATGGAGATGGACACCACTGTCATTGGAGAAGGAAATGATTTGAGCTGAGCTTTAGGAAGTCAGTACTTTGTAGGGAGAATCTGGATGCTGGGCAGAAAGGCAGTTGAGGAGATGGTGGGGGAACTTCCCTGGTGGTCGAATGGCTAAGACTCTGCTCCCAGTGCAGGGGACCTGGGTTCAATCTCTGGTCAGGGAACTAGATCCTGCATGCTACAACTGAGTTCCCAGACCCAGACCCTCAGGTCCCTGCAGCCAAATTTAAAAAAAAAAAAAAGGAGGCAGAATTTCCCTGGTAATCCAGAGGCTAAGACTCTGTGATTCCAATGCAGGAGGCCCAGGTTTGATCCCTGGTCAAGGAACTAGGTGGTGAAAGAATCTGCCTGCTGATGCAGGAGTCTCAGGCTCCATCCCTGGGTCAGGATGATCTCCTGCAGAAGGAAATGGCAACCCACTCCAGTATTCTTGCCTGGGAAATCCCGTGGACAGAGGAGCATGGCGGGCTATAGTCTGTGGGGTCACGAAAGAGTTGGGCACGACTGAGCACACACACCCAGGGAACTAGTCCCCCCCACCTCAACTGAAAGTCCACACACCGCAAGGAGATCACCAGTGCTGGGATGACGACCAGAGAGCCCACACACTGCAACCAAGACCCGGCCCCTCCAGATGCATGCAGAAATATTTATTTAAAAAGGGAGGTGGTGGGAGAGGAAGCTCCAAGGTGATGTGGGGTGGGAGGGCGTGGAAGATGGTGTGACCCAGTGTCCAGAGACGTGAGGATGAGTTAGGCCAGATACAGGAAGTGTGGAAACCGCCACGATTGTGATCTACGGGGGTGAAGAGATTTGGGGCCGGGAGTCCCATTAGCTGGAATCTCCCTTTCTGTGCCCTCTTCCTCTAAATTGCTTTGGAGCAGTGGTCCTCAGGGGACATTCAGCAAACCTGGGTGTTCAGGATTTGAGGGATGCGACTGGCATCTCCCAGGTGGCACTGATGGTAAAGAACCTGCCTGCCTATTCAGGAGACTCAAGAGATTTGAATTTGATCCCTGGGTCAGGAAGATCCCCTGGAAGAGGAAATGGGAAACCACTCCAGTATTCTTGCTTGCAAATTCCATGGACAGAGTAACCTGTGGGCTACAGTTCATGGGGATGCAAAGAGTCGGGCACGACTGAGCACACAGTGGCATCTCGCAGGCAGAGGCCAGGGATGCTGCTGAACATTCTTCATTCCACAGGATAGCCCTACGACAGAGAATTATCTGGTGCAAAAGGTCAGCGATGCTGAGGTTGAGAAGCCCTGCTTCGGAACAGAATCCTTAATCTTTGAGGGGATCAGTGCCACCTTCACCTCTCCCAGCATTAATGCCCGTGTGCACACTTGGAGACCACGTACAGATCACAGGAGGGCCCGTGAGCCAATCAGTGTGCATGTCCTAGTCGGGGGCGGGCAGCTTTAAGAATCATCCAGGACCTTTTTCAAACGTCAGGACCTTTGCACCTCCCCTTTCTACCATTCGGATCCCCTCCTGGGCCTGGACAATGTACTCCTTGTTCTTATGTGATGTTTGTTGTTCAGTCATTCAGTCATGTCCGACTCTTTGTGACCCCCAAAGAGTGCAGCATGCCAGGCTTCCTGTCCTTCACCATCTCCTTGAGTTTGCTCAGACTCATGTCTATTGAGTCAGTGGTGCCATCCAACTTTCTCATCCTCTGTCACCCCCTTCTCTTATGTGATGACTCAGTTTATGGAAGAATTTCACATGCAGTATCTCATTTGCCACTTTTCCTGTTTCCCAGGTGAAATCAGTCCAGAGATGTGATGGGATTTGCCCCTGGTCTCCCACCCAGCAAGCCCCCGCTGATAATGGGTGTTGGCGGACCGTGAAGGTGGTTCTCACTTGTCTATGAAGGTAATTCTCTTGCTCCTTCATCAGCAGCTGAGTGGGGATCTTAGGGCTTGAACCCACTGGTGTTTGAAAACAGTTTGCATGTAATATTATGTGTCTCTTGGGTGTTGGGTTTATCAGAGCAGGCAATCTGAGTATTACACTCAAATTTGCTGTGTACCTTGATTTGGGAGGGGAGGAAAAGAGAATCAGAGAGCGATTAACCGTAAAACTGTGAGGTTCTCGCACTTTCCATTCACATCTGCCTGACTTAAAAATACTTTCATCACTCTTTACAGAGTGAAAATAAAATATTATAAAACAAACACATTAGGGCCCAAGTATTTACCTCCAAACAGTGATCATCCAAAAATAGAAAAAAATTTAAATCCACCTAGAACAAGTATACAAATGTAATGCAAATAGAAGTTTTATAAAAATAATGCTTACTTTTATTACATGCAATGCAGGTTAGTTATTTCCTATGTGATTTTTAAAATTGCTGACTGGGGACTTCTCTGGTGGTTCAGTGGCTAAGATCTGCACTTCCAGTGCAGGGGCCAAGGTTCGATCTCTGGTCAGGGAACTAGACCCCACAAGCTGCAGCTAAAGATCCCACTAACCCTAACCCCTAACCCTGACCCATGCTGCAATGAAGACTGAAGATCCCGAGTGCCACAACTAAAACCTGGCACAGCCAAACAAAATAGTAACATAAATTTAAAATACAAGTAAACAAAATTACAGACTGGAGCCCACAGATTATAATACCAATGACCAGGGAGATTTGAAAAGCAGAGGCTTAAGACCAAAACAGAGGAAATGAAACTCTTTCATGCAGATATAAAATGAACGTGTATTCAGGCTTTTGCTTAACCCGTTAATCCAGAAACCAGTAAGATCTTAATAACCAGTTTGCAAGGGAATCCAAAGAAGATTCTGGAAGACTATAGGTCAGGAGTATTGACATGAATGCGTACATGGAGGCAAACCTGGAGAAACTGCTTACTCATCTGCATTAATGTCCATGGTGAGAAAGCAAGGACGGGTCTGCAGGCTGGAACTATTTGCCTTGTTCTGTTGCCCGTGCGTGCAGAGTTATAAAAGCAGCTCAAAGGCAACAGGAGGCTAGAGTGGTATAACCTGAAAGGCTGTGCTCCAGACAAAGCCCAATTTTCCACTGATGCACAGATTTCCCCTACAGCCTCATAATTTCAATGAAAAATATTTTTTGCATGAAATGAGGGTGGTCCTGTCAGATGGGATGGGAGGTCCGATCACTTACACAGGTGTGGCACGCTTGCTAATTCACCTCGCAGGCCTTCTTGTGTTTGCTTTGCTGGAAGTCTCTGTAAGGAACCTCAGTTTGGACTTTTAAAAGTCTGGTATATGTTATCCCAAGGTACTGAAGCCATGCCCAGCAAGTTTTCTCCCCCAGATTTCATCTGTACTACTTAAAAATTTGGGCAAATTCCACTCTTCTGGAGGTCCCCAAAATACCTTAAGGTGTCTGAGACCTGTTAGATTGTTATTAAAGGATCATTTTAACAAGATGCAATCATGACTCTCCCATCGTTGTAAAAATAAACAAACATTAACAATTCTGTTTAACACTCTAATGAAGGAACCTGTACGTTGTGACAGATGAAATAATGTGTGAGAAACACTTCACGTGATGCCCTGCACAAAGAAAACGTCAAATCCTTCTCAGTGTGGCCACGGATCTTCCAGCCACCGAACCTCAAGGGCATATAGTCCAGTGTTTCACAAAGCTGAGTCCGTGATCAACCAGGACCAGAGCCTCAAGGGGTACTTGTTAAAAATCCAGATTCTTGAATCTGACTCTAGACTCACCCTCACAATATTGGATGGGAAATCGAGGCATCTGAATTTTTTTTTTTTTTAAACAGTGAAAGGTTTATTGCAGGGCCAAGCAAGGAGAATGGGTGGCTCATGGTCAGAAACCGCCCCCAACCTCTCCACGACTTTCAGGGGAAAGTTTCTATAGGCAAAATTTGGGGTAGAGGCTGCAAGGTGCGTGACTTTCTTCTAATTGGCTGGTGGGGAGGTAACCAGGCAGAGCTCCAGGAATCTCCAGCCCCAAGCATCTGCATTTTTATTAAGTGCTCTGATAAAAAGTAAATTTAAAAATAAAAGTATCAAACACCCTAAGTAATTCTTACAGAGACCAGAATTATATACACAAATAATTGAAATAAAAGCTTCATGAAAACTGAACTTAACCTCATTGTATGGGTGCACCCTTTGTGTGCTGTTTTTTAAACACCGCTCTTCAGCAGGGTTTCTCAGCTTTAACCTTGCTGCTGTTTTAGACCGGATCCTTCCTCCTGGGGTGGTGGAGACTCCCTGAGATCTGAGCCACATCCTTGGCCCCCACCCACGGAGGCCAGGAGCCTGTCCTGCACCCTACTTGTGACAGCTGGAAATGTCTCCTGACCTTGCCACGTGTCACCTGGGGGCCAGACCACCCTGACTGAGAACCACCAGCCTTAACCCTTGTCCATCATCGATACCTGTCAATACCTATGGGTTAGAATCCTCAACTTGAATCATTTTTAACTTATTTTAGTAGTATAAGCCCTGAAAACAGACACAGAAGGTTCGCACGCTGGCTGTCCTTTAGCAGCCAGCTCCCCTGGTCACAGAAACCTAAAAGTGAGCCTCAGTTTCCTCCTCTGTGAGTGAAAGAAAGTGAAAATGAAAGTCGCTCAGTCATGTCTGACTCTGTGACCCCCATGGACTGTAGCCCACCAGGCTTCTCTGTCCATGGGATTCTCAGGTGAGAATCCTGGAGTGGGTAGCCATTCCCTTCTCCAGGGGATCACTCCCAACCCAGGTCTACCACATCGCAGGCAGATTCTTTACTGTCTGAGCCACGAGTGAATGAAAGAACAGCAGGCCTAATGGATGCAGGTATTTGAGAGATAAAATGAAATAACCTATGCAGAGCCCTCGCCTAGCCCCAGGCACCTCAATGGCATTTGGTGACTTTGAGGCATTGTAACCACAGTCCTTCGGATTCCTGAAGCGCATGTGGTCGGAACCCACCTGGGAAAACAGAAAGTGCTGGAAGGTTTCACTGGGAGTTGCATAGCTCTCCCTGCTGGTGAAAGCTGAGAAGCTAAACCGGAAATGGCTTAGCAGCAGTGCAGCAGCTGGGGGTGGGGGCGCTGAGCAGACAGCGCTGGGGCAGCCACGCCAGGCAGGTAGCTTCAGGGACACCCTCCTTGCTCCCTGCGCCACCCTCCAGTCCCCCACGGTGGCTCCTGGTGGCCAGAACAGCTGGAAGCCACAGTGTATTAGATGCTCAGTCATGTCTGACTCTCTGTGACCCCATGGACTGTAGCCCACCAAGATCCTCTGTCCGTGGAATTCTCCAGGCAGAAATACTGGAGTGGGTTGCCATTCCCTTCTCCAAGCCACAGTACTAAACCATAAAATAGCTGGTACGTAGGGCCAATCAGTGCAGCTCTGAAGGCCTGGCTCTCACTACCCATGTGGTCCTGGGCCACTCGCTTCAGGTCCGAGACCGTTTCCCCAGAAGCAGAGGGGACAGTGGTGCAGAGATCAGTGGATCCCCACACTTGAGGTACCCGTGATGTCATAGGCTGTTTGTTCTTAGCTCAGGTCCCAGCTCGAGGCCCAGCCCCATGGCTCTGGGTCGGAGCGCCCCCTTGGTGTCCCCTCCTCTGCTCCACCCACTCCCTTCTCTCTCTGCTTCCACCCAGAAGGCCTATGGCTCACTTATTTTCTCTGTCAACTTCCACTGTGTCTATAGGTTTGAAACTTGGGTTTTCAAAATCCTTTTATTTTGAGTTAATATTAGACTCTTTAAAAAAACATTGCAAAAAATATATATAAAGAATTCCCCTGAGTTTATCACCCAGTCTCCCTGAATGTCAACATCTTACCAAACATGCAGTGACCAAGTCTGGGAAATCCATGCTGGTCCCATACCATTAACCTGAACTATTGACCTTAAGCACATTTCACCAGCTTGTCCCCTCCGTCCTTTGTCTGTTCTCAAATCCCGTGTTGCATCTTATCCTTGTGTCTCGTTCGTCTCCTCCAGTGACAGGTCCTCAGTCTTTTTTTCTCCGTGATGACCTTGACACTGTGACACGTCCTGGTCAGTCGTTCAGGCTTGTCTGGGGGTGCTCATCCGGGGCAGGAACATCCCCAGAGATGATGCTGTGTCCTCCTCGGTGTGTCTTGTCAAGGAGGTCATTGTGCTGGTGTGTCTTACTGCTGGTGAAGCTGGCCTTGAGCGCTCAAAGGCTGTGTCTGTGCGAGTTCTCCACTGTCAAGTCACTATCTCTCCCTTTGCAGTTAATACATGTCTTGGGGGAAGTCTCTGAGGCTCTGCAGGGCCCACAGCGGAGACCACAGGATTCTTGAATTTTCACTTGTTTCTCTGCCCCATGATCTGTATTCCTCTTTATCTTCTTTTATGACTCATCTTGCAAAGGAATGGAATCCCTGCTTTTCCTGAGAGATATGGAGTTAAAGAAAACAATTACCAAGCAAGGAGGTGCAGCTTATCTTTAAAGTGTGTAACATTTCCCCACTGAAAAGAGCTCATGCATATTGTAAACAATGTTGAGAAAACAGAAGAAATTTAATGGAAAAAAATAAATTGCTTTTCTTACTAGTTTTAATGTTGTGAGGTATTCCCTCCCAGTGATAGTTTTTTTTTTTTTTTAAGTCACAAATACATAAATTAGTCAATAAATAACAAATGTGACCAGACTTGAGATGAGCCAGAAGAAATGAAGTGTATTGAGGTCTAGAGGCAGTGTCACCATCCAAGGAGTATTTTGGTCTTTAAAAAAAAAATTAGCTTAGAAATTGTATTCTTTGCTGAATTTTTTCATTGGATTTTGCTTTCTACCTAATATATTTTGTAAATACAAGCTTTTTTTTTTTTTTTTGAAGTCTTCCTGAATTATTTGTCTAACATGGAAAAACTCCCAAGTCTAGTTCCATAAACACTGTGTGCATGCTAAGTCCCTTCAGTCGTGTCTGACCCTTTTCGACACCATGGACAGTAGCCCACCAGGTTCCTCTGTCCATGAGATTCTCTATGCAAGAATACTGGAATGGGTTGCCGTGCCCTGCTCCAGGGGGCTTTCCCCACCCAGGGATTTAACCGGTATCTCTTAAAGTCTGTCTCCTGCACTGGCAGGTGGGTTCTCTATCACTGGCGCCCCCTGTAGTGCATCTGAGTCTACCAAGGAGGCTGTACTTTTGAAGAGCAACATCACCCTCTCGTGGCTCTTTTGTGGTATTGCGCTGAGGAGTTAGATTTGTGTCCATGTTTGGGGCCTGGTTACACAACATAATACTTCGGTCCTTTAGGAGGGATCCATCTGGTCTGCAGGTGGGGGCCTCCCACTCTGTAAAGAGGAATAAAATAGCAAACATGTTGAACACATGCATGTGCCACAGAAATTTAAATGCATATTAAAGACACTAACACAAGAATGGAAACAAGTGCATTTGAGTGGCAGAATTGAGGATAATTTATCAGTGCTACATTCTCAACACTTAAAAGTGTTTTCAATAAAGTTTTACAATATAATATTAACAACTTACAAAAATATATTAATATACAGTCCATGCCCCCTTGCCCTGCTGCAACTTTTGTGAGGAAACCAAGCCGAAGAGTGAGAAAAGCCTGTTTATGGTGAATACTGTTTTTTATCCAAGTGACCCTGGGGACTCGAGTCATACCTATAATGATTTGGTTTTTTTGGCTGCACTGCTTGGCTTCCAGGCTCTTAGTTCCCAGACCAGGGACTGAACCTAGGCCAACGGCTGTTAAAGCACTGAGTCCTAGTCCAGGGAACTCTGTAAGGATTTTTTTAAACAACTTTATTGAGATATGATTCACATAGCATACAATTCCCCCATCTAAAGTGTAGAATTAAGTGTTTTTAGTGTATTCACAGTCAACTTTATAATATTTTCATTCCCCTAAGAAGAATCCCTATTTTCCTTAGCATCACTCCTGAATCTCCCCCTCCTTCCTGTCCAACCCCCGTCAACCACAAATCTCATTTCCGTCCCTAGTAGACATCTTACGTAAATGGATTCATACCACATGCTGATTTTAGCATCTGGGATCTTTTGCTGAGCATACTGTCTTCAAGGTTCATACACATGGTAACATGTATCAGAACTTCATTCCTTTTGTTTTGTTGTCTAGTTGCTCAGTCCTGTCTGACTCTTCTGCGACCCCATGGACTCTAGCCCAACAGGCTTCTCTCTCCATGGGATTTTCCAGGCAAAGTGGGTTGCCATTTCCTTTTCCAGGGGATCTCCCCGACCCAGGGATCAAACCTGTGTCTCCTGCTTGGTGGGTGGATTTTTTTTTTTTTAACCAGTGAGCCACCAGGGAAGCCCTCATTCATTTCAAAGGCTGAATAATTCCATTGCATGGATAGACCACATACAGGCCAGACCAGGTGTTTGGGAAAGAAGCATGGATTTTGGATTAGCCCAGCAGGTGCTGATCCTGCATTCAGGCCAAAGAGGAAGACTGTGGTCTGAAGAGTTCGGGGGCAGGTGCTAGACGGCCTGGTGGAGAAGGAAGGGGTGTGGACTACTCCAAAAAGTCTAACTATTGAAGGGAGGAGGGGTTTTGTGAGCTTTTGTTTTAGGATTGAGGAGAGGTAAGAAGCTTAGGCATCATTGACTCAAAGGACATGAGTTTGAGTAAACTCTGGGAGATGATAAAGGACAGAGAAGCCTGGTGTGAGTCAGACAACGACTGAGCAACAACGAGAAGCTTAGGCCTGAGAACTCTAAATGCAAAGACCCAGAGGAGGCAGAGAGGTTTGGGGACCAGGGAAAGCAGATCGTTCAGATGTAGAAATGGCCCCCGTCTGGGGGTACCAAGGGAACTGGATTGGACACTTCGTTCTCCAAACCAGGATAAAGTTTATCCAGACAGGTATGAGTCATTAGAGCTTAGGAAGCATTCATCTTCAATGGATGAACTGTGAAAGAGAAATTGTAAAATTTGGAATCATGGAGGAATAACTTTCATCAGAAATGTGCGTTGTGTGGAAAACCTCATTCATCAGTATGATAGATGGAGCATTACTATGTATCGTTTGCTATAGTTGTGGGTTTTTTAAAAATAATTTTATTTGCATGTGTGGTAAAATAAACATAATGAAAATTTACTACTTTAACCACTTTTAAGAGACAGTTCAGTGGCATTAAGTACATTCACATTGTTGTTCAATCATCACCACCATCCATCTCCAGAAATTTTTCATCTTCCCAAACTGAAACGGTCCCCATGAGTGCATGTGCAGTCGTGTCTGACTGTGACATAGCCCACCAGGCTCCTCTGTCCATGGGATTCTCTACACAAGAATGCTGGAGTGGGTTGTTGAACCCGCATCTCCTCTCCCATGTCTCCTGCACAGGTGGGTTCTTTACCTGGGATGCCCCAAATGGTCCCCATTAAACACTAACTCCCCCTTCCTCCTCCCTGCCAGCCCGTCAACCACTGTTGGACTTTCTATCTCTGTGAATTTGACTACTGTAGCTCCATCATATAAGTGGAATCATAGAGCATTTGTCCTTTTGTGTTTGGCTTATTTCATATTACAGATTCTTAAAATGCACAATTCTCATTTGATATCCGTGTAAAGGAGTCGTATAATATTTTGTTCCTCTCACTGAGTTACCAGTCTTTCAAATGTGAGCATCTGAGGGATTTAAAATTTGTGTTGGATGACCCTTAGAGTTCAAGAGTTCAAAAGCACTCTGAAATTGGATATTTCACAGTTCAGTTCAGTCACTCAGTCACGTCCGACTCTTTGCGACCCCATGAACCGCAGCACGTCAGGCCTCCCTGTCCATCACCAACTGCTGGAGTCTACACAAACCCATGTCCATTGAGTCGGTAATGCCATCCAACCATCTCATCCTTTGTCATCCCCTTCTCCTCCTGACGTCAATCTTTCCCAACATCAGGGTCTTTTCAAATGAGTAACCTCTTCGCATCAGGTGGCCAAAGTATTGGAGTTTCAGCTTCAGCATTAGTCCTTCCAATGAACACCCAGGACTGATCTCCTTTAGGATGGACTGGTTGGATCTCCTTGCAGTCCAAGAGACTCTCAAGAGTCTTCTCCAACACCACAGTTCAAAAGCATCAATTCTTCGGCGCTCAGCTGTCTTTATAGTCCAACTCTCACATCCATAAATGACTACTGGAAAAACCATAGCCTTGACTAGACGGACCTTTGTTGGCAAAGTAATGTCTCTGCTTTTTAATATGCTGTCTAGGGTGGTCATAGCTTTTCTTCCAAGGAGCAAGCGTCTTTTAATTTCATGGCTGCAATCAGCATCCGCAGTGATTTTGGAGCCCCCCAAAATAAAGTCAGCCACCGTTTCCACTGTTTCCCCATCTATTTGCCATGAAGTGATGGGACCAGATGCCATGATCTTAGTTTTCTGAATGTTGAGCTTTAAGCCAACTTTTTGACTCTCCTCTTTCACTTTCATCAGGAGGTTCTTTAGTTCTTCTTCACTTTCTGCCGTAAGGGTGGTGTCATCTGCATATCTGAGGTTATTGATATTTCTCCCGGCAATCTTGATTCCAGCTTGTGCTTCCTCCAGCCCAGCATTTCTCATGATGTACTCTGCATATAAGTTAAATAAGCAGGGTGACAATATACAGCCTTGACGTACTCCTTTTCCTATTTGGAACCAGTCTGTTCCATGTCCAGTTCTAACTGTTGCTTCCTGACCTGCATACAGGTTTCTCAAGAGGCAGATCAGGTGGTCTGGTATTCCCATCTTCAGCATTTTCCACAATTTATTGTGATCCACACAGTCAAAGGCTTTGGCATAGTCAATAAAGCAGAGATATTCCACATCCATTAGTATTATTCCATCTATCAAAAAGTCAAAACTGACTGTGTTCAGTTGCTTGCCAAGAATATCAGTTATTGCTGCTTAACAAATGAGCCCTGATCTTACTGGCTCAAAATAACAGTAGTTTATTATTGATCAGAGTTCCATGGGGTGCCTGGGGCACTTTCCCCTGGCTCTTTCTTGTGGTTACACGCAGCTGGAGGGTCGCAGAACTTGATAGTGGAAATGGCCTCCCTCCAGGCCTAGCAGTGCCTCCATCCCCTGTGTGTGGCCCCTCATATAGCTTCCTTCCCTGGCAGTCTCAAGGTCCCTGTCTGAGAGGGTGGCCCCCCACAGCAAGCTTCTGCCATGCTGTATTGGCTACAACAAGTGACCAGTCTGGGCTGGAGACAAGTTCAGGTTCAAGACCACATATCAGAGGAGCCTGCATACTTTATGGGAGGATTTGTGGTCATTAAACAGTCTACACTTTAAGGCCCTTTAGTGGTTGAGAATAGGAACCCTCAATCAAATCTAAATTGAAGCCCGTTGCAAGGACCCAAGGCTTTCCACAGCCTGTGGTCAGCCACAGTTCGAGGTCTTTTGTTACACTGGAAGTTATTCCATATCCTCTGAGGTACATGCATAGTGCTTAGTCGCTCAGTCATGTCCCACTGTTTGCGACTCCAAGGCCTGCAGCCTGCCAGGCTCCTTTTGTCCATGGGGATTCTCCAGGTGGAGTGGGTATATTTTAAGCTTTGTAAACAGAAGCTTCAGTTGAGAGAATTACACTGACTCGGGGTGCCCATGACTCTGGGTGCAGTTCCACCGGAATGTGGGGGTTTTCTGTCGGAAGGCTTAGACCTCTGATCACCTGAGACTGAGGTCGGGGTCCTTGCTGCCTCCACTGAGGGCCGAGCGCAGGGTCCCGTAGGAACGTGCGTGCTGGGTGGGAAGTGACCGCAACCTTTTGGCGGCCTGAGCTGTCTGAACGACCTGTGGAAGGGAGGGCCGGCTCCCTGCGGCCTTTCGCCGTGTCGTGGGAAGGACGCGGGGTCGACACCTCGTTCCTGAACCCCTCAACCCCGAGCGCTCAAGCCCCGGAGGCGGGCTCCCGGCGGACGGACGTGCGCTGGGGCCAATCAGCGCGCGGGGGCGGGGCTCCTCGCGGGGGCCTTTCCTGCCTCTGCCATCACACGTGACTCCGGGTCCCCAGGGCCGCCGCGCCGGCCTGTGGGGCGGGGTGGGCAGGGCCGGGGAAGGGCCACACAGGGGCAGCAGGGGTTGGAGGATGACACTAGAGGAAAGACCTGACTGGGGAATCCGTCAGGCGTCCCTTTACCTGTTTCCAGGATTTCCTTGAGTCCCCGCCTCAGCTGCTGCCCTCGGTGGCCTTGGCTCTGCCTCCACGGGGACCCAGGAGCGCCGCGCGTGGTCTGATAGACCTTGGGGAGCTGCTTGTGGGCCCCAGACCAGGAAACGCCACGCGGCAGGAATGGTGGACCTGGGCATCGGGACCACAGAACACAGAATGGGGGTGACAGCTCACAGACGGGGAAGCCGAAAGGTTGAGGTCCGATTCTGGGCTGTTACTGAGTGGTGGAAAAGACCCTGACATGCATCCCACCCAGTCCCCCAAGAAGACAAAACGGTCACTGATCCCCCTACACCAATGCCCCAGGGCCCAGGTCTCCAGGCCAGCCCTGTCCCTGGCAGCCATCCTTTCTGCTTTTCCAGACCAGCAGCCAGGGAGCCCTCAGTGACCACGGCTCCTCTGGACACCTCCACAACCCCGTCCTCACTCAGCTGGGGCAGCGTCAGCACCAGCTCAGACAGAAGTTGCTGCCCTTCTGGGTGGCCTGGGCCTCTGGCCTGGGATGGGAACTGGATCTATTTGTGAATCCAGAGTCCCGCCTCCCAGGGCCAGGCTCCCCTCTGGGGTCTGCAGAGTGCCCTGGGGGCCCAGCCCCCGCTCCTGGTGACACAGAGTGTCGGGGTGAAGGGCAGCGGGCCTTCTGGGAGGGTCAGTGGCCTGAGCTCACATCCCCCAAGTGCTTCACCCTGACGCCCGTTGCTCAGGAAGCCCAGCTCCTGTTATCCTGGACCAGGCAGCCCAGGTGCAGTGCAGGGTGGGCCCTGGACCAGCTCAACCAGACCCCCAGCTCTGCTCCATGGCCGTGTGCCTCCGTGTTCTCATCTGTAACCTGGGTTGATGAGAATGATCAGCTTCCATAATGTGGGATGAAGGTTAAAAGGGAAAAACCCGTGGAAGCACTCCACCCTGAGCTCAGCACCCGTGGGCCTGGATTCCCAGTAACTCATGGCTGTCAGTACCTCGGTCACCCCAGCAGCGCCTGGAGAGCCCTGTTTCTGGCACATTTTACAGATGGGAGTGAGGTTTGGCGGGGGAAGGTGATGGTCCTGAGGCTGCCAAGATGGCAGACATGCCGGCTCCAGTTCTCCAGCACCATCTAGGTCCTTCCCCAAGGTGGGGCGGGTGTGGGGGGCACAGGGCAAACCCACCTGCCCTGACCTCCAGCCCAGATTCCTCCTGAACTCTGGCCCCTTCACTGATGGGACTTTTTTTTCCCATGTGAGATCTTAGTTCCCCAACCAGGGATCAAACCTACGCCCCCTGCATTAGAAGGGCAGGGTCTTATCCACTGTACTGCCAGGGACATCCCTGCTGATGAGATTTTGCCTCCTCCCTTAGGACAGAGCCCCTGGACTGCCAGGTTCCCAGGGAGGTGAAGGACAAATCCTTCTGAGACCTGAGCGTGGCCCGGGGGCCCGGCCGCCCATCCCAGAATGCCCCTGCCCGAGCCCAGCGAGCAGGAGGGCGAGAGTGTGAAGGCCGGCCAGGAGCCCTCCCCTGAGCCCCCTGAGTCGGGCACAGATGTCGTCCTCGAAGCCCCCACGAAACCCATGGAGTTCTCTGAACTGGTCCTCCTGGCAGCCTCCACTAAGAGTGGGGATGGAGTGGACACCCAGCCCGAAGAAGTACACTGTGTCCTCACCCTGGAGATGGCTGACCCTGACACTCTGGCCGGGAATCCCCAAATCCTGCCAGTAGAGGAACAGTGTGGGGTGGTCCAGCCAAGGCCCCAGACCCAGGCACTGAAACCCAGCAAGCCAAACATTGGTGAGTTCCAAGCCAGCTGCCCCCAACCGGCCACCTTTGTGGCCCTGTGTGCTCAGAATTGGGCTTTTCCAGCAGGGTGACCTTGGCCATCCCTTCCCTGCTCTGAGCAGGGCTTCCCTGACCTTGTCCCAGGCCGGTGGGATGATGGCAAGAAAGCATCCCTGGGCGCCCCAATCCCTGCGTTCCCATCCATGCCCCTGGCTGAAAGCCTTGCTCAGTGTCAGCTGACCTGCCCCCCACCTTGTCTTCTGCAGTCACCCAGCCCCTGGAGTTCCTGAGGACCCCGTTTGGGGGCCGCCTGCTGGTGCTGGAGTCCTTCCTGTACAAGCAGGAGAAGGCCGTGGGGGACAAGGTGTACTGGAAGTGCCGTGAGCACACTGAGCTGGGCTGTCGGGGCCGGGCCATCACCCGCGGCCCACGGGCCATGATCATGCGGGGCCACTGCCACCCGCCCGACATGGAGGGCCTAGAGGCCCGGCGCCAGAGACAGAAGCTGCCCGGCCCGGCCCTGCCTGAAGGCTTGGCGGGTTCCGAGGGCCCCGGCAGCCAGGTGGAGGAGCCCCTGGAGGGGGCGGGCCCGTGGCTGTGCCCCGTGGAGCCAGAGCCGACCCCAGGCCCAGCGCTGAGCATCCCAGCCCCGGAGGAGGACGAGGGGCTCCGAGCCCTGGCACTGCTGAGATTGCCCCCGAAGAAACGCTCGACGCTGGGGAGCAGTGAGTGCCCCCCACCCTGGCCTTACCCTTGAGCAGGCGGGAACCACGCCCCTTTCTTCTGCCCAAAGACACAGCTGAGTCCTCTGTGGGTTCTTAACACACCCAAAGTAAAAAAACGATTTTAAAAATATAATCATTAAGCCCGTCGGGGTAGAAGCGGTGCTCATGGACCGGGCAGCCCAGGACCTCCTGGAGCTTCCTGAGGCACAAACCTGAGGTCTGTGGGCCCCACGGAGTGTTGGCAACCTTTGAAGTTTGGGGAGGTGGGCCTGGTGGGAGACGTGAGCTTCATGGCCCAGGTTCAAGGTCTGGCCCCACCTGACGCGCCTGGGCAGCCTTGGTGAAGTTCTGCAGGTTCACAAGATAGGCGATGGCTTTGCTGTAAGGAGACTGGGCACTGATGGGCGGGAAATGCCAGCCCTAGTCCAGCGTGTGTTGTCCTGAGTCATTGCTAGATGGAGTCTTTGCAGAGGTTTTTATTCTTCATCTGTTTGTTGGCTTTCATTTTGTTTTTGCAGAGGTTTTACTAGCAGTCCCTGGGAGGTGGGCTTGGTCCCTGAGGCTGTGGGCCTCCTAACCTGGAAAGGATTGAAGAGTTCAGGGATTTAAGGGGCTGCGGGCAGGGCGTGTGTCTCCCATGGTGTGTCTTCTGGTCCCATTTTATTTTATGGAGTGTGCCTGTGTTATTCAAAAACTAGATCCAATTTTCAAATAAACCCTAAGCAGAAGTATGTCTGGGAGTGACACGTCAGAGCCGGCTCAGCCCTCCCCTGGGGGTGGTGCTTGACACCGCCACCCACACACACCCCCTCCCCCCACGGCACCTGCCCCGAGACCACCCCCTACTGGCCACCAGGAGAGGGGCACGGTCTCTTTGGCTCACTGGGCAGGCGGTTCGCGGGGAAGCACCTGGAGCCCCACGGCAGCGGGCACCCACCCAGCCGCCTCCCCGCTTCCCTCTCCAGGAGGGCCCCCGCCCCTGGAGTTCCTGAGGACCTGCTACGGGGGCAGTTTCCTGGTGCACCAGTCCTTCCTGTACAAGCGGGAGAAGGCCGTGGGGGACAAGGTGTACTGGACGTGCCGGGACCACACGCAGCATGGCTGCCGCAGCCGGGCCATCACCCAGGGCCATCGGGTGACTGTCATGCGGGGCCACTGCCACGCGCCCGACATGGAAGGCCTGAAGGCCCGGCGGCAGCAGGAACGGGCCATGGTGGCACTGAGGGCCCAGCCAGGCGGCCCCGGGCGCCCAGAGGACAAGCCGCTCCAAGGCGTGGACAGCCTGCTCTACCGCAGAGGGCCCGGGCCCCTGACACTCACCAGGCCCCGGCCCAGGAAGCGCCCGATGGCCAACGACGAGGACCTCCCGGCCGATCCCCAAGGCGAGGAGGACGAGGATGAGGACCCGGGTGAGTCCACACCCACTGGACCGGGCCTCCCTCCAGTCTTGCTCCCCAAGGTCCCAGGAGGCAGGAGGGGGCGACACCAGGCCCGACCTGGCCCCCGGCCCTCCCAGCTCCTGTCCCAGGTTCCCCCCACCCACCCACGCTCCCATCTCTCCCCAGGAGGCCCTGAGTTCCTGAGGACCCCTCTGGGGGGCAGCTTCCTGGTGTACGAGTCCTTCCTCTACCGGCGGGAGAAGGCGGCCGGGGAGAAGGTGTACTGGACGTGCCGGGACCAGGCCCGCATGGGCTGCCGCAGCCGCGCCATCACCCAGGGCCGGCGGGTGACGGTGATGCGAGGGCACTGCCACCCACCTGACCTGGGGGGCTTGGAGGCGATGCGGCAGCGGGAGAAACGCCCAGGCACAGCCCAACGAGGAAGCCCAGGTTGGTCAGACAGGCGGGGTGGGGGGTGGGGGAAGCCTCGGTGGAGAGGCAGGAGACCCAGACTGCCCGCTGTGCCCTCTTGACCTCCAGCAAGCATCCTCCCGTCCTTACTGGAAACTTCTGGAAGGTTGCAGCTCCCTCCTGGCTTCTCCCCTCCCCGTCCTCCTCCCCCTCCGCTCCCACCCCCACCTCACCTCATCCCCTTCTTCTCCCTCCTGCCCAGACCAGCCCGGAACCTCTGCACACCTGATCAACCCAGGCTCCCTTTCCTCCGTCTCGTCTTTTCCTTTCTTGTTTCGCATGTATAGGATTTATGGCGGTGGTGGTAGTTTAGTCGCCAAGTCGTGTCTGACTCTTGCAACCCCATTGACTGTAGCCCGCCAGCCTCCTCTGTCCGTGGGA
The DNA here is from genome assembly GCF_049115385.1 of Moschus berezovskii. NCBI lineage: Eukaryota > Metazoa > Chordata > Mammalia > Artiodactyla > Moschidae > Moschus > Moschus berezovskii. Next base: position 39,959,489 of record NC_142486.1, on the reverse strand, counting down.
TTCTCCAGGCAAGGATACCGATGTGGATTGCCATTTCCTTCTTCAGGGGATCTTCCCGATCGGGGAATCGAACCTGGGTCTTCTGCATTGTAGGCAGATTCTTTACCAGCTGAGCTACAAGGGAAGACTACAATAGGATTTATAGAGGAAGCTGATTGCACAGGGCAGTTTCTCATTTTTCTAAGAGGGGAGGGCTAAAGGTGACACGGTCCTGTAATTGCTTTGCTCTCCCCCAGCACCTGCCATCATCCCTCAGGGCTGGGCAATGAGGGTCCCGGGCCCTCCTCCCACCTTCGATGGCCCCACAGGGCCTGTGTCTGACCCTCGCAAGGCCCCAGTAACTCGCATGTTAATGTCTTGCCAAGAGCGGCCTTGGCCCGGCCCTCTCTGCTCCCTGGGGCTCTCCGCTCAGGTCTGTCCATGACTCCACCTGCCTCTCCTCCTGGGTTCCCAGTCCCAGACTTTGCTGAGTCGCCTTTAGAGCCTGGCTGGCCCTAAAATTCTCTCAAACTCGAGACCTTCTTTTTTCTTCCCGACTCTTTTTGTCCCATTTCCTTGTACCTTCTGTGTACCTGGGGATGGTCTCACCCCTTGCCATCCTCACCCCCAACTCCCATCCTGAGTAACCGCTCAGCTCCTTTGTTCTTCCCCTCTTCTCAGAAGCCTGCCTCCTTCCACCGTGTCAGCTGGTCTTTTATCCCCTCATTGCCTGTTGACCTCCGACCAGAGACGGGGGCACCCAGCAGGTCCCCACCATGCTGCCCCCTCCTCTCAACGCAGCTACTGTACTTTTGTTCTATGAACCGTCCCAGGACCAGGCTGTTTGTGGCTCCTTCTCGGTGGCCATCTGGTCTCTATGCTCGGGACTGCTCCTATGCACGTGGAGGGTCTTTGCCTGAAGGTGTAAGGTCGTGTCTCTGTTCCTGGGGTGCGTTGCTGTGCTGGGGGCACTCGGGGCCTTTTCATGTCCTTCACTCATGGAAATTTCCTCATATTCCCTGACGTTCAACTCCCCATTTTTCACACACTTTGATTGTGCTTTCCAGTCCTTCAATTTACTTTCTAACTTTTGCTCTCATATTCGAGCCCCTTTTTTACCCATTGTCCCAGAGCACAAAGCCCATCCCACCCCCACCAGCCCCTGGCAGCAGCCTTGTCTCACAGCGCCTTTTCTCTGTGGGCCTCTTTGGTCCCTGCCTTTTAGGGTAAAGCTTGTCTTTCTCTTTCTTTTTTTTTTTTGTCAACAGGTGAGATTTCCCAAGCAGGTACATGCCATTCACTTCCATTTTCTGTCGCTCTCACAGTTGTATAAGCAGCACAAATTGAAGGGGAATGATTTTTTTTGGCGGGAGACATGCTACACAGCTTGCAGGATCTTAGTTCCCCAACCAAGAATTGAACCCCTGCCCCCCGCAGTGAAAGTGAGGAGTCCTAAGCACTGGACCTCCAGGGAATTCCTGGGAATGATTGTTGTATACACTTTAAATTGCTTTGCATGGTCTCATATGAGATACTTGGTGTAAGAATCCTGACTCTTCGATTGTGGAAGGTGTGAGACTCTTTGGTCATGTGTCCAGCGGTCCTTGGCTGTCTGCCAGGTTGAAGGTGGGCCCACATACTCTATATGTGGGCACCAATGGGGTGACGCGAGAGATCCCAGTGCTCAGTGCCCAGCCTGGCTGCCAGCTCCAGGGACTCGGACGGGGAAACAGGGTGGCCTGCAGACTTCCTCCTCCTCTCCCCATGCCCCCCACACTTCCTCCCCAAGACGGACACCTGTCTCATTGCCCTTCAGGCAGACAGCCCTTGCCAGTCTGCTGTTTACGGCCTGCCCTTGGCTCAGCCGCTGGACTCTGCCTGTTCTGAGAGTGTCCCCCGCAAGCTGGGCAAGCCCTTGCTTTGCCAGCTCTGTGACCAGGTGCCCCCTCTGCCCAGCCTCTAACCTGCGTCAGCCTCTCTGCCCTCCCCTCCCCACCTTGAATCTCCAGTTTGTGCCCTGTGCCTTTTCCATTCTCAGTTTTCATGAGTGCAGGGAGAGCAGAAACGTGCCCCCGTCCCATACCTTCCCTCTGGCCACACACCACCCCCCCTGACGGCTGCCACCCCCGCTCCTGACAGACCCCCCAACCCTTCTCCCTTGCATGATCCCCATTTCTGGATGGCAAGAAGGGAGTTCTTGAATCAGAACCTCCTGGGTCCCCCTCTCAACACCTCGGAACAGCAGCCCACCCTCCCTGCCTTCCTCCCCTGACGCCATCCCATCTCTCCCCAGGAGGCCCTGAGTTCCTGAGAACCCCTCTGGGGGGCAGCTTCCTGGTGTACGAGTCCTTCCTCTACCGGCGGGAGAAGGCAGCTGGGGAGAAGGTGTACTGGACGTGCCGGGACCAGGCCCGCATGGGCTGCCGCAGCCGCGCCATCACCCAGGGCCCGCGGGTCATGGTGATGCGCAGACACTGCCACCCGCCCGACCTAGGGGGCCTGGAGGCACTGCGGCAGCGGGAGCAGTTCCCCAGCCCGGCCCAGAGGGAAGGCTCAGGTGCGGGTCGGGGGCATGGGGGCGGGCGGGGGCTGGGGCTGGTCTCCCTGGGGACAGCCAAAGGCTCGGACTGGAGGGAGCCTGGTGGGACAGTCCTCCTGTGGCCCAGGTGGGGTGGGTCTCTCCCCCTGGGCAGTGAGCTCCCAGAGGGAGGGGCCACACGTGGGCCCTACACTCCCACGCTGGTCCTGGTGGGGCTGGGCTCTCAGAGGGAGACCCCCTCGGAGGGCTGGAGAAGGCGGCGGGGCAGGGGTGATACTGGGAGCCATGGGAAGTGCTCCCAGACCTGGGGGACCCTCTGTCTGCCCTTCTCTCCCCACCCCCACTTCTGGCCACCCCAACCCCAATATGTCATGAGCTTTCAGTTCGGATTCTTAAAAGGTCTCCTAAGGGAGAATTTGACTAGTCATCAGCTGGTCAAGGGATGGGTGGCCCCAGAGCGGGGAGGCCCCTGGTGCACTGTCTAGACCAACCTCGGGCCTTCCAGAGTGTTCCAGTCCAGCCCTTGCCCTGGGGCGCCTGCCAGCCGGCGTGAAAGTCAAGTTGGGTCAGTAGGGGCCTGTAGGAAAACTCAGGGTTTGGGCGGCCATGGGCCCAGCCTCCCTGGTAGCCCCAAGGCCCTCAGACAGACAGCCCACACCCCAAGGTGACAGGGCTGAGGTGGCCTGAGCTTCAGTCCCCAGGGCCCTGCGGTGCAGGCTGGGGTTGGGGCGCAGGGTCCCTGCTTTTCTGTCTGGAGCTCTGTGCCCGGCTTCCGGGGTCCTGCCCAGGCGCCCCACTCACACGGCATGTTCCTTTCAGAAACCCCCCAGCCCCTGGAGTTCCTGAGGACTTCCCTCGGAGGCCGGTTCCTGGTGTACGAGTCCTTCCTCTACAGGAAGGAGAAGGCGGCCGGGGAGAAGGTGTACTGGATGTGCCGGGACCAGGCCCGTAAGGGCTGCCGCAGCCGCGCCATCACCCAGGGCCCGCGGGTGACGGTGATGAGAGGGCACTGCCACCCACCCGACCTGGCGAGCCTGGAGGCACTGCGGCAGCGGGAGCGGCTCCCCAGCCCGGCCCAGCAGGAGGACCCAGGTACAGTCAGGGCCGGGGATGAGGCTGTCTGCCAGGCCGAGGTTCAGACACCCCAGGGGGCCAGCCATCTGGGGAGCTTTGTTCCCTGGGCTTCCTGCCTTTCTAGTCTCCTACCCTGCCTCCCACTGGCTGCTTCTCCTGGATCGAGAAACACACCTAAGTCTGTCCCATACCTTTTTTTGGTGGGGGTGGGGGGGCGGCTCTGAGATCTTCATTCCCCACCAGGGAACTGAACCCACGCCCCCTGCACTGGTGTGGCCTCTTTGAGATCTAGTTGCCTTCCAATCTTTTTGGTGACAAGGTGAAGCCTGACTCGCAATCTCCAATAGCTTATATTACCTGGCATAGGTAGTTTGGGGCTTCTTTGGTGGCTCACCTGGTAAAGAACTTGCCTGCCAATGCAGGAGACACAAGAGACGCAAGAGTTCAATCCCTGGGTCAGGAAGATCCCCTGGAGAAGAAAGTGGCAGCCCACTCCAGTATTCTTGCCTGGAGAATTCCATTGACAGAGGAGCCTGGTGGGCTACAGTCCATGGGGTCGCAAAGAGTCGGACACAACTGAAGCACACATGCACACAGTTAGTTTGGGGCATCAGAAAACCAGAATTCCCAATGACTTCCCCAGTCAGAGTCATTCCACCTGGTTTTCTTCACCCTTAAGGCCTTGAGGTCATTGTTCCAAGGGGTGTGCCTTTGCCTCTGGCAACTTCAACAAGAGAAGTATTAATCCATGTTTTCACTGTTTTTCCCTCAGAAAAGGTAAAACTTCTGCCTGAAGTTCAACTATGCTTCGAGACGTGTGCTCCTGACTGCCAGCAGAGCTTTGGGTAACTATATTGGTTATCTAATTAATGCTGCATCACAAATTACGCCAAAGCCTCAAGACTGAGAACAGCAAATACTTACTGCCTTTCACAGCGTCCGTGGGTTGAGATTTCAGAAGGGGCTAGTTGGGATAGTTCTGGCTCTGGGTCTCTCGTGAGATTGAAGGGAAGGTGTCCATGAAGGTCAAGCTTTCAGTCATCTTAAAGCTTGAGGAGGGGGGCTGGAGTAGGTGTTTCCAAATGACCTGTTCATTCACAGGGCTGTGGGCTGGAGGCCTACACCATGTAGACCCCTAAGGGGCTGCTTGAGTATCCTCAAACAGGACAGCTATTTTCCCCCAAAATAAGCAATCCGAAGGAGGGAGTATATTAGCAAGCAGAGACATCACTTTGCTGACAAAGGTCCATGTAGTCAGAGCTATGGTTTTTCTAGCAGTCATGTACGGATGTAAGAGTTGGACTGTAAAGAAGGCTGAGTGCCAAAGAACTGATGCTATCGAACTGTGGTGCTGGAGAAGACTCTTGAGAATCCCTTGGACTGCAGGGAGATCAAACCAGTCAATCCTAAAGGAAATCAACCCTGAATACTCATTGGAAGGACTGATGCTGAAGCTGAAACTCCAATACTTTGGCCGCCTGATGTGAAGAGCTGACTTATTGGAAGAGATCCTGATGCTGGGAAAGATTGAAGACAGGAGGAGAAGGGGGCGACAGAGGATGAGATGGTTGGACGACATCATTGACTCAATGGACTTGAGTTTGAGCAAGCTCCGGGAGTTGGTGATAAACAAGGAGGCCTGGCGTGCTGCAGTCCATGGGTTCGCAAAGAGTCGGACATGACTGAGCAACTGAACAACAAGTGAGGGAGCAGAGCAATAAGGAGGCCACCACCTACAGCAGAATTCACATTCTTCTCAAGCACACGTGGGACATTCCCCAGGACGGACCACATGTAGGCCATCAGACAAGACCCTTCAAATTTAAAAGGACTGAAATCATAGAGTGTGTTGTCTGACCACAGTGGAGTGACATTAAAAGTCAATAACAAAAATTTGGGTAACTCATAAATACATGAAAGTTAAACAACATATTTGTAAATATATCCAGTGACTCAAAGAAAATTACAAGGGAAATTAGAAACTACTTCGAGAGACTTCCCTGGTGGTCTTAGTGGTTAAGACTTCATGTTCCAATGCAGGGGACCTGGTTTGATCCCTGGTCAGGGAACTAGATCCCAACTCATCCTGTAAGGCTGCCGATAGCCTGGCACCAAAACCAAGCAAAGACATCACAAGAAAAGAAGACTAGAGAACGATATCTCTTAGGAATACAGACACAAAATTTCTCAGCAAAACACTGCAAACTGAATCCAGCAAGTGAAAAGGATCCTACACCATGACCAAATGGGAATTATGCCAGGAATCCAAAATTGCTTCCTCGTCTGTAAGTCAATATCATACAAGCTTGTATACAGAAAAGATTTAACACAGCAGGCCGGCAACTCCTGTCCTTAGAACAGCCTGTTTGTAAGGCTGACCCTGAGCTTCCAGGGTCCAGATCAGGATGCTTCCAGGGTTTGACTGATACTGTTCCTAAATGATGACAGTTGCTCACTCTTCTGTTTGTACAAAGAATTTGGTTTTTGCTGAACACTTGCTTTTCTTCATGGGCTTCCCTGGTGGCTCAAATAATAAAGAATCCGGCTGTAATGCAGGAGTCCTAGGTTCAATCCCTGGGTTGGGAAGGTCCCCTGGAGGAAGGCATGGCAACCCTCCAGTATTCTTGCCTGGAGAATCCCATGGACAGAGGAGCCTGGCAGGCTATAGTTGTAGCCCACCAGGCTCCTCTGTCCATGGGGTTGCAAAGAGCTGGACACAACTGAGCAACTAAGCACTGCTTTTTTTCTGAGATTCTGGAATATCAGTAACTGTAGGTTAAAACAAGATATAGTTTATTCATACAATGAAATGTTGGTGCTGCTGCTGCTAAGTCGCTTCAGTCGTGTTTAACTCTGTACGACCCCATAGACAGCAGCCCACCAGGCTCCCCGTCCCTGGGATTCTCCAGGCAAGAACACTGGAGTGGGTTGCCATTTCCTTCTCCAATGCGTGAAAGTGAAGTCGCTCAGTCGCAACCAACTCTTAGCGACCCCATGGACCACAACCCACCAGGCTCCTCCATCCCTGGGATTTTCCAGGCAAGAGTACTGGAGTGGGGTGCCATTGCCTTCTCTGACAATGAAATGTTATTTGGCCATAAAAAGGAATGAGTTGCTGACATGCTACAACACGGATGAATTTCAAAAACATCATCAGAAGTGAAAGAGGCCGGACACACAAAAGGCCACACCGTGTGTGATTCCATTTCTATGAAATGTCCAGAATGGGCAAACCTATGGAGATAGAAAGTAGATTACAGTTTGTCTAGGGTGAGGAATGCTGGGGTGTCGTTAAAGGGCATGGGGTTCCTCTTTTGTTGTTGTTTTCTTGGCCACACCTCTTGGCTAGTGGTATGTTAGTTCCCCAACCAGGGATTGTACCCTGGGCCGTGGCAGGGGGAGCACCAAGTCCAACCCACTGGACCACCAGGGAGTTCCCCATCCCCTGTTTTCAAGGCACCAATGTGATGTGTGTGTATAAAAATTATCTAGTTGATGGTGATCTCTAGGGGGAAGGGATTATAGGAATCCTTAACTGTCCTTTTTATTTTTTTTCATTTTATTTATGCTAGGTCATTTTTTATTTTATTATCCTTAACTTTCTTCATTATCTCCTTCCGCCATGTTTGGATTTGCATGACGCACGGATGTTTCTGTGTCATCAGGAAGGTGGAAAGTACACAGCTCAACAGCGAGTCCCAGTGAGGCCAGCCTCTGACCTGACAGCAGAGAAGCCAACCCAACCTAACGTGTCGCCAGTGTCAAGGATGCTCCAGGTCCTCGCAGGACCCTGGCACTTCCCACCCAGTTAGATTTTGCTTGAAAAGCTTCTCTTTCATTCTCCAAAGCATCCATGGGCTTCACATTTCCTCCAGAGGCCTCCCAGGAAGAACGCTTACTGGTGTCTCCTTGCTGGCAGAAAAGAGCCCCGGGAGCTGGTGGCCTGCAGCAGTGCGTGATGTGGGGTGGCATGGCGGGCGGGGGACCCCCGCGGGGGCCTCAAAAAGCTCAGAGAAAGGGAGCGCCATTCACAAAGACACTGCCTGCGCCCCAGCCTGTCAAGCCGCAGACACCCAGCCATCCTGAGAACCCACAGCCTTGCCAAGGACTTTCCTGTCGGGTGTGGTCCCACTTGGGCTCCATAAAGTGGAAAGTCGTCGTGGCGGCCACATCAAGATGAAGGCGGGCAAGTTTGGGGAAGTTCCTGCCTCTTTGGGCTGAGCTGCCCCACGTGGTGGTTGCCGGACAGGTGCCAGGCAGGCCTCCGCGCTCCTTGGGCACCTACTGCCGGGGTGTGGCCGTCCTGTAGCAGAGCAGGCGGAAACCAGGGGACTTTTACACCGTCTGTTGGAGTTTCCTTTGCTCTTCTCCAACTTAAATCAAGCGCGGTGCCCAGGGCAGGTGGTGTTGGGCCGTGGGAACCCGCGCTGGGCAGACTGCCCCAGGTCGCCCAGGTTTACCTGATGCCGGAGAAGAGGCAGACCCAGATGACGGGGGCGGGGGCATCCCCTTCTCCTATTTTCTGGCACAGCAGGTAGCAACAGGCCGATGTCCCCCACCAACCCAAGACTGCAGCTTGCTAAGGGGGCCGTGTCCCCGCCAGCGGCTCCTTGCCCCCACTCTGTGATGGCCAGGGGCTCCCCATCTCCTGCCTAGCTGGCCATGCAGCCTGCCGTTCAGCTGTGGGGCAGTGACAGCTTGGACGCTCCGTGCTGTCCCTCTGCCTCCACACTTCCCGCAATAAACCCGATTTTATACCTTGCTGTGTAGAGCTGCCGTGTGTGTCCACGTGCCCGCTGCAGCAACAGATGGCCACCAGGAGGCCACACTCCACGTGGTCCTGTGCCACAGGGTTGGAAGTGACAGAGCTTGGCTGGGCAGAGGGAGGCCTCCACACCTGGGGCAGCATCTGCTCACCTGGCCCAAGTGTCAGCTGGCCCAGGTGCAGGTGGGAGTCCTCGGAAAGCTCACAGATGGGGTCTCCTGCTGGCTGTTCCCCCAGCCCTCGTGGAGCTGACAAAAAGGCCCCAGGCCTCTGCTGACTCATCCCACGTCCTCCCTGACTTGTTTTCACAAGCCGGGCCAAGCTGGAAGTAGAAGTGGCCCCCCCAAACTAGGGCCACCTGGACCCCCCCCCCCAGACCATGGCTACCTTCCCTGGCAGGTAACGGACCCATTCCTTGACTGGACTGCCAGTTCCACGGGGCCCTCGCCCACCAACCTGGCCAGCGGTCATGGAGATGGCCCAGCAACATGACCGACGGCCCACCCCAGCCCCCAGGTAGGAGGCCCGTCGTGCTGCTGGCCCCACGCGGTGGACACTCGACATGGGGGCTACTTTTCGGGCAGTGCTCTTGCCCTGAGACAGTGAACTGCTCTCGGCCAAGGCCAAGGCCAAAGACACAGCCCTGGGGGGAGCAGATACACCCCAATCCAGACCCACAGATGAGCACGCCCATGGCAGGTGGCCACGCCTGAACTTCAGTGGACAGGCACGTGTGTGCCACCACCAGCTGGCTGTCCGCTCAGTCTCTCACGAAGGGGACCCTCACAGAGCACCGAGGTGCCAGGCCAGAAGCACTGAGTCCTAGCAGCCAGCGTCACCCCAGCCCCACAGGGTCACCGGTCCCCCCGCCTCTGCAGCGTGTCTGCCCCGCCCTCTGATGGGGCCCATCCACGCAGCCCACTCTCTGCACCTGCTCTGACCTCAGAGGGCAGGTGGCTGGTCCGTGTTGCTCAGACCGAGGACTCCCCAGTGGACGTGAATCTGGATGCTGCAGCCGCCAGGGGTGGCCCTGTAGCCACCCACCCCTGAGCCCCCTTCATGTGGCCACTTCCTCTGCTGTCCTAGAGCCAGAGAGACGCCCCCTGCCACGGTGCCATCACAGAGAAAAGTGTGCAGGAAGCTGGCCCCTGGCGGATGCGACAGCGGGCCACAGCCCTGCCCTCCTCCTGCCCTGTTTCGGCTCAGCTGCTCCTTCCTGCAATAAACCTTGCTTCGGTGTGTCTTCACCACATGGAGCTGGTAGAGTATTAATGTGTTCCTTTGGGCGACGGCACAACCACCTCTCAATTATGAAATTTTAAGTAAAAGTTCATAAGGAGAAGGGAAACCACTGACATGGAACCCAAATTTTAAAGATGGGGCAGCAGCGGGCTCTGAGGGCTCCCGCTCTGAGTCCTACCCCCGGGAGTGTGAGGTGAGCATCGCTGAAACGCTGCTCCCAGCCCAGCCCCCCACCGGCCCGGCCTGGCCCAGCCTTCTGCCCCCATGTCCTGCATTGAGATGGCTCCGGCAGGGTGGCACCATGACTCACTAAAGTCGGCGGGTGCATCTCAGAGCTCGCTCTCCCGCACTGACTGCCCCTCCTTGATCCTGCTGCTGCTGCTGCTGCGTCACTTCAGTCGTGTCCGACTCTGTGTGACCCCATAGACAGAAGCCCACCAGGCTCCCCCGTCCCTGGGATTCTCCAGGCAAGAACACTGGAGTGGGTTGCCATTTCCTTCTCCAATGTGTGAAAGTGAAAAGTGAAAGTGAAGTCGCTCAGTCGTGTCCGACCCTTAGCGACCCCACGGACTGCAGCCTACCAGGCTCCTCCATCCATGGGATTTCTAGGCAATAGTACTGGAGTGGCTTGCCATTGCCTTCTCCGCTCCTTGATCCTGGCAGACCTGAAAGCGACCCCCAGGTTCTCCGTGCCCACCCCCAACCTCCTTCAAGGGCCCCTTGGCCCTGGTCCAGCCCATCCGCAAGGTGGTTGGCTCTGGGGATGGGACCTCAGCCCTCTCTGCCCAACCACTTTCAGGGTTCGTGCTTTGTCGGTGTGCAGCCCCAGCCCCCCACTCCTTTCTGCAACCAAGCATGTGTGTCTGACTGCCTCCAGGACCTGGGCCCCGGGTCTCCCGTGGCCACCAGCCAAGCACAGAGCAAAGAGGATTGTCCTCCGCTCCTCCGATGGCTCCACCACAGTAGAAACCCAGGGCCATCCTTGACACAGTCCCTCTTGTCCCCATGTTCCGTCAGTGGTCAGGCTCTTTTCAGTAACAGCTTTATTGAGATACAATCGACATAGCATCCAGTTCACCCACTCAAATGCGTGGTCCAATGGCTGTTAGTATATTCACAGGGTAGGGTCTCCATCACCTCTAACTCCAGAACATTTCATCATCCCAAAAAGAAACATCAGATCCATCAGTCGACACTGTCTCTGCCAGTTTCCCTGTGTCTTCAGGTTGATGGGGTTCCTTCCTCCTGTGCTGGGAGAATTGGGGAATCCAAGTGTCTTAGTCTGCTCAAGCTGCCGTAATTATGCCATAGACTGTACTGGGAGGGGAGGATCTTAAACACCAGACATTTATTTCTCACAGTGCTGGAGGCTGAAAGTGTGAGATCAGGGAGTGGACAAGTGGACTCAAACTCATGTCCATTGAGTCAGCGATGCCATCCAGCCATCTCATCGTCTGTCGCCCCCTTCTTCTCTTTCCCTCAATCTTTCCCAGCATCAGGGTCTTTTCCAACAAGTTCGTTCTTCGCATCAGGTTGCCAAAGTACTGGAGCTTCAGCATCAATCCTTCCAGGGAATATTCAGGGTTGATTTGCAATCCCATCACACAACACCTGTCCCAGGTGTTCTCTCCTGGGTGCCCATATCAGGTATGACTACCTGGTTCAAGGACCAGAAGTGAGAGGTACCCAAGGAAGTCCCTCAAGGCCGGGACAGCTGCCAGCCTCAGGCTGCAACTGCACCACAGCTCTGCAGAGCACAATCTCTCATGACTGCCCTGCCACTGGCCCCCTCAGAGCTCTGGAGGCCCTAGAATGGCTCCTCGGCTGCTTCCATCAAAAAAGGACTCTGGCTGCTGGAGAGGCTGCTCCTGGAAACTATGGGACACTGGACCTCAACTGAGAGAGTGATTAGTCCAAGAAAGAGATGGTGGTGGCCCAGACAAGGGAGGTGGCAGCAAGGATGGCAAAGGGACAGGAAACAGATAAGCGATGTTATGAGTTGAAGTGTGTCCTCCCCAAATTCACAAGTAGAAATCCTAAGCCCTAGAATCTCCACGAGTGAAAGTGCTAGTCACACAATCATGTCCAACTCTTTGCAACCCCATGGACTGTAGCCCACCAGGTTCCTCTGTCCATGGAACTCTCCAGGCAAGAATACTGGAGTGGGTAGCCATTCTCTTCTCCAGGGGATCTTCCAAACCCAGGGATCAAACCTGCATTGCATGTAGATTTTTTACCATCTGAGCCACCAGGGAAGTCCTGGAACCTTAGAATGTGACTTTATTTGGAAATAGATCACTCCAGATGTGGTAAGTCTAGACAGGGTCAAACTAGGGTGGCCCCTAGTCCAATATGGCTGCGGTCCTTATTAAAAGGGGAAATTTGGACACAGGTGCTCACACAGAGAGACGCATGTGAAGATGAAGGCAGAGATCGGGGTGATGGGTGGCTTCTAAAAGCCAAGGAATGCCAAGACAGCCAAGGCACCAGAAGCTCAACGAGAAGCACAGAACATTCTCCCTGCCAGCTCTCAGTAGGAAGCAGCCCTGGAGATGAGAACTGGATGAGGGTGAGAGGATGCATTAACTAAGCTGCGCCAGCTGCTGTAACAAGCAAGGCCCGGATCTCAGTGGCTGAATGCACAGATGTTTATGTCTCCACTCACAGAGCCCCATGCTGATACTTCCGGAAGGTCCTTGTATAAGGTCACTCAGGAATCCAGCTCCATCCCCCCTGCCCTGGGCCCTAAGTATCCTCTCCATTCAGTTGGCGAATGAGGGAGTTAGAAATTGAGGCTGCTGTAGGCCAGACCTGGCAGGGGTCTACATCCATGCAGTCCAAACTTTAAGATCTGGGGAGCTTGTTAATGCAGGTTCTGATGAAGGAGGTTAGGGGTGGAGCATGAAAATCTGCATTTCTGAATTCTGCATTTCTCCCCGGTGATGACAATGCTATTGATCCTGGCTATTACTTTGAGTATCGAGAGTAAGAGGTATCACTCCCCACCTCATGCCTCATGGCCTGAACTCATTACTGTGGCCACACCAAATGCAAGGGAAGCACGGAAATGAAGTTCAGCTGTTAGTGCAGAAGCTGAAGGAGGCAGGGTCAGTCGACAGCAGGGGGCAGGCAGGGGCCAGGCAGCAGGGACCCAGCTCTCCTGGGACAGCGTTGCTGCAGCAAGACCAGGGGGAGGTACTGACTGGAACCTTGGACCCTAGGCTGGCAGTCTTTCTGAACTCTCCAGAAGGGGGGCGAAGGCCCAGGCCTTCCAAGTTCAAGGTTCTGTGAGCCAACTGGGACTGGAGCTGGCAGTGGGGGTGCTGTCCCTTGTCTTAGTGCCTGAGTCCTGGAACCAAGCACCCCCTTCCTCTCATCCCACACCCCTTTTGCAGGAGGTCAGCCTGGCCTGGCCCCACCTCCTGTCAGGGAAGGGCTCAGTTCTGCCTCCAGGTCCCTGCTGGCCCTCTTTCTTTACAGAGTCCTGGTGGTCTGTGTCCTCCACCGTGCCCCTCTCTCATGTGACCCCTGAGAGTGAGGTTCTCCCTGCAACCCTGTTGCCCCGGCCACTGCCCAGGCCAGAGCTTAGGACGACACCACGGAGCCACGGCGGCCCTCAAGCTCACAAGCAAAAGGGAGAAGGGGGCCCCGGTCGATGGGTGCTACTGCTCCCTCCTTAGCTGGGTTCACCTGTGCAGTGAGACCCCCGTTCAGTGCTCAGCATGGCCAGGAAACTGGGAGGTGAGAGGGCTCTCCCAGGAGGCAGGCAGGGCACTGGCCTCCAGTCTCATCCAGCCAGCTCCTTAGAATGCTCGCCATCCCAGCGTGACACACGCACCCCCTGCCAGCATGTGTGCAAACGTGCCTGTTAAGTCGCTTTAGTCATGACTCTGACCCCGTGAGCTGTAGCCCGCCAGGCTCCTCTGTCCATGGGATTCTCCAGGCAAGAATACTGGAGTGGGTTGCCCTGCCCTCCTCCAGGGGATCTTGTTGACACAGGGATCAGACCCACCTCTCTTTTGTCCCCCGCATTGGCAGGCAGGTTCTTTACCACTAGCACCACCTGGGAATCCCCCCAGCCTGAGGCACTGACTTCCAAGCAGAGGTCTTCAGGGGTCCCACCACCACCAGCAACACTCTGGGTTTCCTAGAATCTTCTCTGCTCCCCCCAGTCTTCCAGGAGAGACAGGGGGAGTGTGGATACTGACAGGGTAGAGATAGGTCCTTCCAAGCTGGGCAGCGAGGTGGGGGTCGGATGAGGGGTGGGGAGGCTGGACTGAGGGGCAAGACATCTGGGCGACTGGGGCTCTAGGCCCCCCATCTCCTTCCCCTTCCCCCCTCCCCCCACTCTCCCACGCACCTGCGCTGGCCTCCCCCCAAGCCCTGGGGGCAGCCGGCGGGCGCTGCTGGGAGATCAGAGGATTCGGAGGAGTTGGGCCCAGGGGGAGGGGGCGGGGAATTTCCCCCCACGCCTGCCTGGGCCTGCTCCCCTCCCCCTCCCCCGCCAGGTGGGGGGGCACTGCTGGGGGAATTCCATCGCTCTGCGAGCCCGGGCCGGGGGTCCTGGGGAGAGGAGGAGGAGGAGGCGAGGAGGGGACAGGCTGGGACCAGGGGCGCAGCTGCCTTTCTCCCCAGACACCAGCTGCCCCTGCCTGTCCCGGGCTGAGCATCCACCCTTCCAGCCTGTCGGGCGGGTGAGGGGGCCGGGAGTGACGCTTCCCCAGGCCGGAGGCGTCAGGACGCGGGAAGGGAGAGGCGTGAAGATCCAAAACGGTGTGCGTGTGAGCGCCTCACCATGAATGGTGACTGAGTGGGAGAGCGCGCGCACTTCATTCCGGGCTGGCTGTGAGCGGGGGACGCTGGCGAGTCCCGGGACATATGACCTCGGGAAACGGTCCTGTATCTCCCCCTTTAGGGTCCTTCTGTCCACCAGCCCGGCCGGTCCTCCTGCACACGCTCCCACCCGAACCTTCACCGACCTGGGGAGGGGGAAGGGCGGGGAGGCGCGCGCCGGCCCACGGAGGGTCCCGGAGATGGGGGGCGGGCGTGGGAGGCGTCTGGACCTGCTGCCTCGGCTCCAGTCTCGGGCGGGGCTTCCCGGCCTCAGGGGGTGGGGTGGGGAGGGAGGGACCCAGGGGGGAGGGACGCGCGGAGGGACGCAGGGGGGCAGGAGCCGGCGCGTTAGAGATCTGGGCGAGGGAGACTTAGAGAGCGAGGCGCAGCGGGAGGGGGCGGGTGTGGAAGCCGAGGCAGGACCCCGAACCCCAAGAGGCAGAGACCGGAAACGTCCCTGGCCTGAGATCGCCCCCCCGGGGCAAATTCCCAGTTGGGTCGGGGCAGAGAGACGCCTTTGGGGCCTGAAACCTTAGGAGGCAGATACCCCTGGGCGATACTCCCCCGGCCCCCCATCCTCTCGCCCCAGACCCAGAGCGGGCCCCAGAGCGGGACGAGGACGGACTGTCAGAAGACAACGTCCCCCTGCCCAGACGCCTGGGAGACCCTGGAGGGACCTCGGGGGCGCCGAGGGCCTTGCGCGGGCCAGGGCGACCTCTCCTCGGTTGGGGGCGATGGGGACACGGGCCCCCAAGGCCCTGCTCCTCCTCCTCTTGCTCCGGCTGCTGCCGCCACGCGGGGCCTCGGCGGGGAGCCTGCAGAGCCCAGGTGAGTCCTGGCGCGGAGAGTGGACCGAGGGCCGCACTCCCAACTCGGCCTGCGCGCCTAGAACCCGACTGCCCGGCTCGCGAGGGGCCAGAGCAGGTGGAGGCGGCAGTCGAACAGCCCTCGGAGGGTGGGGAGAAGGTCAGGGCGAGGGTCAGCCTCAGGCCCCGCCGTCCGCGCGCAGGCCTGTCCGAGTGCTTCCAGGTGAACGGCGCCGACTACCGCGGCCACCAGAACCGCACCGGCCCACGCGGGGCCGGCCGCCCGTGCCTCTACTGGGACCAGACGCAGCAGCACAGTTACAGCAGCGACAGCGACCCCCAGGGCCGTTGGGGGCTGGGCGCGCACAACTTCTGCCGGTGAGGGGCGGGGCCTGCGCGGGGCGGGGCCGGTGCAGGGTTGAGGGCGTTGTCCTGAGGCCCGGCCGCGGTATGGGCGGAGCGGAGGTATCCGCTGGGCGGGCCCAGGAGCCACCCGGAGGGCCTGCTTGTTCATTCGTTGTCATGTCTGACTCTTTGCGACTCTGTGGGCTGCAGCACACCAGGCTTCCCTGTCCTTCACTGTGTCACGGCGTTTGCTTAAACTCATGTCCACTGAGTCGATGATGCCATCCAACCATGTCATCTTCTGTCTCCCCATTCTCCTGCTCTCAATCTTTCCCAAAATCAGGATTTTTTCCAATGAATCGGCTTAAGGACCTAAGGGCGGGGCCTAAGCGATGAGTGGAAACCTTTTCTGACCTGGGTCATGCCTTAGGAGTCCAACTTTTTGCAGAGCTTCGGGTCAGACCTGAGCACCAAGGCGCCCATGAGGATGGGGCCTAGTCAGAGGGCAAGCTCTAGAGTGAGGGCCCGGCCCTTAGCGTTCAGCTCCTTTGAGAGACGTCTACTAGCGGTGACCGAGGGATTGGGGGTTCAGAGCCGTAGCTGTGGTCTGAAGCGGTGGGGACCGAGCTAAGTGGGAGGGCACTTCCCTGCTGAACCGCAAAGCTTAGGGCTCATCACGTCTGCTTTAAAGCAGGGTTCCAAGACAAGGGACAGTGGCTGAGGCCCAGGGCTGAGTGGGGGGTGAACACAAATGGCCTCGAAGTCCTCATACATGAAGTCATGTCCGAGCAACAGCTGAAGACCTAAAATCATTCCCCCAGGGCCCCTTTAATGACTTCCCACCGTGCACTGGGAAGTCGACATTCATTCTGGTGGGCAAACCAGGATTTGCTCTAACATGCACAGTGGCCACTCTGCGAATAAGCCGTGGGCCAGGGCCTGGAATTCATGGTTCTTGGGAGGACAGTATCCCAACGATTTCCCCGGGCCCGCAGTAACCCCGACGGTGACGTGCAACCGTGGTGCTACGTGGCCGAGACGGAGGAGGGCATTTACTGGCGCTACTGCGATATCCCCACGTGTCACAGTGAGCGGCGGGCTGGGCCGCGGGGGCGGCCGGGCTGCGGGGTGGAGTTCGCTTTTGCAGGCCCCACACTGAGCCTGACACTGCTGCCCGCTCAGTGCCTGGGTACCTGGGCTGCTTCATGGACTCTGGGGCACCTCCGGCCCTCAGCGGCCCCAGTGGCACCTCAACAAAGCTCACCGTCCAGGTGTGCCTTCGCTTCTGCCGTATGAAGGGCTACCAGGTACTGCCCACCTGCCCAGACCAGTGACCCCTGACCTTGACCTCAGCACCCAAATCAACATCCGACCCTGAGGCCAAACCTTGACGCTGATTTCCGAACCTCCAGCCCTGATTCCCACTTCCGACCCCGATCCATGGCTCCCACCACCCCACCCCCTCCCCCAGCCCCTATCTGGGGGAGTCAGCCAGTCTGTGCTCCCAGTTGGCGGGCGTGGAGGCCGGCTACGCCTGTTTCTGTGGCTCTGAAAGCGACCTGGCCCGAGGACGCCCGGCTCCGGCCACCGACTGTGACCAGATCTGCTTCGGCCACCCGGGCCAGCTGTGTGGTGGCGATGGGCGCCTGGGCATCTACGAAGGTGAGGAGTGGGCAGGGATGAGGGGCCTGGGTGAGGGGAAGAGGGGGAGTTATCTGGGAAGGGAAGGCATGGGTTGAGGGCAGGTCCTGATTAACAGATTAGGTTGAGGACTGTACCGAAGAGGGAACTGGGCCTGAACCTGGGGGTCAGGGGTCTGGGGCTCAGGCGGGACTAGAGGAAGGAATTATTTGAGGACAAGACTAGTTGTTGTTGGTAGTCACTCAGTCGTGTCCGACTCTTTGTGACCCCCATGGACTGTAGCCTGCCAGGTTCCTCTGTCCATGGGATTCTCCAGGTAAGAATACTGGAGTGGGTTGCCATTTCCTTCTCCAGGAGACCTCCCGAACTAGGGATCGAACCCTGGTCTCCTGCATTGCAGGCAGATTCTTTACCATCTGGACCACCAGGGAAGACTAGAGGAGGGGACTAATGGTTTGATTAGAACGGGTTGGACGGGGCCGGAGGAGGGAACTGCCTGGGCTGAAATTGGGATGGAGGAGGGTCCGGCAGTCCGGGCCCATTGGGGGAAGGGGCGGAGCTTCTACATAGAGTCCCGCCCCCGTGAAGGAGGAGCCCGCAGGCCTCCGGGTTCTGACCACCAGCCCCGCCCACAGTGTCCGTGGGTTCCTGCCAGGGGAACTGGACCGCACCCCAGGGTGTCATCTACTCCCCGGACTTCCCGGACGAGTACGGGCCGGATCGTAACTGTAGCTGGGTGCTGACCCCTCCGGGCGCTGCGCTGGAGCTCGCCTTCCGCCTCTTCGAGCTGGCCGACCCCCGTGACCGGCTGGAGCTGCGCGACGCCACCTCGGGCAGCCTGCTCCGCGCCTTCGACGGCGCCCGGCCGCCGCCGCCGGGCCCGCTGCGCCTGCGCGCCCCCGCGCTGCGGCTCACATTCCGCAGCGACGCGCGCGGCCACGCGCAGGGCTTCGCACTCACCTTCCGCGGTGAGGCCTCTCCCCACCCCGCCTCGGGCTTTCCGCTCCGCCGGCCGGTCTCACACCCCTCTCCGCAGGGCTGCAGGACGCCGACGCCGACCCGGCACCCCTCGAGGGCTCGACTCAGACCCCAGCAGCGCCCCTCGACGGGGCCAACGTGAGCTGCAGCCCCGGGCCTGGCGCTCCAGAGGCCTCGATGGGGGGTGAGACGGGCGTGGGAGGCGGAAGCGAGTTTGGGGGCGTCAGGCCCCTCCAAGCCCCGTGCTCACCGCCCTCGTGTGCCCGCAGCCCAGGTCTTCTCGACGGTGACGGCCGTCTCGGTGCTGCTACTGCTGGTCCTGTCGCTGCTGCGCCTGATGCGCGGACGGTGCGCGCTCTGGGGCGGGGCCTGAGGGCGGAGCCGGCGGGGAGCCTGTCGCCCCGCCCCTGTGCCCCCGGGGCGTGGAGGGCCCTCTGGGACGCTAGGGTACACGACGGGAAAGGGGCTGGACGGAACTCCTGAGTTCTTGAGGGACGAGGCCTTGGGTCCACACAGGGAGTCGCGCGTGGGATCACAGGCGAAGCGAGGTGCTGAAGGTGAGGTTGATTGGAGGGTTCAGCTGACGTCTGCTCCCTCTCTAGGAGCTGCCTGCTGGCTCCGGGTAAAGGGCCCCCAACGTTGGGGCTTTCCCGGGACCCCACAAGAAGCTGGGCCGTTTGGTACCGCCGGCCTCGAGGGGTGGCCCTGCCCTGTCCTCCCGGGGACCCCCAGGTTGAGGGTTTAACCGCGAGTTACCGGCCCTTGAGCGCCTCCAGCCAGAGTTCCCTGCGTTCACTCATCTCTGCTCTCTGACTCGGGGACCCCCAGGGTCCACTGGATTCTCCTGCGGCTGGAATGGACTCCGCAGACCCTATGCCACCCTCTTTGTTCCTTGGCCTTCTGCCCCTTTGAGGGCAGCTCTAGTCATCTCGAGGAGGCCAGACGTTGGCCAGGAAGCATCTGGTACTGTTATTGAGAACTTGACCTGACCCTCGGGGTCCGGATGGTCAAAGTCAAAGGACAAAAGGAATCCTGCTTCCCTTCCTCTTAGACCTCGGTTCGTGGGTCTTTGAGCCCTGCTTGGGGTAGTTCTGGAGGTCAACAAAAGTGGTCAATAGACCAACCATAGACTTTGAATAAAGGACCTGTTTTGGTACAGGGCGCCGGAAATTCTTCTGTGAGGGGGGAGCTATGTTAACGAGGTTCTGTGCCTAGACTGGTTGTGTGCAAATTAAGGGCGTTCCACGGAAAGAGTTTCATGTAACCTCCTGGAACGCAGAGGATGGAGAAACCGAGGAGGTGGAAGGATGAATGGGCGGGATCCTGAAGAAGGGGAGGAGGTGGAGGCGGAAGAAGGCATATCTTTGTGGATTTGATTTAGAATGAACCCTGCGGGGCGGGGGTGGGGGGGGAAATACTGAACTTTCTTCCCTTATTTCCTGCTTTCTCTCCTTCACTGTTTCCTGCCGGTCCTAGGCGAGGCTCAATATGCTTCAACAGTGAGCGAGTTTCGCTCATCCCTCATGGTTCAGTGAGGAAAGAACCCACCAGCAATGCAGGAGCCGTCCATGCGGGTTTGATCCCTGGGTGGCGAAGAGCCCCTAGAGGAGGAAATGGCCACGCACTCCAGTATTCTTGCCTGAAAAATTCCATGGACAGAGGCGCCTGGCGGGTTACAGTCCAAAGGGTCGCAAAGAGTCAGTCAAACACGACTGAGCGCGCGTGGGCGCGCATGCACACACAGACACACACACACACGCTCAGAGAATCCTGGCCCAAGGGCAGGTCCTCAATGGAGGGCACCGGGCAAGTCAGGCACACCCTTAGAAGCCCAGCCACCTTGGCGCGCCTTGCTGCGCTCCGGGGAAGTCGTGCGAGTGGAGCGATCACCCGCAGAGTGGTGGCGCTCAGGCTCTAGACCTGACCCGTCCGAAAGTCCCGGGCCGGCAGCACCTTGGACAGAGCCCGGGCTGTGGGGACTGGGCAGGGTGGCGGGGCTGTATCCTGGAGGGTGAATGCCCAAGGGTGGGTCGACCCTGGGGCTCGAGCGGAAAGCCCGGGTGCGCACTGCAAGGGAACGCGAGGCTCCCGGGTCACTCTGGCAGAGCCACCGGGACTCCGAACGTCGCGTCCCAATCCAACAGGCACCCCAAGCAAGTGAGACTGGGACCAAAAAAAATTATGCTAAGAGGGTGAAGGCCTGAGCTGCCGCTGGAGGAACCTCCCCGCCGGCCGCGCCCATTGGCCCTTGCAGCTGCAACGTCAGGAGCCCGGAGCGCGAAACCCTGGGCGGGCTGACGGGGGCGAGCAGCTGGGGCGGAGCCTGGCGTCCCCTCCCGTGTCCGGCCGCGCCCGTCCTCCGAGCCGCCAAAAGAAAACTGGCCGCCGCCGCCGCCACGAGCTGTCCCTGTGGAGTGCCTGCCCCAGCGGAGCGGGCCGCACTGCGCTCCGGCGCCAGGCGCGTCCCCGGCCTCCGCCCCAGCGTGGGGTCGCCAGGCCCGCGCGTGCGCAGCGCGGGAGGGGCGCGGGCCGGGACCCCCGGGCCAGCGCGTGCGCGGACAGAGGCCAGAGAGGTGGGCGGGCGCCGGGACTAGGCTCTGGGTGCGGCGGGCCCACTGAGGAGACCCGGGGGGCCAGAGGAGCGCGGACCGACCTCGCTGGACCGGGCCATGGCGTTCCTGGCCGGGCCGCGCCTGCTTGACTGGGCCAGCTCGCCGCCTCACCTTCAGTTTAACAAGTTCGTGCTCACTGGCTACCGGCCCGCCAGCAGCGGCTCGGGCTGCCTTCGTAGCCTCTTCTACATGCACAACGAGCTGGGCAACATCTACACGCACGGTGAGCCGCGCCCCGCACCCCCCATCCGCGGCAGCCCTGTCCGCGCCGGGGCCGCGGCCCGAAGGCCGAGGAGAACCCCAGCTCCCAGATCCTGGGCTGTCCCGGCCCTGGCACGGCCAGGAGCCGCAATGACAAAGCTGCCATTGTCCCGGACATCGCTACCCGCTTCTGTTCCCCCGGCGGGGCCCCGGGGGCAGGCGAGGGAAGCGGAGTGGGGGACCCAGTCCGCTTAATCCTTCTGAGCCTTGGGAAGACGAAGCTTGGTGTCCGGCCGCTTCGTAATCCCTGCGCCCTGGCACCCTCCCGCCAGCACCCATCCCGGAGATGAGTGTCGAGGAGGGGCCCAAGAGAGGAAGTCAGGCCGGGCGGCCCTGCGGCCCCTGCCCGAGCCGCTCAGCCGCCGGGCTCCTCCTCGTGGCGGCTCCTTCCTCCCCCCTGCAGGCGCCGGGCCCCTCCTTCACTGCCCCGCCGAACCGTGCTGACACAGGCCTGCCCGTCCTTGGCCTGCCCCGGCAGACAGGCGGCTAGAGAGGGGCGCTGAGTGCGCTGGGCCTGGCTTTCGTACCTGCTCCCCGCGGGGGCTGTGGCCTGGCCAGGCCCCGCCAAGAGTGGGCAGTCAGCGGCCCCAGCCCGCAGGCGCTGAACTTTGACTCCTGTGAAGGCAATTCCAAAGTGCCTGCAGGAAGTGGTAGGAATGGCCCTGGAGGTCTGGGCTAGGAGGCATGGAGCTCCCCAAAAAGGTGCTGGGGAAGGAGACGGAGCAGGTTCTTCCAGCCCCCTCCCCTGCCTCGCCTCAAGAGGACAGAAAGGCCCATTTGAATGGTCGCTTCTGGAGAGGAGAGGGCACAGGGGTTGGGAAGAGCAGGCAGAGTGGCCCTGGCATGTTAGCATCGCCCACATGTCCTGTTCAGAGCTCAGCTTGGGGTCACGCCTCCTTCTGACTTCTGCTGAAGTCAGGTTTGGGGGTTGGGGCCCCTGCTTTCCAGGGAATCCGCCACAAGGGCGAGAGCAGCTTCGGAGTCAAGACTGCCTGGGCTCTGTGTTGCTTCCATTGCTTCCTTGCTGGGGTCACCTGGGGCAGTGACTCAGTTTCCTCACCGGTCAGTGGGGATAGAGGTCTGTCCTTCCCAGAACTACTGTGAGCTCTGCTAAATCAAGTGATCAGAAGCCCAGGGTATGCCCCTACCCAGGGCCGGCCAGCAGCTGACCCACAGCCTCCTCAGGACCTGTGTTGCACTCACCCCGCCGTGCTATCTCTGGACTGGGGCCTCCTTGGGGACATGCCTTGTCCTCAGTGTGAAGGTGTCTGATGGAAAACTGTCTCCCTCCCCCAGGACTGGCCCTGCTGGGCTTCCTGGTGCTGCTGCCCATGACCATGCCCTGGGGTCAGCTGGGCGAGGATGGCTGGCTGTGGGGCGCACACTGTGTGGCCTGCCTGGCCCCCCCTGCAGGCTCTGTGCTCTACCACCTCTTCATGTGCCACAGAGGGGGCAGCCCTGTGTACACCCGGCTCCTTGCCCTGGATATGTGTGGGGTCTGCCTCATCAACACTCTCGGTGAGCAGGGCGTGGGGTGGAGGGCGGGGTACTTGAAGGACGGGAGCTGGGGGTCGGGTCCACTCACATGAGCCCTGGGTAGAAAGGGCAGGAATCAGGAAAACTGGAAGCAAGAGGGCAGGTGGACCCGCGGACTGACGTGCCCTCTCCCGCCTCTCTCCTCTGCGCAGGGGCCCTGCCCATCATCCACTGCACCCTGGCCTGCCGGCCCTGGCTGCGCCCCGCTGCCCTTCTGGGCTACACCATGCTGTCAGGTGTGGCTGGCTGGCGGGCCCTCACCGCCCCTTCCACCAGTGCCCGGCTCCGTGCCTTTGGCTGGCAGGCCGGTGCCCGCCTCCTGGTGTTCGGGGCCCGGGGAGTGGGGCTGGGCTCCGGGGCGCCAGGCTCCTTGCGCTGCTACTTGCGCATGGACGCACTGGCACTGCTTGGGGGGCTGGTGAATGTGGCCCGCCTGCCGGAGCGCTGGGTACCCGGCCGCTTCGACTACTGGGGTAACTCGCACCAGATCATGCACCTGCTCAGCGTGGGCTCCATCCTCCAGCTGCACGCTGGCGTCGTGCCTGACCTGCTCTGGGCCGCCCGGCACACCTGCCTCCCGGACTGAGCCACCTCCCGCCTGCCATGCCCCCAGGCTTCTAGGGACAAGAGCACCATGCTTCCATCTTTCCACTGGCCCGCAAGGGGAGGGCTCCCTGGACACTTCGCAAATGGGACTTCCCGGTGGGGGCCTCCATCTGTTCATCCCGTCTTCCCTGTGGACTAGCTGCTTCTACGCACACCTTGGAGCTCCAGTGGCCCTACCTGCCTTCTTCCAGGGAACTTAGTCTTACTGTGTAGGTTGAAAGGCAACCTTCCTTTTGCTGGGCCTCTGATTACCCTCTGTGTGACTTCTGAGAGTTGGGCCAAAGGGATAGTTGTGATCCTGCCAGCCCAGAGCCATCACCCACCCTGGGCCTCCTCGGAACCTCACATAAGGCTCCTCACGGCTGCCCAGCCTCCTGCCCTTGCTTCATGGCCTCTGTCCATCCATCCGCCCTGTGTGCCAGCCCTTCCAGAAGCCCAAGGTTCGCCCATCGGTTTTCCCTTCTGTCCGGAGACTGTGGATTGAGGGGTCTGGGCATCAGGACTAGACTCACCCCTGGACCTAGGAGCAAGAGGACAGCTGCTGCTTTTTCCAGGCAACTGGCACAGAGACCTAAAACGCTGGATGGCCCGGACCTGGCCCTGCTGGGCTGAAGGCCCACCCTCTACCTTGAGTGAGTGCTCTGACAACTGACCTGCCCACCAGCGACACACCTGCTCAGGAACTCTGCCCCACACAGTTGGTGGCTCCCAATTCATCTGCTGGCCCCCAATTCATCTGCTGGCCCCCAATTCATCTGCTGGCCTGAGGCTTGGGAACTTGCAGCAGAGCTCAGCCTGTCCCGGGGGCCTCAGGCCCTAGGCGACGTCAATAAAAGGGGGCAGGAAGCACTGTGCTGCCACACAAGCAAGCTTGGTGCGCCCCAAGATTCAAATACCGTTTATTAGACACAACTAGGCAGAAGGGACCACTGGAGTCCACAGAGGGACCCCAGCCTCCAGGAGGATGGAAGGGAGGGGTTAAGAGGTTAAAAGCGCTGAGCCTGGGCCCGTGGGCTTAGCTCGGGCCCAGGGAGTCCTCAAACAGGCTGAGGAGGTTCCGAGGTTCAAAGGTGGGGAAGGTGCCCCGAGGGGGCTCTGAGTCAATGTCACTCAGGTCCAGAGCATCCCTGGGGGCAGGAAGAACAGAGAAATGACTCAGGGCCAAGAGCTGCCCACTCCCACCCCAGGACCCTGGGCCAGCTCACCTTGGTGTGTGCCTACTCCGGGGGGCAGGGGAGCCACTGCAGGGGGTGGAGGTGCTGCCGGCAGCCCTGGCAAGGATGGCCTCTGGAGACAGCGAGGGCCTGGCGGGGGGTGGGGGGCGGTGGCAAAACGAGCAGGCTGTGGTGGGGAGGGCACCCGAGCAGCAATGCCCAGGTGGGCGGAACCGCCTGAAGTGAGGGGGGGTGGCTGCTGCCAGACAATGGGTGTGCGGTGGAGTTGAAAGAAGCGCTTTGACAGCTTCCAAAGTCCACCTGACTGCACACAAAGGCCACCTCTGTCCCTTAGAGCACAGAGGCTCTGACTGAGCTGACTCTGAAATGACCTTGTGGTAAATGGAGCTCATTTGGCAGTCTGTCTGCTGAAACGTGCTCCCTGGGGTGAATGGCATGAACCCTCCTGAGAACTGCCTGCCCTGAGCATGTGGTTTCCTTTGCAGTAGTTTCTTAATTACGGCCTGTCACTTGGCCACCAGGCACCTGGGACTAAAGAATTCCTCCTACCAAGGAAGGGGCTCACCAGGCTCTGGGGGTTTTGTCCCCCAGAGGACAAAATGATGCCTTGTCCTCGGGTGTGGGTGGTGTCTGCGGGGGTGGGAGCTGCACCGCCCACCTCTTGGCAGTGTGGTGGGCCCCACACAGCCCCCCAGCGTGGCAGCACCCTTGGTGAGAGGCTGCCAGTTCTCTGCTCAGTACAGACCCTGCTCCATGCACCAAGTTTAGAAAGAACTGCATTCAAACTAGGCCAGGCCACACTCTCACCATCCTTGGTTTCCTTCCCAGGGCTTGAAGGGGGCCAGGTTTGTGGGTGCGTTCCCAGTTCACCATGCTGACGGCTATTCCCCCCACCCTGCCCTCAGCCGCCCTTCCCAAGTCCTCACCCACCCTATGCTGTCGTCGTCCCAGGTGCTAGAGAGGCTGCGGTCCAGGAGGAGGCTGCAGGGCGGCGACCCGGGTGGGGTGGCCGGCGGACCTGGGGGCTGTAGCCAGCTGGCGGGGTGCGCCAGCCCATGCCAGAGCCAGCACAGCAGGGAGAGCAGGGCCTGCAGGGACAGGGGCTCAGGGGAGGCTGGGCAGGCCCTGGGTGGGGAGCGGAGCCAGGTGGCCCGTCACCCTCCCCGCTTACCTGCCACAGGGCCCATCCTCGACTGAGGGCCTCAGCGGCCATGAACCACAGGACGCTCCAGGGCCGTGGCTGCCTGAGCACGGGCAGGGCCAGCAGGGCCTCGGCGGTGGCCCGTAGCTTGGGGTCAGGCTCCAGCATCATGACGAGGACGGAACGCAGCTCAGAGGACAGGCCTGTCCCCAGGCAGGGCCACGTCAGGGGCAGGGCCTTGCACCTCCCAGCCCCTTGCCACCAGCCGCCCTGACCCCCAGAGCCTGTCCTCCGCGGGGCAGACAGTGCCCCCAGCCCTCATCCCCCAACTCACCAGCTGTGAACTCAGGGGGCAGGTATCCCTGACGCAGCCGCTGCCAGCCCTCCCCACCGCGGGGCAGCTCCATGTTGCATGCCACCTCCAGGATGGTGAGGCCCAGGCTGGGCGACAGAGACGGCCGTGAGATGCAGAACCCAGCGACCCGGGCTGACCCCCCGGAGAGGGCTGCTGGCCTCCCCCATGAGCCAGGGCCCTGGGGGAGGAGGGGCTGCTGACAGGGACCGCTTCGTGGAACGTGGAGCCCCGGGCCAGCACGGTCCACACACCACCGTGGTGAGCTCCCAGCAGCCCCTGCCCCCCCGGGACTGGGACTCTGGTTGCTAACAGTGACTTAACAGTGAGGCTTTCCTCGTCCTGTTGATGTCACCAGATGCTACTCTCAGAGGCAGGGCAGGGGTGACTGGCATGGACCTTGGAACCCAGCACCTGGTCCAGGCCCAGCTTTACCACCTGCTAACTGAGGACTTGGGGAAAGTCTCTCCACCTGCTGTCTGTTCCCCTGTAAATGGAGTAATACGGTCCCTCCCAGGGAGGTGTGGTGAGGAGGCCAGTGAATCACGTAAGGTGACTCCGGAGGCTTCTCTGCTTAGACAGCCTAGCTCTCCAGGCCCTCTCAACTGGAAGGCGGGACCTCCATCCCCCTGAGGCAGGGTCTCCTGGCCTGAGACAAGTCTTCCTGACTCTGGGCTGGGCTGGTGTCCCTCTGCTGACCATGTCCCACCCACCAGGAAGCCACCCACCCACCAGGAAGCCCCCCAGCCCTCACCTGAACACGTCTGCTGCTGTCCCATAAGAGCCCTGGAGCAGCTCGGGGGCCATGTAGCGGGGGTCTCCCTCCTGGGCCTCACTAGCTCCCGACGCACCCAGCTCCACCAGCAGCCCAAAGTCGCCCAGCTTGCAGCGGCCCCGGGGCCCCAGGAAGATGTTGGCGGGCTTGACGTCCAGGTGGACCAGGCCCTGGCCGTGCAGATGGGCCAGGGCCAGAAGGGTATCCCGCAGGTAGCCCCAGACCTGGGCTTCAGGCAGGCTGGCGCCCCAGGCCTCACAGTGCTGCTGCAGGCTGGGCCCACACAGCTCTGTCTGTAGGTACAGGATGCCGCCCTCCTCCCAGGCTTGCTCCAGCCGCACGCAGCGCGGGTGCTGCCCCACCTTCTCGTGGCCGCCCACCTCGGCCAGCTTGCGGGTCCGGTCCTTGGGGCCCCGGAACGGCGACATGGAGCGCTTCACTGCATAAAGCCGGCCATCTTCCTTGGAGCGTACCTGGAAGGGAGGGGGCACAACCATTTGGGACCACCCGGAGGTTCGCTTAAGATCTCACATGTGCGGGAGGTGTTACATGGCAGCCACTTTAGAGGGACCCCTGTGTGTGCAAGAGCAAAGCTGGACAAACCTCCACGCCACATGCCAGTCTGCTGGAGACCCAGCAATGGAAGAGATGGGGCACACCTCTAAGTACTGGCCCAGGAGGATGAGTTAGATGAAGAAGCTGCCTAGAGAATAGCAAGGCGGTGTGGTCTGCACTCAGCCTATGAAATGGCTTCGTCTCTATGTGGTCAACCCCAGAGAAAAATCAAGAAGCAAGACCCTCACCTGACAATCATCTTGGTTTCCTCCAGAAAGGAGAGCTGACCTAGGGGCTCCTGTCTGTACTTTTTAACAAAATTGTCTTCGTGTAGTACTTGTGTAAGGAAAACTACATTTTAAAGGAAATATACATGATTGGAAAATATATTTTAAGGAACAAAAGGTGGCATGGAGGAGTTGCCTGAATGCTTGCGGCTGGAGGGAGATGGGGGGGTGGTTCTGGCTCAGGGGCTGGGTGGAGCTGCCAAGACCCCCAGACGGCTGGCTCCAGGCAGGAGGAGATGGCAGGCGGGAGCCACCTCAAGGCGTGCCAGGCTCTGAACAAGGGGAGAGTGTGTACTGAGGGGCCTCAGAGGGGCCTGTGTAGGGGAGTATGAGAAAGCAGCCAAGTCCAGCACTGAGGAGAGCCTGCCAGCCTGTGAGGGGGGTCATCAGGGGAGAGGGGGGAGCAAGCTCTCTGGACACCATCCCACCCTGGCTAGGGGAGGGTGGCCATGGGGAGGGACCCCAGACAGACCTGCGGAGCTGTCACCAACTCACCTTGAAGACCTCCCCGTAAGAGCCGTGGCCCAGGCGGCCAAGCCTGTGGAAACTCTGCTGGAAGAAGGACTCTGGTCGGCTTGGGTCATACCTGGGGCTCTGCAGGGGCTCGGAGGCCTGGTCCCGGAACGACACCCGCCGGGCGTGGGGCTGATGCCAGCCTGGGGTCCGAGGAGGGAAGAGGCGGCTGACAGGGATGCTGCCCTTGGCAGGGGGCCGGGGCGGGAGGCTCCGGCTGAGTCCCCTGGGCCTCTTGAGGGAGAAGCCAGGTTCTGCATGGCGGAAGTAGGCTGGGACTGGGACAGGGGTACCACCCAGGGGTGGCGGGGTGCCCTCGGCGGGCATGAGCATGTCCAGCACAGATGCCCTCGGGGGCAGAGTACAGTGTGTCACTCAAATGGCGCTTGGTCCTGTGGCCCCAAAGAGGCTGCAGAAGACAGCCTCATCGACGCCACACACACCCTCTGCTTTAGGCATGGAGGCCGCAGCACCTGTAGGAAAAGGTATGCAAATGAATGCGCTGTCCCTGGCCCCCGAGGGTAGAAAAGCACAAATTGCAAACCACAGCGTCCTGTCCTGGAGGCTCCCACAGTCCGACAGAGGTTAACCAAGGCAGGTTCTGAAGCCAGACCACCTGTGTGCACAGCTCTGCCTGGTTTAGCCTTAAAATATCCAAGCTTTGGGAATTCCCTGGCAGTCCTGTGGTTGGGACTTGGCACTTTCACTGCCCTGGCCCAGGGTCCAATCCCTGGTCAGGGAACTAACATCTCCCAAGCCACATGTGTTGTGCTGTGCTAAGTCGCTCAATTGTGTCCGACCCCTTGTGATTGCATGGACTGTAGCCCACCAGGCTCCTACGGCATGACCAAAAACATTAAAAAAAAAAAAAATTAAAACTTACAAAAAAAAAGTCCAACCTTTTCCGAGACTGTAAGGTAGAAATATTAACACAGGCCCGCTAACCCTTATCTCTGATTCCAAAGGAAAAAAGAAAGTCTGAATTCCAAATGTCTTTCTTGCTTCCTTTTTCGTAGTTGAACTGCTAAAAGTTAGTGGGGTTTCTTTCCAGCTCCATGTGGCAGAGGCTAAGCTTCCACTGAGTGTAGCAGAGAAACTGGGGCTCCCTTCTTTCACCAGTCACTCATGGGGCAGAAGCTCTAATTGAGCTACAGGAAGCTGTGGTACAGGAGCCCAGTAGTTCAAGTCCCAGCTCATTCCTCAGGAGAAGATGCCACACTAGGAAAGGCCAGCCAAGAAGGCTGGGGTCTACTGCCTCCACTCTCAGGCAGCGGTGATATTCAGAGACAGGATCCACTGTCCGTGCCCCCAGCTCAGAGATTCTGCCCAGGGGAGAGGCAGGTCATGAAACACAGAGCTCCAAAGCTCTCTCTACAAAAAACTGACCTGACTAGTAACAGAGTATGAGAAGTTCAAGCCTAAAGGTACTCTCAAAATCAATGGAGGCTTTGCTAATAAGCAATTAGCAGGAGGCTGGTACTTTAATTAGCACTATTGGCTGAATCACAGGCCAGCTAGTGTACCAGAGAGAACTAGGGAAAGACATAGCTAAGATGAGGTTTCCTGGGGTCAGAACAAACCTTAAGTCTGGAACTCCAAAGATACCTCCTTAAAGTCCAAATTTGTTTGGATCAGTCTGTGGAGCAATTGATGCTCCAGGGCATTGTCAAAAACAATAGAGTAATCAGCCAGCAAATGGTGGGGCTTGACAGCTGGATATGATCAAGGAAGAGACAAAGAGAGCACCCCTAAAACCATTAGTGTCCCAGGGTGACTGTCCACAGGCCCAAAGCCAGGGCCTCTGAGGAGCAAAGTCAAAGCCTTCACATTGCAGAGGAAAGAGACATCACTGTTGTGGTCCGGCTGGTCACTAAACAAACAAGCAAATAATCCCAAGCCCCCAGGTGCAGAGCGAGGAACCAATCTAAAATGTCCAATTTTCAACAACAAATTACAAAGTATGTAAAGACATAGGAGAGTATGACCCATACACAGGAAAAAAAACACAGAAACTGCCTGTGAGAAACACCAGATGTCTTTAACAGATAGACTTCACAGTTATTATTCAATTGTGTCCGACTCCTTGCGACTCCCTGGACTGCAGCACACCAGGCCTCCCTGTCCTTCATCATCTCCAGGAACCTGCTCAAACTGACGTCCATTGAGTCGGTGATGCCATCCAACCATCTCATCCTCAGTTGTCTCCTTCTCCTCCTGCCTTCAGTCTTTTCCAGCATCAGGGTCTTCTCTAATGAGTCAGCTCTTTGCATCAGGTGGCCAAAGTATTGGAATTTCAGCTTCAGTATCAGTCCTTCCAATGAATATTCAGTGTTGATTTCCTTTAGGATTGACTAGTTTGATCTCCTTGCAGTCCAAGGAACTCTCGAGAGTCTTCTCCAGTACCACAGTTCATAAGCATCAATTCTTTGGCACTCAGCTTTATGGTCCAACTCTCACATCCATACATGACTACTGGAAAAAGCCCAACTTTGACTATATGGACCTTTGTTGGCAAAGTAATGTCTCTGCTTTTTAATATGCTGTCTAGGTTGGTCATAGCTTTTCTTCCAAGGAGTGTCTTTTATTTTTTTTTTTTGAAAGTAACAGGCTTTATTGGCAGTGCGCTCCCGGGCAGAACCCACTGACCGCAAGAATGGCCACGAGGAGTTCTGCCCCGAACAAAGGCAGGGTGCGATTTTTATGCCTTCGGGGCGGGAAGTGGTATCATATAACCTGGAAAGGCCTAAGATAAGGTAAAGCTCGGGAATGCGAGATTGTGAGTGGTCAGCTAGACCGGGTTGGTCACTCTGGAGGTCAGGAAGGGGGGGGATAGATCTCGGCAGAGGAAGGAGCGTCTTTTAATTTCATGGCTGCAGTCACCATCTGCAGTGATTTGGGAGCCCAAGAAAAGAAAGTCTCTCACTGTTTCCATTGTTTCCCCATCTCTTTGCCATGAAGTGATGCGACTAGATGCCATGATCTTAGTTTTTTGAATGTTGAGTTTTAAGCCAGCCTTTTCACTCTCCTGTTTCTCATCAAGACGCTCTTTAGTTCCTCTTCACTTTCTGCCATAAGGGTAGTATCATCTGCATATCTAAGGTTATTGATATTTCTCCTAGCAATCTTGATTCCAGTTTGTACTTCATCCAGCCCAACATTTCACATGATGTACTCTGCATATAAGTTAAATAAGAAGGGTGACAATATATAGCCTTGAGGTATTCCTTTCCAATTGTGAACCAGTCCGTTGTTCCATGTTGGATTCTAACTGTTGCTTCTTGACCTCCATACAGATTCCTCAGAAGTCAGGTGAGGTGGTCTGGTATTCCCATCTCTTTAAGAATTTTCCAGTTTGCTGTTATCTATGCTTTAGAATAATCAATGAAGCAAGCCACTATAAATAATGTGCAGAGAACTAAAGGAAGCCACACTTGAAGTAAACACGACAACAACATCTCAACTAAGTAGAGGATATCAATAATGATATAGAAATTATAAAAGAAGCAAATGAAGAGTTGGAAAAGTATAATATGTAACTGAAATGAAAAAAATCGCCTAAGGGGTTTGAACGTAGATTTGAACTGGCAGAAGAAATAATTAGTGAACTTGAAGGTAGATTGATAGAAATTATGCAATCTGAAGACCAGATGAAGAAAAGGGAAACAAGCTGCAGAGAAATATAGGATAGCATTAAGTGAAGAAAAGCTATGACAAACCTAGACAGCATATTAAAAAGCAGAGACATCACTTTGCCAACAAAGGTCCATATAGTCAAAGCTATGGTTTTTCCAGTAGTCACACACAGATGTGAGAATTGGACCATAAAGAAGGCTAAGTGCTGAAGAACTGATGCTTATGAAATGTGGTACTGGAGAAGACTCTTGAGAGTCCCTTGGACTACAAGGAGATCAAACCAGTCAATCCTAAAGGAAATCAACACTGAATATTTATTGGAAGGACTGGTGCTGAAGCTGAAGCTCCAACTTTGGCCACCTCATGCAAAGAACCTACTTACTGGAAAAGACCCTGATGCTGGTAAAGATCAAGGGCAGGAGGAGAAGGGGGCAGTAGAGGAGGAGAAGGGGGCAGTAGAGGAGGAGATGGTTGGATGGCATCACCGACTCAATGGACATCAGTTTGAGCAAACTCCAGGAGATGGTGAACAACACGGAAGCCTGATGTGCTGCAGTCCATGGGGTCTCAGAGAGTCAGACACAACATGGTGACTGAGCAACAAAGTGAACCAACATATGCATGATGGGCACACCAGAGAAGAGAAGGAGCTGGAAAAACATGGATTCAGTTCAGTTCAGTCGCTCAGTCGTGTCCGACTCTCCGCGACCCCATGAATCACAGCACGCCAGGCCTCCCTGTCCATCACCAACTCCCAGAGTTCACTCAAACTCATGTCCATAGAGTCAGTGATGCCATCCAGCCATCTCATGCTCTGTCGTCCCTGTCTCCTCCCGCCCCCAACTTTTCCCAGCATCAGAGTCTTTTCCAGTGAATCAACTCGTCACATGAGGTGGCCAAAGTATTAGAACTTCCCAAATGTGACTGTGAAAATAATAACCAAGAAGCTCAATGAACTTCAGGTAGGATAAATGCAGATACACACCCACCATATCAAAAGTGCTGAAAACCAAACATGATGGGAAAATCTTGGGAGTAGCCAGAGGAAAATGACTCATTACTGAAAACACCCCACCCCCCACCTTGATGTAAGGATGGACATGAAGATCAGTGGAATAGAACTGAGAGTTCAGAAATAAATCTTCACACTTAAGGAGTCGATTGATTATGACAAGGGTGCCAAAAAAATTCAGTAGGAAAGAAATAGTTTTTTCAGTAAATGGTGCTGGGACAACTGGGTGTCTACATGCAATACACATTTAGAAGAAAAATCCTACCCAGCCTATTCTTCCTTCTAAGTGTAAATATTCATATAGAAATACTAATGCATTTGATTATGAGATGATGTCCCAGATGCATGAATGGGTGGTGTTACATATGTTGGTTGGTTGGTTTAGTTGCTAAGTCATGTCCGACTCTTGCGACCCCATGTACTGTAGCCCATCAGGCTCCTCTGTCCACGGGATTCTCCAGGCAAGAATACTGGAGTGGGTTGCTATTTCCTTCTCCAGGGAATCTTCCCGACCCAGTGTTCAAACCTGGGTCTCCTGCATTGCAGGTAGATTTTTTACCAACTGAGCTATGATGGAAGCCCGTTACATATGTTACACGCACCCTATTAACTTTCTAAAATTGGAGACATTTTAGAATTTAGACATTTAGTCCACGAAACACACCTGGACTCAGGGTAATACTGGCTTCATGGACGGTTTAGTCTAGCATCTGGTATGCAGATCCCTCAGTATCCGTTATATAATGCTCTGAGTAGTAATTGAAAGAATACACAAAAGACAGGGGTCCCATGGGTATAA
Source organism: Moschus berezovskii (assembly GCF_049115385.1). Classification (NCBI taxonomy): domain Eukaryota; kingdom Metazoa; phylum Chordata; class Mammalia; order Artiodactyla; family Moschidae; genus Moschus; species Moschus berezovskii. The sequence continues at coordinate 39,926,030 of NC_142486.1, read as the reverse complement.
ATGACTTTTCTGTTGGAGCAGAGAGGGCTATTGTGTGGCTATAATGTTATAATTGAAAGAAGAAAAAAAAAGGAAAAGAATCCACTCTTGAGGAGCCACAGTGTATCAAAAGAGTCCATACTCAGCACAGAGGGGTGAGTCAGTAACTGAAACAGGAGGGAGCGTCATCTGAGGGTGTTCTCCAGTGCCTGGGTAAGCCAGGGGTGAGGGGAGGGACCCCACAAGGGCCTGCATGGAGAACTCACTCTGCAGCCTATGGGGACGCTCCCTCTTCCTCTATCCATCTCAGAAATCCTATCCCAGAGTTTCTCAAAGTGAGGGACCAGGGTGTCAGGACCCCGTAGGGTGATCGTTGAAAGTACAGCCTCCAGGCCCTAAACCAATTCTCACACCATCCTAGAGTACTTAAACATTCTAGCATGGCCAAACAGCTTTGGGGGTGGGGTGGGGGAGGTAGGAGAAGCTGGGGCTCCCGGTGAATCCAGGGCGGTCCCAAGCAGAGGCCAGGCCGGGATGACCTTTCAGGGGCCTCACCCTCTCACTGGGTAGGATGCCATCTGCTGACCACGGTCTACCGCACTAGACTGTGAGTTCTTCCAGGGCAGGGCCGAAGCTGATTCACCTCCGTGGGCGTGGGGAAACCCTGGCGAACAGAGTGGAGCAGACCTGCTGTCACTGGGGAGGAGATTTCTTGGGGAGGACGGGTAAAGGAGGAGTAGTCGCAGGGGTAAGGGGCTCCCAGCAAGGGGATAGGGAGGCCCGGCGAAGGAGGCGGGAGCCTCTAGAGGGGAAGTAGGCGGAGCCGCCCGCGGCAGAGGGGGCCCAGGGAGGGCTGAGCAGTGGGGTAGGGCTGGCCCAGGGAGGGCTGGGGCTGTCGGAGGGGTGAGGAAGGAGGCGGGAGGGGGTTGGGGGTGAGGCAGATCCAAGGAAGGCCAGTCAGGGGGCCTAAGAGTTGTTCTGGAGGCGGCAGAAGGGAGGAGAGGGCGGTCCCTTCCGGGAACCCTCAGGGCCGGGTGTGGGCTCACCTGAGGCGGGTGGGCGGGGCGCAGCTCAGCAAAGTCCCAGATTCCGGGTCGGCGGAAGGCGCGGGAGCCCTCGGGGCGGTCAGGCGGGCCGGGGTCTTCGGCCCACAGCTCCCCACACCGGGGCGGGGGGACTCTTGAGGGGGAACGGCCCGTGAACGCGCGCGGACCCAGCTCGCGCCAAAAATTCCAAACCGGCCTCGAGGCCCCGCCCAGGAACGCCTCTTACCCCCACCGCCTCCCCGACGCAGCCTATCAGAGGCGCCCAGCCTGCTGGGGCTCCGCCCCAACGCCCCTGCGTGCGCGTCGTCGACGCCGCGCCGCCGGACCAGCGCTCTCGTTGCGCAGGCGCGAAGTCTCCTCGGCTCCGACCCAGGGCGGAGGAGGGTGGCTACGCGGTGCCGCTTGGAGGCTGAGGCGCCACGCGAAGTCTGAGGCGGCTGTTGGGTCCCTCCTGCCTGGTTCCCGGGTCGCCAACCGACCCCCAGACCTCCGTGCCGGCACCCACGGCCCTCGCTGGGCTGGCTTAGTTTTTGCATCTATAAAGGGAACGGTCAATGTATTTTTTGGGGCTTACTGTACCCTCCTCATAACTGCCGTGCAGCGCACTGGGGCGATGGGGCTGCCATCCCCCCATTCCTTCCCCCGCCACACACACACCCTCCACCCGCTGAACAAGAGTGACCCAGAAAATTCTGTCTCTTCCAAGAAGTCTCCCTGCCTTCAGGCCTCAGCTCCTTCGGAGGCAGCCCTTCCCAGTCTTTGCATTTGAAACTTATGCGCAGGTTAAACCTCCCTCAGCCTCTTCTTGGCCTAATGACTTTGGGAAGGCTCTGGGTCTTTCCGAGCTTGGGACTTAAGTCCCGTCTTCTGTAAAAATGGAGCGGATGACTCTTCTTCAGGGAGCTGGGAGTTCAAATAGGATGATCCCCTTAAAGTTCTTAGCAGCGGGACTGCCAGAGCAGACGCTGATTCCTAACTAGTGACTGGGAGTTGCTTCTTCTTTCACCGGAGGGGAACTTTTCATCCTTTTAACAGGATCAGGGGAGTCAGGCCACAAGGCTCCCCATCTGGTCATGTTGTATCCACCCATTCCGGGAAAGAAACTCATTCAGAAGGACCTTGCAGCTAGTGGAGTGCAGTGTATTACACTGGCAGGCCCAAGGCAGAGTCTCCTCTTAGCCAAGGACCCCAACCAGTTTTTGTGAAAACCTTCTTCCCTGATGGCTCAGAGGGTAAAGCGTCTGCCTCCAATGCAGCAGATCTGGGTTCAATCCCTGGGTCAGGAAAATCCCCTGGAGAAGGAAATGGCAACCCATTCCAGTACTCCTGCCTGGAAAATCCCAGGGAGGAAGAAGTCTGGTGGGCTACAGTCCATGGAATCAAGAAGAGTCAGACACAACTGAGCGACTTCACTTTCACTTTATATACCTTAAGTGTATAAGGTTCCCTGAAACTAGTCTGAACAAAGGAAAAAGATACAATCAAAGTTAACCTGTGATCATGTCTTAAGCCTGGGTAGTTAACAGTGGACAATTATCAATAAGCCTGTGGTCATACCCCAATAAGCATAATAGAATGTATGATTCTATTCAGTTACACAGATAATTAGGGTATTCTTTTAGGTGATGGAGAGCCCTGGGGCTCTTCCTTCTGGGGGCCTGTTTTTCCAGTTGGTATGTCATGTCCATAGATACTGGGCATATAGTTCAAAGTCCACAGTCTGGCCCAAGATGGAATCCTGCCTTCAAGATAGACCCTGTTCTGTTTCCTCCTTCATTCCCCCTTCTTGATGCTCTTAACTCTTAGTATGAGCTTCATTCATAAGGGTATATTGCACCCTGGCTCTCTGACTGCCAATTTGGGAGAACACCACCAACCTTTGGGTTACAAAGTTCATAATACATTGTAAAATGCAGGGCCCACAAAGCAGAACTATCAAGGCAACTGTAACAATGATAAATAGTTTTCCACCAATAACTATTCACCCAATATAGTACCAAAATCCAGAAAGGAATGTTTTCATTTGACATTACTTTTACTTGGGTTATTTTTTTTTTTCATCTAAAGCAGCTGATACATTGCCAGATAAATCAGGAATATATACACAACCTTAATTATAGCACAGTCCCTCCTTGAGCAGCTGTGAGCATGTCTAAATCCATTCTAATTTGAATTACTGCTTCTGTTACTTTTATGAAACTGGTGTTTACATAATATGTAACCCCATGACCCGAGTCTATTGACTGTAGGTCTGGCTTACACCTAGACAGCAGGGAGAGATTATGATTGTGTCCCAGAAAAGAGCAGAGTTATTTAAAATCTCCTTGGCAGAGCGGTGGCAGCCACCAGGGAAGTCCATCCATCACAGACAGAGGCATAGCCCCACATACCCAACAGTTGGAGGGATTGTGGAAGGCCATGTAGGAATGTGCACACCGATGAGACCAAGCAGCACGAGTTGATTATGCGGCTTCATCCTCAAGCGGCTTGTCCCGGATCTTTTTTTCTTAAGGATGATCTTGGTCTCTCAAGGGTCAGTGGGGTCCCTCTGTGCAGTCCACTCAGCGTTTTCTGGGTCTGCGTGGTATGCTTTCTTCACCCTCGTATGATGGATTCAAGGGGCAATACCTGTAACTTTAATAGCAGTAGGGGTAGTTAGAATAACAGTTTAAGGACCCTTCCACTGAGGGGCTAGTAAATCATGTTTCCAATCTTTGACCCATACTTGTTCACCAAGCATAAACTCATGAATCTGTTCCCCAAAGGGGAACAGCACCCTTTCTGGTACAAACTTAGTTACCTGATTTATTACCTTATCCAGTTCCATCTGCTGTAAAATCCTATCCCCCCTTACCTGAGGCAAATTTATTGACACCTGTTTTATCATGGGAGGGGCCTCCCATACACATCGTTTGGAGAATAACTTTGGGACCGTGGGGTCATCCTGAGTCTGAGCCAGAGCTGTTGGAAGAAAGTCCACCCAGGAGTAGTCAGTCTCTCTGATCCACTTGAAGAGTGTCCCTTTAAGTGTCCAGTTGGTTCGTTCCACGATCCCAGAACTCTGAGGCCTATATGCAGTGTGCAGTTTCCATTTGATGTTTAAAGTTTTGTTTACTTGTTGTACTAAATCAGCTATGAAACCCGGGCCATTGTCTGATCCAATGTGGTAGGAAATCCAAATCTGGGAACTATTTCCTTAAGCAGGCACCGGGCTATTTCTGATACTCTTTCAGTCCGGGTAGGAAAAGCTTCTACCTATCCAGAGAACATATATACCATGACCAGCAGGTAACGGTAGTGTCGGTGAGGTTTCATTTCAGTGAAGTCCACTTCCAGGGTGTTCAAAGGGTAGTGTGCCTTTCAGCTGAATCCCTGAAGGTTTTTGTCTGTGCTGAGAGGCAGCATTAACCTGCGAGCAGGCAGTGCAGTTCTGAGATTCTGTCCTGCATAGGGAATAGAGGCAGGGAACCAAGAAATATTTTTGAATTAGCTCTTCCAGTTTATCATGGCCTAGAAGCGATGCTTGGTGTGTTTGGCTTACCAGAGTGGGTGCCAGCTCCTCTGGTACCAATAATTTGCCACTTGGCAATTCCTACCATCTCTTTTTCAGTCTTGATGGCCCCCTTCTGCTTTGGCTAGTTAGTTTTAGGCTTCAGTGTACTCCAGTGTTAGCTCAGGCATCTCCGCCAATATGAGAGCTTTAATAGGGCTTCACTTGTCACCTCCAAGCCCTCAGCTGCTTGTTTAGCAGTCTTATCTGCCAGTCTGTTTCCCTGAGCCTAGGGGGTTATCTTCTTTATGATGTCCTCGGCAGTGTATGACTGCAACGCTTTCTGGTTCCCAGACAGCATCCAATAGTGTCAGAATTTTTTATTTTTAACGTCCTTTCTGTTAGCTGTCAAAAGACCCCTTTCTCTTTATATAAAGCCCCATGTACATGCAAAGTAGCAAAAGCATGCCTGGACTCTGTGTAAATGTTTGTCTTACCTTTTGACAGCTGGAGGGCCCGGATTAGAGCAGAGTTCGGCCCGTTGAGCAAACCAGTGTGATGGCAGAGAGCTGGCAATGGCTTCTCCCATGACTACTGTGGATCCCCACAGTCGTTGTCCTTGTTTCTCCAGGCTGGTGCCATTGGTGTACAGGACCCAATCTGGGTCCGGGATTGGCTGGTCTCTCAAGTCAGTCTGCTGGCATAAACTTCTAGGATTTCTTTGCAATCATGTGAGGGCCCACCTTCTCCAAGGAGAGTGGCCGGATTCAGCGCCTGACAAGGCTCAATAGTAACATGGGGGTTCTCACATTAACAGTCCCTGGTATTGAGAAATCCGGGATGTTGACAGCCATTTATGGGGGTCCCCTTGCAGGAGAGTGTTGACCTCATGCGGGACTTTTATGATCAAATCTTGGCTCAAAGTCAACTTGGTTGCCTCCTGGACCAGTAAGGCAACCAACCACAGCAACTGCCTGTAAGCATCCCGGCCACCCAGTGGCAACGGAGATAAGCCACGGGTCTGTCCCATTCTCCACAGTCTGAATCCCATAGCCACCTTGTCCTTTTCAGTCACTAATGGCTTAGCAAGGTCTGGCAGGCCCAAGGCGATTGCTTACGTAATTGTACTGGATTTGAGTTCTATTACCACTGGGACTTGTTTTGCAAGCCTGGCAGGGGAGAGGGGTGGGGTAGTTGTCTTCTGCCCAGCCCTCAGGGAATAGGTTGAGTTCTCTCTCTCCACTGTTTAGCCCGTCTGGTTTCCCTTCCGGGAGATCATGCAACCTCCATTCATCTTGATGGGTGACCAAGAAGAAGAGTAAATAGGTGGTTGAGCCCACTCGAAGAGTGGATCTCTCCTGGGGGGAAAGTCACTTGTGCCCATAATTTAGACAGCAAGTCTCTTCCCAACAAAGGTACTGGGCATTCAGGGATGTATAAAAATTCATGAGTCATTTGGTGTCCCCCCATCTGACATTTTCAGGGTAGGCTTGAGACACAAAGTCTGCATTTATCACCATCTGAGACCCAGCAGCCTCTGGATCTATTGGTGTATAAAGTATACAGGCCTCTCACAGTCTTTCGTAGAACACAGAGGGTGATTCTTTCCCCCTTTGAATCACTTCGTAGGGTTTTGCCATACTCACAGGTTTTTGGGCCCTCCCTGAGGCCTTGTAAAATAGCCGCCCGATATCTCTCCAGGGGGGCCCGCCCTTCCTCTGTGTTAGTCTCAGCTGGGCCTCTCATCAGGAGTGGTTAGTTCTGCCCACATCTGCGGGTTTGCAGTACCCTCAGGTGCCATTTCGGAGAAGGCAATGGCAACCCACTCCAGTACTCTTGCCTGGAAAACCCCATGGACGGACGGAGGAGCCTGGTGGGCTGCAGTCCATGGGGTCGCCAAGAGTCAGACACGACTGAAGCGACTTAGCAGCAGCAGCAGGTGCCATTTCTGTTAATTATTTTCTGGCCTCAGTTAGGATCCTGTGTCTGTCCTCAGTGATGAAGAGAGAGACTAGAAGTTAGATTATGTCATCCCATGTAGGTCACTGGGTTCGAAAAATAGTCTCCATTAGCCTAATCTGGTAATAATAGGCTATGGGGTGCTGATGGTAGTGGCCGTCTGTCCCCTGAACTGGAGGCTGCTGTAACTCTCTGAGGGGCATTTGTAGTGGGACTCTTTCCTCTGACTCCTTAGTCAAGCACAACTCCTGTTTGATTCTGGTGTCTACTTTCCCCTTCCTGTCAGTACTCACCGGGAGAGGCGGGTATAGCTTGGGCAGTTAAGCTGGAGGCGGATCCTTGAAGTGTTGGCCAGAGGCTTCTGCTACCGGGATTGGAGCCTGCCGAGGTGGTGGCTCTGTGACCTCCAGGAGAGCTGGCGGAGGAGCAGCGGCTGCTGCAGGAACTTCACCTGGCCCTGGATCGAGCATTAAGGTGGCCTGCGGTCCTGGTGGAGCACTGGGCTGGCGGGCGCGTCATCATCCAGTATGGGGAAAGGGCAGGTCATCCTCCTCCAAATCCTGCCAGATCCCAGAGGGAGAAGGGGGATCGGCATGTCTTCACCTGCCAGTCAGCACGGCTGAACCAGAACACCACATGGTCTGTGACTGTTTCTCCCTTAAAGTCCGTTCTGCCTTGGTGGGCTTGATCAGGTGCGGATGAAAACTCAGATGGGTTAAATATCCCACTCCAGAAAAGCCAATTCATACTCACTTATGTATCTCCCTCCTTCTACCCTGACAATTCCGAGGGGGGTCAAGAATTTCACAGCAGACGGGACACCTCCTGGGGGAGGGTAGAATACAAGCACACAAGGGCCAAGTTTCTTCTCCTAAAAATCCCCTGGTGATGGCTGGTAATAATTTTCCCCAAGATGGCATGGACACACCTCCTAAATGACCTTCATAAATTTCCTTCCTAAGCCCTAATACACTTGTCGACCTGTGTACCAAGCAATCGCCACCTGTCTATTCCAGGCTCCTGTGGGTCCCCACTCTTTCTAGTCCCTCCCAGAGGGGTGATCAGGCCCCCTCTTCCACCCTGCTGGGTGGGTTCCTCCTCACCTGAGCGCTCAGTTCCCCTGCTCCCGTCCACTACCTGCTAACAGGAAAGGTCCAGGCGTTGAGAAGCAGAACCCTTCCAGAAGGAAGAGGCGCCTTCCCTCCTCTAGAAGATTCAAGCCGCAAGGCCTCAGAGTAGTCCCAAATGGGACTTGTCGCCTTAAAGTGAGTTTCCCGGCCAATGCACCAAATGTTGTAGCCACGCATTCTGGGAAACAAACTCACTCAGAAGGACAATGCAGATAGTGGAGTGCAGTTTATTACACCAGGGGGCCCAAGACAGAGTCTCCTCTTAGCCAAGGACCCCGACCAGATTTTGTGAAAACCTTATATACCCTAAGTGTAGAAGGTTCCCTGAAACTAGTCTGAACAAAGGAAAAAGAAAGATACAATCAAAGTTACCTGGTGATCAGATGCCTTAAGCCTCGGTAGTTAACGGTGGACAATTATCAATAGGCCTGTGGTCATACCCCAGTAAGCATAATAGAATGTATGATTCTATTCAGTGACACAAATAATTAGGGTATTCTTTTAGGCAATGGAGAGGCCTGGGGCTCTTCCTTCCTGGGGGGCCTGGTTTTCCAGTTGATATGTCATTTCCATAGATACTGGGCATATAGCTCAAAGTCCACAGTTCAGCCCAAGATGGAGTCCTTCTTTCAAGACAGATCCTGTTCTGTTTCCTCCTTCAGTCAGATTTCCCACCTTATTTAGTTCATTTGTGGATCAAGTCCCCACGTCTCTGAAAGGTCATGGACTGCCCGGCTGCCCTACTGCTGTGGTGTGTCCACGTTCAGGGAACACTCTCCAAGGCATAGACTGGGACTGAAGGCCTGGCATCCTGGGCTGGGCCCAAGACCCAGAGCCTCAGCCAGCTGCAGCTTCCCTCCCTGTGCCCTTCCTTTGCATTAGCATATCTGGCAGTCACAGCCCCCGTCCCTCAGGCTGAATCCCTGCTCCAAAGCCCAGGCCTGTCCCCAGGAGACCCAGGGAGTTGGCAAGCCCCTTCCTCTCCAGCTGCCATCCCCTCTGCCAGCCCCACCTCTGGGAGTCCTGGATTCAGTTCCTTTTCCTCATTCGAAAAGTCTAGTTCACAATGACTTAAAAATATTTTTTTTAAGTTCAAAACGTGCTTTCTGTGGAAATGTGGAAGGGCTAGAATATAAGGTTAAGTAAGTACAGCAAGCACAGGTCATGGAGTCAGGGAATTTAGGGCTCTGCCCCCCACAGAAGCTGTGCAATTGTGGGTAAGTTGCTTCATGTCTCTGGGCCTGTTCCCACATTTCCATATTTTCCCCATTTTAGGGGAAAATAATCATAGTTCCTACTTCCATGGGGTGTATGAGCACTAAAAGAGAAAATGCGTTTGAGAAAAGAACAGTCAAGCACATAATAGGAACTTACCATTCTTTAATGAGAACAGTTAACACTCCCTCATGCGTCTGCGTGCCAAGTCACTTTAGTTGTGTCCAACTCTGTGATCCTATGGACTGAAACCCACCAGGCTCCTCTGTCCATGGGATTCTCCAGGCAAGAATACTGGAATGGGTTGACACGCCCTCCTCCAGGGGATCTTCCCTGACCCACCACGTCTCCTGTGTTGGCAGGGGGTTCTTTACCACTAGCGCCACCACAGTATTTTGCAGTTTTCCAAGCAGCTGCCTGGCTCAAAAGGAGGACCCAGGAGGAGAGTCGGACCCAGGACCTCTGCTCCCACCTGGGGGGTCACAAGGTTTGAGACCAAAGCCCTTAGCCGGGGCTCTGTCCAGGAGGAAGCTCCCCAAGCCCCGCCCAGGCACGGGTCCCGGCAAGTCCAGGCCAGACCCGACTTGAACCATGCGCCCCCTTGTGACCTGTCTCGGAAACAGCACCTCGGACCCGCTGAGACTCCTGGAAGCCGCATTCACCACTCACCCGGGAAGGGGCCACAAAATTGGATTAACGTGGCTTTAGAAAAGCAAGGAAAAGACGGCCACAGGTGCAAACATGGCTATCCTAACAGCAAGAGGAGACTGTGATGAGCGCTTCTGGGGAGTCGGCTGTGTTCTATTTCTTGACCTCAGCTTGACCACTGTGCCAGCCGCGTAGGTGCTTTGTAGGTTCGTGTCACATTGTTCATTTCTGTCTTGTGCACGCTTCTGTATATACGCTATACTTCACCCTGGCCTATGGCTTTGTTTACTTGTTTGTCTTTTGGACGGCCGGGCTGCCCGGCTTGTGGGATTTCTGCTTCCTGACCAGGGATCGAACCTAGTCCCAAAGCAGTGAAAGCACTTAACCACTGGACCGCCAGTGAATAAGAATCTTATCCCTGGCATAAGATTTTTTTGTTTTTTAATAATCCGACAGGTGTGAGGAGGAGTTAATAGAAGTCAGCTTTGCACAGTGCAAGTGTCTGGGGTTGACAGAAAAGTCCCAGAGGCGGCAGAGGCAGGGATCTGGGCTAAAGAGCTGCCACCAGGTGACCTGAGGGGCCTTTAGCACAGCTGCGTGTTCAGAAGATGTCTGACCCGCAGGCGCCTGGCCTCTCCTTCAACTGGCCTCCCCCAGATTCCCACCAGGCAGGCGGTGCTGCTTCGAGCGGCTGGCGGGAGCCTCTTGACCCAGGCTGTACTATTTTAGGCGACTCACTTCCTATACCCCAGCTGTCACCCTGCCCTGGGCTCCCATCTCTGGGCCCTCAAAGTTGCTCCTCTGTTCAGAGGCTGGGCCATGTGTCCCCCATTTCTGGGAACAAAGGGGAGCCCAGACCCTGGCTCTGCCAGGGGCTCTCGTGACCCCTGAGTGATCCACGTGCTCTCAGGCTACCCTGCCAGGGTGGGGCTGAGCTCTGGGGCCTGGCCGAACTGTGCTGGGGGCGGGGGTGGTAGTGGCATTACTGGGGCTAGGGTTCCCAGCTGGGCCAGGCCCTGGTCCCAAGTGGAGTTGGTTGGCCCCAGGCCCCAGACTGTTTGGCATTTTCCGCAGGCTCACGCCAGCACCTAGGCAGCCTGGCAGTGGTGGCGGGCCCTGGCTTTCCCTCTGGCAGTGGCCAAGCGGGCACCCAGCCTGTACCTCCTGCGGGGCCCCTCCTGGTCTCCCTGCCCATCTCCTACTGGGCCAAGCTTCCCTGGCGCCCAGCAGGGTGGGCCTTGTGTCTGGGTCTGTGCAGGGGGTCCTCAGCTCTCCCGGGTCTAAGGCAGAGGCCTTGGGCCCAGACTGGCGCGAGGTGGGCAGACAGCAATGTGACGACTGGGCTAAGAGGGTCTGCTGCCCAGGCGTGTGTGGGTGAGCACTGGGTGGAGGCCTGTGGGCTGCCTGCCTTCAAACCCCAGCTCCCATGCTTGGTTGTACGATCTGGGCCCAGTCCCTTCTCCTCTCTGCCTCTGTTTCCCCATCTGTAAAATGGGGTAAGAAGTAACTCCCTCATTTTAGAGGAGAGTGAACAGACACAGGGAAGTGGGATTTCTGCTCAAGCTCCCCAGCCAGAAGGAGTTGGTATGTGAACCTCGTCTGAATCTGAACCCAGCACCCAGGCTGCTGATCACAGGCCACTTAGCCGCCTTCCATGAGCGGGCCAGGGAGCCGGTGCCTGCTGCCATGGGCCGAGCAGGTGGCCTGGCAGGAGAGTAGACTGCCACAGCTGCCCTGGGCTCTCGGGAGTGGTTGGGGCCAGGGGCCAGCCCTGAGCCCTCCCAGCCTCCAGGACTCCAGGTCACGGACACCTGCCCCCCGGTGGGGCAGAAGGTGAGCCTGTGGGGTGCTGGGCCGGGGCGCCTGGCTGAGGGGATCGTGTTCACAGGGGCGTCTGTGGGGGGAGGTGGTGTCATGGGCATGGTCACATCACGTGTGCACTCATGTGCGTGTGCCCTGGGGGTGCCGGCCCTCGTGTGTAGGCAGAGTGAGCAGCAAGGGTGCAGGGTGTGTGGGGGAGGTGGAGGGGGTGGTGCTGGGAGCACCACCAGTGAGGAGGACCTGGGGAAGCCCCCACCATGGCCCACTCCTCACTGCAGCCCCACTCCACGCCCTGCCCTGCCAGGCTGCCTAGCGTAGCCGGCTGGACTCGACTCCTCAGCTCGAGATGCCAAGGGTGGCTAGCTGGGCAGGGGACAGGCCAACAGACAGAGTGGAGTCTTCAGGACTAAGGTCCAGGGACCCTGAGTCACTGCTATCCCCCCTCCAGCCCGGTGGGGGTCCACAGGAGGAGGGGGGGCTGGGGTCTAGACCCCCCATGCCTGGCATGTCTCAGGCCTGCCAAGCCTGGCCTCCAGGACTCAGCTCTCCACCAAGCCCCCTCCCCAGGCCCCAACTCTAGGCTCATCCACTGCAAGGCAACCTTCTTGCACCTCTGCCCCCACTGCAGCTTAAACAGCTCCCCTCCCCACCCCTAGATTCTGTCCCTAACATTAGAGTCAGCGCTGATGGAGCAGAGTAGGAGAGGGAGGTGAAGCTGTGGGGGGTGCCTCATGCAGCAGATGGGCCTCCGCCAAGCCTTCGAGAAACAGCGTAAACTGGGCTGAGCGCGTGTCACCCATCCCTTGTGTCACCGTCCCTTGTGGAAAGGAGGCTCAGGCCCACACGTGCCAGCCCGGGCTCAGCTAGGGGCAGAGGGTTGGCAGCTCCTGGTGTGGTCGCTGCCGTCTCCAGGATTAGATGGAGTGGACTCATCACGCACACGTCTGCTTGTGGGATAGTGATGAGGTCCTGATGTGTTACGCTGTTCCTGGGCCACTTGCCCCTGTAACACTGCCTCCTTCCTGTAACACACTAACTCATTCAGAGGGTCCCCTGCCAGCCACACCTACGTTTCTGGGCTTGCCTCCCCTCTCACCCCAAGCTGTGTTTGGGCTGGGACTGGGGTGCCCACCTGCCCCTCGCCAACTGGCGGGGGAGCAGCTGAGCCTCCAGGCCTGACGCCAGGGCCCCAGCCCCTGACAGGGGTGGAGGAGCCTTGGGGGGGCTAGGTGGGGGCCTGTCCCGGCTGTCAGCACGCGTGATGGATGAGGGGTGCAGCAGGGAGGAGGCCGGGGCTGATCTGCAGCAGCGGGAGGTAGGGGCTGCCCCCTGGGGTCTGTCAGCCCAGCGGAGACCCTGGCCCCCACCCAGCAGGGGTGTTTAAAGGCCCACAGGGTGGTGCCCTCCCATTCTGCCGGCATCATGAGTGCTTGGGCCTTCCCTGCAGCCCTTCTCCTGCTCGGCCTGACCTCTGAAAGCCTGCAAGGCGGTGAGCATTGGCAGTGGGGCTGCCAGCGGTCTGGGGGTGTTGGGGGAGCATTGGGCCCCAGAGAGAGGGAAGGGAGGATCTGTGAAGTCTGGGCCAGGGCAGGGTTAGGGGAGGCTGGAGGACAGACACCTGGGACCTGCCCCTTCTCTGTCCCCGGGATCCCTGCCCTGAGTTAGCACCTGGCTTGCTCCCCTAGGGCTCCCTCCATCGTCTCCGGGCCTGGGGAAAGGTAAGTGGACCCTCCAGGCTCTGGGCTCAAGGAAGAGGGTCTGGTCTTTCCCTCGCAGGGATCTGGGGGCTCTCTGGGATCCAGATCTGGGGGCCCCAGAGAATAGGAGGCATGTGGCCTTGTTCATGTCAACTCAAGTGTGAGGAACGCAGACACCCCACACCCTTAGAGGGGGATTGAGAGGGGGCAGAACCTCAACTTGGCGTGAGGAAAAGAAGCCAGAGGAGGAAGGGCCTGGAGCGGGGGGTGGAGGTGGGGGCAGGTTGCACCAGCAGTGAGGTGAGGCGAAGGCCTGGAGGTGGGAAGGGGAGGGAGGAAACGGAGATGAGCTAGGCAGGGTGTCCCTCCATGGACCTGGGGGCTCCTACAGGTGGGAGAGGGCTCCCTCCTGAGAGCTGACACAGCTGAACTGCAGAAGAGCAAGACTGCGGGACTGGGGGGACAAGGAGGATGGGATTCCCAGGGAGGGGCTCAAGTAAGGACAGAGGTGAGGGGTGCAGCCGCCCCTGGAATCGGATCCCGGGGGGATCTGCCCCCAGGGGTCTGGCCCAGACCCCTCCCTCCTCGCCAGGGACCCTTCCACTCCCGCTGCTGCCAGTCTGCTCACCCTGCGGTGACCCATGGGGAGCCTGAGGCCCAGAGAAGGGGGAGCACCCTCTCACTTTGCAGGGAGCATGCAGACTCAGCTCCTTGCTGCCCCCTAAGTGCCCCCTCGTCCCGACCCCACAGGCTTAGGAGGCTCCAATGGCTATCGATCAGGTACAGCTGGTGGAGGGGTGGGCGGGGGGTGCCCTCTGTGTCCTCGCAATGGGCACCCTAGCTCCTGGCCCCTCTTGCCCCACCCCCACTCACCTTCCTGTTTCCCCCTTAGGCTACGGCCCCCCCAGTGGTCTAGGAGCAGGTGAGGCATGGGAAACGGGATTTGGGTCTGGGGGAGACAGTCATCTCAGAAACACTCAGGGACCCCTGTGCTGCTGCTCCCCCCAGAAACCCACCTGCTGCCCTTCCTGCAGTGTCTGCCTTCCTTCTGACCACCTCCTGCCCCCCCCCACCAGGAGTCCATCAGGAGTCCACCAAGGCCATTCTGGTGTCATGTCACCCAGTACCTGCCTGGGGTTACAACTCTTTCCTCTCCCTGCTTGTTCCCTGGTTGCTGCCGAAGCCAGCTCCAGGGCGTGCACCCTGGTCTCAGAGCAAGGCCCCCTGCCCCCGGGGTAGCTCTGAGCAGAGGAAGGGAGGAAGGGGCCTGGGCTCCGGGGAGCCCCCCAATCCACACCCTCATGCCTCCCCACTTCCTTGGAAGGGACGACTGGAGCTGAGTCATCAGGCTCGGAATGGCTGAGCGGTGGCGGGTGTCCGAGGTCTCACCAGGTCTCCCCCAGGCTTCCGAATGGGTGTTACACCGCAGAGGCCGGGTGGGCTGGGCCCGGCCCCAGCTCTCTATCTCCCCATCTTTCTCCCACACCCCTCACCTCGCTCTCTTCCCCCCAGGGTTCGGGAATGGGCGCGGGCTGGGAGTCCAGCCAGGTGAGTGGAGGGTGGGGAGGGGGGCTGGGCTCCCAGGCTTCGGAAGGGAGGGCAGGATGGATGATTCTGGGGGTGGGGGCCATATAAGGAGCTGTCTGTCAGATTTGCTGTTTCTGGTGGGGTTCAAGGTGCTGCACCCCCCACCCTAAACCTACCCGGTTTGTAGCTTCCTCTCCCTAAACCTACCCAGTTCATGGTTTACTTTCCCCACAGGCCCTCCAGCTCAGAATGGCTACGGAACAGGTAGAGGCGGGGCCAGGATTCTCGGGTCAGCCGGGACACGGGCTGTCCCGAGACCTTCCCTTGACCCCCGTCTCCTTCTCAGGCATTGGAGGGGGCATGAAGCCCCAGAAGCCGGGTGAGCCTCGCCCTACCTGTCCCTCCTGGCTCTGTGCCCATTCCTCCCTCTCTCTCCCCTGACCCCGCCCGCCCTGTCTCCCCAGGTGCCTCTCCAGGGTTTAGGCACGGGCTGGGAGTCGGGACCCTCCCGGGTGCTGCTGCCCAGCCAGGTGAGGTGGGGGAAGGACGGGTGTGGATGGCAGAGAGGGGTGTGAGGGGTACAGGTCACCCTCGGGAGGAGCTTCTCCCTGGCTCCCCCAGGGCAAAGCTGGTGACTCACTGGAGGCAGAGGCAAGGTCCATAAAGGATCCTGTGGTCTAGTTTGGGGAACAGAGAACACGGAGTCGCCCCCCTTCCGCTGGGACCCCAGATGCCCCCCCCTTACATCTCCCTCATGGAGTCCCAGGAAGAGGCTGGGTCCCTGGGTCTCCTCAACCACTGCCTCGCTCCCCAGGCTTTGGCGGGGGCGCGAAACTTCAGCAGCCAGGTGAGCCCCGCACCCTGACCGTGTGATGGCCCTCAGATCGCCTCCCTGTCTGCCCGCCCCGGCCCCGGCCCCCGCCCTGGTCCCTGCCCCCTCCACCCTTCCTCTCTGTCCCCAGGGTACGGAAATGCGCTGGGAGCGGGCGCCGTCCCAGGGCTGGGAGCCCAGCCAGGTAAGGGCGCCTGGGGCACCGCCCTGGGGTCCAGGGATGGGGGAGGGAGCGCGCGGAGCTGGAATCGGGGAACCTGTCGGGGAGAGTGGGGTCGTGCGGGGGACGGAGACGCAGCCTGGGGGGGCGTGGCGCCTCCGCGGCCCGGTGAGCCCCGCCCCCATCCCGGCGCTCCCCCCACCACCCCGGCCCCGTCTGTGCGCCCCGACCTGCCCAGCCGTGACTAACGGCCTCACCTCCTGTCCGCAGGATTCGGGGCTCGAAATGGTGTCGGCCCTGGGGCTTTTCCGGGAGCAGGTGAGCGTGGGGGGGCAGGGCTGCAGGGAGGGGCAGGCGGGGGGGCCCAGGGTCTCGGCCCCGCTCTTAGGGGAGGGGCTGGCTGGGTTAGCCTCGGTCTCTCTGTCCCTCCCGAGGGCTGGGGTGAGGTCAGGGAGAGGCCTGCGCTCCCTTCATCCAGCCGCTGCTGCCACTCCTCAGGCTGGGGCTGGGGTCCTGGGGAGGGTCCAGGCTCCCCGGCCCCTCTCTGGGCATAACTCTCTGAGAACTGTGATGAAGGTGCCCCGCTCACCCGGAGGACACCCCCGGAGGTGTGGGCCCACCCTCGGCAGCCCAGACCCCACCTCCTTCTCCCCACAGGCCCCATGGCTCAGAATAGCCAGGGACCGGGCTGGGGATGATGGGTGGTGGAGGCGGGAAGCTGGCGAGCGGGCTTGGGCTCAGGGTTCACCGGAGCTTCACCGCGTCTCGGTCTCTTTCTCAGGAATTGGAGGGGGCGTGAAACCTCAGAAGCCAGGTGAGCCCCACCCTGTCCCTAGGTCCCTGCCTTCTCCCCCGTTGTCCCTCCCCCCTTACTCCCTCCTGCTCCGTCTCCCCAGGACTCAGCGCTGGGAACGTGCTGGGGGCTGGGGCCTTCCCCGGAGCTGGAGCCCAGCCAGGTGAGGGCGCCCGGCCAAACTGGGGTGCTGGGGAGGAGGGAGGGGAGGGGCTGGGGAGGGCAGAAAACTGGTTTGTGGGGGAGTAGGGGCTGGGAGGGGTCCGCAGGCAGGAGGCTTGGGAGGGGGCAGGACACCTCAGAAAGCAGGTGAGACGGAGACTCCCCCCTGCCCCTCCCTGCCCTTGTCCCCACTCCAGGTCCTCCCCAGTGCCCCGTCCATGGCTCACAGAGGGTATTGGTGTGGCCTGGGGGCCCAGCCAAGGAGGGAAGCTAGGGCCCAGGCTGCTGGGGGGGAAGGGAGGGGTCACCGCCGTGCCCCACTCTGGACTCCTAACAGGGGCCTCTTAGGGGTTCACTCCTTCCACCACCTTTCCCGGGTGCCCGTCTGAGCCTGGCCTTGACTGTGCAGTGCAGACCCTGCGCCAGTCAGCCTTCGGGCTGCAGGCCCGCTGGGACGAGTGCCCAAGCCGGGACCCCTGGGTGCCCGTGTGGACTGAGGTCAGGACTTGGTGGAGAACCCACTGGACAGCCGGAGGGCAGAGCCCAGGGCCAGGGGAACCTGAACCTAGCTGGGGGACTCACCTTTGTGGTTTTAAGCTGGGAGTGAAAGAGCTGGTCTACCTGGAGTAGGAAAACTTGGGGAGGAGGCTGCTGGCATTGCAGGGGGGTGGGGGGGCACAGCAGTCAGAGTGGAATCAGTGTGGATAAGACCCCAAGACCAGGAGTCTTCGGGGCCAGAGGAGGAGGAAGGCTGGATTTGGGGTTCCTGTCTCAGCTGCCGCTGTCTCCCCAGCCCTTTTCCTGGCACAGGTCCCCACGGGGACCTCCCCACCCGTCTTGTGAACCTACCCAGGCTGGAGAGAAGAATGGGGGGAGGGCAGGGGTCCAGGGGTGGCCACGGCGGGAGGTTGGGGCTCACCCCCACATCAGCATTGTCTGGATTTCCTATGTCCCCCACACCAGGTCTCGCAGCTCCAAATGGCTTTGGACCAGGTAGAGGGGGATCAGGGAGAGTTGAGGGGGGAGGCCCAGAGGGGCACTCCAGGGTCCCTCACCTTCGGGTCTCTCCTCAGGCTTTGGAGGGGGCGGGAAACCCCAGAAGCCAGGTGAGTCCTGCTCTGCCCTGTCGGACTCTCCGTCGGTCTGTCTGTCTGTCTGTCTATCCATCCTCTCTGTATCTGTGCTCCTTTCAAGCCCCGCTTCAGTCTCATGCTTCTTGTTCTGTCTCCCCAGGATTTGGGACTGGGAACGGCGCCCAGCCAGGTGAGGCCCGGAGCTCTAGGGCCGCAGGGCTCACCCAGTGGGTGGCGGATGAAGGGGAGGGGGCTGCCCCTGGCTCTGAGGGAAGACAGGATCCAGGTGGACTCACTGGACAGTCTCCTCATCCCCAGGCATTGGAGCAGGAGGGCTGAAACCTCAGAAGCTAGGTGAGACCCACCGTCCTGTCTGGGGTCCCACAGCAAATACTCATTCATTTGGCAGCCAGGTGGTGGTGTAGGGGCACATTCTGGGGAGGAGGGGCCGGAGGCAGACCGTGCCCCACTGAGAAATCTGGAGCTGGGGCATCCCAGAGAGAGGACTAGAAAGGGAACAGGCTCTGGAAGTGGCCATGGGCCATGGTGGCAAGAGCCCGTGCTGAGAGCAGAGCATGTGGTTGGTGAGGGGATATCAAGGACCCCCCTTCCTGCCTGGAATCTCACCTGGAGAACTCCATGGACAGAGCAGCCTGGTGGGCTACAGCCCATAGGGTCTAAAGAGTCCAACGTGACGGAGCGACTAACACTTTTCCCCCATCTTAGCCAGGGTCCCAAACTCCTTTCTCACCCCTCCCTCCCCCACAGGCCCCCCGGCTCAGAATGGCTACGGAGCAGGTACTGAAGGGTTGGGAGAAGCCAGTGTCAGGGTGCTGGAGCTCTGGGGTGGTCCCTCACCTGCTCCCCATTTTCCTCCAGGCTTTGGAGGGGGTGTGAAAACTCAGAAGCCAGGTGAGCTTCAGCCCCACCTGTGTCTCTGTGCCCCTCCTGGAGTTTTTGGCCCCTTCCTCCCTCACCTCCACCTCCATCTGTCCCCCAGGATTTGGGAACGGGAACGGACTGGGAGCTCAACCAGGTGAGAGTGGTGAGGTCTGGAGGCTTCCACATGCCCGTGTCCTTTCTGCCTCCTTTCCAGGCCTCATGAGGGCCGGGGAATGATTGAGGGGTGCTGGGAGGAAACCCCCCAGGATTCCAGCCTTCTGGCTTGACTTCCGCCTCAGCGGGATGCCAAATCCTCCCAGCTCACCCTTCCTCTCCCCACAGGCCCAGCAACACCGCAGGGATACGGAGCAGGTAGGAGCAGAGGGGCCCTTGGGTGCCCGGGATGGGGGCTCTGGGCCCCTCCCCTGCTCCTATGTCTTCTTCAGACTTCGTGGGGAGCATGAAACCCCAGAAGCCAGGGGAGTCCTACCCTGGCCTTGTCTGTATCCATGGACGCCTGGAATCAGAGCGCCCCCACCCCCTGCCTCCTCGCTCTAGGATCTGGGCACGGGCTGGGCGTGGGCCTCCCCGGGGCAGGGGACCTGGAGGGTGGGCTCTGAGTAGAGGGCAGACGAAGCTGGCCTCAGAAGCCACGTGACGGGGAGGCCCCCTGCCTCGTCTCTCTCCTGCTTTGAAGGGGTTCACCTTCAAACACTGCCCGCCTGCCCCACTTTCCTCCCCAGGATATGGTAATGGAAATGGACTGGGAGTCAGGCCAGGTGAGGACAGCTGGGCCTGGGGCCTTAGGGGGTGGGGATGGGGAGGGACGCAAGAGGTAGGGGCCACGGGAAACTGAATGTTGGGGCCTGAGGGTCCAGGGAGGCCTAGAGGAGTCGACGTCAGCCCCCTGCCTCCCTAGGCCTAGAGGGCGTGGGAAACCCCAGGCATCAGAGAAGAGCAGGCCGTCCTGGCCCTCCTGGGTCCCTCCGGCCTGCTCCCTCTGTCCACAAGTGGAGCGTGTCCGGGGGCACCAAGGACCCTGGGGAGGAGAGGGGGCAATACCGAGGGGCCCCCGTGCTGGCCTCACCCCTCAGCCTCACGACCAGTCTTATCACACAAACCCCACCCCACCTCCGCCCTGCACAGGCCCTGCGGCTGCAAACGGCTATGGAGCAGGTAGGGGGACCCTGCCCAGGGAGGCAGCGGAGGCCCGGGGGCCCGCACTCACTCTGTGTCCCTCACCAGGCCTGGCAGCCGGCATGAAGCCCCAGAAGCCAGGTGAGCCTGCCTTAGCCACCTCTCCTCGTCTCCCCAGAACCCTGAGCTTCCCTGCCTCCTTTCACACACCCACCTCCATCTCCCCCTGCCCCCTCAGGATTTGGGAACGGCAACGGACTGGGCATCCAGCCGGGTGAGACTGGCGGGCTCTGGGGTGGAGGTCATGCCTGGGCATCCTCTCCTGCCTCCCTCCAGGCCTCTGAGGGTCAGGACGGGTGATGGGGTCCCCACCAGCCCCCCAGCTCAGATCTGAGGGGTTGGGAGAAGCTGGAGGCTGGGCGAGGAGAGAGGAGTGAGCAAGGGCCTAGACCCTGCTCTGAGGCGCTCCTCCTGGGCTCCTTGGAGAGGGTGGCCATGTAGCAAAGGAGGCTCCAAGTTTTCTGGTCCCTCCACTGGGAGGAAGGGGGGCCCAGACTCCGGCCTCCCGTGCACCTCAGCCTCTCCCCCGTCCCCACAGGGCCTGCAGCTCCCGTCGGCTATGGCCCAGGTACAAGAGTGGGTGCTGGGGGCACATGGTAGGGGAGAGGCTCAGAGCAGGCCATGGTCCCTCACCTGCTCCCACCTCCTTCTTCTCCAGGAGTTGCTGAGGCCATGAAGCCTCAGAAGCCAGGTAAACCCTGCTTTTCTCTCTACCTGTCCTGTGATACTGTGATTTGTAAGAGGAAATAGGGCTTCCCAGGTGCTGCAGGGGTAAAGAACCCACCTGCCAATGCAGGAGACACAGGAGACATGGGTTTGAGCCCTGGGTGGAGAAGATCCCCTGGAGAAGGAAATGGCAACCCACTTCGGTATTCTTGCCTGGGAAACCCCTTGGACAGAGGAGCCTGGCGGCTACAGTCCTTGGGGTCACAAAGAGTTGGCTATGACTGAGCAAATAACAACACTGGACAGATGACCCCTTGGAGGCGCTGGGAGTGGTGTGCTCAGAGGGGACAGGAGAAGTTAAGTGCCTGCCTATGTGTCTAATCCCTGCTCTTCTAGTAAATCGATTATCTAATAAGTAAAATATTTCCCTGAGTTCTGTAAGCTGCTCTAACAAATTAACCAAGCCCCTCCCCAAGGAGGGGGTCGTGGGAATCTCTGGTCTACAGCCAGCTGGTCAGAAGCACAGGTGACAACTTGGACAGGAAACTGGTGGCAGAAATGTGGGGTGGTGTGGGTGGAGCAGTCTTGTGGGACTGAGCCCATGACGCTGTCATCTCTAGGTCAACCCTGGCAGACTCGAGTCACACTGCAGGGCCCCCTGGTGCAGTCTGAGAACCGCTCGGTGGCCCTGGACTTGGTGTCAGGATTGGACCCCGCCTTCTTTCTACCCCCAGAAACCATTTCCTCGCACCCTTGCTCTTCCTCGTAACCCCTGCCTCTGTCTCTCCAGTTTACAGGAATGGGCTGGGAGCTGGAGCCTTCCCAGGCCAAGGGGCCCAGCCAGGTGCGGGGCAGGGGCAGGCCTGGAGCTCTGGGGGGTGGGGAGGGGGCCTGGAGCTCTGGGAGGTGAAGAGCTGGGTCCTGGGGAAGAGGGGGGCAGGGTGGGGTCCATGGTCACTCAGCCTCTGCTGGCCTCCCCCCAGGCCTGGGAGGGAGCACGAGCCCTCTGAAGCCAGGTGAGTCCATCCCCCTCTCTGCCCCCTCTGAAGTCTCCCGGGCCCCTGCCCTCATGCCCACGCTTCCTCCCAGGATACACGCCACTGGGGAACGGGCCGCAGCCCCTCCCAGGTGAGTCTGATAGGGGCCTGGGGTCAGGGGAGAGCGCTTCTTCTCTGGGTGGCTGGCTGGGCCTGAGGTACCCTCCGTCTGCCCTGCAGGTCTCGGAGCAGGTCTGAAACCTCACAAACCAGGTGAGCCCTCCCCTCCCTGTCCTACACCTCCTCCTGCCTCTCCTTTCAGAGCCCCCCCCAATGCTCCTCACATCTGTTTTTCCTCTTCAGGATATGGCAACGGCAATGGGATGGGGGCCCAGCCAGGTGAGGCAGGGGTGGGACAGAGGGAAGTGGGGAATGTTGCTGGATGCTGGGCAGGATGGGCAACAGCAGGAACCATAGCAGGCGGCTGAGTCCTCTTGTCCCCAGAGCAGACTGACCCGTGGGAGCTGGGCTTTTTCTGACATGGCTACTGTCCCCCGGCAGCACCTTTTCGGCCCTAAAAGCTACCGCAGGCCGTGGCTTGACCAGGCGGAGGCCAGGAGGGCAGCCGGGAGGCAGCACCTGCCTGGGGTCACTGCCCTCTCCCTTCCTCCCCATCTAGGTCCCTGCAGTGGTGGGGTTCTTACCAAGCCTCCCACTCCAGGGATACCTTCTGATAAAGGGGGTGGCTGGGGCCTGAAATCCCAGCCCCATCTCCCAGGGCAGGATGACAAGTTCCCAGGTCAGTGCCGACTGGGGGGCCTGAGGGGCCATGGTGGGTACTTGGTCCCAGGAGGGACCAGGGTTGCCTGGGCCACTCAGAAGCCCCCAGGCTCGATCTCCAGCAAGTCAGTGAAGAAGAGCCTGAACCCTGGCCCTGAGACCCCATGTGACTGCCAATATGACAGTACCCCCAGGCCCCAGCCCTTCCCCCGTGGCTTCCTGGGGCATTCCCCACCCACCTCGCCACGGGCTCACTCCTGTTCCCTGGCCTTCCCTCCAGTGCCTACTCCAGCCCTCCAGTGGGGACCGAAACCTCAGGAAGCAGGTGTGTGTCTTGTCTGCTCCCTCTCCGTGCAAGATTATGCCATTCCAGCTCCCTTGTTCCCTGGCCGCCTTAGCTGTTAAGGTGTCTTAAGGTCAGGAAGTCCCTCTCTGAGTCTACCCTTGGCCTCTCATGCTGCTTTCTTACTTCATGTCTTCTGATCCCATTCCCTGGGGGTGAGGAGAGTCCCTTCTGCCTCACAGTCCCCAAGGTCCACACGTGGGCCCCAAGGAGTGAGGGCAAGCTGGGGTCCTCCCCACTCACCTCCACTCCCCTCACAGGGTTCCAGCCCCCAAATGGCTACGGACCAGGAGCAGGACTAGGTGAGGAGGCCCTTCTGAGCTTCCCTTTCCCTCCCTCCCTTTCCCCTCCCCTGCCTCCACCTGCCCAGGAAGCGGAGGTCATCTCTGACCGGCCTCCTCTCCCCTAGGCTTTGGTGGTGCCCTCAGGCCCCAGAAAGTCGGTGAGCCCCCTGGGCCCCCATGTTGGGCACGAGTCGCACCCCCTCATGGCAAGCACAGCTTGTCTGTGTGTCTGTGTCTGTCCATACTCACCGGGCTCTTGCGTGCTATGCCCTGGGCCACACGGATGGCCAGAGCCTGTGCGGTGGGTCCTGTCTCAGGTCAGAGTAGAGTGACAGGCTGAGCAGGTGGGGAGGGAGGTGTCCAGGGTGGGGGGAGGCATGGCTTCCTGAGGCTGGGCTGTCCCCCTTAGCTGCCTGCAGAGGCAGGATTGTGGGAGGCCCTCTCTAGATTGCCTCTGAGTCAGTCTGTCTGCCCCTCCCGGTCTCTCCATGAGCCGGTCACCCTGCCCCTACCCCCTTCGGCCACGCCCCTCCCCAACCAGCCCCCTCCCACTGCTTTCCTGCAGGTTTGGGCTATGGCATTGGTGGCCTGGGAGCGGAAGTCTTCCCTGAGGCCCGCCCACAGCCAGGTGCCTGGGGGTCTGGGGTCAGGGTGGGAAGCTCTGGGCTCAGGGTTGCTCGTGTCTCTGACCTTGCCTTTCATTCTCCAGGGTTCCTGGGGGCCGATGGCTTTCTGAACGGTGAGTTGGACCCAGGCGACCGAGTGCAAGGGGGTGGGGAAAGGGCTGGTTCTCTCACCATATGGGGAGGCCGCCCTCGTGCTCCCCAAAGTGGCCACTCCAGGCCCTGGAGGAAATGGTAAGACACACTGAGAGGGCAGAGGGAACCCCAGCAAGGGCGGTGGGGACCAGGCCAGGTGGACGGGGGGAGCTTTGAGAACTGGGAAGGACCGGCACATCCTGGACACCCAGCTCTGGTGGACAGGGGTCCCAAGCAGCTCTCCTCCTTCAGGTCAGGCTGGGGGCCCGAAGGGCTTCCCCTGGCTCTCCCTCCGGCCCTGGGGGGCTGCCTTGAAGCCTAGATATGGGGTCGGAGGCACATACCCAGAGGTCGGGAGCCAAACAGGTAATGGGGTGTGCGAAAGAGTGCTGTTCGGGGGGTGGCTGCAGGGAACTGGGCTCTGGGCCCACCTGACTGCCCTGCAGAGAGGGAGGGGGCACTCCCAGCAGAGGGCGTAGAGGTGGGCCTGAGGGACTCAGTATCCTAACCTCCATCCCTCCCCCAGGGCCCTATGGGCAGCTGAGGCCAGAGCTGAGCCCTGGGCCCTTGGGTGAGTAGGGGTCTCCCAGGGCCTTGGGTAAAGCTGGCGGTGGGCAGAAGGACTCCAAAGTTCTCTGCTGACCGGGGTGCCCTGGCTTATCTCTGTGCCTTAGGAGGCCCTGAAGTGAAAAGAGGCAGCAATGGCCCGCTGGGAAATGGCTTTGGAGGTGAGAGGGAACTCAGTGCCCTGCCCCCAGCCACCTCATGCCTCCATCATTACCCTTCTGGCTGCACTGGGGGCAACCCTGACCAGTGGGAGGAACAGATAGTGGCTCTCAGGCCGCCTGTGAGTGCCTGGTGGGTGGCTGGCCCCAGAGATCAGGTAGAGAGGGCCTATGTCCCCCAGGAGGTGAACAGGGGCCAGAACTCAGCTGGGCCGTGCTCTGCCTCTGCCCAGGCCGCTGACTTCTTGGGAAATGCTGAGCACCCGAGCACACCCACTGCCTGTCCTGAGCACCTCTGCATGCGAGCCTGGTCTTCAGGCAAGGCTGGCCAGACCCTCCAGCTTGGCCTCTGGCCTGGGGTCTCCTGCAGGCTGGAAGTCTCAATAAAGGCAGTGTGCTTCCCCGTTTGCCTCTGTGTGCTGTGTGGGGGGGATCACCAGCTGGGCTGGGGGACCACCTGGGCCTGCAGCCTCCACCCAGCCCCTTATTCATTCCTTCAACAAACATCAACACAGCTGTATGCCAGGGGCTGTGCTCCAGATGGGAGCCACATGAGCACAGAACAAACTCAGGCTTGCTCTCAGGGACAACATGTGGTCACAGTATAGAGGTGGAGCCATGTCCGGCTTGGGGCACTTGCGCATTACACATTATGTACATGTTCAGTTGAGTCAGTTGTGTCCGACTCTTTGCAACCCTGTGGACAGTAGCCGGCCAGGCTCCTCCGTCTGTGGGATTCTCCAGGCAAGAATACTGGAGTGGGTTGCCATGCTCTCCTCCAGGGGATCTTCCCCACCCAGGGATCAAACCCGCATCTCCTGCATTGCGGGTGGATTCTTTACCCACTGAGCCACCTGGGAAGCCCACATTATACATTACTTGTGTTTTAATTGATAATTAACTTACTAAAATGATCCACTAAAACTTTCATTTTCCTTAAGCCTTTATACTTGCTTCCAGATATCATTGTATTGATTCATTTTATAATTTGGATGTAAAACTCACTTTCATATTCTTCGATTAATACTCAGTTAGATTATAAATTTGTCAGATCAGCTTCTCCCTAAATATTTAGCATGCTTTACAAGCCTGATACTCAATTCCCTTAGACACTTCAAATAATCATGCACATAATCTACTTGATCTCTTAACAGGGTTGGGGTGTGTGTGTGTGTACAAATCCAACCAGCAACTTTCTTCCTAAGCACTTAAGGGGTTCTTGGAAATCAGTCAGACGTTTAATATCTCAGATTACTGAACACTTTCAAACATTTTAAAAAGCTAGTTACTAATCCAGTATCAGAAATCAATGCTACTGGAATGCTTCCTTTTCTCATCCCATGATTATAAATTTAATCACCCAGAAATGTGGAAGCAAATTTATTCTCCTAGGCCGGGTCCAGAATGGAGGTTGCACAATTGGGGATTGATCTGCTCTTCTGAACTTTGACCTGGGGCTTGGGTGGTCCCAGAACCATTGTCCTTGAGTCTCTGTTCTGAGCTATGCCTCCAACAGTCTACACCTCTTGCAATCTGGTGAAGTTTTACCTTAACTGAAGAATTTGAGCTGAATAGAGTTGATGGGATTGGCCACCCAGGGAGGAACTCAGATTGTTTTTCTATAGCATGATTTAAGATAACAGATACAGACCAAAACCTGACTGCAGTATGCACAACCTTGAGGAGGTTGTGTAAACATTATTGGAATTCCAGTCTGATATCTCTTAGCCTATCTCATTTAATTTGCTTTGCTCTATTTGAGAACCATCATAGACTTTTGCTTTTTCATAAAAGTATTGATTCTTTGGGCTTCCCTCAAAGAAGCTCAGTCGGTAAAGAGTCTGACTGCTATGCAGGAGACGTGGGTTCAATCCCTGGGTCAGGAAGAGCCCCTGGAGGAGGTAATGGCAACCCACTCCAGTATTTTTGCCTGGAGAATCCCATGGACAGAGGAGCCTGGCAGGCTACAGTCTATGGGGTTGCAAGAGTCGAATGTGACTGAGCAACTAAGCACACATTCATTCTTAAAATATCATCTTGTGGACTTTTCTAGTAGTATAGTGGATAAGAATCCACCACCAATGCAGGGGGTACAGGTTCAATCCCTGGCCAGGGAATATTCCACATGCCATAGAGCAACAAAGCCCATGTGCCACGACTCCTGAAGCCTGCTTGAAACCTGTGCACCGCAAGGAAGAGTAGCCCAACTCTAGTGCAATTAGAGAAAGACTGCACACAGCAACAAAGACCCAGTGAAACAAAAAATAAAATTATTTTAAAAAAGTCACTTTGGGGTCACCTCATATCAAGCAACAGTCTGAACTGGTATAAAAAATAAACTGAAATTAGGGAAAAACAAATCATCTTGTGTTTCTCTGCCCTGAGATGTGGAACAAACCACATCATCTCTAATAGAGAACAGGATTAAGAGCAACATCTGGGTAGAGGGGCCACTAAGCACTGTCTCAGAGAGGGCAGTGGGTGCTATCCTTTCTAACCAACCTAGAAATGTTTTAATAATTTATTGTTGTTGTTTTATTTGTTTATTTTTGGCTGTGCTTGGTCATCTTTGTTGCAAATGGGCTTTCTCTACTTGAGGCAAGCAGGGACTACTCTCTGGTTGTGGTGTGCGGTTTCTCCTTGAGGTGGCTTCTCTCACCGTTGAGCACTGGCTCTAGGATGTGGGCTTCAGTAGTTGTGTCCTGAGGGAGCAAACCAGAGTCCCCTCCATTGACAGGCAAATAACCACTGGACCACCAGGGAAGACCCTAATATTGTTGTGGGGTTTCCTGGTAGGCTGCAGACTGAGTGACTTCACTTTCACTTTTCACTTTCATGCATTGGAGAAGGAAATGGCAACCCACTCCAGTGTTCTTGCCTGGAGAATCCCAGGGATGGGGGAACCTGGTGGGCTGCCGTCTATGGGGTCGCACAGAGTCAGACACGACTGAAGTGACTTAGCAGCAGCAGCAGCAATATTATTTCAATAAAGATTTCTATATTCTGACTTCGGTCTTCCCAGGTGGTGTAGTGGTAAAGAATCGGCCTGCCAGGCAGGAGTTACAAGAGATGTGGGTTTGATCCTGTGATTGGGAAGATCACCTGGAGATGGAAATAGCAGCCCACTCCAGTATTCTTGCCTGCAAAATTCCATGGACAGAGGAGCCTGGTGGGTTACAGTCCTGTGGATTTCAAGGAGTCAGACACGACTGAGCACCAGCCCCAACCTGGTTCCTGGCTGCATCTTGAACTTCATATTCCGACTTTAAATAAATCGACCATTTTTCCTTTTTTGCTTTTGTCACCCATTTGTCTTTTATAACCATTCTTAACGTTACCGCAAATGCTATATATCAAGCTTTGCTACTGAGTTGGTATCTTTTCATCTCTTCTATGGGCTTCCCTGGTGGCTCAAACGATAATCTGCCGCAATGTAGCAGACCCGGGTTAGACCCCTGGGTCGGGAATATCCCCTGGAGAAGAGAATGAGAACCCACTCCAGTATTCTTCTCTGGAGAATTCTATGGACAGAGAAACCTGGGGGGGCCACAATCCATGGGGTCGCAAAGAGTCGGACACGACTGAGTGACTAGCACACACACGTACACGCATAGATCACTGGATGGAAATTTGCATGGAAATCTTGACCCACAAAGAGCATCTCTTAAGGACAAACCCCAAAAAAGAGGCGATCCATAAGCTCTCTTCTAGGGCTGTCACAGGGGGAGGAGGGCGGGGTGGGGGTGTCGAAGGGGGCTGCAGCGGCTAAGTGGACGCTCAGGCCAGTTGGGGGCGCCCACTGAACATGCAGTCTGTTCTCAGAGAGTGCGATGGAGCCTGTGGCACCTCGGAGCACTGTGATTGGCTGGGGCTGAGGGAGGGGCGGGAAGAAGGACTTGACAGAGAGCGCTACTGCCTCTGATTGGCTGTCAGTGATAGCTCCTGACAGCCGGCGGGAGAAATGTGTAGGTCGCCGGCGCACTGGCCTTTGATTGGCTGGAGTGCGGCAGCGCACGACTCCGATTGGCTGGACCTCTCTCAGAGCGACGCGTGGCCACCTGCTGGAGGGACAAGGCCTCCGCGAGCTGAGCGCGAGGGGCCCTGACGCGGCGGCTGTGGACAAGCTGGCTGCCCGGCTTCCCCGCTCCCGCTCGCATCCGCGGCTGGCCCGCACCCGCGCCCACTCGCGGCTGGGCCGGTCCCGCGTGTCGCTGTCCTTGACCCCGCCGCCCGCGCCGTCCCTGCCGCACCCGCCGTTGCCGGGACTCCCGCCGGGCCTGAGCCCCGCGCCGCTGCCGCCGCCCTCGGCGCTCGCCCTGGCCGAGCTGCCGCCGCTGCCGGCGCTCCCGCTGCGGCCCGCGCCGCCGGCTCCCTGGGGCCCAGGCGCCCACGTGGCGCTGCCGGAGCTGCCGCCCGAAGCCTGCGTGCCCGCGCCACCCGCCGCCGCGCTCGCCCTGCAGGACCTGCCGCGGCTCCCCGCACCCGCACCGCCGCCCGCGCACCTGCCACTGCCGCCGCTACCAGAGGCCGCGGTCGCCGCCACTCCCGGTCCCGTGGGCGCGCGCGGCCGCCCGCCCCTCATCGCCGAGCCGCCCCCGCAGCCGCTGCCGCCGCTGCCTGCACGACCCTCACCCTTCAACCTGTTGGCGCCCCCAGTGCCTCGAGACTCCTGGCCACTGCCCGCCTTCCCCCCGCCACTGCCGCCGCCGCCCCCGCCGCCCTACTTCTTCCTGTCGCCTCCCTGCTGAAGACCCGGCCCTCCCCGCCCAGGAGTGGCTGCGGGCGCGTGAGTAGGCAGCCTGCCTGGACCCAGGGACTGTGCCCCTCGCCGCCTTCCCCTCGGGCAGGTTCAGAAGGCATGGGTCGGAGCACGGCCTGGGGAGCAAGGAAGGCGTGTCCCGAGCAGCTTAGGTTGGAGAAGGAAAGATCAGGCCTGAAGACAAACTCATTTGAAGATTGGAGCCATTTCTTCCATTTTTTCCTACTGCCTTACAAGAAGCCTCTGGCCTGGTCATTTGAGAATGGAACTAATTCCCTGTACTGATAAACTGGCTGGTGATCTGGGCGGGTGGGGCTGAGGAGCCCATAGCACACAGCTCGAGAAAATAAAAACAAAAAAACTTGAAGTACTTTTACTTGTATATGCAAAATGTCTTATTTTCTCTTGTATAATAAAAGGTTTGAATACTATCACTAAAGGCCTCTGCTCAAGTTTGTATGGCTTCTTGGAAACTCAGACATGCCTTCCAAGTCTTGAAAGAAGTTTGAAAGAAGTCAAACTTTCAGCTGAAATAGATCCTAGGGTCCCTTGGGCCTGGGAGCACCAGGAAACCAGTGGTGGTGATGGACAATCGATACTGTGCCTTGGAACAGGAGTGTCACATGCAAGGGCTGTGAACTCACACCCACAGGATAGGAAAACTCCCAGGGTGAGTCATGAGAGGAAGCCCCTGTCCTCTCCCCATCCTTACCACCCGCTTCCACCCCCCTTCTCCCCAGAGTGTACAGCACAGAATAAAGTTCCCTTTGTTACTCAGGTGGCTTGGGCTCAGGTAACCAGGCAGATGCCCTATCTCAATAGGCTCTTCTATAGCAGATCAGGAGTGGTATCAGGAAGCCAACTTGACCTCAGGGGACCTCTGAGAGCCTGGGACCCAGGAGCAAGAAAGGAAGTGGATGAGTTTCCCGAGGCTGCTGTAGCAAACCACCACAAACTGGGTGACTTAAAATAGTAGTTTATTCTCTCTTGGTTCTGGAAGCCAGAAGTCCAAAATCAGGATGTCCCCAGGCCACACTTCCTCCCAAGGGTCTAGGGTAGGATTCTTCCTTGACGTTTCTGGCAGGTGTTCCTTGGTTTGTGACTCCATCACTCCAATCACTGCCTCCATCTTCACAGGAACTTCTCCCTTGTATCTGTATCTCATATTTCCCCCCATCTTTTATCTCTTATGACACTTGCCATTGACTATAGGGCCCACCCTAAGTCCAGAATGATTAAGGATTAAGGAATTAAGGATCTTGAGACATTCCAGAGCTTGGGTTGTTGTTCAGTTGATAAGTCGTGTCTTACTCTTTGGGACACTGGGGATCACAGCATGCCGGGCTTCCCTGTCCTTCATCATCTCCTGGACTTTGCTCAAACTCATGTCCATTGAGCTGGTGATGCCATCCAACCGTCTCATCCTCTGTCATCCCCTTCTCCTCCTGCTTTCAATCTTTCCCAGGGCTTGGGAGCCACCCTCATCAATACAGGCAGCGTCCTCCTGCTGTGGGGCTGACCCACCTGCCATGCTGTCTTTCAGTTTCCCTAAACCATGTTTTAGGCTATTTTCTTTGCTGAACCTGAGACTTGGGTGCCCTTGGAGTCCCTGAGAAGGAACCAAAGGACCTAGTGTCTTGATAAAGCTCTCAGTGAGTGAAAGTTGCTCAGTCGTGTCTGACTCTTTGGGAGTAGAATTTGTGAACTCTTTCTGAGGGAATTCTCCAGGCCAGAATACTGGAGTGTGTAGCCTTTCCCTTCTCCATGGGATCTTCCCAACCTAGGTCTCCGGCATTGCAGGCAGATTCTTTACCAGCTGAGCCACAAGGGAAGCCTCAGTGACGAACGAAAAAAATAGAATGACTTTCCCCTGAGCTGAATCGTGGCCCAGTCCCCACGGCTGCTGGCTCACTGCTTCCTCTACCCTCTTTGTGTCCTAAAGCCCTCCTGCCCTCTGAGCCAAGACTCAGACAGTAAACAAGGACAAGACAATGTGGGCTCCTAAAGATGACAACATTCTCAGAGCTTTAGATGGATAACTGCTGCTGGTGGAAAGCTGACAAGTATGACTGATAATAAAGTTAGTTGTTACCCAGTCAATGGAGTCGGCACAGGTTTACAAGTGAAACTGTCATTATGCTCACACGTACACACACCATAGTCAATACCTCCAGTAAATCCTAAATGCTCACACGTACACACACACAGTCAATACCTCCAGTAAATCCTAAGATACACAGGGCACATGGGGCTTGGGCCAGTGGCCCTGGAGTTCGGCAGGGCAGGCTTCTCCCTCTGGTTTATAGCCAGTTGACACCGAGATTAGGCAGTTGTGAATTTGCCCAGCGAGACCTGGGTGGGGTTGACACCAGGTCTAACCCAGAGTCCACTGATCTGTGAGTGGCAAGCCAACACAGCCCTTTCTGCAACAGGGACACATGCTCGCGTGCTAAGTCACTCAGTCGTGTCCACCTCTTTGCAACCCCACGAACTGGGCCCTGCCAGGCTCCTCTCTCCATGAGATTCTCCAGGCAAGAATACTGCAGTGGGTTACCATTTTCTCCTCCAGGGGATATTCCTAGCCCAGAGATGGAACCCGAGTGTTTTATGTCTCCTGAATTGTCAGACAGGTTCTTTACCACTGGTGCCACCTGGGAAGCCCCGCTATAGGAATGTGGACAGGTGGAGGGTGGCTTCCCGCATAGTCAGATGCAGGGGGATGGTTTTAGGGAGGCTCCGCTCGGCTGTGGACAGATGGCACTGCCTTCGGTGAAAGGCGCACCAGGAGTCCCAGCTCACCACCGGGAAGTTCAGCGATGCTGGGCATGGAGCCAGTGGCTTTGAAGTTGGTCTGGGGTTGCACCAGGCTTGTCCTCTTTCCCACATGTTCTCTTGGCCAGGTTCCTTCGCTCTCTGAGCTTCCTTCCCTGCCTGTAAAATGGGGGTGTGAGCTCAGGAGAATTATTACTGGGATGTCAATTTCCTCTGCTCCTTTTGGTTCAGCAGCCGGGGGCTTTCTGCCTGTATATTGGGGCCTCAGGAAATGGGTGACGCAGCCTTCTGGGTTGTTGTGCAGCCCCCATAGCCACCTCCTGACCCCTGGTGGCTCTGGTCAGTTCCCCCTCTTTTGTCCTGTCCCCCTGTAAGGGGATCGAGATGGACTATAGGGTTGGCGTTGACCTCTCCCCCCTCGCCTCCATCTAAGCTGAGCCCCGGTCTCTTGGGCCCACCTGAGGCTCCAGCCCCTCCACCCTCCCAGAGAGAACAAAGGTTTGATTTGGTTCTTTCACTCCTCGGTTTCCTCCCCGTTCCTCCCCGCCCTCCACCCCCTGTACAGCAGGGAAGGTTCCCCTCCCACCTCTCTCCCAGGAGGCGGTGATTCCTGGGGACTTGGTAAATTGTCATTGAGATGGTAACTTCACAGTGGGGGTGCTGGTCTCTTCCCAACAACGGCCTTCCAACCCGAGTCCCTGCCCCTCCGTAGACCCCAACTTTAACCCTTCAGTTCCCAGATCCTACTGAATCAAGGCTGACCAGAAAACCCTAGAGAGGGCCGGGGCCTCCTAGCTGCGGCCTAAGGAGGGCTGAGGGCTGAGGGTGGGCGGCACATTCCAGCCCTGGTGCCCTGGGGCTCTGTCCTCCCCCCTCCCCCCACCCCGGGACCCTGGGCCTCTCCTTGTTCTCTGACGAATGTCCCCACATTGACTCCCCCTCTGAGCTGTGGGAGTAGATGCCTTATCAGGAGGGAGAGGAGATGTGCGGCAGGTGTGGCTGGGTTTGCTCTCTGGGGGCAACAGTGAGAGGGGGCGTCTTCATCTCCTGAGTGCCCACCTCCCACGAGGCTGCGCGAGGGGCAGTGTAGAGGGTAGATGATGGGATCTAGGAAACCTAGGGGCTGCTTAGTGCCATCTCTGGGCACAAGCTTACCTGGTGTGTGCAGCGCCCCCACTAGGCCCTGTTGCCTAGGTGGGGTGGGCAGGCGGGCAGGATAGAGCCGCCAGTGGACTTAGTAGGCCTTGAAAGCAAGGCCTCCCTGGTGCTTCTTACCCGGTGACTTAGACAGAAATGAATCTGCCTGCAATGCAGGAGACCCAGGTTCGATCCCTGGGTGGGGAAGATCCCCTGAAGGACGAAATGGCAACCCACTCCAGTCTTCTTGCCTGGAGAATCCCACAGACAGAGAAGCCTGGAGGGCTACAGTCCACGGGGTCGCACAGAGTCAGACATGACTGAACGACTAACACAGTAAAGCCAGGCCTGACTGCAGGCTGACCCACTGTCCCCGTCCCCCTCACCCTGACACAGGACTCTGCTCAAACTAGTAATTACCAGGCAAATCAAGATGAGCTGGTGGCCTTATACTCTAGGCCAGAGGCAGACTGTCTCCAGGCCTAGAGAGAGAAAAGGCCCCGGGCTGGGGCTGTCCAGGATGGGAGGCCTTTTGTACGTGGGTCGGTGGGCCCTCCCAGGAACAGGGCTGGCTGCTGCCTGACACCTACCCAAACCTGTGTGACTGGATTCCTGGCAGCCCTGGAGGGAGCCCACTGAAGGCTTGCCTCTATTTGCCCTTCTTTCTCCACACCCCCCCTTCCCCCATGAAATGTGAGTCCTCAGGGGCCTGGACTAGCTGGACAACCCACCCTTGCTTCCCCCCTGCTCATCCCAGCCAGCAGGGAGCTCTGGTCATTTCCCAGCCTTTGCATCAGCACCCTCCTCCCCGTTCTCAGGCCAGGGCCGCCAGGTTGGCCGACACTCTGCTTCTCTCTGGGGAGGGTCTCTGCCCCTTTCTGGGGAGGCTCCCCGGCCACTGGAGTCCACCTATCAGACCCTCTGATTGGCACTGGCCTCAGTCTCTCCACCTGCAATGCGGGAGGCCTGGGTTCAATCCCCTGGAGAAGGGAACGGCTACCCACTCCAGTATTCTGGCATGGAGAATTCCATGGAACCTCAAAGAGTTGGACAGAACTGAGTGATTTTCACTCACTCAGTCTGTTCATTTAAGGAGGAGGGGTTCTCCTGCTTTTCTGGGGGCGCCCATCCCTTTGCAGATATGATTAAGATATAAACCTCTTTTCCAAAAAATTGCTAAAAGCCGTTCCCAGAGCATTGCAGCCACTTGAAGTTAGAATTCTTTATAAATGCAGCCCCACCGGGCAGATGAGGAGGATGAGGGGACGACCCCTCCCCCAGGGTCTCCAAGTGGAGCAGCGACTAGGTGTATATGGGGGGGTGCCCTCCCATCCCTGCCCCCACAGGCCAGATGAGCTCCAGCTTCCTCCGGGGGAGTTGGGGGAGGTGAGAGGCTCTCCCCCGGGAGTCCTCCCTCTCACCCTGGAGACAGGAATTTTCATCAGCCCCCAACTCCTTTTCACACAATAAAACTCAGTGCTTAGCACCCAGGGAGGGCCTTGAAGGAGCTCATGCCTCCCCCCAAAATGAGGGGCTGCTGTTTGTGGGTCCTGTGAGGTTTCTCAAGGGGGTCTTTGACCCAAGGAGGCTTGACCTTCTGTGAATTTGCTCCTGGCTGGGGAGGTGGGTGGGTTGGGGGGGAGTGGGAAGGACTTGAGCCGTGGTCTGCGTGACCCACAAGGGGAGTCTTGGGCTCTCATGGGGTCTTCAGGAAGGGGTGTGTGTCCTGAGTTCTGAGGCAGGGCTCAAGGACTCCCAAGTCACCTGGGCCTCATCCCCCTCACCCTTCCCTGCGGTGTCTCCCCAGATAGAGCCGGCGCTGGGCTGCCCCCAGCCAGGGCTCTCCCTCTGCTACTCTCCCCCTTCCCCCACCTTCACAAGAGGCTCTTTTTCCCCCGGCCCCTCGACACCCTCAGCTGCTCAGCTCAGCCCCCAGTGGCAGCAATAGGGGTGGGGAAGGCACACCTGAGCTGAAGTCAAGGTGTGTGGGGGGGTGGTTTTCTAGGCCGTTGCCCGGGCGATGCCACCTGAGCTGGGTGCCAGGCACCTGTCGCCAGGGGAACAATGCAGGCGGGGCCGCTCCCTCGGGAGCAGCCAGAGCCACTAGGCTGAGACGGGAGATGGATCAGATTCCAGAGAGTGCTGGGTGGGTGGGCTGGGGGGACAGGGGTGTGCGATACTGGGGAAGCTGGTGCGTCTGCATCATGAAACAGAAACAGGACGGGGAGGGGGAGAGCAAAGACAGCGGGAGGCCGGGTTTCAGGAGGCTCCGCATGGTGCCCAAGGGGTCCTCCCACTTTCAGCCTGAGCCAGGGCCAGTCCAGTCTCCTTCTCATTCCTTTGTTCCTGCGTCCCCACCGGCGTGGAGGTTCTTTCCTCCCCGGTTCGTTCCTGGTCACCAATGCCCCCGCGACTCTGAGCCCCCCCGCCAGCCCCGCCTCCTCCGATCACTCCGGCTCCTCCCCGGCCTCAGCCTTAAAACCCCCCCGCCGCCTGCAGCCGGGAGTCCCCAGGTGGCACCGCCGGGTGAGCCACTCAGTCCTACCCAGAACCTGCGCCAACCCTAGGCAAGGGACACGGCTCCGCTTGGCTCTCCTCTGCCGGCAGGTGGGTCGGGAGAGTCTGTGCAAGCTGGTCAGACAGGTGGCGTCGGGACCGACTGCAGGGCACCTGAGGGGCGACGGAACCCGCCTGGGAACAGCAGCCACTCAGCCGAGCAAGACTTTGGGGTGGATTTGTTGCTGGGGGTTCAGAGATACGTCTGTGAAGGGCACAGAGCAAGGAGGCGCCCGCAAGACTCTCTTGGATGTGGTGAGCGTTGTCTAGGTCAGAGGACGCTGAAGCGCCCTTGCTGGGCACGGAGACCCCCACACCTGCGTTCCCACAGGCGTGGAGTATCGGACCCACTCCTCTGCTTAGAGTGGGGAAGACCTGACTGAGGGAGGGGACAGATGGCTTCCACCGGCCTTGAACTCCTGGGTATGACCCTGGCTGTGCTGGGCTGGCTGGGGACCCTGGTGTCCTGTGCCCTGCCCCTGTGGAAGGTGACCGCCTTCATCGGCAACAGCATCGTGGTGGCCCAGGTGGTGTGGGAGGGGCTGTGGATGTCCTGCGTGGTGCAGAGCACGGGCCAGATGCAGTGCAAGGTGTACGACTCGCTGCTGGCGCTGCCGCAGGACCTGCAGGCCGCCCGCGCCCTCTGCGTCATCGCCCTCCTGCTGGCCCTGTTTGGGGTGCTGCTGGCCATCACGGGCGCCCAGTGCACCACCTGCGTGGAGGACGAGGGCGCCAAGGCCCGCATCGTGCTCACCGCGGGAGTCCTCCTGCTCCTGGCGGGCGTCCTGGTGCTCATCCCTGTGTGCTGGACGGCTCACGCCATCATCCAGGACTTCTACAACCCCCTGGTGGCTGAGGCCCTCAAGCGGGAGCTGGGAGCCTCCCTCTACCTGGGCTGGGCCGCGTCTGCCCTGCTTCTGCTGGGTGGGGGGCTACTGTGTTGCACGTGCCCCCCGCCCCAGATCGAGCGGCCCCGGGGACCGAGGCTGGGCTACTCTATCCCCTCCCGCTCGGGGGCATCTGGGCTGGACAAGAGGGACTACGTGTGAGGCAAATGTCCCAGGAAGCCTGCTGCTGGAAACCTTGACCTTGTGCTGGCTGCCCCGCCCTCAACCTTGCCTTCTACTCTCACCCCTCTACCAGGTGGAACACACTTTCCAGAGGTGGGAGCAGGCCTGGCTGCAGATCTAGTCTCAGCACCCGGCCAGGCCTGAGTGAGCCTCCGTGGAGGCCCCACCTCTAACCTGGCCGGTGCTCCTGCTTCTTTCTTCTTCTGTCCTGGATTCAGGCTGGTCCTCCTCTTCTTGGGTCCCCCCTTGCTCCCAGAACCTGGGCTTCACCCAAAGAGCAGTAGCTCCTGATGCCTTCTCTGGCCTGGAGCTGGCCCTCTCCGCCTGGCCACTACCGGCATCCAGAGCAGCAGCTCTCCTCCAGGCTCAGAGACCCTGCCCGTCACCTCCCTCCTCACCCCACCTTCAAGTAGGGAATAAACAGAGCATTTGTAACTCAGAATAAGCAGAGTATTTGTGATTGGGCTGGGAAGACCTGATGGCCTCCCATGGGTTTGTCAGGCAAGGCCTGCTCCAGGTCATGCCCAGGTGGTGACCTCACTCAGGCCATGCAAGTCACCGGGCGGGGAATGGAATGACAACACAGGAGCTGTGCCACTCGTGCCCACCTCCTCCTGCCAGTCTGGCATTCAGCAACCTCCCCAGCAACACCAAAGGTAAGTAATCAAACAAAACATGCTTTATTTAGTACAAACTGGTGAGTGTGGGCAGGACATGGCAAGTGCACAGGGGCTGGAATAGGAAGGTCAGGGGTCAGCACAAGGGGGACATGACTCAGGATGCAGGAGCCAGAGGTCAGAAGACTTGGAGACTGGCGGGTCTTTGGTAACTTATCACCTGCTCTTCTGGAGGCTACATGAGGCTCGAGAGCCCCTGGGGGTTCCAGAAGCTTGACCAGCAAGGAAAGGCTTGTCTTAGGGAGGCCCCACCCCCAGCACCAGCAACGGACAGCATGGTACCCTTCACACAGGGACCACAGTTCCAAGTTGGTCTCTAAGAGAGGGTTGTCCAGGGTGGAGAACAATCCAGAAACTGAAGCATAACCTTTTTGGCTCCATCTTCCAAAGTGAGGAACACCAGCAGCAGACCCCAGGTAGATTAAGTGGATTAATCACTGCCCCCCTCCCCCAATAAGAAGCCAAAACAACCCCAAAGCTGTCACGGATCACCATCTCCATGACTCCAGTGCAGTGAGTTAGACTCCACTGTCAAAGGAGCCCCCACTCCCCTACCCAAATTAGACGTAATTCTTAGTGGGGTATTCAGAGGGACCCCGAGAGGCGGTATGTGGGGCTGATACTGAGTATCGGGCCATATAATGGCTGGAGCTCCGGGAGCCCCCAGAGGGGCAGGTGCAGCACAGTAGCCCCCCACCCAGCAACAAAAGGCCGGAAGCCGCCCAACCCAGGTAGAGGGAAGCTCCCAGCTCCCGCTTTTGGGCCTCGACCACCAGAGGGTTGTAGAAGTCCTGGATGATGGTGTGGGCGGTCCAGCACACAGGGATCAGGGTCAGGACCCCCGAGATGACAAAGATGATCCCAGAGGTGAGCACCAGGCGGGCCTTGGAGTCCTTGTCCTCCAAGCAGGTGGTGCACTTGGCTCCGGCGAGGTAGACCAGCAGGCCGAGCAGGGCCACGAGGAGAGTGATGACGCAGAGGGCACGGGCAGCCTGCAGGTCCTGTGGCAGCGCCAGCAGCGAGTCGTACACCTTGCACTGCATCTGGCCTGTGCTCTGCACCACACAGGACATCCACAGCCCCTCCCACACCACCTGGGCCACCACGATGCTGTTGCCGATGAAGGCGGTCACCTTCCACAGGGGCAGGGCACAGGACACCAGGGCATTCACCCAGCCAAACAGGGTCAGGACGATCCCCAGGATTTGCAGACCAGCGGAAGCCATGGCAAGGCTGGGGCTGAGAGGCTGCACTGGGGGACAAAAGTAGAGTAAGGTTAAGACCAGCTGGCTCAGCCCCTCGTTCCCAATGAATGCTAGGTCCCATGCCACAGCCACCACACAGGACACCAAGAGTATGAACCCTGGAAGTCAGTATGAACCCTGTAGATGGGCAAGGCATGCTTCAGCATTAATTTCTCCCTAGGAAATGGCAGCCCACTCCAGTATTCTTGCCTGGAGAATCCCATGGACAGAGGAGCCTGACAGGCTATAATCCATGGGGTTGCAAGAGCCAGACACGACTTAGTGACTAAACCACCAGTTATGTGACAGGCACTGGCGTATAAGAGTGAAAAAGTAAGCAGCCCAGTCCTGGTTGCTATATAAAGCACCTATGCAAATGCTGGGGTTCCATGGTGGCTCAAACAGTAAAGAATCCACCTGCAATGCAGGAGATCTGGGTTTGATCCCTAGGTTGGGAAGATCCCCTGAAGAAGGAAATGGCAACCCATTCCAGGATTCTTGCCTGGGGAATTCCATGGACAGAGGAGCCTGGTGAGCTACAGTCTACAGGGTCGCAGAGACATGACTGAACTACTAACACACACACACACACACACACACACACACATGCAAAGGTTAGCCCATGGCCCTTTGGGTACAAAGGGATAAAAAGGACGAAACAACAGAATGCAACTTTTCAGTAGTTTCCACAGGGCAAATGGGTGCTGGATTGGCTCTAGCCATGAGTTCCAGGCTTAAAACTTAGTTTTAACACCAAGAACAGATCCAAGTTTCCTCTTAGCATCCAACATAAGTGTTCAAACCCTTCACCCCAACTTGGATCCATACCCCAAAACAAGTGGTTGCTAGTTTGATCTTAAGATATAGTGTGGACGGTGGCCAGACAGTCCTGGCCTTGCTCACCACTGCCTGGTTCAAACCAGCTCCACCCATTCAAAACCTGGATGGGGCAGGAGAGGTGGAGAAGAAACACAACAAACAATAACACCAGCCCTTCCCACCCAAAGTACTTCCTTTCCCAAGGTCCTCAGCTGCCTCCTGGGGTCCTGCCCTCTGCCTTGCCCCGGGTCCACAGAACAGACTCCCAAGGTTGGTGACATTTTCTTGTGTATTCTTGCCCCAAATGCCATCCTCTCAGGGCCCAATTTCCTCTAAAAGAAGCTGCCACCTTTGGAGTCTGTCCAGTGAACCAGCTCCTCTGGGGCAACTCTGGCCCCCTCACATCCTGATTTGTTTCGGACGTCGTTTGGGGGGCGATCAGTTCCGTTCAGGGTACCCCTATGATCCTCCATTGTACAAAGTTCCCGCGCAAGGCTGGGACCAAACTTAGCACCAGCCCCAGGGGGTGGCCAGAGGGCAGACTCTCCATTCCTTTGCACCCCGCCCATAACCCGGGAAAACTCATGACCTCAGGGGAGATCGGACGGGGAGGGCCATACTGCGAAAATCCCAAGCCCAGGGTCAGCCCTCCAGGCCTCTCCGGCCAGGTTAGGGTGGGGGCCACGCTAGCCTAGGCACCCGGCACCTCCTCCTTAAAAGCGCGCCCCTGCTCTCGGCCCCATCCCTTTCCACGCGCTACGGCTTCGGCTCACCCGAGGGCGTCCCCTCCCGCTCTCGATCCCTATTTCCCCTGAGTCTGACCCGAAGGAGGGTGTCATCCCCCCGCCGTGGAAGCCGCGCACCTTGGAGGGGCTAAGGGCGGCGCTCGCCGCGGGGTCCGCTCGCACAGGTGAGGGGGAGAAGGGCCCGGCCCTGGAGAGCAGGGCAGGTGGGGGAGGGGCTCCCGGGTTTCGGTGCCTTTGTCCCAGGCAGGGGGAGGGGCGCTTAACCCTTCCGCCGAAGGACCTCTTCAGGGCCCCGGTTCGGGTGCAGGCGTCCCCCGGCCCCCAGGGGCTCACGGTCAAATCAGCTCAGGTTCGTCCCACGCATCGCAACCCAACTCTGCCACGACCCACGCACCCCGCAATCCCATGTGTCTACCCCTTCCCCCACGACAGGAGCACCTGCCCAGGCTCACCTGAGAAGGAGTCCACAAAGATTCTGAGTATCCGGCAGAGTGTGGAGATGGGGGCGGAGACGGGGGGTCTTTAAAGAGGCAGTGACGTCACCGGACCACCGCCCTGGGGAGGGGCAGAGACCCTTGTCCGACTTGCGGCGAATCCCAACCTGGTCAGTAAGCGGCGCTTGAACCTGCAGCCTCTGCTCGCACACCTCTGGCCAGGGCGCCTGGTAGCAGCCGGCTGCAGTTCTGCCCGCTGGGAAGGCGCGCGGTGTGGAGCCGAACAGAGCTCGAACAGATCTCGGGTCTGGACTCCGGAACTCACCTAACCTTCCC
Source organism: Moschus berezovskii (assembly GCF_049115385.1). Lineage (NCBI taxonomy): Eukaryota > Metazoa > Chordata > Mammalia > Artiodactyla > Moschidae > Moschus > Moschus berezovskii. The sequence goes on along the minus strand of NC_142486.1, from coordinate 39,885,336 downwards.
GAGCCTCATTTCACTCCGAAAAAGGGAGACAGCATTTTACCAGTCAATCCTAAAATAAATCAATCCTGAATATTCATTGAAAGTACTGATGCTGAAGCTGAAGCTCCAATATTTTGGCCACCTGATGAGAACAGTGAAGTAACATGAAGTGCGCGGCTGACTCTTTGCGAGTCCACGGACTATATAGTCCATGGTCTCCCGCATTGCGGCCGGATTCCTCACCAGCTGAGCCACGAGGGAAGCCCAAGAATACTTTGGGTGGGTAGCTATCACTTCTCCAGGGGACCTTCCCGACCCAGGAATCGAACCAGGGTCTCCTGCATTGCAGGCTGATTCTTTACCAGCTGAGCTATCAGTGAAGCCCTGACGTTAAGAGAGGACTCATTGAAAAAGACCCTGATGCTGGGAAAGATTGAAGGCAGAAGGAGAAGGGGACAACAGAGGATGAGTTGGTTGGATGGCATCACTGACTCGATGGACATGAGTTTGAGCAAACTCAGGGAGATCACAGTGAAAGACAGGGAGGTCTGGCGTGCTGCAGTCCATCGCAAAGAGTCGGACACCACTGAGCGACTGAACAAAAAACATCAACAAATGTACTAAGGTAGCAATGAAACGACACAGTAGTATTATTTTTGTTATATTATTATACCGTCGGGGCCCTTAAGAAAGCTGCGGTTATCTCTGAGATGGGTTGTTTCGTGTCAGACCCGCCCCCTCGCCCAACACACACCTCCCGGGCTTCAGCCACCGAGAAGGCAAGGCCACATCTGCCTCCCTTCGGCATTCTGGCAGCTCCGGCGCAGAGGAGGCGTTTGTTGAGCGAATGCCTGAACTTAGCGGGCGGGGCTGGGCGGGACGGGGTGTCTAGGGGCGGGCCGTGGGGGCCGGGCCAAGACGACGGGTCCGCCCCGGAAGGCGGGGGCGGGGGCGGGGCCGCCGCTGTGTGCCCTGGTCCACCCGTGGCGAGCGCAGACGGCAGCGGCTGCCAGAAGAGCACCATGGCTTCCTGCCCGCTACGCCCGCTGCTGCGGCTCCTCGTGCTGGGGCTCGGGCTGGCGCTGCTGCGGGCCGCGGCCGGGGAGCGAGTGCCAGGTATGCCGGTCCTCGGCCGGACGGGAGGGCGTGGGAGCGGGGGAGTCCCCAGGCCGGGATCGGGGAGCCGGCACCAGGAGCCTAGAGGCGGGGCAGAACCGGGGGACCAGGCGGACACGGGGATCCGGGGTCAGACAGTCCCCAGACACGGCCTCCCCTGATCAGGAGAGGTCCCATCCCGCTCCCAGCTTCTTCCGTAGTCCGGGTCTCAGTTTCCCGCCTGTCAGACGTGGGGGGCGGGGTGTTTCTGTCCTGAGAGTCTGGACTCGGAAGTGGAGAAAGTTTGAGGGAGGGATGTCTCGTCTAGTAAGGCGGCACGCCCCCAACCTGATCAATACCGGGTCTGCCCACCCCGCCTTAACCGAAGAGTGGGGGGCTGTTGAGGGGCACGGAGGTCTGTGCCCCCTATACCATGTGGGGTGCCCCCTTCCATCCGGTGACTTCAGTGCCCAGCTATGCGGGGGGAGGGACCGGGGTCGGGCCCGGTGCCCGGGAATGAGTCACCCGCCGGCAGCGGGGTGGGGGGGCCGGTTATGGGGACCTGACTGCCCCCCTCCAAGCGTCCCGCACTATGCCCCCTGCTCCCCCGCGCTGCCGTGTCCCGGTCGGGCCGTGCGAGGAATGCGGAGGGCGCCGGTGACTCACGTTATTCGAGCCGGGCCGACCCTGACCTCAGCCCCCAAAATAGCCGCGCCCCGCCCCCAGCCTCTGACCCGCGGCCCCCTCCCCAGGCACCACCCCTTGCTCTCGCGGCACCTCCTGGAGCGCGGACCTAGACAAGTGCATGGACTGCGCCTCGTGCCGGGCGAGACCGCATAGCGACTTCTGCCTGGGCTGTGAGTGGGGGCGGGGTCGGGGCGACCGGACCCCAGGCTAGGGGCGAGGCTTGCGGGGTGGAGGGGGAAGCAGGGGACTTGAGATCTGGGAAATTAATCGGGGTTGGGGGTGGAGGCTGGAGTGAGGAAGGGGCTCTCACCAGGGTAGTGACCTGGGGGAGGGAAGCCTGGAGGTTTCGATCTAGGGCGTGAGGCTAACCTGAGAGGGGCGAGGTCTGACTTGAAGTCCCGCCCCCAGGCACTTCGGCCCCTCCAGCCCCCTTCAGGTTGCTGTGGCCCATCCTGGGGGGCGCCCTGGGCCTGGCCCTCGTGCTGGGGCTGCTTTCTGGCTTCCTGGTCTGGAGACGGTGCCGCAGGAGAGAGAAGTTTACCAGTAAGTGTGTCCCCGCCCGCCCGATAGCCCCCCATCATTCCTCAACATCTCCCCCACTCCTGACACCCTTCTTCTTATCTTGCAGCCCCCATCGAGGAGACCGGTGGGGAGAGCTGTCCTGGCGTGGCCCTGATCCAGTGACAGGGCGCGCCCCCTGCCAGCAGGAGGCTGTGCCCGCTCATCATTCATTCATTCATTCTGGAGCCAGCCCCAGCCTCCCAGACACAGGCAGAGCCAGGCTGCTCCAACCACAGGGGTGTGGAGGGATGGGGGACAGTGAATCACCTCTCTAAGGTCTGGGCCCAAGCTTCCGAAGGGCCTTCCAAGGTGTCTGACTGCCCTGTCTTTGGCTCCAGAATAGAAAAGGAGACCCTGGCTGGCTCATGCCAGACAGCTGACGCTAAGGAACCGCAGCATTTGCACAAGGGTCCCCACCCCCACCCCCACCATGGCCTGGGGGCCAGGCTGACCTGAGGGACCGACACACCAGGTCCCACCCACTCAGATGTACTGAAATTCCACCACTTGGGGTCTCAGCCTGGGGGCGTTAGGGACCTGTTCCTAACACTAGAGGGCTGGCCCTCTAATGGGGCTGGCCCTAAGACTCTGCCCCCTCGGACCCCCTAACACAGGGGGAGATATTTATTTGGGGAGAAAATGTGGAGGGGGAGAGAATTTATTAATAAAAGAATCTTTAACTTTAAATGGTTTGGAGAGTGGCATGATCCCAGCCTGACTTCCCAGAGCTGGAGGGGAGGAGTGAGTCACCGCGGGGGTGGGGGCGAGGCTCTGACTCACCCATTCTCAATGCCTGAGTCCAGCCTGCCAGGACCTGGCCGGCCGCGACCGTTTTCCAGGGAAGTGCTTGAGGAGAAATCCGGCATCCAGCACCCCTCCCTGCCCTCCCTTCCCCAAAGAGCCTGGGTTCCAGATTGAAGCTTTCATTCACTCAGCAATCTTTATTCAGTTCTTGGTGGGGAGGGGATGGCCTCCTTTCCTATGTTCCTGCCCCTTCCACCTCAGGCCTCTGTGTCCTCTGTTGAGGGGAGGTCCTGGTGCCCAGAGGCCTGGTCTGGAGGAAAAGCAGGGGAGCTGGTCCTTTCGTGGGAATGCTGCTCTCCCTTGTTCAGGGGAAGAAGGAAGTGGTGGGGGGGCAGGGGCACTGCTCCCCAGATCTCAGAGCTCCATCATGTCCCCAGCTGGGGAAGCAGGGTAGTGGGGGGAGGGAGTGTCCCCCAGCCTCAGCAGCCGGAGAGCCTCAGGGATCAGGTTCCCAGGGTAGCGCCAGAGAAGCAGCTCAGAGCAAGGGCTTCTGGAAGAGGAAATAACAGGGCATAGGGGCAGAGGCTGGCCTGGCAGAGCCATGCCCCACCTGGTCCAGGTCCCCAGGGGCTCCTGGACTGCTGGCACCTTCCAAGGAGCCAAGTAGGGAAACAACAGAGGTTGGCGAGAAGCTAAAAATAGCAGAGTGAGGCAGAGCCTGGAAATGGGCTCCCAGGACTGGGTATGATCCCCTGGAAGGCCCAGCCGGCGGACGGTGGATGGTGCCTACCTGAGTGGGGGCAGAGCTGGGGGGAACGCCCTGGGGGGGCTGCAGTAAGGGTGGTCATTGTGCAGGCTGAGTCGAGAGAAGTGGGTGGCCATGTTCTCCTCGGACAGGAACTGCTTGCGCAGGGGCTCCCTGGGGAGAGACGGGGAGGCAGGCAGGCTGGGATTCAGAGGAGAGGTAGCCTGATGGGGACCTGAGGTGATGGAGGACTTGGTGGGAGTCCCTCCCTGCCCCCAAACTCACTGCTCCTCCTCCAGGCGCCGCTTGGTGCTCATGGGCACAGCTCCTCGGAGAGGGGAGCTGGGAAGAAAAGAGAGCTAGGAGCACCCCACCCTCTTGGCGCCATCCCCAGGATCTGCCCGCCTGAGCCTGCAGCGTCAGCCAGCAGCCCCCCGGCCCATGCCTGTCGCTGACGTCTAAGTCACCCTCTCTCCCAGACCATCCAGGAGCCTGCCTCGGAGGTCTCCAACCTTGTCTCAGCTTATGCCCAAGCCCTGCCGATAAGCCCCACCGCGTGTCATCCTGCAGACCTGCTCTGAGGCCCCAGCCAAAGCTCCTGGGACCCTGGGCCGGGCCCACCCAGGGCCCCCCCACACACCTCGCGTCCAGGCCTCCAGAAGCCCCCGAGGCGGCCCGCGGGTCGCGCTGGGCCCGACCCTGGGGTCCTCGCTCCAGGGGTTGCTGCAGGATCATTGGGGTTCGGGGTCCTGCGGGCAGAGGGGTGGGATCCAGGCGGCAGGGGCGGAGCCTTTGAGGGCGTGACCTAGCGCGTGGGGCGTGGCTTTAGGCGCGCGCGCGGCCAGGTTCTGCGCAGGCGCGGAAGGAGAACCGCACGGGGCTAGAAGGAGGGTCTGCTCAGCGGGGTGGGGGAGGGGACCCGGCGTAGCGGCGTTGCGGTGGGCGCCACTTGGTGTTGAGGTGTCTTCTTGGTGGTCACCTCTGCTCCTGGGACTCGGGGTACGCGGTGGCCGCCTTCACGCCGGGCCGGCCAACGGTATCTGGGAGGTGAGGAACCGCGAAGGGGAGGCGCCCACTGGCACTTCCGGACTCGTGAGGTTGCGTTGCGCGCGGAGCACTCTGGGACTTTTAGTTCTCGAGATGGAGCGAGCGGCGCAGCCAGCGGTACCTCTGGGTCAGGTGAGGGGGCGATGCGCAGTGCCTTCTGGGATTTGTAGTCCACGCCTGGCTCCGAAGTGGCTGGGCAGGGAGTCGTGCCCTGAGCCTTGTTTTGCGCGGGTTGTTGGTGGGACTCGGATTCTGACCCGGGGGAGGGAGGATAACCCAGAAATACCTCAGGGGCCTAATGTGAAAGTCACAGGATGCGGATGAGAAGTCAGTACGTTTTTCTGTATTGGAGTAATAGAGTAGTTTTTTAAGCGGTTTCTGAGCGTAGACAGAAACTGTGACGCTACTCACAGTAGCTCATCCAATCATGACAAAACCTTCCGTGAGCTCCATTTGACAGTTAAGGAAACCGGGAGGAGAGGCTGAGTCTTTGCTCAGATTTCCACTAGGCATCACGCCTCAGCTCTCCCCTTCCTCACCTCCCTGGAGCCGCCCCTGGGACTTACATGGGCAAGGCCCACTTGGTGGGCTGTCTCAAAGGAGAACTGGGTGGTGGGAGGCCCGACTGCTGCCGGGAAAGCAGGAAGGGGTGTGTGGATCAGAGGTCCCAGATGCCCCAGCCTGCCTTCATCCAGCCTCTCTCCACAGATGGAAGTGTTTCAGGCCCTGCAGCGGCTGCACATGACTATATTCTCCCAGAGCGTCTCACCCTGTGGGAAGTTCTTGGCAGCTGGCAACAATTATGGACAGATAGCTATCTTTAGGTACCCTTGCCCCTGCTCCCCACTGTCCATGAGCTCTGGTGCTTGGCCCTCTGGGGGGCTAATGCCCCCTTCTTCTGACACTCAGGCCCCTCTCCCCTTTCCCTTCAGCTTGTCTGCTGCTTTGAGCTCCGAGGCCAAAGAAGAAAGTAAGAAGCCCATGGTGACCTTCCAAGGTGGGTGCAGGCATTGAGTCTGGCTTGCGAGACCCCAGGGTGGATGACAGGAGCAGGACAAGGTCACTCAGGTTTTGTGTTTCCATGTAGCCCATGATGGGCCCGTCTACAGCATGGTCTCCACTGATCGACATCTGCTGAGTGCTGGGGATGGGGAGGTGAAGGCCTGGCTTTGGGCGGAGATCCTTAAGAAGGTGAGTGTGGAGCTGGGGGAAGGGTGAGGTATCCAGACCCAGAGAAAGCCTTTGAGGTCACCCAGTGCATGGGGTCACAGAGTCGGACACGACTCAGCAATTGTACAAGCGTTTCTCTCCATGAAGGGCTGTAAGGAGCTGTGGCGTCGTCAGCCCCCATACAGGTGAGCCAGGCCCTGTGAGCAGAGGGCACCTGGGGGTGAAGGTGCCACCTCACCAGAGTTGACTCTGCTTTCCTTCCCCCAGGACCAGCCTGGAAGTACCTGAGATCAATGCTCTGCTTCTCATGCCCAAGGTTCAAACCCTTTGTAAATTCGGGGCTCTTCCCTGTCCTGTTTTTGGCCCAGATTTTGATCCTTCCCCTCTCCCTGGCCTGACTTGACCCTGACTTCTGGCTCCATCCCGCCTTTCAGGAGAATTTGCTTATCCTGGGAGGGGGAGACTGTCAGCTGCATGCGATGGACCTTGAGACAGGGACCTTCATGGTGAGAGAACAGGGCCGAGGGAGTGGGGGCAACAGCGTTCCTCCTGGGTCTTGTCCTGACACTACTCTCCCTGCAGTGGGCCCTCCGGGGCCACACGGACTACATCCACTGCTTGGCACTGCGGGAGCGGAGCCCTGAGGTGCTGTCGGGTGGAGAGGATGGGGCCGTGCGGCTTTGGGGTAAGGGAGTGTTGCATTGGAGGGAAAGCTGGTGGTGAGGGAGGCTGGGGCGAGGAGGGTACCTCTCGCGGTTCTTCCTCCGCAGACCTGCGCACGGCCAAGGAGGTCCAGACCATCGAGGTCTATAAGCATGAGGTGAGGGCACACCCCACACTCTGTCCTCCCTTCTTCCTTCCTGGGCATCTCCAATGTCTTCATCTTCCACTCTGTTCTCCTCCTCCCTCCCAGGAGTGCTCGAGGCCCCACAATGGGCGCTGGATCGGCTGTTTGGCAACTGACTCGGACTGGATGGTGAGCCAGGCGGCGTGCAGGCTGGGGCGGTGCCCGGGCCCTGTCTGGCTGAGGGCCCGTGTCTCACGGCAACTGGGGACCCCCACCTTTCTGTCCAGGTCTGCGGAGGAGGCCCAGCGCTCACCCTCTGGCACCTCCGATCCTCCACACCCACCACCGTCTTCCCCATGCGGGCGCCACAGAAGCACGTCACCTTCTACCAGGACCTGGTGAGGCCCTAGGTCTTGTTTCTGCCATCCCTGTCCCGCTCCACCTCCAGCCCTGAACTCTGAGCCCCCTCCCTGTTTTCCACAGATTCTATCAGCTGGACAGGGCCGCTGTGTCAACCAGTGGCAGCTGAGTGGGGAGCTCAAGGCCCAAGTGCCTGGCTCCTCCCCGGGACTGCTAAGCCTCAGCCTCAACCAGCAACCAGCAGCCCCTGAGTGCAAGGTGGGTCTGGCCAGGGGTGGTGGGGACCCTGGGAGGCCAGGGTGTGGGGGCAGGTCAGTCACTTCCCTGTTGTTTCTAGGTCCTGACAGCCGCGGGCAACAGCTGCAGGGTGGACGTCTTCACTAATCTGGGCTATCGAGCTTTCTCTCTATCCTTCTGACCTCCAACAGCGTCTCCACCTCCACCTCAAGGGTCCACAGTGTTTTCTTTTTTTTTGTACAAATAAAATTAGTGTTTTTTTTTTTTTAATGTGCTTTCTTCCCAAGAATGGAGGCCAAGTCCATGTAATGATTTATATATTACTCTGTCTGATCTTCATACATAAATACCCACCCCCATCCCCGACCTGCAGCTGAGGGCCAGGGGGCTTAATGCCTGGAAAAGATAGATTTATATAGATTTGATAAACAGCTCGGCCACACGTGCCCTTGCCACCCATCTGGGGTCTCTGGCCCCTAAAGCTGGCCCCTGCTCCCAATGAGCCCTTGCCCAGCCTCCAAGGGAGGGGAGGGCACCAGCCGCCTTTGGCAGACAATCGGGACCCATCGCTCCCGATTGGGAGGAAAGTGAGCCAAGAGGGCAAAGCCAGCCCTTCCTGTTCCCGGCGCTCAGGTCCTTCGGAAGAGGGTGCTGAAGAAGCCGCCAGCGGGCCGGGGGCTCAGGCGCAGGGAGAAGCGCGTTGGGGCGGGGCGCGGGGCGGAGGCGGCCGCACTCAGCTCTTGCTGGCGTTGCGAGCGCAGCTGCTGGCCGATGACCACCTGCATGTCGTCCTGTGGGCGGGCCGGCGGGCGGGTCAGCATCCGGCCCCGCCCCCGCCGGCTCCTCCCCGTCGGCCCCGTGCGCCCCGCCCCTCACCTGCCAGGCCTCCAGCTCTTGCGTCAGCGCCACCTTCTGGCGGATGGTGCGAAGCAGCTCCCGGGAGAGGGAGTCCCGCTCCAGAGAAACGCGGCTGAGCTCCAGGGACAATTCCAGGACCCTGCAGGCGAGGGGCAAAGAACTGGTCCGAGGACGCTGGTGCTTCAGTGTGCAGGGGTGGTGGGGGGCTACTGGACCCAGGCGGGAGTTAGACCACTAATACGAAACCAGGAAAGTCAGAGGGCCACCGGATCAGAGTGGGGTTCCGACGCCCAGAAAGGCCAGTGTGTCCTGGGTGCCTGAGCCGCTCCCCGCCCGTGGGAGGTGGTGAATGGTTGCAGATGCTTACTTGTTCATGGCCTCGTTTCGGTCCGAGAGGGCGCTGCTTAAGGCCTCCTCGGGGTCCTGCACCCTCAGTTCCTTCTGCCTTTGCAGTTCCTCCCGCAGGGACTGTAGCTCTGCCTGCTGCAGCGCCATCTGCGGGCAGGGTAAAGTCCAGAGAGGCAGTTAGGCCCCTGGGTGTCCCAGCGCTTGCTCTTCCAGGCAGTCCAGACTCTAGTTCGCTGCCTTCCCGTACCTCCCACCTCCACCTGCCCCACAAACAACCCTGATGGTCCTGTGCTGGAGATGAATCTTCTGAGTGCCTAGTGGGGTGGGGTGGGTCAGGGTTAGATGGATGGTCTAAGCCTGTAGGAAGGATGCATGGAGATGGGACTTAAGGGGGAGTGTAGTTCAGTAAGTCTTCCTGGAGGAGGTGATATACAGGGTGGCTGTTGAAACTTGATGGCAAGTTTGTTGGGATGAAGGGGTATCCAGGTAGAGGGCAAAGGCTTGGCGGTGTAGATGGGAAAGAAAAACTGACATTGAGAGGGGCTTTGCATCCAATACTATGCTCCCCCCTACCTCAACCTGTAACCGGACCACTTCCTCTTCCTCTTCTCCCAGTATCTCTTCTGGGCTCAGGGATGCTCCCTTCCTGGGAGGCTCCAACGTCTCTTGGGGTAAACGCTGCTGGCTGGACGCTTCTTGGGTCTCCAGGGATAGAGTGGTCTGTTCACCAAAGAAATCGATCAGGGCAGTGTCAAACCTTCTAGGGACAAAAAAGGAGGGGCGGAGTCTGCAGCCCTCCGGGATGGTGAGTGTGGAGCCTGGAGGGCCGAGAGCTCACCAGAGCATCTCCGCTTCTGCCCGTGTTCTGGTTTTGGTCCTGGTGGTTGTCTAGGCTGTGGGCGAGCTCTAACTGCAGCGAGGCTCCCGAGAGGTCGGCATCCTGGAGGCGTGACTCCTCCTCCAGCTCCGAGACTCGGCGCTGCAGCCTCCGCAGCGCGCTCAGCGCCTCCTCAGTCTCGGAGCGCGCGCGTTCCAGCTGCGGCCGCAGAGCGAAAGCGTGAGCGTCAGCCGGATGCCCCCGCCGCCGGCCGACAGGGGGCGCCATCGCGCCGCGGGAGTCACGCATCCCCGCGCGTCCGCCCCGCCCAGCGCCGAAGTCGGCTCCCGCTCCCACAGCGCCAGGCGGCCGTGGGACCCGCCGTCCCCCTCGGCAGACGCCACTTGCCTCACCTATACAGCAGGGCCCCGACGAGCGCCCAGACTTCAAAGTCTCCCGTCACCCTCCGTCCAGTCCCGCCCCATCCGGTCACCTGGAAAAGCCCTGCCCCGTCCCTGACCAGGCCGGCCCACCTTCTTACTGAAGCTGTCACCCGGCACTGACTGATCCTCGTTTCTCAGCCAGGCGACCTGCTGAACGTCTCACACCCTTCCCGCAGCCATGCAGCATTACCACCCATCTCACAGATGGGGAAACTGAGGCTGGTGTCCCACAATAGTAGGAAGGGACCCTGGGATAAGAATCCCGGTAATCTGATCCCAAAGCAAGCGCAAGCTCCTACGATCTCAAACATCAAGGCATACTGCCTCCTTCCACTTCCTTTCCTCTGTTTTCACACCCAGACCTGGTCCAGGTCCCCATCACCTCCGACGGTGAACTCTCGCCTCGGCCCCATTCCTGGCCTCCAGCTGCTGGTCTCTAATGCATCCTAGAACCACCACCCCTGCTCAGTCTCTCCGTGGCTCCCACTGGCCCTTGTGCTAATGCCTTTGCCCTTCTGGCCCAGCTGCTAGGACTCCCAGTGAATCAACTCTGGGGTCTTCTCCCAGGAGGAACCGAGGCAGTGGCCCAGGCCCCCAGCCTGACGCGCCCACCCACCCTAGCCCTGCCAGTCACCTCCAGACTGTGCTCCCGCCTTTCCCGCCGCAGCAGCAACAACTCCTCATGGGTGGCCTGCAGCCTGCCCCGTCCCTTCTCCAGCTCCTCACGCAGACCTCTAATCTGGGCCTCCAGGTCCTGCCGGCGACTCTGGAGCATCTGATTCTGGGGAAAAGCCCATCAGAGCTAAGAATGGAAGGGCAAGCCCGGGCCTAGACAGCCCCTAGGCCAGCCTTCCCTGCTCAACAGACCCCTGGCCCCAACCGGCACTCACCTCCCCCTGCAGACTCTCCAGCCGTGTCCTCAGCTCTGCCCCAGCCAGGGTCTGAGCCTGGCACTGCCCTTGAAGACTGTCCAGTTCCCGCTGAAGCTCCTGCTCAGTCTGTGAGGCCTGGGGATGGGGTTGGGGGTTAACAGAGTCCTCAGCTGGCCCACACTGCAACAGGCCCAGCACGCCCACCCCCAGTCGTCCGCCCCTCCTTGCTGAGGGACCCAGGGTCAGGGCCGTCCAGCCTGGACCAGCGCGACCAACCCCACCAGAACCAGGCATCGCCCCCTCCTTGCCGAAGGACCCGGGATCAGGGTCGTCCCACCTGGGCCAGCTGCTGGCTGAGCCGGAGGTTCTGTTCGCCAAGTTCACTGAGGGCCCGAGCCCGCTCCCGGCCGCTGTCCTGCTGCTCAGAACGCTGCTCCCCAAGCTGGGCCCTAAGGGCCTCCACGTCCCTCTCCAGCTCCACTGCCCTGGCCTCCCACTCAGCTCCCCTGGCTGCCAGGCCCCGGCGCAGTTCATGGTTCTCCTGCTGCAGCTGCTGTGGGGCCAGGACAGAGGGGCGGAGACAGAGAGGGGACAGTGAGACTGGAGGGGACACAGTGAGACAGCCAGAGACCTAAGCGGGGTCGGAGGGGGTCTAAGGCAGGCCTGAGAGCCAGAAAAAGGACAGAGCTGAGGGGGAGCAGGCAGAGGGGGAAAGATGCAGCCTCGGACAGTAGAGGAGGCAGAGCAGCTATAGAGAGGTTTCTGGAGGGGCTGACCTTGGGCCTGAGGTGGGCGAGGCTCCCCAGTACCCACTCACCTCTGGCTGCCGCCGGGGCTTCTGGGCCCGAGGTTGCATGCGCCGTTTTTGGCGCCTGAGTCTGGCAGAATTGAAGCCCCGGCCCATGGCCTCACACAGCTGTGTGCTCTGGAGATTCCGCCTCTGCTCAACCCCTCTCCCCCAGCTCCTCCTGGCCAGCTCCCTCTAATTAATGCTGGGCAGCCGCACCCCGGCCCCACGCCTCTGCCCGCCCTCCCCCAGAACCTGTCTAACCAGCAGGGGGACGCTCCTGGCACACCCAGAGGACCAGCTTGGGGAGGCAGGCAAGTCAGAGGCCAGCGTCTGCCCCCTCACCCCTCTGTAGACTTTCCATGCAGGACGGTGATGCTAACCATAGCTGCTACGATGATTAACAAGCCCTCCTGCTAGGGCTTCACCTATATTATTGTATTTCCTCCATGGGAGTTAGAATCCTTTTGTTGCTATTTAGTCACCAAGTCATGTCCGACTCTTGCAACCCCATAGACTGTAGCCCGCCAGGCTCCTCTGTCCATGGAATTTCCCAAATGAGAATACTGGAGCGGGTTGCCATTTCATTCCCCAGGCGATCTTCCTGACCCAGGCATTTAACCCGCATATCCTACATTGGCAGGTGGATTCTTTACCGCTGAGCCACCAGGGAAGCCTTTAAAATCTTTAACATCTTCATTTTATAGATGAGGAAACTGGGCCTCAGAGAGGTTAAATGCCTTGCCCAAGGACACACAGTGAGTTATTAGAGCAGGGATTCTAACCCAGACAGCCAAATCCTTAACCAAATACTGTGGGCAGGTGGGGGTGGACAGCACAGCTCTAGGATTAAGCCCACCAGTCTGGGATGCTACTGTCCTATTGTTCTGGCCAATGCCCAGCTCTGCTTCTGCTTTGTGGTCAGGCAAGCTCCCTAACACCTCCAAGTCACATCCCTCCATCTAGCCATCCATCCATCTATTCATCCATCCAGTATTTCCTGAGCTTGCCCCATTTTGGGGTCTGGCTATCAGCAGTAAGTGAGACCACCAAATTCACTGCCTGAAACAGCTTAGAGTACAGAGGCAAATGAACACATTTGAACCAGGGAGTTTCAGAGAGGGGCACATTGAGGGCTCTAAAGAAACCCTGGGAAGTGATGAAGAGTGAGGTGCAGCGGGGGTTCCTTCAGGAGGAAGTGGTGTCTAAGTTGACTCCTACAGGGCAAGAAAGAAGAGGGCTACACCAAGGAACAGCAGGTGCAAAGGTCCTGAGGCAATAAGTGTGGGTTGCTCAGGGAACTGAAAAAAGGCCCCCTCAGAGGAGGGGCCACATGGCTGAGATGAGGTCAGGGGGGTCACTTAGGACGTTTAGGCCTTGGTGAGAATTTCTGGTTTCATTCTAAATGAGGGGGAGCTGTTGGGAGATTCTGGGCAAAGACTGAAATGATCTGATTTGCAATTTTTGAAGATTCCTTTGGCTACCCCGTGGAGAAGGAGCTCAAGGGGCAAGGTGGAAGCTGGGGACCAGTGAGGAGGCAGCTGCTGTGTCTGGAGCAGAGATGATGGCGCTGCAGCCAGCTTGGAGAGATGATGAGAAGTGAGTAGACTTGGTGTCTAGTTTCAAAAAAGAATCAACAGGACTTGCCAGTGTGGGAGGAGAGAGGCCGCGGAGATGCTCAGGCTGGGGCCCTGCAGTGGGAAGCTGGGGGCGGACTGCAGGTGATGGGATCATGGAATCCAGTGCCACTTATGTTGAGATGCCCATTAGGTAGTCAAGTGGGGAGGGTGTGGGCCCAACAACATGGATACAGGAGTCAGTGGTGTCCTGACTGTGTAGGAGGCCAGATGTGATGCCCAGGGTGAGGATGACCACAGCATGGGCAGAGGGAACTGTGCGTATCTCCCAGAGCTGAGTGAGAATTGACCAAGATCATGCATGGAAAGTGCTTAGCCCAGAGCCAGACAGGGAGACAGTGCCCAGGATCTGTTGGCTGGGGTTTGTGCAATACTGCTGAGGAGCCAGACCCAAGGTCCAGAGAGAGCCAGCAGCTTGCCCAAGGTCACACAGCCTAGCAGAGATCTGGACTCGGGTCCTGCCTTGCCCTTGGAGCCTGTGTTCTGTTCTCTGCAGTGGGCAGCCTGTGGGACTTTTTTAGTTCCCCGATCAGGGACGGAACCTGCATCCCTGCATTGGAAACAGTACCAAACGCTGGACCACCAGGATTGTCCCGGAGCCCATGTTCTTAACCATTGGGCAATACTTCCAGGGAGACTGGTCCCAGCCTGGACTGCTGTTCCAGAGGCAACCCCCCGCCCCGCTTTTGTCCCTCTGCACCCCCCCCACCCCGGTCCCTGCCCCCTGTGCTCCACCCCCCAGCCCTGCCCTCTGCTGCCAGCTCACTTCCTCACGCTCAGCGTGCTGGGTGCTCAGCGTGTCCAGCTGCCGCTGCAGCTCCTCATTGCGCTCCAGAAGCATCTTGCCGAGCTCTGCTGCCAATAGTAGGTCTTTCTCCTTCTGCTGCAGCTGCAAGGCCAGGTCCTCTGGCTCCTCAGGCCCTGGGCCCCCTCCCAGGAATGAGTCCCGCCGCTCCAGCACGAAGGGGAAGAAGCCCTCATCACCGTTGGGGGAGGCGCCCCCCGAGAGCAGCCCAGCCGGAAAGCTGGGCCCTTCTGGGGAGTTCATGGCACCGGCAGCGTCTGTAGGGGCAGGTAGGGCTGTGAGGAGGAGTGGCGACAGGACTCCTCCTCTGCAACCCAAAGGGGTTCGCCCCCCGCTGGCCAAGACACAGCTCTCTTGAAATTCTTCACCTGCCACTGGCCCTCTGAGTCTTCCGGGCCAAGAAGGGTTAATGATCTGTGTCTTGTCCGCCCCATTCCGTTAATGTCCCCAGGGTAAACTGAGGCAGGGAGAAGCAGGAAGAGAACTGCCCGGGCTCCTGCCTCTGGTGGACGGTTTCTGTCCCCCGGGAACTTGTCGCAGTGCTCCAGGACCACGGCCCAGCCCAGCCTCCGGCCCCCCACTTCCCCTTCCCCAGGCCCCAGCTGTTTTGGTTCGCCAGCTGGGAAACTCTGCCCCGAACCCGGGTACTTGGGACTCAGGACTCAAGAGATAAATCCAGCCTCTTCTCCCAAGAATCCAGGGCCTTAGGAAGGTAGGTGTCCTGACCTCTCCCCACTAGAAGCCCAGCCCCGCCCCTTCCAGAAGCCCAGGCCCAGGTTCCCGGGCCCCCAGGGCCCCCTGGCCCTTGTCCCCCTATTTCTCAGGTCCCCGTCTCTCAAGGTACCCAGACCCGGTACCCAGACCCTCAGCCCGCCCCTTCTGGACTGCTGGCCCAGGCCCCCCAGTTCCCAGCCACCCAGGGCGAGGGAACAGGTTATGCCTGTGCGGGCACTGCAGCCTGGCCACTCCAGGTTTCTGTTTACTTCCCGCCCGGCCCTGGGGATGGGAGCCTGGCGGCGCTCCCCTAGGGCCTCCAGGAGCCACAGTTCAAGGGTTCTGGGGGTCAGGACGGAGGGGACCCACGGACTTCCCTGGACTTTTCCCCATGTTAGCCCCCACCAGCATGCCTGGGGCTCCCCCACCCACTGTGAGCGCGCGCGAGCGCACACGCACGCACACACACACACACACCTGACCTTTCCCTTCCTCCTCTCGGCAGGTGTCAAACCCCAGGCCTCTCCGCAGGACCCAGGCATCCGCGGTCTTCCCAGCTCAACTGCCCCCGAACGGACCGGGGGTCTCCCCGACGTGGCGCCTGCGGGTCCGCCCGCTCTGGGACTCGGGGGCATCCCGCCTCTTCGCCCCTCCCCGCACTGAGCTACCAGCTCTTAGCACCTCCACCCGGGCGTCGGGGCCACCAGCCTCTCGACCCCCAACCAGCCACAGCCTTCCCGCCTTCCTTCCTGCCCGCTGCCGGGTTTCCCGGCCCCCACAGTCCTGCGCGGCCGCCCCTGCCCGCCCCATCGACCCGCGCCCGCTCGCCCCGGCGCGGTCCGCCCGAAGCTCAAAAGGGCCCCTGTCCTCGCGCCCCCTCGGCTCTCACCCGACGGCGCCGGGCTGCCTCCGAGGTCCCCGCGGCCCCGCTCCCCTCTTCCGGGGGCGGCGCCAGCTGCACCGCCCGCACAGGTGAGGGGCGGGGCCACGGGGCGCCCCCTGGTGGCCGGAATGGCCAGGTGGGGCGTGAAGAAAGGCGACTCCACCCAGGTCAGGGCCGCTGACCCATCTTGCTGCCACCGAAAACAGGGCCCATTAATTGAGCACCTGCTGTGTGCACACCCTACACTGAACATAGACGTCGGTTTCCTTTCCCCTCACAACTGCCCTGTGAGATAAGGACATTATTAGCGACAGCAACAAATCTAGCGGGCATTAAGCACTCTGCTAAGAAAGCTCTTATTTACTTTCATGACATCCTCATGAAGCAGGAACTACCATTATCCCCGTTTTACAGATGAGGAAACTGAGGCCTGGCAAGGATCTAGCTTGCTTGGGGGGGTCATATGGACAGGTGAACGTGAGCAGCACAGGTGTGACTTCTTAGGCTGATTCCCATGTGGCAGGTGAGGACGGCTGAAGTGACTTGCCCATAACCACATCTTAGCCTGTGCTCCTCCCAACCTGAGGTTATCGGCTCCCAGGCTGCAGAGTCAGGGGCAGAGGATGGGGTGAGGAGACTGGGAGGACCCATGGCTGGGTTCCAGGGTCGAGCCCAGGGCAGCCTGGGGCTTGCGGGCAATGCCCCTGCCATGGCCTGGTGGCTTCTCGAGAGTCTCCTCAGACTTCCAGGGCTCCCTGGGTCCCTGTGAAAGGGACTCCTGGCCTAGTGAGTGGGGACAGACGGAGGGCTGGGAGCAGTGGTGTGTTGGTAACTCTTTAATAACAAGCTATCGGGGAAAAGAGAAAGCTTGACTTGTTAATTCTGCCCATTTCTGTGCTATAAATACTCCCTCCAAGGCCGATTACCTTTTTTTTTTTCTTTCTTTCTTTCTTTTGGCAGCACTGGGAAACATGTGGATCAGGGACTGAACACATGCTCCTTGCAGTCGAAGCACGATTCTTTTTTCAAATTTATTTACTTTGGTTGCACTGGGTCTTTGTTGTTGCGAAGAGCAGGGCTGCTCCTCATTGTGGTGCACAGGCTTCTCATTGCGGTGGCTTCTCTTGTTGCAGAGCATGGTCTCTAGGGACATGGTCTTCAGTAGTTGCAGCACACAGGCTCAAAAGTTGTCACACACGGGCTTAGTTACTCCAGGGCAGTTAGAATCTTCCCAGACCAGGGATCGAACCCGTGTCCTCTGCGTTGGCATGCAGATTCTTATCCACTGTTCCATCAGGGAAGTCCTAGGAGTGTGATTCTCAACTATTGTACCACCAGGGAAAGTCCCAAGGCTGATTTCAAGCTACTGACATGACATCTTTGAATGTGGAGATGGGCAAGACGTCCATATCAGCTTTTCCCAGCCAGTACTGGCTGGGTCCCCTGCCCCTCTGAATGTGGGTGTGTCAGGGTTTCTGAGCCTTAGAGGACTGGGGTCCTGTCTGGCTAAGTCTTAGAAAAACAGGAGGAAGATGGGAGCTGGGACTCCTGACTTGTGGGGAATTGGATGTGAGGGCCGGTTCCAGGCTGGCACTCCTGCATCCTGGGCTGGGACTCCTGCGTCCTGGGTTGGAGCAGGGTTTCCTGCCATCATAGAGCAGGGGCACCACCAGTTTCATCGCAAAGTGGTCTGTGGGCTGCCTCGCCTGGTAAAGCCACCACATTCTTCCACAGCACCTGTGTGACAGCCTGGTGGGCATCAGCAGGCTGGAGGCAGCCCAACCTTGCCTCTGTGCTGCTGCCCGACTCCCTCCAAACGCCAGGCTCATCCAGGGCTCCATGTATACCACACCCACACTCAGCATGCCTTCTCTGAGCCCCCGTTCCACCGGGCAGGGGCTGGGATCCCCTGGAGACAAAGTCATGAAGGTCCTCCTGCTAGGAGGTTCACAGTCCACCCCAGGAGGTCGGAGGAGGCGTAGACCTGTGTAAACCAGAAATGAACCAATGAAACAACACACCACAGAGCGTAGCTCACAGGTGCTGGCACTGCACGGCTTCAGTCTAGATCCCAGACTGGCTGCATCTCAGCTGTGTGTGTGAGTCATTCAGCTGCCCTCAGTTTCCCCATCTGTAGAATGGGGGTGATCACAGTCCCCAGCTAATGGAGTTCTGACTGTTAAATGAGGGTGAAGGTAAGGTACGAGCACTTAGGCTGCGCTGGCGCTCAGCGGAGCCACAGCAGTGACTCACCACATGTGTTAATGTTACAGTCCTCACAGCAGCCCTGTGAGGTCATGACCATTCACAGTTTACCAGCTCAGGGAGGCAAAGTGATTTGTCTGTGCCTGCACAACCAGCGCTTCATCCCAGCTTGCCTGCCTCCGAGCCAAGGTCATTCTTGGGGCATTTGAATCTGGCCTCCAGGCTCCTTGCTGATTCCAGGTGAAGATGGAGAAGAGGGACAGAGTGGCCCCAGGGAAGCCCTAGCGATACTGGGACAGGTTCAGATAAAAGAAGGGAAGATATCCAGTCCTCTGGTCTCCAGGCGGCCCTCAAGCAAGCCCGCCTCCTTTAGCCTCCAAGCCTGGGCTTGGCTCTGAATGCTTTCCCCGACCCTCCCCACCGCCTGATGTGCGCCTAGTATTCCACATCTTAGCATTTCCTCCTTGGCATTTCCTCCTTGGGAAGCCTCTGCTGGCCTCACAAAGACTCCGCTGGGCGGGGGAAGCCAGCAGAATGCTCCACCCCCTCCATCAAGGCAACCAGGGGGTTGGTGCACTTCCAGACCTGGGCACCTCCCGGTGTTTTCAACATATGCAAAGCCTATGAACAATAAGCAGTATTGTTTGGGGGCCTTTAAAAACCTTCCTATAAAATGCTTTACACTGAATACATTGTTCTGAAACTTGCTTTTTTCATTTAGCTAGCTATTTCCAAGTTATTTTTTTTCCTCAACTTAAAAAAAAATTACTTTTTATTGATGGGTATTCATTTCCTCTGGGCTTCCCAGGTGGTGCCGTGGTAAAGAATCCGCCTGCCAGTGCAGGATACACAAGAGACGTGGGTTCAATCCCTGGGTTGGGAAGATCCTCTGGAGGAGGGCATGGCAACCCTCTCCAGTATTCCTGCCTGGGAAATTCCACAGACAGAGGAGCCTGGTGGGCTATAGACCATGAGGATATAAAGAACTGGACACGACTGAGAGTTGGTGATGGATAGGGAGGCCTGGCGTGCTGAGGTTCATGGGGTCGCAAAGAGTCGGACACGACTGAGCAACTGAACAGAACTGAACTGAGCACACATACATGTTCATTTCCCAGGGCTTCTCTAACAAATGACCACAAACTGGATGGCTCAAATAACAGGAACAAATTGTTTCATAGTTCTTGGGGTCAGTTGTGGGCAGGGCTGGCTCCTCCTGGAGCCTCTGTCGGCGGCTTCTCTCTCAGCTCTATGGTCCAGTACTCAGAGCTCCCCAGGCTCCTTCTGCAGGGCTTATCCCCTGGCAACCACTGATCAGCTTGACTTTGCCTCTCCCAGAGTCAACTGAAAAACTAGTCACAACCTTAGACAGTTATTTTATTTGGTGGGAAGCTTAGGGACTCTGAGCCCGGGAGACAGCGCTTCAGGTAGCCCTGAGAGACTGCTCTGAGGAGGTGAGAGAGGGAGTCAGGCTATAAACAAGCTTGCAACAAAGCAGGCAGGTGGTCTGAACATCAACTATTATTGTTAAGTAAAGAAAACCAAAGATCATGTTAAGGAATTTAGCATTCATCTATGTCTGGTCCCATCACTTCATGGGAAATAGATGGAAAAACAGTGGAAACAGTGTCAGACTTTATTTTTTGGGGCTCCAAAATCACTGCAGATGCTGATTGCAGCCATGAAATTAAAAGACGCTTACTCCTTGGAAGGAAAGTTATGACCAACCTTGATAGTATATTAAAAAGCAGAGACATTACTTTGCCAACCAAGGTCCGTCTAGTCAAGGCAATGGTTTTTCCCGTGGTCATGTATGGATGTGAGAGTTGGACTGTGAAGAAAGCTGATCGCCGAAGAATCGATGCTTTTGAACTGTGGTGTTGGAGAAGACTCTTGAGAGTCCCTTATACTGCAAGGAGATCCAGCCAGTCCATTCTAAAGGAGATCAGTCCTGGGTGTTCATTGGAAGGACTGATGCTAAAGCTGAAACTGCAATACTTTGGCCACCTCATGTGACGAGTTGACTCACTGGAAAAGACTCTGATGCTGGGAAAGGTAGGGGGCGGGAGGAGAAGGGGACGACAGAGAATGAGATGGCTGGATGGCATCACCGACTCTGTGGACATGAGTTTGAGTGTACTCCGGGAGTTGGTGATGGACAGGGAGGCATGGCGTGCTGTGATTCATGGGGTCGCGGAGAGTCGGACACGACTGAGCGACTGAACTGAACTGAACTGATGTATGGGAAGATGCAAGTGAAAGAAAGTGAATGAATGTGTTTAGTTGCTCAGTCCTGCCAGGCTCCTCTGTTCATGGAATTCTCCAGGCAAGAATACTGGAGTGGGTTGCCGCTCCCTTCTCCAGGGGATCTTCCTGACCCAGGGATTGAACCTGAGTCTCCTGCAATGCAGGCAAGTTCTTTACTGTCTGAGCCACCAGGAGAGCCCCAAGTGTCTGGGATTATTGAAGTCATTCCTTTCACGTGCATCTCAGCTTTCTGGGACTAGCATCCTGCATTTTTACAGAGGTATCCGTCTCTTCTTGAATTCCCTCAGGGCACACTGGAGGGCTGTAATCACTCCTGACTGTGACATCCTTAAGTTCCACGTGTAGGGAGTGGCGCCACCTTTTGGCATGGCTCGGAAATTCAGATCTGGAAGGTGGGAATTATGGATAGCTGGGACATTTCTTGCCCACTGGTACCGCAGGAAGTATTTCATTTCACACCAGAATGCTCTCTGAATGAAATTGATCGCAGCGAGGCGGCAGTGAGCAGTGGGGTGAAAGGAGATCTTAATTCCCTGTCCAGGAGCTGAACCTGAGAAGCTGGATGAGAGAGAACCATCAGTCTTAGCCACAGGACCGGCAAGGGCTGGAGGCTAAAAGCTATTTTTCCTGGATCTTTGCCCCCATTGAAAAATGCACTTGTCACAGAGGCAGAAATTGTAAATGCAGGTACGAAGTTTATTATTGGAGATACCGCAAAACGACAAGTGGGTGCGCACCCAGAGAAATGGTTTGCTTAGTTAAGCCAGAAGCAAGGCAGGGATGGACTCCCAGAGAGGAAGGGTGGGAGTGTCCCCCCCAGTGAGAAGGAGTGCAGAAGACAGGTGGTTAAGCTGCTTATACTGGACAGTTCTTCCGGATCTTTGTCTTCCTTCAGGCCAACTATCTGATTCTTTTATCCACACCTGACCTACCCTGGGACACTCCCCTGGGTGTGCACACACCCCTCAGCCAAGATGGATCTCAAAGTGAAGGCTGCTGGGAGAAGCAAGACTCATTATGGCCTGCCGTTAGCCCTTGACTTTTGACCCACAAGGAGTCTTTCTGCACATGTGTCAAGTCTCCCTTGTCCCAAAAGACGGGCAAGCAGAGATACCTTAATCCTTTACGCAAACAGGCTTCTGTCCCTCTTTGCCCTCACCTTGACTATTGCCATGATTATTATCTTAAGAGACAAACACTATTATCTACAAGAGACAAACATTGGCTATTTACCCTGTTTCTGTTGTTACTTCCATTTCTGAGGGCAAACAGGAGGCTAAATGTAAATGCCTTAGCTGGAGCCCACCTATCTCTTGTCTCAAGAAATGCTAACAGTTGTAAGTAGCCAGCCTGAAGCCCACTTCTTGGTGCCCCAAGAGATGCCAGCAGGAGGCCAGTTGTGAATCTCCTGCCTCAGAATCGCGTCTGATGTGCAGTCTTTGGTGCCTGGCTGTTCTGACCCAGCATAACGCTGCTGAGATTCACCCATGTTGTGCATATCAGTGGAATCAACAGAGCTGAGGACTTCCCTGGTGGGCCAGGGGCAAAGACTCTGAGCTCCCGATGCACAGGGATCTAAATCCCACATGCTGTAACTAAAGATCCCGCATGATGAAACTAAGCGTTCACATCTTGAATGTCTCAACGAAGAGTTGGCACACCGCAGGAAGATCATAGATACCGCATATGGCAACAAAGACCCGGGTGGCTCAGATGCTAAAGAATCTGCCTGCAATGCGGGAAACCTGGGGTTCAATCTCTGGGTCGGGAAGATCCCCAGGAGAAGGAAATGGCAACCCACTCCAGTGTTCTTGCCTAGAGAATTCCATGGACAGAGGAGCCTGGCAGGCTGCAGGGTCACAAAGAGTCGGACACAATTGAGCAACTAACACACACACACAGGACAATTACAGGAATGACACAACAAATACCCTCCACTTGGCTCCCAGTGGTGGCCGTTTTGTCGCACTGACTTTCTCTCTCTCTCTTACAGGACACACACTTGCAAACATTTTGCTAAGCATCAGCTGCTTCGGCTTGCCTCTCTGAGGACGCAGATACCCCACTGCGGAACCATGTACCTTTATCACATGTGATCAGCTGACCGTTTCTCTTTAGTCTCTTTTCATCAACAACACTCCCCCTGCCTTCTTATGTGTCTTTTGGGACATTGACTTTGTGGGGAAGAATTCAAGCAGCTGTTTTCCAGAATGTTCTCAGACTTATCCAGGAAGATGTATTTAGATTTAGTTTGTACTTAACAGCTGTAAGGTATTTCATCCAATGTTTATGCCCCAGTTTATTTCTCCGCTCGCCTATCAATGAGCACTTAGTCTCCTGGCACTTTTTCCAAGTTATAAACAGTGTTTTAATGCAGATCCACATCATTGTACACAGATTTCCGTGGACTCTTGGGTGGAAATTTTATGCTGTGGTTCATCTAGTTCTGAAATCAGTGGCGGGAGGTGTTCTAGTGACCTCTTGCTGGGTAGTAACTATTCCACCATTTAGAGGGTTGGAACAACAATTTAGTTTTCTCTCTCACCGTTCTGAGGGTAGGCTGGCTTCTGCTGGAGTCTCATTTGGTTGCAGGGAAGACGGTGGCGGGGCCAGAGTCAGATGGTGTCTCAGCTCCCACATCTGGCGCCAGGGCTGGCTGGCTGGGTCAGCTGGGGTCAGACAGTATTTCTTTCTGGATGCAGCCTTTGCACGTGGCCGCCTGAATTTCCTCCTAGGGAGGTTATCCTTGACTAGAGGCAGCTGACTTCCCCAAAATGAGGTTCCAAGAAACCAGAGCAGGAGCTGCGAGGCTTCTTCTTTTATTTTTTTAATTCATTCACTTATCTTTGGCTGTGCTGGATCTTCGCTGCTTTGCACTGGGCTGCTCTCCATTACGGAGTGCAGGCTTCTCCTGTGTCCCGGCCACAGGACACAGGCTTCAGCAGTTGCAGCTCTCCAGCTCTAGAGGGCGGGCTCAGTAGCGGTGGAGCACAGACTAAGCTGCCCTGCGGCACGTGGAGTCTTCCTGGGAAAGGGAGCTAACCTGGCTCTCCTACATTGGCAGGTGGATTCTCAACCACGGGACCACCAGGGAAGTCCTGAAGTTCCCAGAACCGGCACTTCTACAGCAAGCTTCTGGTCAGACAAGGCACTGAGTCAGCCCAGGTTCAAGGGGAAAGGAGTAAATTCTGCCTCTCCGCGGGAGTAGAATTTGCGCTCATTTTTTTAGGCTCCTTCGGCTTTAGTGAATATGACCCAACTGGTTTCCAAGGGGTAGGTATTGATTTACACTCTGTAATCAAAAGTCTAACACCATTTCTGATGTTTGTTGATGGCCTAAAACAGCCTTCTTCTTTCTCGTCCCACATCTGGACAAACTAATAAGAAGGCCCTGATGCCCGCTCCCATGCACAGGAGAGAAATTTAATCCAGGAGCGCTCTGGCCAGAGTGGAGGGGCCCTCAGCCCAGCCTCTCCCTCTGACCACAGCAAAGGCCCCTCATAGCTCTCTCGAGCCATTTCAGACCTGCTGGGGCACATGCCCTATCCCTCCAGGAAGCCTCACTATGTGAGTCACCAGTCTCATCCCGTTCTCTTGTTATGTGTGGACTCATCAATCTTCACATCTGAACCACATTTAGTTTTAAATGTATTTTTGCTTATTTATTTGGGTCTTAGTTGCAGCACACAGGATCTTCAGTTGCGACTTGTGAACTCTTAGTTGCAGTATGTAGGATTTAGTTCCCTGGCCAGGGGTTGAACCCAGGCCCCCTGCATTGGGAGCGTGGCGTCTTAGCTACTGAACCCCCTGCGGAAGTCCCCTGAACCAAATTTTGTGTGGAAGGTCTGATCCCATTACAGAGCAACCATGAA
The DNA here is from genome assembly GCF_049115385.1 of Moschus berezovskii. NCBI lineage: Eukaryota > Metazoa > Chordata > Mammalia > Artiodactyla > Moschidae > Moschus > Moschus berezovskii. The sequence goes on along the minus strand of NC_142486.1, from coordinate 39,861,415 downwards.
ACATACTCTTATAAGCAGAGTGTGAGTTTCATCTGGCCCAAACCTAGCGAATACAAGGCTTTTTAATTTTTGCCAATCTGATGATGGACATGGTATGAAACTTATTTATCAGTTTCTGCTCTCAGTTTCTGGTGCAAAGCTCCTAAACCCCTTGTTAATAACGAGGCTAGGAGGGATGAGACTTTTGTCAGTGAAGTGGATTTTGCTGGAACTCACAGAAACAGGTGGGTCAGGAAGAGAAAGGATGACAGGGCAGGGGGTGCAGAGATTCTGGCTCCTGGTGGCCACGTGGTCACCCACAGTCTGGAGAAGCAGCTGTGCTGCACTCAGATTGTTGGTTTTGTTGTTTAGTCGCTCAGTCGTGTCCGATTCTTTGTGACCCCATGAACTGAAGCTTCCAGGCTCCTCTGTCCATGGGATGTCCCAGGCAGGAATACTGGACTGGGTTGCCATGCCCTCCTCCAGGAGATCTTCCTGACCCAGGGATCAACCCCGTGTCTCCTGCATTGGGAGGTGGGTTCTCTAACACTGAGCCACCAGGGAAGCCCACTGTACTCAAGTACTGAAAAGTAACAGCTGGCAACAGAACTTAGGAATGGATCCAGCTCCCAGGGAGTTGGTTTAAGGGAGGCAGAAAGAAATGAAAACTAATAAGAAAAAGGCAAACTATTAATATTCTGTCAGTTATTATTGTTATCTGTAATAGCTAGAAGGAAAGTAAAAGAGAGTACTGGCTGGAACCATGGTACTGGGCAGATTTTGGTGAATCTGAGGTGTAACCACTAGTCTAACGCCAGCCACAGAGGGAAGAGTCACACTGGGACAACTGGTAAGTACCTCTGAGACCTCGAGTCACCAGGAAGGGAGTCAGGGTGCGGGGAAGGGTAAACCCAAGGAGCTACTGAAAGCAGGGGGACAGCCTGCAGGGGACTTCTCATTTTGTGTATCCTTATCCTCACCTTCTTGAAGATCCTTTACTGAAATGGATGGTGAGAATCACTAGCTTAGGGGCCATTCCCTGGTTCTGAATCTGCAGAGTGTTGAGGGCATGTTTGAGTTGGGATACACAGCTCAACATGAAGCAATCACAGATGGTTTTACGGGATCCAGCCCTTCAGGAGGTTATTTCCGAGGGAACAGCCAGCCTGGTAAACTAGATAAAAGCCCCCATAAGGTCTAATTTCCCTGAGAAGGAGAACTCTCCATCTCCTCCCATAAACACCAAAAGGAACACTCCAGATGAAGCAGGTGATAACGCGCTATGCTAGCCACCTGGGATGACCTGGAGGGACTTTGGGATGACCTGGAGGGACTTCCCTGGTGGTCTAGTGGCTAAGACTCCACGTTCCCAATGCAGGGGGTCCAGGTTCGATCTTTGGTGGGGGAACTAGATCCCACACGTTCCAACTAAAAGATCCCCTGCACCGCCATTAAGACCTGGTGCGGCCAAATACACAGATATTAAATATAAAGTGACCTGGATGTTCACCCACTGAGGCTGCCCCTCATTAGGGTCACAGTACATGCTGTGGTTGGGGTGGCCCTTCTGCATGAGTACCTCAGATAACCTGACTGCTGCCAAAACCAAAGGACAGTTCAGAAAGCGTTATGAACTTGTGGTCCCAGCTCCCCCTTCTGGGTCTTACTAAAAAAGGAGATCAATCCTGGGTGTTCATTGGAAGGACTGATGCTAAAGCTGAAACTCCAATACTTTGGCCACCTCATGTGACGAGTTGACTCACTGGAAAAGACTGATGCTGGGAGGGATTGGGGGCAGGAGGAGAAGGGGACAACAGAGAATGAGATGGCTGGATGGCATCACCGACTTGATGGAGATGAGTTTGAGTGAACTCCGGGAGTTGGTGATGGACAGGGAGGCCTGGCGTGCTGTGGTTCATGGGGTCGCAAAGGGTCAGACACGACTGAGCGACTGAACTGAACTGAAAGAGAAAACATCAGGCTAATTAACAAGAAGGTGGGGAAAGGCAGAGTAGAGAATCAAGAGACAGATCTCAGCAAGTGAACAATTTTTAAAGAGTTATTAAAAATAAGGTGAATAAAGCGAATATCGAGAGAGGGACTTCCCTGGTGACCCAGAAACTAAGATCCATGCTTCCAGTGCAGGAGGCACAGGTTTCAACCCTGGTTGAGATCCCTGCATGTGGCCAGAAAAAAAAAAAAAAAAATTGGGGAAGCTAGCAACCTGGGGAGAAGGCAGACTTGTGTCCCAGAACTCTCTCTGAAGTTCTGCTTGGCCATGCAAGTTTCGAAAGAGAAAAACGGAAAGTAATCTCAGCTAATCATTGATCGCCATCTCCCTTTGCAGGCAGCCTTGTAACCTTTCTTTAGATGTTATCTTGTTCACACAATTTCTTTGGGAGATTACTGAAGCGGAAGCTAAGGAAGAGATCTAGCTATCTGTTAATTCCTTTTTCTTCATCTCTATTTCTTTGATCTAAAGAAAGAAACAGGTTAGGCAAAGTATCGTGTGAGCAAAAGATTTGAAAAGTGGGCTTGGGCCGGAGGTTAGTTACAATACGGCTTTGCTAAAGTGACAAGACAAAAGGGACCTCCTGCAGAGAGCTCTTTCCTGCAAAAAAAAACAAAAAACCTCTTTTCCTGCAAAAAGTTGCTTACAAATCCCCACTCTTGGACATCACTCCATTTCCAGGGCATCATGGGCAAAGGTCTGTCTCCTACAACTTTCTCCTGCTGACATAGGGTGTCTATTCTTAGAGTGGAATATGTAGACATGGGTCTGGAGCATCTCTGCTGACAATTTTAGTTGCCCGCTGCTTACACATATGGGCAGAGCAAGCTACAGTTATTTTGATGCCCACAAAGATACAGACTATTATGAGCAAGAGTGTTAATCCCATCCTCTTGGGGCCAGTTCTTGGAGTGATGCTCACTGTGAATTCAGTACTGCTCAAGGTGGCACAGCTTATGTCACGGCTGCCATCTGGTCATCATTCAGTTAGCCTTTCCCCCCGGGAGCAGTTACAGTATCTGTAAAACAACTCAGGAATATGCATCTGACACTGAAACTTTCTGTGATTCTATTATCTGGATCATTAACTGCTTGAGCCTGCTCTTGCGTGACTCAGGGAGTCTCGGGAGGCTTCAGCTTTCCTTTTCTCCTTCGACTGTGCCGGGTCTTCTAGTTGCGGTACGTGGGATCTCATTCTCGGACCAGGGATCAAACTTGGATGACTTCAGCTTTTCTATAAACAAGAGGCAGGGGGCATGGAAGGACCTTTGTACTTGGGGTGGAGGGGTACCACAGCGTTCTGCTCAGTTTCAATTCCTCCCTTCTGCCTCCCCGCAACCAACCAACTGCTTTCTATCCCAGTAAATGGGTTTGCATTTGCTAAACATAAAAAGAATCATATAGTTCTCCAAAGATTAACCTTTTTTTCTTATTGTGGTATAATACACGTATGTAAAATTTATCATATTGACCATTTTTAAGTGTAGAGGTCAGCGGTATTAAATACAGTCATAATGCTGTGCAGAAATGAGCACCCTCATTCCCACAACTCCTTTCAGCTTATAAAACTGAAACTCTGTCCCCATTAAACATAGACTACCCCTTCTCCCCACTCTTGGCCTCTGGCAGTCACCACTGTACTTCCTGTCTTTGTGAATTTGACAACTCTAAGTACCACATATTCAGTTCAGTCTCGAATCACAGCATGCCAGGCCTCCCTGTCCATCACCAACTCCTGGAGTTCACTCAAACTCATGTCCATCAAGTCGGTGATGCAATCCAGCCATCTCATTCTCTGTCATCCCCTTCTCCTCCTGCCCCCAAACCCTCCCAGCATCAGAGTCTTTTCCAGTGAGTCAACTCTTCGCATGAGGTGGCCAAAGTATTGGAGCTTCAGCTTTAGCATCATATTAGTGGAACTGTATAGGATTTGTCTGCCATTAAGTCTTTCTCAGGGCTTCCCAGGTGACACTAGTGGTAAAGAACCCACCTGCCAATGCAAGAGATAAAGAAACGTGGGTTCGATCCCTGGGTCAGGAAGATCCCCTGGAGGAGGGCACTGCAACCCACTCCAGTGTTCTTGCCTGGAGAATCCCATGGACAGAGGAGCCTGGCAGGCTACAGCCCATGGGATTGCAAAGAATCAGACGGGACTTAGCACGCACGCACACACACAAGTCTTCCAGGGACAGTTTTCTGTCGATATGTTTTTCCTTTGAACTGGCCGTGTTTCCTGTCTCTTTGTTTGCCCTGTGATTTTTGTTGAACACCGGACATTTAAATCTAATAATGTGGTAACTCTGAAAATCAGATTCTCTCCCTTCCCTAGGGTTTGTTGGTTTTTGTCGTTGTTTGGGAGCTTTTTTATTTTTATTTTTTTAATGTTATAGGCTGTCTCTGACTGAAGTGTGAACTTTATATGTTCTTAGGTCTTTTCTGAGCCTTGGGCACACGCAGTCACTTTCCAATTTTCCCCACGGATGTAGGGTTTCTTTTTTTTTTTAACGTCCTCTTATTTAGTGTCTGACTCCCGGAAGGGTAAAATTGAAAAAAGGCGGTGAAAAAGGGGTCCGGCCCTTTAAATCCTCACTTGGGAGGGGGGCGGTGGCTGCAGCAGGGGGCAGGGGCTGCAAGAATGACTTCTGCCCCCTCTGTCTGCACCTTGGTGATAAGCTATCAGAGCCCAGATCCCCCATCCCTGGAGGGCCGGGTTGTTTCTGCTCATGGGCCTTTCTGCAAGCCTTCCAGATGGGGGATGGGTAGCTGCTACCAGACTCAGAGCTGATGGGGATGCCCATTTAGGGTCGGAGGCTTCCGCTTGAAGTTGGAAGCCTTCAGGGTTCAGAACAGTTCCATCAGAGAGACTCTGCCCTGCAGTTGCTGTCCAGGTGGGGAGACAGATTCCTGGTGCTTCCTGCATCACCATCTTCCAGAATCTTCTTTGATCCAAAGCCTTTTGCACAAGAGTGGGAAACAGTTGGGGAGTGAAGAAGGGAAGTTCCCAGCACTTCTGGACATAGGAGCCTCGCTCACTGTGGTACCAAAACTCTGTGTATGAAGCCCTGACTTGGCTGCAATTAGATTGAGAGAACAGAGCACAGAATGACAAGAGTTCATGAGATTATGAAAGGTAGGATGTTTTAACAGGCTTTATGTAAGTTGTGTCTCCTCTACCTAACGTTTCATGGGAATGAATATTATGTCCTACTGGGCACATTTCCCCTACCTGGTGTCATAAACTCCAAACCTATAGATGAAATCACAGGGTCTATGGAATTAAGGTAAAAGTTCTACTAGTTGGAATTCTACTAATTGGAATATTCAATCAGACTTTCTGTGAAGTGCCTCTTTTACCTGAGTGCAATTGTGGGATTGAAATTAAAAGATTTCAGTGAAATTTTAATTTCCATGAAATTAAAAGACACTTGCTCCTTGGAAGAAAAGCTATGACCAACCTAGACAACATATTAAAAAGCAGAGACATTACTTTGCCAACAAAGGTCCTTCTAGTCAAAGCTATGGTTTTTCCAGTGGTCATGTATGGATGTGAGAGTTTGACTATAAAGAAAGCTGAGTGCCAAAGAATTGATGCTTTTGAACTGTGATGTTGGAGAAGACTCTTGAGAGTCCCTTGGACTGCAAGGAGATCAAAACAGTCAATCTTAAAGGAAATCAGTCCTGAATATTCATTGCAAGGACTGATGCTAAAACTGAAGCTCCAATACTTTGGTCACCTGATGTGAAGAACTGACTCATTGGACAAGGCCCTGATGCTGGGAAAGACTGAAGTCAAGAGGAGAAGGGGACGACAGAGGATGAGATGGTTGGATGACGTCACTGACTCGATGGGCATGAGTTTGAGCAAGTTCCAGAAGTTGGTGATGGACAGGGAAGCCTGGGGTGCTGCAGTCCATGGGGTCGCAAAGAATCGGACATGACTGAGCAACTGAACTGAATTATGGGATTGACACTGTATCTGACTGGGGACTGTTTCCCTAAATAGTACTATGAAACGGAAGGTGTGCAAATCTGAATTTCAAGCAAGGTTATGTGGACATGCTAAACAGGAACCAGTGAGATTGCCCGAGTCCACACAGTGTGGAATAGAAGGTGGGGTGCTGGCTCAGACAAAATCTCTGTGCAGGAGCCCTACGTGGAGTGTAGACTGCGGCTTAAGGCAAAAGCCTGTGAGCATGCCCAGCGATGACTACTGGGAATTTGAACTAGAGAGTTTCCAGGGTTATTTACTACAGTAAGCCCCCTACATATGAACAAGTTCCATTCCAAGAGTGCGTGTGGAGTCCAAAAAGCTAGCCTAGGTACCCAACTAACACAATCAGCTATGCGGTCTTATAATACTTTTCACTCAAATAATATATTAAAAAAAAACCACAAACAATAAAAGAAACATTTTTAATCTTACCACACTGTACCCTGAAAAGTACAGTAATACAGTGCCACAGCTGGCATACAGGGGCTGGGATCAAGTGAACAGGAAGAAGAGTTATTGACTGGAGCGGGGAGAGGAGGTGGGAGATGGTAGAGCTGAAAGGCTGGCAGCAACAGAAGACGGACAGCAAGCTGTAACGCCACTCGTGCCTTATGAGGCTGGATATGCCAATGTGCGCTTGCATCTTTGAAAGTTTGCAACTTGAAGGTTCCTGGGTAGGAGATTACAGTACCTAGTTTTCAGATGTTAACAGAACCTACCCCATGGCTGAAGGACATACAATGATCTTGAAACCTGAAATGTTCATAACGTCTAGGCAGATGCCAGAAAAATGCTCCAATGGAGACGACAGTGCCCAGAAAAGTCCCATCATAAGATGGAAGTGGTTTTCCCAGGATGGTGCTACCTGCGGAGACCGTCGGGAGCGGGGAGCCTCTTCTCTGAGGACTGAATCTGCATCTACGTGAGCAGTTCTGAATTCCACCTCTGCACAGCAAATGCCCCATTAACAGCTCTTAACTGACCTTCAAAGAGCTGCTCGGTCTGTGGATAGTAGTTCCCAGGTGAACAGACAACCTCGTCTTTGGAAGGTGACTACTCTGATCAAAGAAGGTGAGAACAGGTCAGTTTGCTGGGCTAACTGCAAGCTGTTTTCCAAGAGGTGATGGGAGAATCGGCAGTGGTGAGATTTCCAATGTTTTGGTTTCTGCAGACTCACAGTCAGGCAGGAGGGTGATGGAAAACTAGCTTCTTAAAGGGGTGCCTGGGGACTTCCCTGGTGGGCCAGTGGTGAGGACTCCTAGCCTGCACTTCCACTGCAGGGGCCTGGGTTTGATCCCTGGTTGGGACACTAAGATCCTGCAAGCTGAGAGGCCAGGCCAAAAAGAAAAAATTAAAAATAAATAAAAGGATGCCCATATTGGGCACAGCCCTGTGGAAATCACTTTAGAAATTTGAGGGCACTTGAAAGTAGGATAGGACATTTCAGTGCCCATTGCTGGAACCCTCTTCCAGCTTAATAAGTAGAGATTTGGTGTGTTCACTTAAGGTGGCCACTACCTGACCCATGAAACATGTGGACATGGGGTCCCTGCAGCAATACTGAGATGGGGCCGAATCTAGGCATGGTCCTCTTGTACCCCCTGCAGTGGTGGGTTCCCTAAGGGGCAGGACTGGATCGTGATTGGCAGGTGAGACTAATGCTGGTTGGGGGTGCACATGGGTCCTGCCTGGAACAGACCCTGACTCTGGGGTGGGCTGTGCTTGCCCAGTGGGAGATACAGATGCTCAGAATAACAGAAAAGATCTGGAACAGAAGGGACTGTGCCAGTTTGTGTGGCCGGTCATCATTTCTTCAGATCAAGGACCCCACTTGGTAGCCCGTGATGTCCAGAGTACCCATTTGCTAGGGAACTGGAGTGAGCAGTTGAAACACTAGTTGTTTAAAGTGGACCAGTAAAGAGCTGGGTTACACACCTCCACATGTAACCCCCCACTGGGGGATGTCTCTGTTTTTCTGGTGGATCTGGGGAAGACAAAGTGGGGAGAAATGCAGGTCAGACTATGCAGTTTTTGCCAAGGCAGAAAGATACCCATATACCAACTCATTTTTTTGTTTGTTTGTTTGTTTCCTGCCACACCACTTTTTTTCTTCCCATCTGGCTTCCCAAGTGGTGCTAGTGGTAAAGAACCCACCTGCCAATTCAAGAAACATAAGAGATGTGGGTTTGATCCCTGGGTCAGAAAGATCCCCTGGAGGAGGACATGGCAACCCACTCCAGTATTCTTGCCTGGAGAATCCCATGGACAGAGGAGCCTGGTGGGCTATAGTCCATGGGGTTGCCAAAAGTCAGACGCGACTGAAGTGACGTAGCACACACCTGCTCCTATGATCAAGGCTGCAAATACAAGTGCCCAAGACAGCGATGATTCCCAAATAAGAGACAGAAACACTACTTCAAACCTTATGTCATAATTCCTAAGTGCCTGCTAGGGCAACGTACGCCTTCATCCCCCGACAAAGTTAGTGTCGACAGTGAATGCAGCTACAGTGGTGCTGTTTAAAGACAGCTCACCAGCTCCAAGGCTGCATCCTGAGCCCTCCACCTCCCACCTGCTTCTGAGACAAAAACGGGCAGGCTCTTAGAGGCAGGCTCCCCTGGTAACTCTTGTGTACAGACCAAGCAAGGTGTAAATCAACACTTTGCTTTTCTTAAAAAAAAAAAAAGCTCACCAGTTCTGCACCTGTGTGACCACAGCCTCTGTGGGCAGAGGAGGGAGACACCGACTAGACTAACATTGCTTCCTGCAGTCTGGACCAGCACAGTAGCCCAACCTAATGTCCCTTCCAAAGGTGGAAGCCTTTGGGGAATCAATGCAGAGAAAGCGGAACAGGATCAGTGTAGAGAAGGCGGAACAGGAGCTAAGGGTAAAGATAAATTAATTATGTCATGAGGGAAAGCCAGTATTATATTAACGCCTTGAAAGAGGCTCAGAGCAAGAGATGATATTGTCTCTTAGCTCAGTTACAGCCAGATGCCCGGAAGGGTGAAGCCATTTGTGCCAAGACTACTCTTGCTTTTGGAACCTGACAAGATCAGATGGAAGCCTGCAAACTCACCCTGGCTTCGGATGGGGGTGATTGCTGACTGTGTGGAATTCTATGACACGACAGTGTCTTTCAAGTTACACATTGTTTTTTGGGGGTTTTATTTGGCTGCAATGATTGCAGCCCATGGGATCTTTAGTTGTGGCATTCAGGATCTAGTTCCCTGACCAGGGATCGAACCCGGGGCCCCTTGCACTGGGAGCATGGTCTTAGCCATTGGACCACCAGGAAAATCCCAGTGTTTCCCTGAGTTCTGTGAGCTGGTCTAACAAATAACTGAATCCAAGGAGGAGGAAGGCATGGGAACCTCTGACTTGTAGCCAACTTGGCTGACCTGGGGTGACCTGCAGACCTTCTGCCTGCATCTGAAGTGGGGAGCAGTCTTGTGGGCCTGAACTCTTAACCTGTGGGATCTTAGATAACTCTAGTTATGGTCAGAACTGAAGGACACCCTGGCTGGTGTTACACAGAACTGCCTGATGTGGGAAGAAACCCCACACATCTGGTATCAGAAGTGTGAGTGTGGCCGTGTGTGAGAGCAAAGGAGAGACCCAGGAGTAGAAGGGGACGTTTTCATTGCACACAGAGATCCGATATGGACTGAGCTGTGTCCCGAAATTCACAGGTTGAAGTCTTAACCCCCAGCCCCTCAAAATGTGACTGCATTTGGAGATAGGACTTTAAAGAGGTGATTAAGGTAAAATGAGGCCGTTGGGGTGGGCCCTCGTCCAGTGTGACTGGTGTCTATGAGAAGAGGGGATACGGACACAGAGACACCAGGGCTGCCTCGGCAGAGGAAGGCTCACTGAGGACATAGCCACCTGCAAGGTGAGACGCCTTGGGAAAAACAACCTTGCTTCCAGAAGTAAGGAAATAAACTGCTGTTGTTCGGGCCACCTGGGCTGTGGTGGTTTGTTCTGGCAGCCTCAGCGGCTCAGCACAGGATCTTGATGTTTTAGTTTGCATCTCTGCCTTGCTAATCCTGCTCACTATTTATTTTGTTTAAAACGCACACGGGGGTCCCATCGCGGCCCAGCTCTGCAGACCGCCCCCCGACAGGAAGTCCACCCCCGCTTCCTCCTCATCTTTTCCCAGCTGCTCGGCCTCCCAGCACCCGGCTCCCCGCCGGCTCCGGCGCGCGTGAGCGGCGGCTCTGCCTCCCGGGTCTCTTCCCATTCGCCCCCTCCTCCGCGCTGCGCTCCGACCGAGCTGCCACAGGCAATCCAGCTCCTGCGAGGATGTTGTTTAGTCTCTAAGTGATGTCCGAGTCTTTGCGACCCCGTGGACTGTAGCCGGCTAGGTTCCTCTGTCCAAGGCATTTCCCAGGCAAGAATAGTGGAGTGGGTTGCCATTTCCTTCTCCGGGGGATCCTCCCGACCCAGGGATCAAACCCGAGTCTCCTGCATTGGCAGTCGTATTCTTTACCACTGAGCCACCTGGGAAGCCTTGCGAGGATTTTAAAAGCCTAGTACCTGCCCCAAGGTAGCCCCCGGGTCTGGGATCTAGAGACGCTAGAACCTCGGCGTGGGAAGCAGAGACCCTCGCAGCCCACGTGGTTACGGGAATTATATTCGGGGACCACAGGCAGCCCCAGGCGCGCACACCGGGGCGGCGGGGGGCGGACGGTGCGGGGCTGGCAGGGATGGGCGGGGGCGTGCCGCGGCCCCGCCGAGCGGGAAGCAGCCTAGCCGCCCGCCGCCCGGAAATCCCGCAGCCGAAGCTCGGCCGCGCGCCCTGGGGTCTCCGGGAAGGGCGGTGGGGGGGAGGGGAGGGCCCCGAGCCGCCCCTCCCCCGGGCCCGGCGGCGCGGATCTGAGAAAGCAGAAGCGAGCGGTCCTCCGGAGAGTCCCATTGGAGCAGGGATCTGGGAAGAGAAACTTGCGGCCGGGCTCTCTGAAGCGCTCGGGGAGGCCCTGGATCCGGTAGGGTCTTTAGCCATCACCGACGACGGAAGGGTGGACCCCGGCTCCCCGCCGCGCCGTCTTCGCCTGCCCCGCCCCGCCCCGCCCCGCCCCGCCGGGCTAGCAGCTCCTGTCCAGACGACAGGCCGTAGGCGCGGACCGGACCGGTGCGCACCCCCGGGAAGCCGCGCCGCAGATCCGGAGCCCGCGCCTCCCTCACTTCCCGCGCCCTCTCAACCCTCCCGGCCCTCGGCTGGACGCCCCCGTGTCCCCCGCATCGTACCTCCCAAGGTCACCCCCTCGCCCGCTCCTCGTACCCGGTGCCAGGTCCCCTGAGCCTCTCCGGGCCCCCGACCTCCAGGGCGGCGCGGGGCAGGTCCCCGGGAGACCCGCTGGCCGCCGGGGAGGAGATCGCCATGCTCCGGCTCCTGGCCTTGCTGCTCCCGCTGCTGCAGCCGCCCGCGCGCGCCCGGGAGCCCTCGGCGCAGGACGTGAGCCTGGGCGTGGTGAGTGCAGGGGTCCGCCGGCTCCGATCTGCAACAGAGCTGAGAGGGGGGATCCGGGGTCTGGACTTCTGGATTCAGAGAAGGCTGGGGACGCTTTCCAAATGTCCAAAGAGTGACCGAAGGTGGAGACTGGGGACCCGAATCCTTGGATTCGTCAGGAGGTTGAGGGCCGGAGTTTGGAAATCTGAAAAAGGGTTGGGGTGGAGAGGTGGGGACTCTTGGGAACTGATGAACACTAGCAAAGCCCGGGCTGGAGGGCCTGGACCTTGAGATGGGGAGCAGACGGTTCCCCGGGGCTGGCCATGCCTGGTGAGACTTGAGGCTTCCAGGATGGTGGTTGGATGGGAGAGTCCCTCCATGAGCCTTTCTGCTTCCCCTGTTCCCACCTCTGGTCTAGGACTGGCTGACCCGCTATGGCTACCTGCCGCCCCCTCACCCTGCCCAGGCCCAGCTGCAGAGCCCTGCAAAACTGCGGGATGCGATCAAGGTCATGCAGAGGTTTGCTGGCCTGCCGGAGACAGGCATCCTGGGTAGGTGGCCCCCACCCCCTCCCCAGCCCTGTCTTGGCACCACACCCAGCCTGACCATTGTTGCCCACCCCACCAAATGCAGAGTCTAAACATCTGCATGTAGCTGAATCACCAAGGGCTATGAACATGCTAACCTCAGATCCCAACCTGGGAGGTGCTAAGACATTCCTGTTTCAGTAAATATTTATCAGGAATCTCTTCCCTATGAACTGACCTGTGAGGTCATTCCAGGCTCCACTGGTATAGTGGTGAACAAGGTAGAGGAGCTCCTCGCTCACACGGAGCTAAAAGTTCTAGAGGGAGAGAGGCACAGAGCAAGAACAGTGATGAGTGTTCTGAAAAAAAAACAGAATGCTAATGATCCTCAGGGGCTGGTCCTGCAGGGCAGATCCCTCTAAAATAGGTCAGGTGAGCTGGGAGGAGCTCCTGTGACATGGAGCATTCCTAGGACACAAACAGGAGGAAACAACCATGGGGAGATGTGGGAGGCGATCTCGCAGGCTGGTGCAAAGGCCCTGTGGCAGACACAGGCTTGCATGCCTGCGATGAAAGGCAGACTGCAGAGCTAAACAAGAGCCTGATTAGGGGCCAGGAAAGGTGTTTTGGTTTGACTTCAAAAAAAGTCACTGAGAGGGTTTGAAGGAGGGAGGCAAGGAGACCTGACTTACATTTTAGAGTTTCCTCTGCTTACTGGTGGAGAATGGAGAGTGGGAAGCACACAGACCAGTGTTCAGGTGAGGATGTGATGAGAAGCAGTGAATCCAGAATGTGTGTTTCAGAGGCAGAGCTGAGAGGCTCGTCCGTTGGGTTAAATGAGAGGAAGAGGGAAGCGGAGGGGTCCTGTCCAGAAGCGAGGGAGGTAGGAACCTTCTGGCCCCAGAATGTGCTTGGTTGCTCCTTGTCACCTCAAACAACGAGATGAGGTTGGACCTTCACTTGGAGCCGAGGGGACTGCTGGGAATGGAGCTGAGCTGGGCAGGGGGATGCTGGGTGACCTGATCTGGGAGGGGCTTGCCACCAGAGACCAGAGACCTGGCTGGCCCGGGGACTTTGAACTTGACCTGGATGTGATGGGGACTCGGGAGCTAGCCTGTGAGGTGTGAGTAGCCTCCCAGGGGCTTCCAACCTTTAAGAGAGGTGTTCTCCTGGCACCCCCAGGGTTCTTTCTCTAGAGTCCAGCTGCCAGGACTGAGGGAAGTGGGCCGCCCAGATCCTGGCCTGAGACTCTTGTGTCCAGCCAGGGCCAGGTGCAGAGGGCGATCGTACCCAGAGGGCAGTGCCATAGTTTGGTACGAGCTGGTGTTCAGAATCAGACAGCCTGGCTCCCAGTGCAAGCTGTGGGACCTTTGTGAGCAAGTGTCTGGAGCTCTTGGAGACTCAGTTTCCCCGTGGAGAATGTTAGCTCGTGCCTGCTGCTGATCCCCCGTCTGCCGCAACCTCTCCTGCAGACCCGGTGACGGTGGCCACCATGCATAAACCCCGCTGCTCGCTGCCCGACGTGCTGGGGGCAGCGGGGCTAGTGAGGCGGCGGCGCCGGTACGCTCTGAGCGGCAGCGTGTGGAAGAAGCGGACACTGACGTGGAGGTCAGTCCTGGCGCCCTCTCGACCACCCTGGGGCTGCCCGCTGGGCCCCAGCTTCATGTGTCTGCCCTCTTTCTGCAGAGCTCCTCACTTAGTCCTCCCCTTTCCAGGGTCAACTCCTTCCCCCAGGGCTCCACACTGAGCCAGGAGACAGTGCGGACCCTCATGCACCACGCCCTGACCACCTGGGGCGCCGAGTCAGACCTCAAGTTCCAGGAGGTGGGTTCGCAGGGGCCCACGGAGCCTGACATCCTCATCGACTTTGCCCGGGCCTATCACCAGGACAGCTACCCCTTCGACGGGCAGGGGGGCACCCTGGCCCACGCCTTCTTCCCGGGGGAGCACCCCATCTCTGGGGACACGCACTTCGACGATGAGGAGACCTGGACTTTTGGGTCAAAAGGTACCATCTCCCCTCTTCTGAGAGGTCCCCTGTCCAGATCTGCGTGTCCTTAAAAATGAAGTTCACATTATATTTACTGATGAAGGCTGTATCAGTTGGGCTTCTCCAGAGAAACAGAACCAGTAGGATGGGTGTGTGCAGGTGTGTGGAGAGAGTGATTTACTTTAAGGAACTGGCTCACAGAATTGCAGAGACTGGTGAGCTCCAAAATCTGTAGGGCAGGCCTGCAAGTTGGAAATTCAGGAGACTTGATGGTGCAATTTTGAGTCCAGTATTTGCAGAGCAAGCCAGCTGGAAACCCAGGCAGGCTTTCCATGTTGCAGTCTTTGGGCAGAATTCTTTCTTCTCCAGGAAACCTCAGTTTTGGCTTTTAATGCCTTCAACTGATTAGACTGCCCTGCCCACACTATGGAGGGTAATCTGCTCTACTTACTTATAGATGTTATTATTACTACTTATAGATGTTATTCATGCCGATAAAATAACCTCCATGACAACATCTTCACTGGTACTTGATCAGGCATTGGGGCACCCTAGTCTGGCCAAGCTGACACAGAAAATTACCCATCACAGAGGGGAAGTCCAAGTTGTGGCTAGGGACTCAAAGGGGCAAGAACACAGGTCTGCCAGTAGCTGAGTCAGAAGAGTAACTGACAGTTGCTACACAGGGTGTCTCAATTATGCGGAATCACAACAGAGGAAGTCCTTAAGCCTGGGGGTGCTCACACGAAGGCTGGCTGAAGGGATGGGGACTTCCTGGAAGCGGTGACTTTGCTTGTTTCACATATGTAGACAGTGCGTGCCAACTAGTGCCCAAGGTCCCACTCTCCTGGAGTGCCAGGGTGGGGGTGGGAGGGGACACATAAAGCACAAGCCAGTGAGCTCGCTGAGGCCAGGGGAGCCAGAGGTGGGGGTACGGGGGTGAGGAACGGCCTGGGATATTCGGGGCTGGAAGGCACACATGTGCTGTCGGGAGCGGACCGCAGAGGATGGAGGGCCAGTCTCATGTGATGAGAGGGGCCTGGGAGGGCACATGGCGGGGTCTGGACAATTGGATTCTAAAGGCAGTGGGAGCTGTGGAAGGTTTTGCATTCCAGATATACCACTGGTCGCCATGGGGGGCAAGATGGGGATGGGGAGGCAGGAAGGTAGCTGGGGGCCCAGGTAAGAGACAGTGGGGGTGATGGGGGTGGGGCCGGAGGGCAGCAGGCAGCTCAGAGGGGAGATTGGGATCTGATTGGATTCAGCAGCAAAGGGGTGAGCATGGCAGGATACCAGCCAGGTTTCTGGCTCAAAGCCCCTGGAGGATGGTGTCCCATTAATGCAGGTGAGAAGAGGGCGGGGAGGAGGAGCAGGCTGGGGAGGGCGGGTGAGCTCAGGTGTCTGCAGTGCCAGGTCGGTGCGCGTGGTGCGTTGATGGTCTGGTATCTTGTGCTAGAATTTGGATTCTTCCAACTTAAGTCAGGTTTCCCAAAACTGGAGCACGAGAGGAAAATTCTTGTGCAAGCAGTTTTGGGGGGCACATTCTCAGGGGAAAGGGAAGCAGGAGAGACGTGAGGGGAGGGAGTGGGGAGAAACTAAGCTAGGATGTGGTCTCAGCTTGAGAAGAGCCTGACCCTGCAGGGAACTCTCTGGAGCATAAATAGCGCCCCAGGGTTGTTTCTGCCTGGGGCAGGGGGCCTAGCTCTCCCACTCCCATCCCTGGAACTGCCAGGAGGGAGAGCCATTTGCTGGGGATGGGTCCTCAGGCTCTAGAGAGGGACTTAGGTGGGGTGGGGATAGCAGACACAGATCCACCGCAGGGAGGCTGTGTAACAGCATTTAAGAACTTGGGGTTGAAGCTGAACTCAATTCAGGGTTCCTCCGCCTACTGCTGCGTGTGCCAGTTACTTGGCCTCTGTGCTCAGTTTCTTCACCTGAGGAATGGGGATAATAATGGTATGTACTGGTCCCGTGGGCTGCAGATGAAACGAGTAATTCACCTACAGCCCTCAGCACACTGTTCACTGTCGGCCACTATGAGCTGGGTCTCCCAGCACATTTGAGAGTTGGTGGTACCTGGGGGGTCAGGTTCCAGGAGAAGGTAGAATGTTCAGAGGTGCGGAAGTCTCACAGTTCAGGGGAGGGCAGCAGGCGGGGGGGTGGGGGAGGGATGAGAGCAAATGGAGAAAAACTAGGTTGAAAGGTGATTAGGAAGACAAGCGAAGGAGGAAGTGGGCAGCACTGAGCAGGGCTTCAAGTCATCCAGTAAGTTACTTATGGTTGGATCTCGCCTTGTGGGTACAAGGTGACCTTCGTGCCCAATGGCTTGGTGGGTGGAGGGAGAATCCAGACCACAGGCATGAGAGGAGCTGAGCAACAGAAGGCTGAGTTCAGACCGCTGAGCAGAGAGCTTGCTGGGGGGGAGCGGGGTGTGGATGATGGGCAGACAGGTCCAGGGGGTGTCCTAGGATGAGGGAGTCTTGAAGACTTGGGGACAGTGGATGAGCCAATAGAAAGAGGTGGGGGACGAGTGCATGGATCGCAGATTAACGGATCAATGAACCGATGAACAGACACACGAATGGATGGAGGGACAGATGGATGCATGCATGCACGAGGGCAGAGATGAACGGATGGGTGGGGCTTTGTCCTTGTCCTGGAGGAGGTGAGTGAGGCAAGGATCTCTCCCAGGGCAGGGCAAGAGGCAGAAGGTGAGCTGGGGGGGATGAAGCTCTGTGCCCCATGCACAGAAGCTTACCGATGACACAAGCGACCTGTCTTGATGAAACAGGAAATTTGTCATCTAAGAGTTGCGGGCTGGGGCTGGGGCTGGGACTGGGTAGCACCTGGAGGGGCTTTGAGTCTGGATTTGAGGCTGAATGCGGGGAGCAAAGGAGCTGCCTGCTGAGGCCGTGGGTGAGGGTGCGGGGAGGTGCAGAGGACCCCCAGAGATGAGCACCGGGAGTCTCTGTGGCTGGATCTGCACGGTTGTGGTTGTGTAATTTCCCTAGCTGAGTAGCGTGACAAGGGTGCAAGGAAGGGGTGTGGCCAGAGGAGAGGCAAGGACGCTGAGGGGGGCAGGTGGTAAAATATGAAAAGGATCTACCTGATTAAGACACCAAATGTCCTCCATCCTGTTTCTTAGAAAAAGCTCGCAGCACATATTGAGAAAAGCCACAGTCAACATGGGAATTCATCAGTACTTAGGAGTTTGACTAAGACATCCGAAACCACTGCTGAGAAGCAGGACAGCCCAGCCAGGGTTCCGGCTCTGTCATTTAACTTGACCTCTGTGTGTCTCAGTTTCCTCACCTGTAGAATGAGGATAGGAGGTAGAAGTAACTGAGGACAAGCCTTTGCTGCTCTGCTTATGACTCACTCATCTTGTCCTTAGATTCTCACTTAGTGGCCTTGACGGGTGGAGAGAAATTTTGCTTTTCAGTTCACCAGTTTACTTCCAATAATTGCACTTTGACCATGACAGTAGATCAACCTGGGGGGGGGGGTGGGCGCTGCTTGTCTCTCTTGCTGTCTCTGTGCCTTCTTAGCCTCTCACTGGCTTGGGAATCAATGAGGAGCTGGGGTCCAGCCAGCAGCTGGGAGCGTGGAGACAGCTTGGTCCCGGCGCCTGGGCTGGGTCCCCAGGGAAAAGCCTTCTGTGGTCAGAGAGATTGGGCGCCAGGGCCAACGGGCTGTGGTTGGAGAGTGCCTGCTAGAGTTCCGAGAGATGCCGGCTGCAGGGGTGGAAAGGGGAGGCGAGGACTCCAGGGCGGGGGTGGGGGTGGGGGGGTGGAGGGTCTGGGAGGGAGGGATGGAGCGGAAATAGAGGACTGGGGGTCCTGGGCACTACCCGGGTGGGGATGGAGGGAGGGGGAGGGGGGCCATGGGGTCTGACCTCCGTTACCTGTGGGTGGGAGTGAGAATGGTGCAGAGGGGCGGGGCCTCGAGCTGTGAGAAGGGAGTTTCCCCAGAACTGGGGCTCCCTCAAGACAACCACACACCCAGAGGATCCTGCTTCCTCTAGAATGTATCTTTTTTTTTAAAGAATATTCATTTATGCATTTGGCTGTGATCTTCCTTGAGGCCCTCAGGATCTTGCAGCTTGCAGACTCTCAGTTGCAGCCCGCGGGATCTAGTTCCCATTGGGAGCATGGGGACCAGCGGGGAGGTCTCCCCACAATGTTTCTGTATGTTGCCTTCCTGGGGCAGGGGCTCCATCCTTATACAGTTGCTCCTTCCTCTGTCCATACCGTTTCCTCCTGCTCTTTCCCTAGTCTGCTCTGAAGTCTTTTCAGCCCGTCCCCCCAGGGTGCAGCATTACCAAACCAGGCTACAGGAGACTATCTACCAAATAAGTGCACCCTTGGAGAAGGGAAAAGATGACTCAGGGAGGGGGTC
This sequence comes from Moschus berezovskii, assembly GCF_049115385.1. Classification (NCBI taxonomy): domain Eukaryota; kingdom Metazoa; phylum Chordata; class Mammalia; order Artiodactyla; family Moschidae; genus Moschus; species Moschus berezovskii. The sequence goes on along the minus strand of NC_142486.1, from coordinate 39,843,067 downwards.
TGCGCAGAGGAGGCCACGGCCACCTCGGAGGATCTCCTGGCTGTCTGTGTCCACCAGAAGGCCCCTTTCTCCGGGGCTTCCTGGGGGCGCCAGGGGTGGGGGTGGGGCCCGGCTCCAGCGTATTCTCCCTTCCTCCCCAGATGGCGAGGGGACGGACCTGTTTGCGGTGGCTGTTCATGAGTTCGGCCACGCCCTGGGCCTGGGCCACTCCTCAGCGCCCGACTCCATCATGAGGCCCTTTTACCAGGGCCCAGTGGGCAACCCCGCCGAGTACCGCCTGTCCCAGGACGACCGCGAAGGCCTGCAGCAGCTCTACGGTACTGGGGGCGGCGGGGTGCTCGCCCCCTGGTGGCCGCTGCAGTAGCGTCCGGGGACCCAGCCCTGTAACCCTCTCTCCACAGGGAGAGCACCCCAAACCCCATATGACAAGCCCACACGGAAGCCCCTGGCTCCTCCTCTCCCGCCCCCTGCCCTGCCCCCGGACAGGTGAGTCTTCTCCAAGTAGGAGGCCTTGGATGCGCTCCCTCACCTCAGAGTCCCTGCCTTGTAGGATGCGGTCAAGGTTAAAAAAAGGAGCGGAACCCCGCCCCTCCTCTCCGCTCACCTCTCTTTTCCTTCCCAGCCCCCCCCAACCCCTCCCTGATCGATGTGATGGCAATTTTGACGCCATCGCCAACATCCGAGGCGAAACTTTCTTCTTCAAAGGTAAGTGACTTCCATCTCCCCGACCCCATACAGCTGGCCCGCCGCCGGGGCCCCGACGGTCGGAGGGATGCCGGACTTTCAGTGCCAAAAATGGGAAACTCCTGGCCCAGCGGGTCACCCTAGAGCCACTGCAGCCTTGATTTTTGATGGACCTGCGCCCCACCCCGTCCCCCTCCCAGCGGTGGGAAGGGAAACACCCCCCCCCCACCGCCCCGCACTGTGTCCAAGCCACACCCCGGTGGGCGAGGGGGGTGCGGGGAAGCGGAGGGGTGTACAGAAGGGGCAACCTCCTGCCATCTCATCTCACGCCCATACGCCCACCCCTTCTTCCTCCCCCCACTCGCCCCCCAACCCAGGTCCCTGGTTCTGGCGCCTCCAGCCGTCGGGGCAGCTGGTGTCGCCCCGGCCTGCCCGGCTCCACCGCTTCTGGGAGGGGCTACCGGCCCAGGTGAAGGTCATTCAGGCGGCCTACGCCCGGCACCCGGACGGCAGAATCCTCCTCTTTAGCGGTCAGTGGGGTCCGGGTTTGTGGGGTACGGGCTAGCGCCGGGCATGCGCAGCGCGCCTCACCCGCCCCGCGCCCCGCCCGCAGGCCCGCAGTTCTGGTCGTTCCAGGACCGGCTGCTAGAGGGCGCCGCGCGGCCGCTCACCGAGCTGGGGCTGCCCCCCGGGGCGGAGGTGGACGCCGTGTTCTCCTGGCCGCTCAACGGGAAGACCTACCTGATCCGGGGGCGGCAGTACTGGCGGTACGACGAGGCGGCGGCGCGCCCGGACCCCGGCTACCCGCGCGACCTGAGCCTCTGGGAGGGCGCGCCGCTGGCCCCCGACGATGTCACCGTCAGCAACACGGGTGGGAGAGCTCGTGCTCCCGGGGGACCGGGCGATGGGGGGCCAGGGGCCGTGGGGTGCTGGGGCCTGCAGAGCCCGGGGTGGGGGGAGAAGCGGTGCCGAGAGAGGGGTTTGGAGGGTGGGCAGGCGTGGACCAGTCCCTCAAACATCTCCTCCCTCCCCGCAGGTGACACCTACTTCTTCAAGGGCGTCCACTACTGGCGCTTCCCCAAGGGCAGCATCAAAGCCGAGCCAGACTCCCCCCAACCCATGGGTCCCAAGTTCCTGGACTGCCCCGCCCCCAGTGTGGGCCCTCGGACCCCCAGACCCCCCAGAGCGACCCTTAAGCCGGGAGGAGACTGCGACTGTCAGTGCGAGATCAGTCAGGCTGCAGGGCGGCCTTCGGTGCTCCTCCTGCCTCTTCTATCCCTGCTGGTGGGGGGCCTGGCCTCCCCCTGAAGGGGACCTGCGGCTGCCTCGAAGGGACCGGATCGCCCACGGGGTCCCCGCGGGTTGTGGCTGTGGGAAGTCTGCCCTAGGGGCGGGGCTCAGCCAGGATGCAGCTGGGGATGCCGGTGGAGCTAAGTCCAGGAGGCCGGAAACACAGGGCCGGCCCTGGCACTGAACACCCCTGTGTGCAGCCAACTGGGCCTTCCTCCTCTGCCCCTGGCCATGACCCCGCAGGACTCTGATTTTCCCGGAACACCTGGCCTTTCCCGGAGCTCAGGCGGCTGAATTCCTGCAGCCCTGGCCCCGCCTGCCAACAGCAGCTGTCCCAAGTGCTTGGTTCTTTACAGGACAACCCCACTCCCCCTTGCTGAGCAGGCTCTCCAGCCTCTGTCCCAGTCGAAGCACATTGGTGGGGTCCCAAACCCAGCTCTGAGACCACCCCTGAGTATGTGTCCCAAGTCCAGGGTGACATCTGTGGTTCACACGTGGGTGATGTTCCTGAGATGGCCCCTGTGGCCCATCCTTGGTTCTGGTCACCAAGCTGGTACCAGAACTGACTGCCTACATTCAGTAGGACACCCTCTTGCTCCTAAAACACCTCTCCCATCTCCACACCTGAGCCTCTGCCACCCCCTCCAGAACCCCTTGGCTTCCATCAGCTCGCTGCTGGTGGGAAGACAGTGGACTGGTCCCCTCTCAGTCTGGGGTCACTGCCTCCTCAATGCTCCTGGGTGACAAGTGGGTGGATCCTGGGCCACCTCAATGACCTCCCTCCCCACTGAATTCAGGATCTAAATGAGTGCCTCTACAACTCTGCTGCTGGAATCTTCCACACAGTATGACCCAGAAAGGGAGTTCTCTGGTGGTCCAGTGGTTAGAATCTGGTGCTCTCACTGTCATGGCCTGAGTTAAATTTCTAGTCCCAGAACTAAAATCCTTCAAGCCATTCAGTGTGGTCCAAGAAAAAGAATGACCTAGGGAACTTTAGAGATGCAGATTCCTTGTCTTCACTGTGAATACTCACTCTGCCTCTGAGGCCAGGAATCTGCATTTGAACAAACTGGGTTGGTTGATGTGGGAGTGGCCCCGATCTGCAAGGGACCAGGGCCAGCAGCTGCTATCTCTGGTCTCCGTCTTCCGACTTATGTGTCCCCACCATACTTTCCACCCAGGGGCCAACCTCTTCCTGTGTTTACAGAGCCCAGCTCATGGCCTGGGTGAGAGAGGTTCACCCCCATGGGTGGAGTCACATACCCACCATTTCTTAATGTGTCACCCAGCCTCAGCGGGCCCACAGTGTTGCCAAGAGTTGACCCAGTGGGCATGGAGCCCACCGTGGTCACGACCAGGCCAGAAGGAGGATGACAGCCAGGTGTCTTCAACCAGCCAGGGACCTGGGAATTCAAAGGCATGAGAAACCCTCTGGGCCTCTGTTAGGACCCTTTCTAAGTATGAGGAGATGGAAACTTGTATTTGAAAAGCTTGTCAGCCCCAAAGCAGGACAATAAAATAGGAGAGAAAACCCTTCATTTCCTCGGAGCAGTGATGGAGCCAGGCTGAAGTTTGGTGGCAGGAACATGACAGACCCGAATCACTGTTTTACCGAAGAGGCTGGAATCCAGCATTGATGGGGGACAGGGTGGCTGAGAATGAGCTGGAGGAGCAACCAAAAGTTGGTTGCAGGGGCCCAGAGAGGGATGTCCTGTGAGACATTTGAGGCTCTCACGGCGACAATGGACACTTCTCCAGCCTCTCAGACTTCATGAAGTCAGCTTCACAAAAATGCCACATCACATTGAATTATGTTATTTAAAGAATGGGTAATGAGACAAATTATTAAAATAGAAACACTTAAAACTAGTATTTCAAAGGGCAACACTGGAAAAGTAAAAAAGACAACCCACAGAATGGGGACAAAAAATTGCAAATGATATATCTGGTAAAGGCATGGAGCCAGAAAACTTGTACCACCTTTGTGTGTGTGCGTGCATGTTCAGTGCTGTCTCCATGGCTCCATAGACTCTAGCCCTCCAGGCTTCTCTGTCCATGGGGTTTTCCAGGCAAGAATATTGGAGTGGGTTGCCATGTCGTCCTCCCAAGGATGTTCCCTGACCCACAGTTTGAACCTGGATCTCTTTCATTGCAGGCATATTCTTTACCACTGAGCTACCAGGAAAGCCTCCAGAAATAGTCTAGTGGTACCTCAAAAAGTTAAAAACAGACTTAGGGATTGCCTGCTGGTGGGCCCTGGAGGATGATGGCTTAGGGGTGCAGGATGGTTTCTTGAGATGATAAAAGTGTTCTGAAATTGGTGGTGATGGTTGAGTAGTACTGTGCTTTAAAGTACGCACTTTCCTGGGTGAATTGTATGATATATGAATTACATCTCACTAAAACTCTGTTAAGAAAAGGGTTCAGTCCACAGTGAGACATGACATGCCTTTCAGGAGGTGGCCTTCCTGAGACAGATGTGGAGGTGCCCAGTGTCGCATCTCAGGGAGCCAGATCACCGGAGATAAGACCTGGAAATGAGATGTGCAGCTGAAGCAAAGTGAAAGCCATTCAGCTGTGTCTGACTCTGTGACCCCATGGACGATGCAGTCTGGAATTCTCCGGGCCATGATACTAGAGTGGGTTCCTTTCTCTAGGGGGATCTTCCCGAACCAGGGTTTGAACCCAAGTCTCCTGCACTGCTGGTGGGTTCTCTGCCCTCTGAGCCACCAGGGAAGCTTGCAGCTGAAGCAAGAGTGGCTCTATTGTCTCCCTTCCGCCCTGGAGTTCTGAGCTGGCTCCTGGGTGTGGGAAGGGAGTTTCAGCAACTGAACGGGCTCCTAAGGGGCAGGGGATGCAGCTGGGGTCTAGTGGATCCAAGAGAGACTTTCCCTGAGGAGCGGGATTCTTAGGTGGTCCCCATGGGGTGCCCACGGGTGGCCCATCAGGAGGTCGGTTCCTCTTCAAGGATATTAGACACTGAATCGTGTTGCCCTAAATTCACAGTGAGGTTCTAACCACCAGCACCTGGGTCTTTGCAGGGAATCAAGTTAGCATGAGGTCCTTAGGGTGGGCCCTGATCCCTTATGACTGGTGACCTTATGAAAATGAGGAATTAGGAGACAGATACTTGTCTAGGGAGGGCGCCATGTAGACCTAGAGATGCCGTCTACACGCCTAGGAGAGAGGCCTGGAACACATGCTTCCCGCAGGGCTCTGAGAGCAACCACTACCCGCTGACGCCTTGACTTCAACTTCTAGGCCCCACTGTGAGAGGAAACGTGTGCTGCTGAGACCCGGGTCTGTGGCTCTTTGTTATGGCGGCCCTGGGTCTCTCAGACAGATGCAGGCCATGGCTGTGAGGGGCTGTGGTCTCAGGGGAAGGTGGGCCAGGCTGTGAGACACAAGCCCCGTGGTGCTGGCCAGGGCCATAGAGACCCCTGTCATGGTAACTGAGGACTGGGGGCCCGAGCAGGGCTCAGGAGACCCTGTTCAGCGGGGTCCAGATGGTCAGCAAGGCTCCTTCAGCCCTTCTGAGGGACACATCCTGTGTGTCAGGCACACGGGCCCGGCCCCTGCCCTGGATGCTGGGGCCCGTGGGAGAGTCTCCACCTCAAGGCCCTTGCAGGTCCTGTGACTTCCTGAGGGCAGGGGGGCTACAGAAGCTTCTCAGGATGTGGAGTGGGGTGCAGTCTGTTCCAGGGCCCTGGTTGGCTCCTCCCGAAGCTTCCTCAAACTATCGTCCCAAGTCTGGGCTTTCCCCTGTCCCTCCTTGCGCTCGAGCTGGTCGGGGGAGGACACCGCCCAAGCTGGGCTCCCCGGACCCTGAGTGTAAGGGACACACCCTCACGCCCCGGCTCCTCAGACCTCTGGCTCCACACCTTCCCTTTCTTCTGACTCCTCCCCCACCCCCCCACCCCCCCACCCCTCTGTTTCTGCTTCTATTTCCGTTTCAGTTTCTGTCTCACTCACAGCTGACCCTGCCCCCTCCCCCGGCAGGGCTCCACCCTCAACGCCCCTCCCCCGCCGGCTCTTAAGTCGCTGGTGCTCAGCGGGCAGCGGGGCAGTGCTCAGCTGGAGCTCTGGCTGCAGGATCTCAGGTGAGGGGCTCTGGGGAGCCGGCATGGGGGTGGGGGAGACCTGCAGGCGGAGGGCCCTCCAGGGTGGTGGGTGAACCCGCTTCTCTGAAGCACTTTTCCTCACACTCTTCCTCCACCAGGTAGAGGACCCTAAGCCACCATGTGTTTCCAAAAGGTGAGTGAGGAGATGAGGGAAGAGTGGGCCTGGAGTCTCATCTGCCGCCTGTCCCCTTTCCCACCAGCTCAGCCCCAGCCCTGCTGAGTGCTCTGCGCACAGCATGGTCGAACACCCTGCTGTCACCATCCTGAAATTCTGGATAATTGTTGACAAACACGCTACAGTTTCCTGTTGCTCTGAGCCCTCTCCTTATGTATCAGGTCCTGGCTGTGGGACTGGGGCTCCTGCTGGGAGGTCGGTTTGCGGGGCAGCTCAGTGTGGGGTCCTCTGTTGGGACCAAGGAAGGAGCGATGGGCCAGGGAGTGAGAGCAGGAATTAGAGTAGTCATGCTCATGGGGGAGCCGTCCTCGGGCTCCTTCTAATGCTTATTCCTGTGTATTGAATTTCTTTTGTCTCTGAGGGATCTTTGTTGCAGCGTTTGGGGTCTAGTTCGCTGGCTAGGGGTCAAACCGAACCCCCTACACTGAGTGCTGGGAACCTTGGCCCCTGGACCACCAGGGAAGACCACCACCCTCACCCCCATCCTTTCTACAGGCTGGAAACCCCCGGCGGTCCAAGTGTTCCTGGAAACTGAAAGCATTTCTCTCAGGGCCTGGATCAGCAGCTGAAGCCACGCTGAGCTCAGAGTCTATTCTTTCCCTTTGGGGAGCCCTCTGCCCTCTGTACCAATCCCCCATCTCAATTCTGAGCGTGATGAGATGCTCAGGGGCTCTGGGCCATGGAACACCGGGATCTGGGAGTGGTCATCGCGGGGTGAGCCAGGCTGAGCGCTCAGGCCTAGCGAGAGGACAATGCGGGCAGCAGAGTGTCCCCACGGACCCGTGAGGTGTTCCCTTGCCCAGTCGTGTGTGATGCTGGGCTGACCGGATGGGCCCCTGGGACACAGGGTGTGCAGATGGGACCCCTGCACACGCTGTGAGCCGCACTGACCACCCAGGGCCAGGAGGGCAGTGTGGATGCGCCAGATTCCCGCCATTATGTGGAGTCTCCGGAGGGGTCTGTGGGGTGCCGCCCACCTCCGAAATGGAGTCAAGTGTCTGGAGGGGAAGGGGCTGGGGGCCGGGGATCTGCAGGGTCAGAGGTCGGGAAGATTGGCCACAGGGCCACTGTCACCGTCAGCGCCTCAGACAGGAGAGGTCAGCGCCAGTTCCTCCCTGGTCAGCTCTCAGCGGGACCAAGAAGCGCTGGGCATCTGGGAACCAGGTTGACCCGCCTACTCCAGGGCAAGGGTCCTCCTTGGGGGTGTGTGTGTGTGTGTGTGTGTGCGCGTGTGTAAAACAGGTCTGGGTGGTTACAAGGTCAGAAGCCCGCGTTTCACTGTTACCTCCACAGGGAGCCCCACGTAACCTGGCTTCTCTGAAGGCCAACATGGTAAGAGGCTCATCCCCACGTATAGCTGGGGGCTTGGGAGGCCTGGGTTCTGCTGGGTGAAGCCGAGAACATTCTGGCCCACTTGGGACCCAGCAAGGAGAAGAACAGAGCTTCTTTTATTCAAGTCTGTCTCTGTTCACAGCACAGAGTTGTGGATGATTTCTGTGATGCAATGGGAAACGAACCAGAAGAAGCACAGGTGGGCCAGTGCGCCCCAACCCCCACCCTGCCCAGTGTGAGGGAGGTGGGGTGGGTTCACGGTCACAGTGATGAGGGTCACAGCTCAGTGCCCAGTCCTTACACTGCACAAACGCACACCTCTGTGGCAGGTGAGTGCGCAGGGAGGGGATACGGAGGCCCAGGAATGCTGAGCGAGGGGTCCAGACCACAGGGTGACGAGGGCAGGGCAGGGCAGGGATGCCAGAGCATGACCCCCAGGTTGAGGGTTAGTTATTGGGGTGACTGGGCAGAGATGAGAACTAGCTGGGGCTTGGGGTTCAGGGTGAAAGTGAGAGAGGGTGGGGGTGTTTTAAACAGTGTTTTTTTCCCAACAGATGCAGACAGGCCTAGCAGAGATGGAGGTGAGTTTGAACCTTGCCCCCTGCTAAGGGTAGTCCTCAGAGTTGGATCAGCCAGGGTATGGGGTCTGGGGCCCTGGCTCCCTTCAGACTCACCTGGATGCATGGGAGGCCACAGTGGGGACCACTGACCTCAGCAGCGAGGCAGGAGTGCAGACTGTACACTTCCTCTCCCCAGGAGAAATGCAGCAATTACATCTGTGAATTCATAGACGATCACATTCAAGAGACCCTTCCAGTGAGTTGGAGCCACTGTCCCAGCGCCTTCCTTCCCTCCCCACTGGTCTCTCTCCTTGGTGCTGCCACGTGTGCACAGAGCTCCCTGGAGAGGGGGATGGGGGGGCCCCTGAAATCTCAGGTGGTGCAGCCTTGCGGGCATCAGCCTCCCCACACAGCGCACGGTGGCCAGAGCCCTGGACTCAGCTTCCTGCCTATGAGTCCCGTGGGCCGGGTGCTGGGTTCAGAGGCCAACCACCTACAGGCAGGTACAACCAAGCACCAGGGTTCATTCTTTGAGGAGAACCCAGGGGCGAGGCCCAGTCTCTGGGAGAAGTGTTCGCGTCTGCGGAGCTGTTGGCCAGAAGGCAGGCAGTTTGCATTCATGGGCTTCTGAGTCCCAGCATCTCCCAAGGGCTGGGAGGCCTCAGTCAGGTCAGGACCAAGGTCTGCCCCGCCCAGGGTGGGCCCCTGAACAGCCCCCCATCCCTGCAGGAATCCCTGCAAGAGTCCAGTCCCTTGCTTCAGGAGGCACGGCAAGAAATACGCCGCAGAATCCAGAGACCCTCAGTCTCTGCCTGTCTGGAGGTCCAGAATCCGGAAGAGAGCATCTGGGCCAGAGCCCTGCGGGGGTTCCTGAACATTCTGCAGGGTTTCCTGCAGGGATGTCAGGATGTGCTCACCTGGCTGTGGCAGAAGACAGTGGCCTTCCTAGAGGCCATCTGCAGTGTGGTGAAGACCGTCTGTGGAGTGCTGATGGATTTCTGCTCCGCTGTGGGGCAGCTCTTCTGCAAAACCCTCATCCAGGTCTAGGAGCCTCATGTGGTTCTGGAGGAGCCCCACCTCATCCTGAAGGCCTTGCACATTCCCCTACCCGGAAACCATCTTCTGAAGCGACCTTTGCCTTCCTGCTCACCCTTGACCCATCCTTTAACTGCCCCCACCTCCTGTCCTGCAGGGACAACACCACCACATCAGGCCAGGTTTTCCTTCTCCAGGTCTGACCTGTCTGTCAGGGAGGGGGATGCTCTGCCTACCTAGGGATGTGGGAGAGGCTTGGAAGCCAGGAGGCCCCAAGGACCAAGGTGCCTGCCGTGGGTCAGCATCCCTCAGTGTCTCTGCCTGTTGCTCCAGACCCTGTCAGATGGGGCGATGAGCTTCTGATTCTCAGCGAGGGTGACCCCTGAGGGCCGGCTGTGGGTCTAGCAGGAGGAGGCAGTGGTGGGCCCTGACCCTGACGTTAGTATCTTAGTGCCCTCATCATCCTAAGGGACCCAGCCTGCTGTCAGCTCAGGCCCCAGCGGGCCAGGAGACCTGGAGGAAGGCTCTCCCTGTCTCCTGGACCTGCCCCTTCCTATCTGAGGAGGACAGCAGCCTGTCTGGGAGTTCCTCGTGGCAGAGCCCCATTCCGGCCACACCCTTCCCCCTTCACTTCCAGGGGGTCCCTCTGACAGGCCTGACACTGGCCGGAGTTCCCTCCTGCAAGGAGCCGCCCACTGCCAGGCCCTGAGCAGCCTTGACTTCCTGGCCCTGTCCTTGCCTCACCTCCCCATCAGTATACAAGTCTTGCAGACTTTCCCCTGCATTCTCCAGCAACCCTGTGCTAAACCTCCACCTGACTATTTCTTTTTTTTCTTTTTACATAATGACCTTACTTCTGATATACTACTTCTCACGACGGAGATGTTACTTTGTTGATATAAGTAGTAAGGTTTTTTATGTTTAACATTAAATTTCTTCCCCGTTTCAACGTCAATATGAGTTTTTTTTTATTGTTGTTGTTTTTAGATTAAATCTTTTCTCCAGTTCAATGTAAGTTACATGAAATGCATTTGCTAAACATTTTCCCTCCCAAAGAAATGTTTTAGTTTTTGACCAATGATATTTGATATGTGCATGTACAATATAAACTCGGGAGATAACAGAACAAAATCCAATAAAAATATGGAGCAAAGCATCCTCCATGGTGCAGGAGGGAGTGATTTTAATGGAATGGTGTAATTTCCTAGGATTCTGGGCATAAGTTTCTTTCTTCCTATGGAGAATTCTGAAACAATGGAAGGACTGATGCTAAAGCTAAAACTCCAATACTTTGGCCACCTCATGCAAAGAGCTGACTCATTGGAAAAGACTCTGATGCTGGGAGGGATTAGGGGCAGGAGGAGAAGGAGACGACAGAGAATGAGATGGCTGGATGGCATCACCGACTCGATGGACATGAGTTTGAGTGAGCTCCGGGAGTTGGTGATGGACAGGGAGGCCTGGCGTGCTATGATTCATGGGGTTGCAAGAGTCGGACACGACTGAGCGACTGAAGTGAACTGAACTATCAGACATCTCACTTCTTTGACCTTTTAACTAGCACATGTAAATTATAGACAGGAGTTTTCACTGGGTTATTTGTTGTAAAAAAAAGACGTTTTATACTCCATGTAGCATAGGGTATCCTTTTGAAACCGTTAGGTGGTATTTCATGGGATCCCAGGAACTCTGGTCCTTTATGTCTCAGCTCAGAAGGAATTCACCAAGAGGCAAAAGGAGCCTGGCAGTCTACAGTCCATTGGGTGGCACAGAGTCGGACACACTGAGTAACCAATGCTCTCACTGACCTGTCAGACCCCGTCTAATCAGCAGGACACTGCTCTGCCTCACCTCGCCTGCACAATAGTCCTGGGCTGCTGGCCAAGCTCCTCTCCCACCAGGGTCTCTGCACATGCTGCTCCTTTTGCCTGGGAGGCCCTCCTTTTTCTTCTGGGGCAGCCCTGGCCCTCCATTTCAAGCCAGGTCCCCTCAGTGCCCTACCATGTTCCCTGGCACATGGGTGGGCTCAAGAAATAGTAATGCCTTGATATGCTGTGTGTGCGGTCGCTCAGTCATGTTCAACTCTGCAGCCCCATGGACTGTGACCCACCAGGTCCCTCTGTCCATGGGATTTCCCAGGCAAGGATTCTGGAGTGGAGTGTCATTTCCTTCTCCAAGGGATCTTCTGTGCCCAGGGATTGAACCCAGGGCTCTTGCATCTCCTTCATCAGCAGTCAGGCCCTTTACCACTAGTGCCGCCCATGCTGTGGGTTCTCCCAGTTCCTCAGTCTCTTAGATGGCCTATCTTTTCTCCTGGAAACGTTCTTCCCAGGAGTCTTCAACCTAAACCTGTGACATGTGGGGACTCCCGTAGCCCTGTCTTCCTCCCAACACCTAAACGACTGACCCTCCCAGCCTCAGGCTCAGAGGTTTCCCTTCCAGCTGTGCCCAAGAAATACCGCTACTTTCCAAATCCAGTTGCCCTTCAAGGATATCAGAAGTCGCAGTCGCACTGTGTCCCCAAATTCCTATGCTGAAGTCCTCTGAATGCCACGTCATCTGGAGGTGGTCTTTACAAGGAATCAAGATAAATGAGGTCTTTAGGGTGGGCCCTAATCCATTATGACTGGTGACCTTATGAAAATGGGGGATTAGGAGACTCATACATGTCTGGAGAGGATGCCGTGTGGACGTGGAGATGGCTATCTACAAGCCTAGGAGAGGCCTGGAACACAGGCTTCCCTCAGGGTTCTCAGAGGAACCATACCTGCTGACACCTTGACTTGAACTTCTAGTCTCCACTGTGAGAGAATAAATGTGTGTTGTTGATACACAGGTCTGTGGTTCTTTGTTATGGTGGCACTGGGCCTGGAAGACATACGAGAAGGCCACAGAGGTGCTGGGCTGTGATAGGCTGTTGCCCAGCAAGGACACTGGCCAGGCTGTGAGCGACAAGCCCTGTGGGGCAGGCCAGGGCAGGGAGACACCTGCCACTTTGCTTTGGATCAAGGGGCCCCCAGAGGGCTCAGCATCCAGATAGTCTCCATTCCCTCTTGAAGGTCCCAGTCTGTGTGCCAGGCAGCCCAGGCCCCTCCTGTCAATAACTGTGCCACGCTGTCTGGGTCTTTAGGGACGGGCCCCACTGCCCACCCCCGGGACGCTGAACCCCAGCCTGGCTCTCTGGGCCCTCTGTGTTGTTTCTCACCCTGCCCTGCTTCTGTGAACTTCAAGCAACCCACATTGCTGGGGACCCCACATTAGCTCTGAGACCACCGCTGATCACCATATCCCAAGTCCTGGGTGACGTCACTGGTCACACATAGATGATGCTCCACAGTCGGCCCCCATGCACCTTCTTTCCGGTCAGCACACTCAACCAGAACTGCCCACTTTCAGTGGGATACTCTCCTGCACCTGAAACACCTCTCCGCTCCTCCGCACGTGAGCCTCTGCCACCCTCTCGGGAACTGCTTGGCACCCATCAGCTCATGCTGGTGGGAAGACAGTGGACTGGTCCCCTCTCAGTCTGGAGTCACTGCTTCCTCAACGTCCCTGGGTGATGAGTGGGTGGAACCTGAACCACCTCGTTGACTGCCCCCACCCCAGACTTATCACAGAATTCAGGATCTAAAATCCAGTGCCTCTGCAAATCTCTTCTGGGATATTCCACACAGTATGACCCAAGAAGGGAGTTGCCTGGTGGTCCACTGTTTAGAATCAGTTGCTTTCACTGTCATGGCCTGAGTTAAATTTCTAGTCTCAGAACTAAGATCCCTCAAGTCTCTTGATCTTGCCAAAAAAAAAAAGAGAGAGAGAGAGAGAATGACCGTGGAAACTTAAAATGCAGATTCCATGTCCTCACTCTGAATTGACACTGGGGTCTGGGGACAGGAATCTGCATTTGAACAATCTGGGTGGTGGGGGTGGGGAGTGGTCTTCCTGGGCAAGGGAGCTGGGCCAGCAGCTGCATCTCTTTGTCTTGTGGCTTTTCTGTGTCTCTGCCAAGTTCTCTAACCTCTTCCTGTGTTTACAGAGCCCAGCTCATGGCCTGGGTGAGAGTCATACCCTCCCCATGGGTGGAGTCACATACCCACCATTTCTTAATGTGTCACCCAGCCTCAGCGGGCCCACAGTGTTGCCAAGAGTTGACCCAGTGGGCATGAAGCCCACCGTGATCACGACCAGGCCAGAAGGAGGATGACAGCCAGATGTCTTCAACCAGCCAGGGACCTGGGAATTCAAAGACACCAGAAGCCATCTGGGCCTCTGTCAGGATCCTTTCTAAGTATGAGGAGGAGGAAACTTATATTCAGAAAGCTTGTCAGCCCCAAAGCAGGGCAATAAAAATAACAGGAGAGAAAACCCTTCATTTCCTCGGAGCAGTGATGGAGCCAGGCTGAAGTTTGGTGGCAGGAACTTGACAGACCCGAATCACTGTTTTACAGAAGTGGCTGGAATCCAGCATTGATGGGGGACAGGGTGGCTGAGAATGAGCTTGGGAAGCAACCAAAAGTTGGTTGGAGGGGCCCAAAGAGGGATGTCCCATGTGACATTTGAGGTTCCTTTCACTGCGACAATGGACACTTCTCCAGCCTCTCAGACTTCATGAAGTCTGCTTCACAAAAATGCCACATCACACTGAATTATGTTATTTAAAGAATAGTACAGCTCTAGGAGTTGGTGATGGACAGGGAAGCCTGGCATGCTGCAGCCCATGGGGTTGCAAAGAGTCAGACTTGACTGAGTGACTGAAATGAACCGAACAGACGCAAGATAAAAATGTAAAAGCTTCTGTGTTTCAAAGTATACCATCAGAAAAATGAAAAGACTCTGCAGAATGGGAGCAAAAATTTTGCAAACGATATACCTGATAAGGGATTGGTATCCAGAACATAAAACTCTCTTGACAACTTTTAATAAAAAGACAAAGAAGCCAGTTTAAAAAAAGTGCTGAGGATCAGTATATACATTTCTCCAAGAAATGTATAAAAGTGGTCCACAAACACATGAAGGGATGCTCAACATCATTCGTCTCTGTGGAACTGCAAATAAAAATAAGAGTAAAATACCACTTCATGCATACTAGGATGCCCAGAATGAAAAAGTTGTGCTACTAAGTGCTGATGAGGATGAAGAGAAATTAGAACTTTGATATGCTGCCTAGATAGCATATTAAAAAGCAGAGACATTACTTTGCCAACCAAGGTCCGTCTAGTCAAGGCTATGGTTTTTCCCATGGTCATGTATGGATGTGAGAGTTGGACTGTGAAGAAAGCTGATCGTCGAAGAATTGATGCTTTTGAACTGTGGTGTTGGAGAAGACTCTTGAGAGTCCCTTGGACTGCAAGGAGATCCAACCAGTCCATTCTAAACGAGATCAATCCTGGGTGTTCATTGGAAGGACTTATGCTAAAGCTGAAACTCTAATACCTTGGCCACCTCACGTGGCAAGTTGACTCACTGGAAAAGAGTCTGATGCTGGGAGCGATTGAGGGTAGGAGGAGATGGGGACGGCAGAGAATGAGATGGCTGGATGGCATCACCGACTCGATGGACATGAGTTTGAGTGAACTCCGGGAGTTGGTGATGGACAGGGAGGCCTGGTGTGCTGTGGTTCATGGGCTCGCTAAGAGTCGGACACGAACTGAGCGACTGAACTGAACTGAACTGAACTGATGCTGCTGCTGGCAATGTGAAGTGGTTTTATGATCTTGGGAAATAGTCCAGTGGTACCTCAAAAGTTAAAAGCAGACTTAGGGGTTGCCTGGTAGTGGGGCCTGGAGGATGATGGCTTAGGGGTGCAGAATGGCTGCTTGAGGTTGTTCAGTTCAGTTCAGTTCAGTCACTCAGTCGTGTCCGACTCTTTGTGACCCCATGAATCACAGCACGCCAGGCCTCCCTGTCCATCACCACCTCCCGGAGTTCACTCAAACTCATGTCTATCGAGCTGGTGATGCCATCCAGCCATCTCATTCTCTGTCATTCCCGTTGTAAGGTCGGACCCTGGTGGCCTTCTTGGCTTCCCCTTCCCAGTGGCTGTCTTGTCTCCTTCTTCTCCTCTCCATCCCCCGCCAGAGGGAAAAAGTCCCGCCAAACCGCTGAGGAATTTCTGAAGTAATAACCCTCTGCAGAGATCTATCCCCCCTCTTCCTGACTCCAGAGTGACCAACCCGGTCTAGCTGACCACTCACAATCTCGCATTCCCGAGCTTTACCTTATCTTAGGCCGGTCCAGGTTATATGACACCACTTCCTGCCCCGAAGGCATAAAAATCGCACCCTGCCTTTGTTCGGGGCAGAACTCCTGGTGGCCATTTTTGCGGTCAGTGGGTTCTGCCCGGGAGCGCACTGCCAAATAAAGCCTGTTACTTTCCCTTGGTGTCTGGGTTATTTCCTTACAGCTTGAGACGCCTGTTTCCGCGACCTTACACCCGTCTCCTCCCGCCCCCATAGAATAGGAAACAGCAGTCCAGAATGGTGGTGGCTGAAATACAAGGAAGGGAAAAGCCCGCGAAAATAGAACAAAGGAAGGTCCGAGGACCAGAGTGAGGACCTCAGGTAGAAAAAACAGCACTCCAGGCTAGCCCAATTTACATAGGGCAGGCCCTTGGGGAGGAAAAGACATTTAAAAAGAGGAGCCAAAGGGCTGGGGGTCTCTCTCTCTCTCCCCCACGCGCTGGTGCGCTCCCCCACTCTCTCCTCTTTGTCTTTGGGTCGGCATGCCCTCACGCCTCGGGGATGGATTTTCCTGCTATTTTCTAAATAAAATAGAGCTGTAACACTGATCTGTCTGAGAGCTATAACACGGTCTGTCCAAGACCCAAGAGCTGTGCCACGCCAAGGGCTTGAATGTTTGTCACTCCAAATCTTTGTTGTGACGAGACAGAGCCGAGGAGCACACACTCGCCTGCAAGGTGATGTAAAGTGTTCTGAAATTGATTGTGGTGATGGTTGAATAGGTTTCTGCACTGAACTGGGCACTTTCCTGGGTGAATTGTATGGCATGTGAACTATATGTCAACTGAAGTTGTGAAGAAAACGGCTCAGTCCGCAATGAAACATAAAATGCCTTCAGATGATTGTACCCTGGAGAAAGGCATGGAGGGGCTGAGCACCCCATCTTAGGGGCCAGGTTTCTGGAAATGAGACCCGGAAATGTGACTTGCGGCTGAAACAGGGTCAGCTACCTGTCTCCCTCCTGCCCTGGAATTCATAGGAGGCTCAGGGAAGGATCTGGTCTTCCTGGGTGTGGAAAGGGGGTCTCAGACAATTGAATGGGCTCCAAAGGGGCAGAGGATGCCAGCTGGGGTCTGGTGAACCCAGGAGAGACTTTCCCTGAGGAGTGGGTTTTGTAGGTCTGTCCCTCTGGGGCCCACACTGATAGCCCCTTACAGAAACTGGCTTCTCCATAAGGGTATTAGAGGTTGACTTGTCTTCCCCCAAATTCCTATTGCTGAAATCCAAATTACCAGCACCTTGGAATGTCACCTTACCTGGAGGTGGGTCTTTACGGGGAATCAAGTTAAAATGAGGTTTTTAGGGTGGGCCCAATCCATTATGACTGGTGACCTTATGAAAATGGGGAATTAGGAGAAAGATATTTGCCTAGGGAGGGCGCCATGTAGACCTGGAGACAGCCGTCTATGCGCCTAGGAGAGAGGCCTGGGACACATGCTTCCCTCAGGGCTCTCAGAGGAACTAAACTGGGTGATGCCTTGATTTCTACCTCTAGGCTCCACTGCGCTGTGCGTGCTTAGTCGCTCAGTCATGTCTGACTCTTGGTGACACCATGATTGTAGCCCACCAGGATCCTCTATTCATGGGGATTCTCCAGGCAAGAATACAGGAGGGGGTTGCCATTCCCTTCTCCAGAGGATCTGCCCAACCCAGAAATTGAACCCAAGTCTCCTGTATAGGCGGGAGCCACTGACTGACTGCACCACCAGGGAACCCCAAGAACACTGGAGTGGGTAGCCTATCCCTTCTCAAAGGGGCTCTTCCCGACCCAGGAATCCAACCCGGGTCTCCTGCATTGCAAGCAGATTCTTTACCAGCTGAGCTACCAGGGAAGCTCCTATGGGTGGTTAGGGGTCCTCAACGGTCAACCCAACTTACCTGCAGGCAGGGTTAGTTTTTCAGTTTGAATTAATCAGCTGCTAGTGTTTTCAGTGTGAATTAGTTACCAACATTCCACAAGAACAAGTTTTCTGTATTAATGTAACATCTGAGATTTTAAGTTTCATTCAATTTTAATTAAACAGGCGAATACACTGGCGGATAATGTACTGAACACGGGGGTAGATTCAAGAGGAGAAATCACTCCAGGGTGAGACTCGTTGGCCTTGCCCACAGTTGGCTCTAATAGCTGTTTTTCCCTCACAACACACCCTGACACACACACACCCTGACACACACACACCCTGACACACACACCCCGACACACACACACCGACACACACACACCCTGACACACACACACTCCAGGGTGAGACTCGGCACACACACACACCCTGACACACACACACACCCTGACACACACACACACACACACCGACACACACACACAGTGAGCCTGGGCTCCACTGGGAGAGAACAAATATGTGTTGCTGAGACCCGGATCTGTGGCTGTTTGTTATGGCGGCCCTGAGTCTCTAAGAGAGATGCAAGGCCATGGCTGTGTTGGGCTGTGAGGGGCTGTGGTCTCAGGGGGAGATGGGCCAGGCTGTGAGAGTCAAGCCCTGTGGGGATGGCCAGGGCCAGGGAGACTCCTGCCACTGTAGCTTGGGATTGAGGGGCCCCCCATGGGGCTCAGGAGACCCTGGTCATTGGGGTCAGTTGGTCTGTAAGGCTCCTTTCAGAACCTCCTGGGTCCCATCCTGTGTGTCAGGCGCACAGGCCCTGCCCCTGCCCTGGATGCCGGGGCCCTGGGGAGAGTCTCCACCTCAGGGCCCTTGCAGGTCCTATGACTTCCTGAATGCAGGGTGGCTACAGAAGCTTCTCTGGATGTGGTGTGGGTTGCAGTCTGTTTGATGGTCCCTGTCGCCTTTCTCCATATCTTAACCCCCAGCCAGTTGACGTCCTTTTCTGGAGCTCCGCAAGCTTCCTCAATGTGCTGTCCCAAGTCTGGACTTTGCCCCGTCCCTCCCTGCCCTCAAGTTGACGGGTGGGGTTGAGGCCCTAGCTGGGCTCAGAGATCCCGTCCCAGCTCAGGGAGGAGGGGCCTGACCAGGGACCCTGAGTGTAAGGGACACGCCCTCACCTCCCTGGCCCCTCAGAACTCTGTCACCCCATCTTGCCTTCCTTCTGTCTTGGCCCTGCTCTGGTTCTATTTCTGTCACACACACAATCCCCCACCCCAGCCCACTTCCTCTGCTCTGCGAGGGTTCCACCCACCCCAGCCCGCTTCCTCTGCCCTTAAGTCACTGATTCTCAGGGGACGCTGAGTTTGGACTGCTCAGCAGTGGACTGCTAGGTGGGGCTCTGCCGCAGGGTGTCAGCTGAGGGGCTCCGGCGTGCTTGGGGTGAGGGAAGAGGGGAGACCTGCAGGCAGAACACGCTCCAGGGTGGTGGGCGAGCCTGCTTCTCCAGAACACTTTTCCTCACCCCCTTCCTCCCACTGCATTACAGGGGCAGCACCCTGGAGCAGCATGGCTTTTGCTAATGTGAGTGAGAGCAAGAGTTGGGGGAAGGTTGGGCTCTGAAGTTTCCTATTTCCCCTGTCCCCTCTCCCATCAGCCCATCCTCCACCCCTGCTGACTGGGCCACTTGCACTTGCCTCTGTCTCACCCTCCCTGGGCCAAAGTGGGGGACCCTCCGGGGAGACTTGGGCTTGAAGGCCTGTGACCCATGCAGTCGACAGGGTTCTCTGTCACAGCGATCTGGGGTTGGGGGGAGTGCTCCGCTGTCTCTAACCCGACATTCCGAGCAGTTACTGACACAGACCCTATACATGCCTGTTGCTCTGAGCCCTCTTTATTTGTTTTGGAGAATTCTCAGCTGGACTTCAGCTATTTATTTTCTCTCCATTTCTAAAAGGGTTTGTGCACAAAGATTTCTCTCTTTCTGTCTCATTCTCTCTCGCTCTTTTTAACTTTTAATTTTGTGTGGGAATAGAGACGATTAACAAGGTTGTGAAAGTTTCAGGTGAATAGTGAAGGGACTCAGTCATACATATACGTGTATCCATTCTCCCCCTAACTCCCCCCATCCTAGAGCCTGTTCCTAGCGGGTCCTGGCTCTGGGGCAGCATTCCCGCTGGAGGACAGGTATGGCAGCAGCTCTGTGGAGGTCCTAGTGGGCCGGTCTGGGCTGCAGAGGACTGAGGAGCCAGAGTCACGGGACAAAGGAGTCACTTTAGGAATTAGAGTCGACATTCTGGTGAGAGAGCTGCAAATGGAGGGTCTCCAGGGTCAGAGGAATCAGTCGTCTCTGGGGACCCTTTCTACAGCCTGGAAACCCGGGGGTAGAGGCGTGCGGTGTTTTTCTGGAAACTGAAAGCATTTCTCTCAGGGCCTGGATCAGCAGCTGAAACCACGCTGAGCTCAGTCTATTCTTTCCCTTTGGGGAGCCCTCCACCCTCTGTACCAATCCCCTACCTCAATTCTGAGCGTGATGAGATGCTCAGGGGCTCTGGGCCTTGGAACACTGGGATCTGGGAGTGGTCATCGCGGGGTGAGCCAGGCTGAGCGCTCAGGTCCAGCGAGAGGATGATGCGGGCAGCAGAGTGTCCCCACGGACCCGTGAGGTGTTTCCTTGCCTAGTCGTGTGTGATGCTGGGCTGACTGGATGGGCCCCTGGGACACAGGGTGTGCAGATGGGAGCCCTGCATGCGCTGTGAGCCTCACTGACCACCCAGGCCAGGAGGGCAGCGTGGACGCGCCAGATTCCCACCATTAGGCAGTCTCTCAGGGGGTTGGTGGGGCGCCTCCCACCTCCGAGATGGAGTCAAGTGTCTGGAGGGGAAGGGGCTGGGGGCCGGGGGTCTGCAGGGTCAGAGGTCGGGAAGACTGGCCACAGGGCCACTGTCACCGTCAGCGCCTCAGACAGGAGAGGTCAGCACCAGTTCCTCCCTGGTCAGCTCTCAGCGGGACCAAGAAGTGCTGGGCATCTGGGAACCAGGTTGACCCGCCTACTCCAGGGCAAGGGTCCTCCCTGGGGGTGTGTGAGTGTGTGACGGGTCTGCAACGGTTGCTAGGGTCTCATCAACGCTGGTGTTAGTGTCATCTCCACAGGACTTCGACGATGTCATCAATTCCCTCAAAGCCAAAATGGTAAGAAGTTCATCCCCATGTATGGTTGGGGGAATGGGGAGGCTGGGTGAAACTGAGGATGTTCTGGCCCGCCTGGGACCCAGGAGGGAAAGATCCAGGCCTCTTTGTCCCAACTCTGTCTCTCGTCACAGTACAAACTTGTCGACAGCTTCTTTGAAAACCTTTGAAGGAAATCTAAAGAAGAGGTGGGTCAGTGCACTCCCCCATCTCCAGTTTAAGTGGAGTGGGGTGGCTTTGTTGCAGGAAGGGGGACCTTTTCCAGCACCTGAGAGTGGGCTCTTGTCTAACACTCAGAAATGAATTCTTTGAGGAGACAAAGGCAGAGAGTTGATTGAGAAGGGGCACCCGGGCGGAGAGCAGGAGGGTGAGGGAAGCCGGGAGGACTGCTCTGCCTGCTGGCTCGCAGTCCTGGGCTTCATGGTGATGGGATTAGTTTCTGGGTTGTCTTTGGCCAGTTGTTCTGACTTGGGGTCCTTCCTGATGGTGCATGCCTTGCTCAGCCAAGATGGATGCCAGCGAGAAGGATTCTGGGAGGTGGTCAGACACGTCACGTCTCCTTTTGACCTTTTCCCAGCTCTTCCAGTTACTGGTGGCTTGTTAGTTCCCTGTTCCTCACTAGGACCTCCTTTCCTAAAATTATTCATGCAGATGGTTACGGTGGTGGCTGGCCAGGGTGGACAGTTTCAGTCAGTGTGTTTCCCCTAACAATTTCATGATGATGGTGATGATGAAGGTGATAGCTCAGGGCCCGGTCCTTATACCGCCCAAAATTCACCTGTGTATCCAGTGTACCCACTGACCGCACAGGTAGGGGATTCGGAGGCCCAGGGCTGCTGGGGGAGGTGTGCAAGTCACAGGATAGTGTGAAGATGCCTGGTCCATACCCACTGGGGGAAGAGGGGACACCAGTGTGCACAGACTCGGGCTTGAGATTGAGACTCAAAGTGAGAGAGGGTGGGGGAATTTTAAACTGAGTGATATTTTCCCAATAGGTGTGCTCGGATTTTATTGTATTGGAGGTGAGTTTGGGTCTGCCCTTCCCCTGAAGTTGAGTCCCCAGGGTTGGGATCAGCCAGGGTACTGGGTCTGGATGTCTGTCTTCCTTCTGACTCTCCTGGACCCACGGGAGGCCCAATGGGGATCACAGAACTCAGCTGCAAGCCACATGGGCAGTCTCCACATTTTCTTTCCCCAGAGCACATGCAGTGCAGATATGGCTGACGCCGTGGATGCTCAAGTTAACAACAACTCTGTGAGTCTGAGCTGACACCTCAGCCCCTCTTGATTCCCTTCCCCACTGGTCTGTCTTGTCATTGGTCCTGCCACAAGTGCACAGAGCTCCCCGGAGTGGGGGGTGGGGGGCCCTGAGAGGTCCAGAAGGGCAGCCTTGGGGCATCAGCCTTCCCACTCAGTGCACAGTGACCAGAGCCTGCCTTCAGTTCCCTGCCTAAGAGCTCTGCAGGCCTTGTGCTGGGTTCAGAGGTCAGTCCATCCTCAGGTACAATAAAGCACCAGGGTTTATTTCTCGAGGAGAACCAAGGATCCAGGCTAAGGTTTTGGGAAAAGTCCTCGTGTCTGTGGAGCTGTTGTTAGGAAGGCAGGCAGTTTTCATTCATGGGCTTCTGGGTCCCAGAGTCTCCTAAAGGCTGGGAGGCCTCGGCTCAGTCAGGACATTGCCCCAGACATATACCTGAACAGCCTCCCATCCCTGCAGGAATCCACTCCCTTGCTTCATGAAACACAGCAAGAGTTTCGTCACAGAGTCTGTGAACCCTCTGGCTCCTACAGTCTCCCATCTGGTTCCTACAGTCCCCCAGGCCCGAACCAGCCCTTTGACTCCTCCACTTCAAGGTACGACTTGAGCTATTTAAAGAGCTCCTGCAGCGACTGCTGCAGAAGTTTTGGAAAGCCCTGGACTGGCTTCAGCAGAGAGCGGCTACCTGCCTGCGGGGCTTGCACAAAGCCGCTGAGGCCATCTGGAGAGTGTTGAAGGGTTTTTGCTCTTCTCTGGGGCAGCTCTTCAAGAGCCTCATCTAGGTCTGCTGCTGCTGCTGCTGCTAAGTCACTTCAGTCGTGCCCGACTCTGTGCGACCCCATAAACGGCAGCCCACCGGGCTCCTCCGTCCCTGGGATTCTCCAGGCAAGAACACTGGAGTGGGTTGCCATTTCCTTCTAGCCCCAATTCTAGAAGCTTGGCCTCATCTAGAAGCCTCAATTTTCCCTTCTCTCAGGGCATCTTCTGTTGCACCCTTTACCCTCCTGCTCACCCTCGCAGCCTGCCTCACCTCCTCCCCTTCAGGGAGGGCACTGCTCAGCCCATCTGACTCTCCCTGCCTGGATTTTCCAGCACCAGGTCTGACCTGCCTGTCGCTGTAGTGCTGATGTCCTAATAAAAGTCGATTATTGACACAAATGGAGTGTCTGTGGGGATGGGAGGCTGGGGGTCCGATGGCAGAGGTGGTGGGTCAGATGGACCCAGTTGGGGGTCCTGGTGCTGGGTGAACAAGCACAAGCCACTGGACTCTCTAACCTGTAACTGGGAATGAAGGAGGAAACAGAACAGGCTCCATCTTGAAAGCAGGACTCCATCTTGGGCCAGACTGTGGACTTTGAGCTACATGCCCAATATCTATGGAAACAACATACCAACTGGAAAACCAGATACCTGCCTCCCCCATGGAAGAGCCCAAGGGCTCATACCTAGACTCTCTGTTGCCTAAAAGAATACCCTAATTATCTGTGTAACTAATAGAATCATAAATTCTATTATGCTTATTGGGATATGATCACAGGCCTATTGATAATCGTCCACTGTTAACTACCTAGGCTTAAGGCATACGGGTTTAAAGCGTATGAATCACAGGTTAACTTTGATTGTATCTTTCTTTTCCTTTGTTCAGACTAGTTTCAAGGAATTTGGGGAGGTGGGTTTGAGCGCGTACACTTAGGGTATATAAGGTTTTCACAAAAACTGGTCGGGGTCTTGGCTAAGGGGAGACTCTGCCTTGGGCCTGCCGCTGTAATAAGCTGCACTCCACTATCTGCATTGTCCTTCTGAGTGAGTTTGTTTCCCGGACTGCGTGGCTACAACAGGAACGCTGGTCACGGACTGACTGGTGGGGAGGACTGGACCACCACACTCCTAGGACACAGGGAGCTTGGGGGAGGGGCTTTGACCCTCTTGTCTTCTCCTGACCTCTCTCTCCTGGCCTTCAGTACCCCAGCTGGGGCCTCGGAAGCTCTTCCAAGATCAGAGCCCGAGGGGCCAGGGGAGGGGGAGGGAGGGTACCCAAACCTGGGCCAGGAGGGAAAGCAGGGTAGGAGGGCGGGAGTGGGCCTCAAGGCAGAGACTGGGGGGCCCCCCCCCCGGGAGCAAGGCCTGAAGGCCAGCCTGGCTAACCACCTCTGAGGACACATCGCCCTCCCCAGGTCCCTACCCCACCTCCCCAGCCCTGACTTCTGGCCTCAGGGAGGGACACAGAGCAGCTTTCAGGGGTCTCTGTAGCTCAGCCTTCCTCCCAACCCCGAAGGGCTGCCTTCTCCCAGGCTCAGAGCTCTCCCTCCCAGCTGTGCCCAGGAATCACCCCGGATTCAGGGCTGGTTCTCCTTCAGCCGCTTGAGCTCTGGTTGCTGAGTTCACTTCCTTTCCACAAGCATTTGCTAAGGAGCAGTTACATGTCAGGTTGATGGAGGGGCAGTGATTTACCAGAAGTCATGTGATTTGAAATCTGTGCACCAGAGGAAGAGGCCAACCAAGTGGGCCTGATAGCAGGAAGCAGGTGGGGCAGACCTAGCAAGCAGCTTTGGGTTTTTAAGAGGATTATGGGTGGTTGCGCTGTGCTGTGTTTAGTCACTCAGTCATGTCTGACTCTTTGTGATCTCATGGACTGTAGCCCGCCAGGCCCCTCTGTCCATGGGGATTCTCCAGGCAAGAATAATGGAGTGGGTTGCCACGTTCTCCTCCAGGGGATCAAACCCAGGTCTCCTGCATTGCAGGCGGATTCTTTACCAGCTGAGCTATCAGGGAAGCCCCTATGTGTGGTTAGGGGTCCCCCAACAGTCAACCCAACTTACCTGCAGGCAGGGTTAGTTTTTCAGTTTGAATTAATCACCCACTAACTGCTAGCATTTTCTTTGAATTAGTTACCAATCTTCCACAAATACAGGTTTCCCGTATTAATCTAACACCTGGAATTTTAAGTTTTATTCAACTTTAATTAAACAGCCAAATACGCTGGAGGATATTGTACTGAACACAGGGGTTAGTGGTGGACTCCAGAGGAGAAATCACTCCAGGCTGAGACTGGTCGGCTTGGCCCACAGTTGGCCCTAACAGCTGTCTTAACCCCACACAATGCACACACACACACACACCCCCTGACAGACAGACACACACTCACAGTGAGCCTTTTCCGGGGGGGAGGAACTCTCCCTGGATCTGCTCCCACCCAGCCTGCTCTTGAAGGGGTGGGGGAAGCAGAGGGCATCACCACAGACCCAGTGGAGAGGGTAACAGGTGGCACTTGAAGAAAAACATAAAGAGGGGCCATGTTCAGAAGGCTGTTTTACTTTGGGTATTTTAAGATACATTCCTGAGGTGTGGACGAGATGCTTCTTTGCAAGGGAAAAACTACCATGCGGAGTCAGTGGAGCCAGAGGGAGGGGACTGGGGTGGGTGGCAGCAGCAGCCTGGGCATAGCCAGGGGAGATGCGCCGGGACCCGCCCCGCCGAAGCGGGAGGAGCTAGTACAGAGTCTCTCGGGCGTGGGTTCTCAGGTGGCGCAGCAGGTGGGAGTTGCGGCTGAAACTGCGGCCACACTGTGCGCACGAGTAGGGCCGGGCCCCGGTGTGCACCAGCATGTGCCGCAGCAGGTTGCAGCTGCGGCTGAAGACCTTGCCACACTCCGGGCACTCCTGGGGGGGCTCAGCCGGCCCGGATGCGGCCTCGTCCCCCGCCCCGGCGTGGGTGGCCAGGTGCCGCTGCAAGTGGGCGTTGCGCCGGAAGCTCCGGCCGCATTGCTTGCAGCTGTAGGGCCGCTCGCCCGTGTGGCTGCGGCGGTGGCGGGCCAGGTTGGAGCTGTTCCGGAAGCGGTGACCACAGGTGTCACAGACGTGGGGTTTCTCCCCGGTGTGGATGCGCTGGTGGCGCGCCAGGTGGGCGCTCTGGCTGAAGCCCTCGCCGCACTCGCTGCAGCGGCAGGGCTTCTCGCCTGTGTGGCTGCGCCGGTGGCGGGCGAGGTCCTGGGTCTGGCTGAAGCTCTTGCCACACTGGGCACAGTGGTGGGGCCTCGGGCCGCCGTGGGTCAGGAGGTGGCGGGCGAGGCCGGCCCGCCGCATGAAGCGCTTTCCGCAGTGCGGGCATCCGTAGGGCTTCTCGCCCGTGTGCACCCGCTGGTGACAGACCAACTGGGAGCTCTGACTGAAGCTGCGGCCGCATACCTGGCAAGAGAAGGGCCGCTCGCCCGTGTGCACGCGCCAGTGGGCCCCCAGGTGCTCGCTGCGCCGGAAAGCCTTGCCACACTCGCCGCACACATAGGGCCGGCGCTCGGGCCCGGGGCGCAGGCTGCCCGAGCACTCGGAGCACTGGTGGCCCTTGTCCTTGGCGTGGATCCGCAGGTGGCGCTTGAGGCTGGAGCGGCGCTGGAAGGTCTGGCCGCAGTGGGAGCACAGGACTACGGTCAGCTCGGGAGGTGCCGGGGGCTTGGTCTCCGGGGCGCCGCCGGGGGGCTTCTGGTCCTGGGCGTGCGCCAGCAGGTGCTGCGTGAGGCGCGCCCGGCGCTGGAAGCCCTGGCCGCACTCGGCGCACAGGAAGGCGGGCTCGGAGGAGTGCGTCTGCAGGTGTTTGTTCAGGTGCGAGCTCTGGCGGAAGCGGTGGCCGCACAGGTGGCAGGTGTGCGGCCGCTCGTCCGTGTGCGTGCGCATGTGGAGCTTGAGGATAGAGCTGCGGCCGAAGCCCTTCCCGCAGCAGAGGCACAGGAAGGACCGCGCGCCCGGGTGTGAGCGCAGCTGGTGCGCCTCCAGGCGGGCCAGCTGCGGGAAGCTGACGCCGCAGTCTGTGCAGATGAACTTGACCTCCGGGTCCGACTTGGGGGCGCCCTCAGCTGCTTTGACCTTGAGAACATCACTCCTGCCGGGAGGGGCCATTTCTTCTCCGGGGCCGCTCGTCTCAGGGCCTGACCCTAGAGACTGGGCGTGGGGCTCTTCTGCCACCCTGGGGCTCTCTGCCTGAGAGTTTGCTGAGGCGGCAGAGGGCCAGGACAGCCCTTTCGGCTCTTCTGTCTTAAAAGCCTCTTCGAGAGTTCTGCCTCCAGTTCCTGAAAAAAAAGAAGCAGAAAACAGGACAGGTCAGGCTTTTTCAGAGGGCCTTCTGGGAATCGCTAGAACCTCAGTGCCCGGAAGTGCAAAGAAACCCAGACTTCGGCAAAGTTTGTAAGTGGGCAAAGGGTGGGGTAAAAACCAAATAACATACAGTTTACCAGTTGTAAGGTGTATAATTCTGGTCCATTAGGCCTGTTTATAATCACCATTATGTCATTCTCCCAAATGGAGACCCATGTGGGTTAGCAAACCTTCCCATGACCACCGATTTGATTCAATTAATTAAAATATTTATTTATGTATTTGGCTGTGCTGGGTCTCAGTTGCGACACACGGAATCTTCATTGGAGCACATGAACTCTTATTAATAGTTGCCACCTTGTGGGATCTAGTTCCCTGACCCAGGCCGTCTGTTTTGGGAGTGCAGAGTCTTAGCCAGTAGACCACCAGAGAAGTCCCTTATTTTATTTAATTTTAGCTGTTGTAATTAATTTTATTGAAGTACAGTTGATTTACAATGTTGTGTTAATTTCTGTTGTACAGTGATTCGTTCAATTATATATATATTCTTTTATATTTTATTACAGGAGATCGAGTAGGACATTGTTGTTTTCCCATTCTATTAATATATGTAATCATTTGTATCTGCTAATCCCAAACTTCCACTCTACTCCTCCCTCTCCTTTGGAAACCACGAGACTGTTTTCTCTTTCTGTGTATTTCATAGATCAGTTGATACGTGTCATATTTTAGATTCCACATAGAAGTAATACCATATAGTATTTGCCATGACCACCTTTTTTTTTTCTTGGACATGTCAAATAGCTTGGGGAAATCTTAGTTCCTTGACCAGGAATTGAAGCAGGGCCCATGGCAGTGAAAGCCTGGAGTCTAAACCACTGGATCACCAGGGAATTCCCCACCACTTATTTTAAAAACTCAGAGTTGGGTGGGGCAGGGTTGATGATTAGATGCAAAGAGCCTTAAAATTATATCTATATAGATACGGACATATCAACATAGATCTATATCAATATATATCACCTCATCAAAATAGCTCATTTTTAGCCAAAGAGGCCAAAAAGTCAGGGGCCACCTTGGACATACAAAAAAGTCTTCAGTGGTCATAAACCCGGGAAAAAGCTGTCTCACCCAGAGGATGCACAGGCCAAGTTGTCTTTGCTGGGACGTCTTCAAAGGTCAGGGACTCCTGTGACATAGGGATGGCAGAGATTGTCAGTGAGTGAGGAACGGGGCTTGGGGACCTCAGAGAGATGAAGAGCTCTCCAGGTTTAAATTAAGGAAGACAGGGGTTTGCTGAAACCACAGGGTCGGAGAACATTGGAGGGCATGAGATAGACCTGGAGTGAGGGGACCCGTCCAGCTCACCAGCACTGCTGCCAGCTCCTGGTCTCCCGAGTTCTCCTCCGGCCACAGTTCGGGACCCTGGAGGGCTGACAGCACTGAGGGAGAGAGAGAGCTGTGAGAAGGAAGTCCTACTGCCATGTGGCCTCGGGATCGTGTACCCATGGCCAGGGCCCTGGGACTCTCCGCCATTCCCGTCAGCTAGGGAGGCTGCTCCCTTTCCCTCCATGCCCCCACCCACCTGGCCCCCCAGGTTCCCCCGCACCCCAGGCCTCCATCTCCCTGGAGCCCCAGCTCCCGGCTCCTCACCGCTCTCTTGCGGGGCCTGCAAAGTCCTCTTGGGACCTGGGCTCAATGGCTGCCTTGAACTCAGGGGACGTCTCCAGTCCCCCACCTCAGCAGGCTTGGAGGGCCCCGACTGGGACGGCGGGAGTGCCTGCGATGGCTCCAGGGCTGGAGGCCCTTCTGAGGGCGTTTCCTTCTTGGGACTGTGGCTGGAGACTTGGAAAGAGCCCTCCTGTTCCTCCAAGGTGACGTCTGCACGGGGACAATTCTTGCCAGCATTAAAACTGAAATCCTGTTAAGAATACACCCATGTCAGGGGACAGACAGGACAGTAATCCACATCCTACTAACTCCGAAGGGCAGTGGCATGTGGAAAGGTGAGGGTCAGACAGGGAGGGAGCGAGTTAGGAGGTCAAGTAGGAACTGGCAGAAGAAGACAAGTAGGACCTTAGTCCCCCAACCAGGGATCGAACCCCCTGCCGTGGAAGCATGGAGTCTTAACCGCTGGACCACCAGCAAAGTCTCAGCTCAGCGATTTCTTAACAGGGTGATAAAGTCCCCGCCTTTCCCCCTGCTGTCCAGCCCACCGGCCGGTCCCTCTTACCAGAGGCCCCACGTTGCTAGACTCCCTCTGGACACCCTCTAGCAGCAGTACCACCTCTTCGCCATCCCTGAGCTGCTGGCCCTGCAGCCGGGCCAGGAGGTGTGGGGGCAGCACACTCAGGAACTGCTCGAGCACCAGCAGCTCTAGGATCTGCTTCTTGGTGTGCAGAGCCGGCCGCAGCCAGTGGTTACAGAGCTCCTGGAGCCGGCTCAGGGACGCCCTTGGCCCCATGTCCTCCTGGTACTGGAAGCACCTGAAGAGCTGGTGAGCCACCTCGGGCCGGGGCCTGGCCTCTGGCCGCCCGGGGTCCTCCTGGCTGGCAGCCTCCTCCTCTTCCTCCAGCTTGACTGCTCCGAGCTGCTCCGGCTCCCCCGCAGCTGGGCTGGGTTCTGCAAGCATCCTTCACTTTGGGGACTCCTCACCGCCGTTGCTCTTGTGTTCAAGTCTCTCCCTCCTCGTTCCCACACCCGGGGTGTTATGGGGTGCTTGCAGGTGTGGTCTCCAGAGGAACCTCTTCTTGAACAGGTCACGGGTAGTGGCTCAGCCTGACCAAACAAGGCAGAGAAATTGAATTGCTCAGTATTATCCATTCCTTCCTGCAGCACTTAGAACTTCACCTCAGCTTGCCCCAGGGACCGAAGTTGGCAGCCCCGAAAGAAGACTGTCTGGCTGTCCCTGCCTCTTGATATGGTGCCACGGGGAGTACGTGGCACCACGGAAGGGGGAGTCCTTGCCAAAAATGTTCCATCGCAATCCAATCCAGCCTTTAGACCCAACTTCCAGTTAAAGGGCATTGCAGGGAATAAGAACAAGTTGGCGGAGAGGCTAAGAGTGGTAGTATTTAAAGGTACAAACTTGTAACGCATAGTAAATAAGACACAGCGATCTGACGCACAGTATAGCAAATAGAGATAACAATATTGTACTGTAATACATTATGTAATATGATACACATGCCCGCAGTGCAGGAGACCCAGGTTCGATCCCTGGGTTGGGAAGATCCCCTGGAGAAGGAAATGGCGACCCATTCCAGTATCCTTGCCTGGAAAAATCTCATGGACACAGGAGCCTGGTGGGCTGCAGTCCACGGGGTCGCAAAGAGTCAGGCACAACTAAGCGACTGACACTAAATATGATACATACTGCTGTATCACAATCATCTGATGATATATAAATGAAATGCTGTATACCTTAAAGTTACTCAGTGTTACATGTCACATTTATAAAACAGGGACTTCCCTGGTCTAGGAACTAAGATCCCACAGGCCGCACAGCAACGAAGGCTGGCCTCTACAGCTAGAGAGAAGCTCGTGCTCAGCAACCACCGAGCCCACGTGCCACAACTAAGACCCAACACAGCCAAAAATAAATCAATAAAATATTTTTAAAACAATCATAAAACAAACAATCCAAATGATCCATTGAGTCAACGACCGAACAGATCCAAAAGACCGGGCATTCCCAGAAACAACTGGTCCAAGTTCTTCTAAGTCTGTTAGAAAAAAATAAGTGCCTGTAGGCACATTGCTGTAGAGGAGACTAACAGCTGATGTAAGGAAATGTGTGAACCTTAACTGGATCCTGACCTTTAAGGAAGGGGGTGGTGTTGCTAAAAGTTATTCTGAGGAAATAGCTTTGGGGAAATAGTTGGGGAAATCTGAATCTGGTGGAGTCCTGGGCGATAAGGGGAAAAGACTAGCAACTTCTGAGATGGGATTCCAGCCTTGCACTATGTTGGAAGTGTCTTCATTCTTAAAAAATGTTAAGGATTTGGAAGTGAAGAGGCGTGAGGTTTCATTCACACTCATGGATCAACAAGGTACAAGTGGCAAAATTATAGCAATTATCGAATCCAGGAGGTGGGTGTATGGGTGTTCATTGCATTGCTCTTTCAGTTTCTCTGGAAGTTTGAGAATTTTAAAGATAAAAGGGTGGGCGGTGTGTGTAGTTCACGCATGGGATCACTCCTTAACCAGACATTCTGATTCTCACTGGTGCTGGATGTGGCTCTCAGTGGTCAAGGCCAAGATCACCCAACTGACCAGGGCAGGGCTGAGCTCCCACCTAGTGTCCCAGTCTCCTTCCCTGGTTCCATCCCAGGAAACAGGCCAGGATGAGCCAGGGAGATGGGGTCGGTGGGTGGGTTTCCACACAAGAGACTAAGCTGACAGCCTGCAAAGTTTTGTGACACATGTGTCCCTGAGGCAGGCCAAAGCAGAGAGGCGTCCAGTGGGTGCAGCCTGGGGAGCTGGGTGATGAGTGGGAGACGCAGACATTTCCCTTTCTTTCCTCGTTTTTTTTTTTTTTTTTTAAATCCTGGATTCTTCCTTTGTCCACTGGAAGGTATCCATCACAACACCCCTGTGAGTCTGCTGCTGCTGCTGCTAAGTCGCTTCAGTCGTGTCCGACTCTGTGCGACCCCATAGATGGCAGCCCACCAGGCTCTCTGTCCCTGGGATTCTCCAGGCAAGAACACTAGAGTGGGTTGCCATTTCCTTTTCCAATGCATGAAAGTGAAAAGTGAAAGTGAAGTCACTCAGTCGTGTCCGACTCTTGACGACCCCATGGACTGCAGCCTACCAGGCTCCTCCACCCATGGGATTTTCCAGGCAAGAGTACTGGAGTGGGTGCCATGGCCTTCTCGGTGAGTCTAGCTAACAATAATAATAATAATAAAAAAGTGCTTCTAACTTGGCAACAGGGGGCACTGGTTCTGTAGGACTGTTTCTTTCTTTGGGGGTAGCGGAGACCTACCTAGGGGGAGCTGACCCAAGTTCAGCCCCACCCCCAGAGGATTCAGTTCAGTCCTTCAGCACAACCCAGCCACGAGGCTTACACTTCCGAACTTTTGTTCCAGAGCTTTGAGGCACTTTTATTTTATTTTTTGGCTCAGCCACGTGAACTAGTTTCCTGACCAAGGATTGAACCTGTGCCCTTGGCAGTGAAAACGTGGAATCCTGTCACTGGACCACCCTGAAACTCCTGAGTCACTTTTATATTTCAATCCAGGCAGGATTACTTTATGGATATGGAAACCCAAGTTCCAACATCTCTCTGCCCTCCCTGTTCTCCAGCCGCAGGGGCTGCGAAACAGCCTTTTCCAGACCTGTTCCCCTACCCGCACATGAACATCCAAGGCAAAGAGTTGGGCAGAAGCCCTCCTGCATCACTTCCCACCAGGTAAAGGCAGCAGTGCCCACACCTGCAGACAGTACACACTGGGCACATATCTAAATGCTGGCTGTTCTCATTGAGTAAAAACACAAAC
Organism: Moschus berezovskii; assembly: GCF_049115385.1. Taxonomy (NCBI): domain Eukaryota; kingdom Metazoa; phylum Chordata; class Mammalia; order Artiodactyla; family Moschidae; genus Moschus; species Moschus berezovskii. The sequence goes on along the minus strand of NC_142486.1, from coordinate 39,810,761 downwards.
AACCATAGCTAACAGCTCATCCTATCATGACCATGTTACAGCCCAGGACACCTAGACACAAAGGTACAGACATTCTTCCAAGAAGGCAACCCAGCCTTGGTGATGGAGTCAGGGAGAGGTTGGCCTTGACAAAAGCTTTGATAGTTTAAGCCCTCTTCATTCGGGGTTGAGGGATCTCTGAACCTCCTTTTCAGGTGGGGTGAGTAGGGTTGAATGTGGTTAAAGAACACAGGAAACTGAGCCTAGCACTTCCCAGCTCAGAGGAGAGGGTCGTGATGCTAAACACAGACCCAGGCCTGTGTCCTGGCCACCTGACCAGTCCCCAAGCCCCAGCCTCCCTCCACCCCCTCCAGCATCTTCCCAGCTTCCCTTCCTCTCCCTCATCCTACCCACTCCTTCCTGCCACTCTCCAGTCTCCCTCAACCACTCCAGAATCTCCCAGCTTTCCCCACCTCCATCCTCTCCCCCAGAGCCTTGTTCGACCTCCGTTCGTTCCTACATGTTGGCACACAGGGTTCCTTCCACTCATTGACACCTCTCTTCTGGGATGCCACACACACGACCCACCTATGTACTTTGCAGGTGTAATTATTGAGGAAGGCATGCAAACATGTCTGGGGCAGAAGAGGTCTTTATCTTTCAAGAAAACGGGTTTTTGTTTTCTTGTGGTTTGGAGCATGAGCAAAAAAGTGATACAGAGCCAGCCACATGTGATCAGGAATGAAGTATTAACAGCTGGCAGGCACTGAGAGCTTCTCTGCATGGGTTCTCTGCTTAGGGTCGCTTCATCTCACTCCATCCCAAGCAGTAAACTATAATTTTTCCATTCAACAGGTGCAAAGACCAAGCTCCGAGAGGATGGGTGACTTGCTCAAGGTCACACCGGGGGAAGCGAAGATTTGCTTTAAGGAGAGAATACTGATCTTACGGTGCAAAAGCTCAGAAACAGAAAAGGACCCAATTCCTCTCCCGCCGTGTGCGAAGGTGCAAAAGCTCAGAAACAGAAAAGGATCCCCTCCCGCCATGTGCAATCTGCCTAGTCTTAATCAGAATATTACAGCACAAATCTGAAAAACTAAGGGCATTCAAATTTCCAACCCTCAGGCCTAAACTCGTGGGATGCCACAAGCTTCAGGTGAGGTCTCACCAAAAGGTTTGAAAGAGGTGGAATTCAAGGGACGTTGGCCTGGAGAGTCTCTCCCGCCCCCAGGTCTGCAGGACAAAAGCTCTGTGAATATGCGCATCTGTGGGGGGTGAGCTGGGTTGCAGGAGGCGGGGTGTGGCGCTCTTCAGCCATCCTCTGGTATTTGACCCTCTTAACTTGGAGCCTAGAGTGGCAGAGAGGCTTAAGGTACACCAGCCCGGGTGGAGGTGCCGCCCCAAGACCCACCCAGACAACGGGGGCACCCAGAGCCGGGGTGTTTGGCTCTCCCTTGCTCCCTGGATTGCTCGTCTTTGTTGGCTGCGCTCCTCTCTAGTGCTGAGTTGAGGAGCCCGGTCAGTCCACCTGGGGGAACGTGGAGCCTGCCTTCTGCTCCGCAGAGGGCATAGCAAGCCCACGTCACAGGAAGTCCTGCGACCTTCCCAAATGCCCCCACTGACACAGGCCCCCCGGTCTTCCCAGCCCTGGACTCCCCAGCACTGGGGTCCCCAGCACAGACCAACCACGTCCGCCCAAGACTCTTCTGGCACTGTAATGCCTCATCCCACCACCCCTCCAGAGGCCTGGAGCCTCCGTTCTCTCTCCAAGCTACAAGGAACCCCTTAAGTTTGTCCTTGGCAGCCTGCACCCCAGGCCTCCCTGCAACTCACCACTCGTGGGGGTGTTCTCTGAGGGCCCCTAGGGCCAGAGTCAGCTTCGGCCAACCTGGGAAGGACTCCGGGAAAATGGAACAGGAAGTTCCCTGCCCCAATCCCATCCAGGTGGTGAGGGGGGCTTCCTTGAGTTAACCCTTAACCTCCCAGTTTGGGAGCGGGGTGGGGAGAGGGCGGGGCCAGAGAAATAGACAAAGCAGCCGGTTAGGATTCCAACCCTGGCCTGCATTTGAGAGTCTAACTACCCCTCCAAGTTAAGACCTGAGACCCATCTAGTCAGGACTGGCTCTATGCCCCTTGAGGGTCTGTCAACTTGTATGTTTGGTGGGGGACAAGAGCTGCCACTTAAAAACGCTTGCTAGGGTTTCCGTGGCAGTCCAGTGGTTAAGGTCATGTGCTGCCACTGCAGGCGGGGCAGGCTCAAGCCTTAGTCTGGGAGGTTCCCCTTATCTCCAAGTATGGCCAGAAAAAAAAAGCCTGCTGTGTTCATGGTTCTTTGGTCGGCATTTTATTCATGCAGCAAATCTTTGCCAAGGGCCTGCTGTTGGTGTTGAGGATACTGAGCTAAATGTGAGGGACAGTTCTAGACTTCAGGGGGTTTATGTGCCAGGGCACAGGAGCAAACCACAGGTACTAAGAAGAAAACAGCAGGACCATGTGTTGGGGAAGAGAGGTCACCGGTGGACACTGCCATCTAAAACCCTCCCAAGAATCTTTAGGGGTGGGTTCTGTCCCCTCTTTATCAGTGACTAAGTGGGGCTCCCAGGAGCGGAAGTGGCCTCACCAACAGCCTTAAGTCCAACTCCAAAGTCAAGTCTTTCTCTTTGCTCTAAAGGACATTTTTGGGTCATGTCCTTGGCCCCAGGGGAACGGGCGCCTCCCTCTGGGGAGTCCGCAGTGTCCGGCTGGGCGTTCAGGGAGCCTCCTGTTTAGAGGGTGCTGGGCCACGTTCTCAGTGGCCGACCCTGCGCTCGCTCTGGTTCCCCGGGTCGGGTCTAGCCTCCTGCACTTGACAGCACCTGGACTTCGTTCCTTTAACTGTCTAGTGTGGATCTCACAGGACAGCGGGCGGTACCCCTTCTCTGCTCCGCGCCTAGCGCCTGGCACATGTGAGGATGGACGGAATGCCTGAGGAACGGCCGGGCAGAGCCCCCAGTCCTGCGATGTTTACTGGCACCGCGCACCTGGCGCCCGGCGAGGCTAACTCCCTGCACCTCGCGGGTGGGCGGGCCGGGAACCTCACCCTGGGCGGGACTATGAAAACCCACCCCGGACGTGGAAAGGAGGCCCCGCCCCTGGGCGTGGCCGGGGCGGTGGGCGGAGGTGTGTCCTGAACCCCTCCACCTCTGCGGGGCCACCACGCCCCAAGTCGGGCCCCGCCGCCCCGGCCCCGCCTCCAGGACCGACCCGCGCGCCGAGCGCTGCGGCCCTCGCTGAGTAGGCCAGGTCCGGGCCCTGCGACCGGAAGCAGCGGGCCCCGTCCGGACGCGATGGCGCAGAGCTGCAGGAAGGACGTGGTCTCCTCGGGTAACGATCCGACGTGGTGGTCTCGGTGCCTCGAGCCTGGGTGAGAACCTCGGGGAACTGGCCGGGAGCGCAGCGGCCAGGCTCAGTGATCGCTGCTAACAGTGACTTCCAGGCGTCCGACTCAGGTGCTCACCTTCCCTGGAAATCTGTCAGAAAAGCAGAAGTCGAGTTGACCCATCCACCAGAAATAGCGTCCCGGCAGCAAGGCAAGTGAGACAAGATAAACACTAGCTTTTGGCCTCCTCCACCCCTAACTCGCCGCCCAGAGATGGGCTCTGGCTAATATCCGTGCTCCTGGCCCACCTCACGCGTGCATCGTTCATTCGGGAAATATTTGCTTCTCTGAGTGCATCCAGGCATGGTCCCTTACCCCAGGGACCCAGTGCTGAATACAGACACGAGTGCCGCCCCCTTGAGGCTTACGATCCGGGTAGGACCAGATCACTGAGACGAGGATACCTTTTGACTTTTATTAGCTCAAATTACTTTGCAGAAAAAAATAGGCGGGTGGGGTGCTTAGGGGATTTCCCTGGCGGTCCAGTGGTTAGTTAAGACTCCGTGCTTTCACTGCGGGGCGGAAATTCAGTGCCCAGTGGGGGAACTAAGATACCGCAAGCCAAAAAAAAGAGGCTTAATGCACGTTTAAGTCCCTTCAAATTCGTCCTCATCTTTGAAAATACACTCTCCTGTTCCAGAGTGTCAGCCGCTAAGAGAGGAAAATTCTTGTGAATTTGCTGGTTTGTTACTTCATTTAGTAAACGATAAACGCATCCCGAAAGGATTTTTAATATACGTCTATCTGTTTAGTGTATATATCAATATCTTCTAAAATTATCTTGAAAGTGAACACAAACTATTCTAGTTGTTACCTTAGATTTTTGGGGAAAGTAATTGGTGTCTAAAAACAAACAAAAAACAAGCCCTAACTTATCATTTATTTATTAAATATGAAAAAAAAAAAAAAGGCTAGTATTATCCAGGCCAGGAAAAGTCCTTGAAAATACTGACTGATGCGGTCTTCATCTTTTCTGTTATCTCTTCAGAGATTGCAAAAGAAAAACAAATTTCTTGTATTTTCAGTTTCCATAGGATTCCTCCATTTAGAATAATTCAGGGCAAAAGGAGAAAATCCTTCTCTAGCTCTGGGAAGAGCTACTGTTAAGAACACTATGATCCCTTGATTAGGCTCTGGCTTATCTAGGGGCTTGAGCTTCCCTTGTGGCTCAGCTGGTAAAGAATCCACCTGCAATGCAGGAGACCTGGGTTTGATCCCTAGGTTGGGAAGATCCCCTGGAGAAGGGAAAGGCTACCCACTCCAGTATTCTGGCTTGGAGAATTCCATGGCCTATATGGGGTCACAAAGAGTAGGAAACGGCTGAGTGACACTCGCTATCCAGTGGCTTAACTAAACTGAATTAGTAACATCTTAGCATTTTCCTCTGGGCAGCTGCGATCTTGAAGGAGTAATTAGGAGTGTTTATGGCACAGTCAGACCCCTCACTAAAGACCAGGCCTGGGACAAAGGCACTGGGCATTCTGATGAGAGCAGGAGTGAGCACTGCCTGTTCAGGTCTGTCTTGAGAGTCTGTAAACGAAAGCTGTCCCCCAGGCTGTTCAGCTTGTGTCTTTGCCTGGAGCCAGTCGTTGGCTCTGCGAGCTCCAGCTGCAGTCAGCTCTGCCGATTGCTGCTGTGTGACTTGGGTAGGTCATTTAATTGCATCCCTTCACTGTGCTGCTCAAAGCTCTTCCATGGCTTTCTGTGGCACTCAGAACTAAATCCAGACAGCTCGGTCTGGGGCTCAGCCCAAAGCTCCTTCCTTCCACGGGTCTCATCTTCTGTCCTCTTTTCCTTTGCCTTTCAGTTTCTGAACACGCCAAACTGATCCCACCTCACTACCCTGGCCTCATTATTTTTATATATGTAAGAAATTTTGAGATACACTCTTTATTCTGGCTGCACTGGGTCTTCCTCGTGGCATTTGGACTTCTTTTGTTGGGGCACACCGGCTCTTGAGAGGGGAGGGGGAGGGGAGGGGAGCAGTGCTCAGCAGGGCAGGCTCAGTTGCCTTGGGGGGAGTGGAATCTTAGTTTCCTCACCAGCGATTAAGCTCCATGTCCCCTGCATTGGAAGCTGGATTCTTAAACCACTGGACCACCAGGGAAGTCCTCCTCTTCATTCTTGTTTTTTTAATGAGTTGGTTTAATTCCAGGTGGTACAGAAATCGGGACGGAATAAAGACTTAAGGACACACTTTGGCAGGAATCTGAGCTAGGTTTACTATGATCTCACAGCTAAAGCAGAAAAAACTGAGAGCTAAAGAGAAGGTGACTGTATGATTTATTTTTAACAGAAGTTTTTTCTTAAAGGTACAACAGGTTCCGAGACAACACTTCATTCTAGCTGTGTGTGTATTAGTTTCTCAGTCATGTCTGACTCTGCAACCCCACAGACTGCAGCCTGCCAGGTTCCTCTGTCCATGGAGTTTTTCAGGCAAGAATATTGGAGTGGGTAGCCATTCCCTTCTCCAGGGAATCTTCTGACCCAGGGATCAAACCTTAGCCTCCTGTATTGCAGGCAGATTCTTTACCAGATTCTGAGCCACCAGGGAAGCCCCTTCATTTGAGCTTTAGGTGGTGATAGATGTTATGGCAGGAAATCCAGATGTTTAAACATGCATGGGATTAAGGATCATCATTGCCTCAGATACTACCTTTTCCCAGATTTCTAAATTCCACCTGTGACCAGGGGCCCCTTAGCTTTTAGTCCTCAAGTTTCTTCTGCTCTTTCTGTATCAGTTTGAATTCTTTATTTTCCTCATCTATCTCCTTGGCTTGCCTTTGTGGTTGGACATGGTACCTGCCACCTTCTTTTGGCCACAACATGAAGCTTGTGGGATCTTAGTTCCCTGACCAGGGATCGAACCTGTGCCCCCTGCATTGGAAGCATAGAGCCTTAACCATCTCATCAGTCCCCAAGTTCCATAGGTCTGATAACCTGAACATTGCTTACATCTGTGTTTCTCTACCTCCACTGCCACTACCAAGTCCAGGTCACCATCACCTCTTGTCTGGATCATAGCAATGGCCTAACTGGCTTCTTTTCATTCACTTCCTTTTTTCGTCTCCCTCACCCCACCCCACCCCATACACTGCACAGCATGTGGGGTCTTAGTTCCCCAACCGAACCCTCGCCCCCTGCACTGGAAGTGTAGTCTTAACCACTGAACCACCAGGGAAGTCTCCCTCCTTTTTTCCTTTAAAGTGAACTTTTAAATGAACTGCTGAAATATGTGCCCAAACTCAAAATGAAGAGCGTGTTGAAATCCCACCAACTGAAAACAGCCCTTGAGCCAGCATCCCAATCAGAGAATTCACTGGCACTCTACTCTGGTGCCCCCTTGTGGTCACTTCCCTTCCCCCATAATCTCGATCTTGACTTCCAATCACAGCAGATTTGTTTGGTCTGTTCTGGAACTCCGTGCAAATGAAGTCACACAAGAGGAACTCTCCTCTGACCTTACTCCACAGTGGGGGCTCATCCACGTGTTGCTGATTCCCCGAAGATATCCCCCCGCGGTGTTGTTTATTCATTCTGTCGCTACGCGAGGGGGGAGGGGGTTCAGTTTGGGGCCGTACTTAATAGTTCTTGTAGGTCTCTGGGAACCATACAGGTGTGTGACTGTGGGGCGTGTGCCCAGGAGGGAATCGCTGTGTCACAGGGTATGTAGATATTCAGGTTCAGAAGGTTCTGTCCCACCTGTGCAGGGAGTTGGTACCATATCCTTTCCCGATGTCTGCAGGCTCATCTTTTCTCCGCCCAGTCCTAGGACCAGCCATTTCTCCATGGAGCCCCGATTCCTATCATTACTGATTTTTCTCACATTATAAAGCATTCACAAAAATAGGATTTTTAAAAAGAGAAGTAAAACTAATGGAAGTTCTACATTTCTTTTCACACCCAGTCAAGTTAAAAAAAAAAAAAATAGAAGAGATATTTGTGAAAGACCACATGACATGTAGAGGAGGAAGTCTGCGAGCGGAGGGTAGAGGGCAGAGACTGCAGGCAGCAGGATGAAGGGCTGGAAACATTAGCTGAAAAGGACATCAAGGGCGGGTGTCTGAGTGCCGCTGTCATCTGCTCCCGTGAGTGGCCTCCAGGAGGTTCCTCTGATGCGTAGCCAGTCACCGCAACTCCTAAGTGCCCCCATCCCTGCTTCACTGTCTTTCGCTTTTGTGAGTGAATGTGGGCTGAAACTCTACTCAAGACTGGGGGACACTTTAGGGTATCCAACAGCAGGAGGCAGCCACAGCAACGGCAAAGGGTATTTGGGGAAAATGACAGTGACCTGGTTTCCTACAAATGCAGCAACTTCTAAGGAGAAAGTAAGTTAATTTACTCTAATATCTACCCCCAAAGAGCCAGGTGGAGTGACTATTGAGCTCAGTCTCAGTAGACAGTCCCCTTCCTACCTGTACTGTAAGCTGTCTTTAGCACCCAGGCAGAGACAATGTTCTGGAAGGTGGGATGTGGGTGTTTGGGAATCATCCAGTCAACCCTTCTGGGGGCTTTTCTGGCCCTGGTGTTCTTGGGTTGCCTGGCTGAAGCTGAAGCTGCAAGACTTGACAATCATGGTAAGAAATGCTTGGAGCTGCTGCCTAGGGAGGAGCCTCCTTGTCCTCCTGGAGCTTGCCCAGGGCAGGAAAGGGCCATATGTGCCAACTGTGATGGGCAGACTTCTGAGCCAGCATCACAGCTAAGATCCAGGAGCCAGGTTTGGGGTTGGCAGTTTCTCTACCTGCCTTGTTTGCAAAATCAGAGGTTAGGGGCTTCCCTTGTGTTCCCGTGGTTAAGAATCCACCTTGCAGTGCAGGGGACACAGGTTCAATCCCTGGTCCAGGAAGATCCACAAGCCTCAGGGCTATGCCCCAGTGCCACAACTACTGAGCCTGCACTTTGAAGCTCGAGAGCCAAAACTACTGAGCCCATATGCAGCAGCTACTGAAGCCCTGAAGCCCTAGAGCCCATGCTCCATAAGAAGAGAAGACACCGCAATGAGAAACCCACACACCACAACTAGAGAGCAGTCCCCGCTCTCCACAACTAGAGAACAACTTCCCTGCACAGCAAGGAAGACCCAGCACAGCCAATACCAAAGTATTTTTAAAAAACCAGATATTAGTCTGTTCACTCCCTGGAAAGAAGCAAAGGTTCCACCATAAGAGCTGCTGGGTAGTTTCAGTTGCTGCAAGGCTGGGGCATCAAGGAGTGGGTGGTGAGTAGATTGTGATGTAGCCACACAACAGAATATGCCACAGTTACAAATCAGCAAGGCACTGCTTGAGAACAGCAGAACTCTTGGCACATAATCATCTGTCCAAATCTGCACCAAGACTTGACCGAACTCTTGCACGGCTTCCAGCAGCATAAGGCTGTGATGACTGCAGCCCCCCTTTAAAATGCCTGCCCGAGACAGCTCCACGCTGTAGAATTTACTATTTGTTCTAGCCAACACCCGATGATGGGCCCCTCACCTCACTTTCTTAGAGCATTTACTAAATAGGACTTATAATGTGAACATATGTCTCTTTCAACTCAGAAGCATCCCTCACAGCCCTGAGAGTCATACCTTTGAAATGTACTCATCAGAAAGAACAGGGCCTTGGTCTCCCTTCCCCGTGGGAGGATGGACTCCCGACTCCCACATCTGCCAGCTGGCATACACACCCCACCCCCGCCAACTGCATCTTCACTGACTGGCTCTTTGTGATTTTTCACTTTTCTGACTATTGACCTCCCCCCACACACCCCAATTCTCCCTTTGAAACACCCAGTCACCTTTGCACATAGGATGGAGCTCAGTTCTTTGCCCTGCTGTCTGTAGATACTGCATGAAACCTGTTTTCACCACTTACTGATGTCTGGTAGTGTTTGACAGGCTGCATGCTTTGCTTTCTCTATTTCTATGTTTTTCATACTGAACATCTCCAAGATATGTGCCACCTACGAAGAGGGGGCAAGTCAGCAGCATACACTAATATTTGGAACAAAACTCCCATCAGACGTGGAGGGGCGTTGATCCTTGACCCGGGAGTCTGAACTGCGCTGGGAGGGAATTCGCGCTCGCGGGTCCCCGGAGCCGGCGCTCTAGAGCAGAGGGCCCTCGCGCAGCCAGCCCCATTCTCCCCACGAAGAACTCGAGGGCTCCCGGGCGTCCGCCCCTCGGTTCTTACCATCCCAGTTGCCCACGTGCCCCCGGTCCACAGTGGGGCTCCATGAAAGACCCAGAAAAACCGGAAGTTGAAGTGGGCAGCCGGACAGGAAACGCGGGCACACCAGCCAAGGTCAGGTAGCAACAGGATAACCCTCCAGCCCCGGCGCGGCTGCCCTCGGGGGCGCGGACGAGAGCGCTCAGGTAAGGGAGACTGTTGTGCTCTATGGGCAGGACCATGCGGAAGATAGCCAATGACAGTGTCTTCCGCGGGGCGGGGCGGGGTAGAGTCGTTGCCTGGGCGACGCTCTCCCCGCGTCGGTATTCTGCTGGCAGCGCAGCTGGGTTGCGCCGACTTGTGAGCTTTCTGGGCCTCGCGTGGCTCCGAACGCGTTCTCCAGGTGTCACCTCGCAGTCAGGAAATGGAGTTGCGAGTTCCCTCTACGCCTCCGGGGGTCAGCGGACCGCCGGCCGCCTGAATACTCACGACCTGGTCTTCAGCTGCCCTGAGAGTTCTTAGTTATTTTTCTTCTTAAAAACTTTTTTTTATTATTATTAAATTTATGGCTCCACCTACCGAACACTTATCAGTTCAGTTCAGTCGCTCAGTCGTGTCCGACTCTTTGCGGCCCCATGGACTGCAGCACGCCCGACTTCCCGGTCCTTCACCAACTCCGGGAGTTTGCTCAAACTCGTGTCCATCGAGTCGGTGATGCCATCCAACCATCTCATCCTCTGACGTCCCTTTTCTCCTACTGCTTTCAGTCTTTCCCAGTATCAGGGTCTTTTCCAGTGAGTCAGTTCTTCTCATCTGGTGGCCAAAATATTGGAGTTTCAACTTCAGCATTAGTCCTTCCAATGAACATTCAGAACTGATTTCCTTTAGGATGGACTAGTTTGATCTCCTTGCAGTCCAAGGGAGTCTGAAGAGTCTTCTCCAACACCACAGTCCAAAAGTATCAATTCTTCAGCGCTCAGAGTTCTTTATAGTCCAGCTCTCACATCCATACATGACTACTGGTAAAACCATATCTTTGACTAGATAGACCTTTGTTGGCAAAGTAATGTCTCTGCTTTTTAATATGCTGTCTAGGTTCGTTACAGCTTTTCATCCAAGGAGCAAGTCTTTTTCTTTTTCAGTGGTTAACATTTGATCTAATATTACTCGATTATTCCTGTTTTTCTTGACTTCTCTCACATTCCTTTATTTGCCTTATCATCTCTCTTTCCTAAGGCTAAGTAAATCTCTGCAGTGCCCTGTCTCCAGCCTGGTTTAACCATCTTAATTAGTACATGTTTGTTTTTGTTTTTCTTATATCAAATGATTTTTTCCCCTAGTTTTTATTATCCTGGCTGTTTTTGTAAGGTCCTCTTTAAGACCTGAATCAGCTCGCAGGCCAGCCTGGGGGTAATTCACAGAGTTATTGGGTTGACCAAAAATCCATTTTGCCCAACCCAGTATTTACTAAAGACGGCATTTTCTTACTCAAGCTCACTGAAGTCACAGGATACTGGAATTAGCATTTGTTGAGCATTTCCTGTGCCTGAAGTTCCAAAAAGCCCCTTCATCTGTGATAATTATTTTATAAACAGGCTTCTGAGACAAGTACACCCCTAACCTGGTGGCCTGTGAACGAGACAGCAGATGTTTTCTGCTGGAATTGTATACAGTTCTTAAACTGCTTGTTGGTTTTAGTCATCAATATCCAAACATCAGGATATTTCACATAAAAATTGAATTCTTTTTTGGCTTCTCTTGAAAAATCCTCAAGTTTTTGGCAATATCGAACCCCCAACCACCCCATTTAAACAAAATGTGGTTTCTTGAGGCCCTTGAAGTCCCTCTCACTCCAGTCTTATACCCCAAGCACTGATGGTTTATTGTTCTACCTGGTTGTGAAGTGAAAGTCGCTCAGTCGCGTCTGACTCTTTGTGACCTGTGGACTATAAAGTCCATGGAATTCTCCAGGCCAGAATACTGGAGTGGGTAGCCTTTCCCTCTCCAGGGGATCTTCAGTACTACCTGGTTACTGAAGGCATTTTTTGACCGCTTTACTTATTGACTCACTCTGCCCTGGTGCCTTTCTGAAGTCTTTCAGGGACTGCAATTCTCACACAGCAAATATTGATAATCCTTCCTCCTAGACCTGCTCATGCCTAGAGCAAGCCCTGGAACGGTTTCCTCTCATTTCCAAGGAGTTAATGTCTGTCATATAGCAGATACTCAGTAAATATTTTCTGAACAGTTAAATAAATGCAGAGACTTCATTTGTTTAGGTGATCCCATAGTGGCATCCAAACCTCTAGGCTTTCTCAGTATCCCTGATGTAGCCCCTTTTGTCTGATAGAGAAACATTTGCCCAGGAATCAGGACACACACACTGTTTCTGCCCTTGGTATACTCCTGGGCCTGCCAAGTGTGAGATGGTCCACCTCAGGGTGAATTCCTTTACTCTGGAACCAACCTGATGAAGAAACACTCCCAGACTGCACAGTTCATCTTTTCCAAGGCCCCTTGTGCCTTTTCCTCAGTTTATGACCCTCTCTGGCTTGAAAACAGTATTGACTCTTGATACAACTTTGTTCATCTCTCTTTACCTTGAGGATTAAAACACCTGAGAATACTGACCAGAACCAAACTCCGGGGGTAATTTTTCTTTCATCATTTTTTATTTTTCAATTTTTCATTTCTGAGGGAATAGTAGAATCCCTTAGAATTCTAGGACTCCTAAAACAAGTTGAACTCCACAAGCAGAACTGCAAACCCAATTTGCTGCAAACCCCAAAAATGCTGCAAGGGCCAAGTGGGGAACCAAAGGTGGTAAACTGAGAGCAGATCCCTAATGGGAGGAATATGGGTCCAGGGTTGCTCTGGTTGTTCTCCTTTCTCAAAACAGTCAATCTTATGGGGACTCTCCTAAGTTTTAAGTTTTGGGATCTAATTTTTTAAAAAATTAAACCCTTGTTGAGCACACACAGCAGGCACACCAAGGGGGTGGTACAGGGGCCAGTGGTGTCTGTCTTCCTGGGTGACGTGGATGCATCTCGGAGGACTCTGATGGGCAGAAGGCAGGGGGCCTGGGAACGTTTCCAGGAGGAATTTTCCTGGTATCTGACTACAGGGCTGACCCTCACCCCTTTCCTGACACCTGGTCTCCTGTGCCCTGTTAAGGAGGGATGGGTGACTTGCCCCAGGAAGTGAAGCATAGTCTATGCTCTCCCATTTTGGGAAACTTAGTTCTCAGGGTCTGAAGGAAAGACAGAGGTGGAGAGGTGGACTATGAAGCCACCAGGGTTGTCTGAGGGTTTGGGAGCCCATGCTGGGTCAGGCCCCTATGTCACTTCTATCCCTAACCTTGAGAGGGAGCTGGGGTTGGGGGGAAGGTGTCTGGAAAAGAAATCAGATTAACCCCACATCTTTCCAAGGTGTGAGGCATGTGGGGTAGGGGTGGGTAGAGAGTTGTTCCCAGGTCTCCGATTCCTAGGATTGCTCTTAGGCAGCGAGACCTCCATGCCAGCCTTGAGGTGAACTCAGAGGACCTGCTGACCACTCTGGGAGCCTTAAATGAAATCCAAGGACGTCTACACGGAGACACCGATAAGACCTTCAGAAACTGTGTACTGAAAAGGACCACCGTGTCCCTCCACTGGGCAGTGTCGGTCCTGTAAGGACAGCTGCAAATTTGAAACGTTTTCAAGTATCAAAATCCTTCGACAAAATGTGTGTTCCCGCTTTGGCGCCTCTGCTTGTCTGGTTTCACGAGTACAGGCCGGGAAAACCGGTCGTGAGCCAGCAAGGAGGATCTGGGGCGTCGTCTCCCAGCCGGCCGAGAGCAGGTGCAGCCGGCCTCGGGACCCCGGACCCGGAACCCTCCAGGCTGGGAACCCTGTAGGGCTGCAGCTGCGCGGGGAACGGGATCTGGAGGGACTTCCTGTCGTCCCTAATCCCAGTCTCCACCCGGCTCCCTGCGCCCGGTGCAGGCTGCGGAGACTCCCTTCCCCGGGGGTGGGGGCACTGCCGCCCGTAGCGCCCCCTCCGCCTCCACGTCGGTAAGAGCGGGGCTGGGAGGGCGCCTGGATCCCGAGAGCCGCGCGGGTGGCCGGCTGGCAGGAGGGGCCGGGGTCAAAGGTGGAAGGCTACGGGCTGGCGGGGAGAGGAGGAGGCCTGGACCGGGTTCGGAGAGAGGAAGGACATAATTCGTGCGGGACCGTGAGCAGGATGGACGCCCGGCCCGGGCGGGTGGTTGCAGCCGCAGGGAGGGCTGCTGAGAGCGGGCGGCTCAATTTCGGGATCCCAGGTGGGACCGAGTCAGGTCGAGGGCAGGGGGTGTGTGTGTGTCTGGGGCCGGGAGACTCCGGGGCCTCGATTCTTCCGCCGAGCTGGCTGCGGCGGGCGGGGCCCCACTCAGCACCTGTTTTGTAGCATCTCTGCAGATCTTTACGCTCCTGGTGACGGGAGATACAGATTGCAAATTCCCCCAGCTCTCCCTAACCCAGCTGCTCTGAGATTCGGAGTTGTTGCTTCAGTGATAAAGGGGATCACAGAAAACAGCATTCAGTCAGAGCGAGGAACCAAAAACAGCTTAGAGAGAGAGGGAGGCCGTTGGAGGGCGTCCGGGAGGCTTTATGTCCGATTGGGGCCAAGGATGGGTCTGGGGTCAAGGATGGGTCTGGTCCCGCGTGGGAATTTCGGGGCTTTCAGGGGGTGTCCAGGAGACGCTGGCTGATTTCCTTCTGCTCCTCCAGGCTCCTGGCCAGAAGCTGGAGGGGGCTTGGCTAACACCAGCAGGAAACGACTCAACCGTGCTTTCTGGCTCTGAGATTTAAAAAAAAATGTCTGCAGACGACGGAGGCATCCTGGCTACCCAGGACAAGGAGAGAGCCCGAAAGGTATGAATGGGGTGTTGTGAGGGGGAGGCATGCACTGGAAGGATTGGAGTGGCAGGGGATTTTCAGGGCAGGGCATTTGAAAGAGACTCTGAGGGAGCAAGGCTGGTGGATGGGTCTGGGGGTGTTGAAGAGAAGGTATGATGGGAAATACCTTTCATCAGGGAATTGACTTCTATGGGACTGTTTTGCTTTGCCTGGTGAATTCATAGTCAGCAGACCCAAAGCTACATAAGATGGTAAGGGGGTTGCATGGGGGGTCCTAGAGGTGGGATTTGCTCTGGGCAAATGGTCACATGGCAAGCCTCACCTCTCTGCCTGGGTCCCCAGCTCCTCTCACTCTGAGCCTGAGCACTTAGTCCTTCCTATATCTGTGTGTGTGTAATTAACAACCTGAGGGAGGACCAGGGTCACCAGCCGTGGGGGAACCTGAGTCAGCTGCAGCCGAGTGTGTGACCTTGCGCAGTGCCCCTGGCCTCTGGGAACCAGGTGTGTCATCTGTAAAATGCGGATCCTGTGCCTGCCGTGCCCACCTGTCTCGCCAGGTGGCAGGGAGGCTAGGAGAAGATAATAGGCAGGGGAGTCATCTGTGTGCAGCTCGTCAGCCCATAGGAGCTTGTTACCACAGCTTATAAACCAGCACCACCCATAGCAACTAGATCCTGGGTCAGAGAAACCTGGAACTCCTCAACTCGGATTCCAGTGGCTGCAAGTGCAAAGACAAATCAAGTGTTTGTTTTCTGTGTTTATATCATAGAAGCACAAAGAATTTTTACCGCTGCTCAGTTTCCCTTCCATCATGCCTTTGTAACACCCAATGGGCCTCATAGGTCCATAGCATTCTCTGCTGATGTTGGATTCTGTCAGCTCCCACAGGAGAGTGATAATAATAATTACCAGCACCGCTCTTTGTTCATCCAGAACTTTCTGGAGAGGGTAGCTCTTGCGTGTTACCAGTGCGGAGGTAGAGCAGCTGGGTCTCAGAGGCCACCTGGCCCGTGTGGCTCCCAGGCACTTTGACTCCGGCTTGAGGTGTTTCTCGTCCAGACCTTAACCTATACTCAGATGGGCAGGGAGGTGGAAGGATAGACTTGAGTTCCTAGCAGGAGGCTGGCTGGTGCCCAGTGCTGTGGGTGAGATGAGGCCTCACAGGACCTCCCAGTGCAAGGGAAGTGACTTTCCCCAATGCTCTGCTCTGCTTTGGGCTGAAAGGCTAGTGACCAGAGGTTACGGATTTCCGCTCCGGCAGCCTGACTCCAAAGCCTGCTCCTCAGCCTCTCAGAGGGCTGGGCCCTGAGGCTGCTGTGAAGGGGGCAGGGAGGGCCCTGGAAGTCCCACCATGGGAGGCAGTGCTGAAGGGGACGAGCCTGGGAGTTGTCTTTCCATCAGACTTAGGTGGATGCAGGGACTCAACACATTTAGAGGTACTCTTGGACTTTTTCCAAATCAGAAACTCCAGTTTCTTTGACCAATTGAGTAAGGCCTGAAATGGCCCAAGGCCACAGGCATTCCTGTCACTTTCAAGAAGTGGTGGCCCTGGAGGTGACTTGCGGGTCAGCTCCACTTGAGTTCCAGTCTTGGTCAAGCCACTGCCACCTCTGTGACCTCGGGCCATTGTCTGATCTCAGAGCCTGGCTGTGTTAGGTTCCTGTGTTTGCTGTAACAAAGGACCACAAAGTGGGTGGCTTAAAACAACCAGAATTTATTCTCTCACACATTTCAAGGCCAGGACCCCAAAATCAAGGTGTCGGCAGGGCCCTCCCAAGGTTCTAGGGGAGGATCCTTCCTGCCTGTCAGCTTCTGGTGGTTCCAGGTGTCCCTGGGCTTCTGACAGCATCGTTACAGTCTACAAACAACTTCACGTGGCTTTGCCTCTGTTTCTGTGCCCTCTTTTTTGTTGTTTTGTTTTGACTTGTGGGGTCCTAGTTCCACCACCAGAGATGAAACCCTGGCCCTTGGCAGTGAAAGCTTGGAGTCCTAACCACTGGACCGCTGGGAAATCCTTGTGTCCTCTCCTTATATACAGACACCAGTTACTGGGTTTAGGGCCCAACTGATTCCAGGACGATTTCAAGATCCTTAACTCATTACATCTGTGCTGAGTTGCTTCAGTTGTGTCCGACTCTTTGCGACTCTATGGGCTGTAGACTCCGTTACATCTGAAAGACCTTTAATCCAAATAAGGTTCCAAGTAGACATGAATTTTGGGGGAACACTATTCACCCGACCCAGCTACACTGTTTCCTCATGTATTCCGTTCAGTTCAGTTGCTCAGTCATGTCCGACTCTGTGACCCCATGAACTGCAGCACGCCAGGCCTCCCTGTCCATCACCAACTCCCGGAGTCCACCCAAACCCCTGTCCGTTGAGTCGGTGATGCCATCCAACCATCTCGTCCTCTGTCATCCCCTTCTCCTCCTGCCCTCAATCTTTCCCAGCATCAGGGTCTTTTCAAATGAGTCAGTTCTTTGCATCAGGCGGCCAAAGTATTCGAGTTTCAGCTTCACCATTAGTCCTTCCAGTGAACACCCAGGTCTGATCTCCTTTAGGATGGACTGGTTAGATCTCCTCGCAGTCCAAAGGACTCTCAAGAGTCTTCTCCAACACCACAGTTCAAAAGCATCAATTTTTCTGCACTCAGCTTTCTTTATAGTCCAACTCTCATATCCATACATGACCACTGGAAAAACCATAGTCTTGACTAGACGGACCTTTGTTGGCAAAGTAATATCTCTGCTTTTTAATATGCTATCTAGGTTGGTCATAACTTTCCTTTCACGGAGTAAGCATCTTTTAATTTCATGGCTACAATCACCATCTGCAGTGATTTTGGAGCCCAGAAAAATAAAGTCAGCCACCGTTTCCACTGTTTCCCCATCTATTTGCCATGAAGTGATGGGACCAGATGCCATGATCTTAGTTTTCTGAATGTTGAGCTTTAAGCCAACTTTTTCACTCTCCTCTTACACTTTCATCAAGAGGCTCTTTAGTTCTTCACTTTCTGCCATAAGGGTGGTGTCATCTGCATATCTGAGGTTATTGATATTTCTCCCGGCAATCTTGATTCCAGCCTGTGCTTCCTACAGTCCAGCGTTTCTCATGATTTACTCTGCATATAAGTTAAATAAGCAGGGTGACAATGTACAGCCTTGACATACTCCTTTTCTTATTTGGAACCAGTATATTGTTCCATGTCCAGTTCTAACTGTTGCTTCCTTACCTGCACACAGATTTCTCAGGAGGCAGGTCAGGTGGTCTGGTCTTCCCATCTCTTTAAGAATTTTCCACAGTTTATTGTGATCCACACAGTCAAAGGCTTTGGTATAGTCAATAAAGCAGAAATAGATGTTTTTCTGGAACGCTCTTATTTTTTCTTAGAGAATAACAATCCACACTGCTATGGGAGGTGTGAGGCTCATGTTGGGAAGAGGTGTCTGCCCCGTGGGCACCTGCAGGGCCATGCCCAGCCTCACTTCCTTCCCCTATGGTCCTGCCTGCTGGTGGGCGTGAACCAGGGTGTGCGGGTCTCGGGGACGGAGCGGGGAGCAGGGCAGCCTTG
Source organism: Moschus berezovskii (assembly GCF_049115385.1). Lineage (NCBI taxonomy): Eukaryota > Metazoa > Chordata > Mammalia > Artiodactyla > Moschidae > Moschus > Moschus berezovskii. The sequence goes on along the minus strand of NC_142486.1, from coordinate 39,792,764 downwards.
CACTTGGGTGTACGCTTTGCCACCTGCAGGGTCTGCCTCTGTGTCTCCCATCCTCTGCTCCAGTGCTGATGCACCTGTCATTCCTAGACTCCAGGCCATGGGCATTCTTGTCAAGAAATGCTCTCTGAGTCAGAGGGGACAGTGCCTCTAGGAGAGGCCCGGGAGTCACCCCACATGAAGATGGAGCCAGAGGAACCGCACCCTGAAGGGGTGTCTCAGGGGACCAGAGCTCAAGGAGCGCGGGGCTGGGTGCCCCTAAGCCAGGGCACTAAGGAGAAAGTGTGTTTCCTGCCTGGAGGAGGTGAGAAAGGGAACGGGGAGAGGGGCCCTTTCCCTGCTCCCAGCCCAGGTAGGGAGACCCAGGTGTCTGCCCCACCTGCCCCACAGAGGCTGCCAGACTCACCCTCAGAGCCCACCGATCCTCTCGGGTCAGGTTGGGAGTGGAGCTGGAGGCAGCGGGGGGTCCCTGGTGGGCCTGGCATTTGTTCACTCCCGGGAGCAGGAGGGCCAAGCAGGGTGAGATGGCCACCTGAGGACCTCTCTCCTCTCTCAGCCCTCCCGGCTCCCCAGATCCCTGTGCTCTCCCGCCAGGGGAGGACCAGAGACCAGCAGATGGCCGCGGCGCTCCTCACTGCCTGGTCCCAGGTGAGTGTCCACGTCCAGGGCTGCAGGAAGAGCATCTGTGGCGGAGCTGTCCTCTGGGTCCGAGCGCTGGACCTGAGGGTGGGGCCAGAGATCCTGAGCTTTGGAAGTGGTGCTGAAAGGGAGTCTTGCTTTTGTCCTCTGCTGTTCACAGTCGCATGGTTCTTGCCCCCAAAAGTCTTCCTTAGGCAGCTGCCCTGCTTCACCAGCAGACCCAGGGCGGGCCTCACCCCAGTCAGCAGGATGGGGGTCCAGGTCTGTCCTCGTCCTGGCACCACTGAGCGCCTCCACCACGTCCCAGTGAGTCCCGGAGAGAGGGCATGTCCTGGAGAGGGGGCCTTCTGTGTTGTTTCAGATGCCAGTGACCTTTGAGGACGTGGCTCTGTACCTCTCCCAGGAGGAATGGGGGCGGCTGGACCACACCCAGCAGAGCTTCTACAGGGAGGTCCTGCAGAAGAGGAGCGGGCTGTCCTTGGGTAAGGGCTAGGGAATCAGTGGGACCCATCCATCACCACCTTCTCCCCCTTTTCCAGGGCTTGAATCCCCTCTTGCAGTTCATCTGGACCTTGCTGTCCTATAGAACCATCCTAGTGATAGACATGTTCTTTCTGTGCTGATGTGGTAGCCACAAGCCAGATGTAGCTAGTGAGTCCTTGAAATGCAGCTGGAGCCACTGAGCTGTTTTATCTCATTTTAATCAGCTCAGATTTGAGTTGAAGTAGCCATGCAAGGCCAGCGGCTGCCATGCTGGACAATGCCCACCTAGAGACTGTGCTCCAGTTCTTCCCTAGCTCCTTCCAGTAGCTCCCCTTCCTCTCCCCTCCAAGCCCAGCTTCAGAGGTGTCTGAGCAGAAAGCTTGGCTCCGGGCCGGACTGCCGGCCCAGGGGATGGGGAACAGTGCCTGCTGGCCCCTCCAGGCCTTTGACTCTGGGCTGTCACATCCCCCTCCCAGGGCCATGTCCTCTTTTCAGAGGGGCCTTGGTTCCCTCGGTTTTTCTCATGGTGAGTAATTAAGTCCCAGGGCTTTGACTCCTCAGTTTCAGGCTCTAGTTTTCATGACAGAATTTTATGAGGGTTTATGGGAAAATCAGAGTGTTCATTCATTCATTTGGTCAGTCAGTCTGTCTGCCAGTGCATGCGTGTCTGTCACACAACTGCTAGTCCCAGTGGAGCCATAGACTGGGTGATTCCACCTTCTGACTTTGGTGGTGGGCCTCAAGATCACAGCCATGGCTCTGCTCACGCCTGTAATTATCTCAGGTTTGCTCGCCACCCAATGTTGGGACTCTCCAGGGCCTCGGCCAGCAGGTCCAGGCAAGTCCTGGGAGATCAGAGGGAACCATTCTCCACTCGCAGCCCCATGGTGGGCCTCATGAATGCTCTAAACCACCCATTGGTCCACACGTTCCTTCCCTCCCATGGGGCTTGGATCAGGTCATGAAGCCCGGGGCCCCCTCTGCTGTCTTCCTGGCTTGACCAGAATTCCCAGGCCCTCAAACCTGGGGAACTTGGCAAATGGGCTGTGGTCCCTGATTTATGGGTGGTCGGTGTCCCTGGCCCTCTCACCCTGGCCCTCCTGCTGACCTCTCTCTGCCCACTGCCCCTGTCCCAGGAGCCCTCTTTGTGGTCCTGGGAAGGTGCAGGTGCAGGAGAGGAAGACTGCATCTGGATTCTGACTGAGGGGGTCACTGCTGGGGGTTGTGTGATGCAGGAGTGGCCAGCCAAGAGAAGAGTGTCTGGACGATGCCTGGGAACTGTGTCCTGAGAGGTGTGGCCATCTGTGTTTGCAGAGCTGCACCCCCTCTTTCGCTCCATCACCTCTCCGGGGGGTGGGAGCTGGTATCTCCCACTGTACAGCCCGAAGGGCCCTGACTGAGCACAGCATGTCTTTCCAAGCAGGGTTTCCCTTCAGCAGACCTTTCTGGGCCTCTCAAGTGCAGGGCAAGGGCGAGGCCCCGGGCTCCAGCAGGCAGTTGGGACGTGAGGAGGAGGAGAAAAGAGGTGCGTGCAGAGGGGACAGGTGGGCGGGGTAGTGGGGTCTTGGCTGTCACTCTCCAATGCCCCAGGTTAGCGCGGGCTGTTTACTGTGGGGTGCAGACACACAGCTCCTCCTGGGGTGGGACCACCCGCCTCCCCTCCTATGTGGAGGTGGCTCTTGCTTCCAGGGTGCCCCACAGGTGCTTGCCCTCATCTCCGTCTCCAGAACTCCCCTGGGGCCCTCACAAAAGCCTGTCTCTTGCTGGAAACCCTGTTTATCCAGGAGCGGTGGAGGTGGACAAGGAGGAGCTGGCTGCATCCCTGGGAGCCCTTGGAGATGTAAAGTCCTTCAAAAGCAGAGTGGGAAGAGCCCAGGGGGAGGCCCCGCGGTGCGGGCAGCGAGCAGCCAGCGGCCAGAACTCAGGGCCAGCCATGGACGATGTGCCGCCCTGTCCCATGGAGGAGACACAGCCGGAATCAGCCCTGCCTGACATCGACCTCCCGAAAACCCAGGAGGGCCACTTCCCAGAGCAACCCGGAGAAGGGGGGACGGCCGCCGCCGAGAGCAGCGAGGAGGGCCTGGCGCTGGACAGCGAGGCGGGCAGGAAGACCTACAAGTGCGAGCAGTGCGGCAAGGCCTTCAGCTGGCGCTCGCACCTGGTGACGCACCGGCGCACGCACACGGGCGAGAAGCCCTATGCCTGCGCGGACTGCGGCAAGCGCTTCGGCCGCAGCTCGCACCTCATCCAGCACCAGATCATCCATACGGGCGAGAAGCCCTACACCTGCCCGTCCTGCTGGAAGAGCTTCAGCCACCACTCGACGCTGATCCAGCACCAGCGCATCCACACGGGCGAGAAGCCCTACGTGTGCGACCGCTGCGCCAAGCGCTTCACCCGCCGCTCGGACCTGGTCACCCACCAGGGCACCCACACGGGCGCTAAGCCTCACAAGTGCCCCATCTGCGGCAAGTGCTTCACGCAGAGCTCGGCCCTGGTCACCCACCAGCGCACCCACACCGGGGTCAAGCCCTACCCGTGCCCGGAGTGCGGTAAGTGCTTCAGCCAACGATCCAACCTCATCGCGCACAACCGCACTCATACCGGAGAGAAGCCCTACCACTGCCTCGACTGCGGCAAGAGCTTCAGCCACAGCTCGCACCTCACCGCTCACCAGCGCACCCACCGAGGTGTCCGGCCGTACTCCTGCCCTCTGTGCGGCAAGAGCTTTAGCCGGCGTTCCAACCTGCATCGGCACGAGAAAATCCACACGGCGGGGCCCAAGGCCCTAGCCATGCTGATGCTGGGGGCGGCCGGGACTCTGGCGGCACCCCCGCCTGCCCCTACCTAGGAGGCTGGGAGGGAGGGGCCAGGGCATCTGCTGTGGAGGTGTGACCTGGGAGACCCAGGAAGGGAGGCGGGGAGGTGCTGGCATGGGGGTGGCAACACGGGAGAAGCTCAGATGAGGACCAGGCATGATCGCCGCAAATTAAAGGTCTTGGAATTCAAGCGACAGCCTATAGCTTCCTTTCACGGGGCCCTGGAAGCTGATCCTGGACTCATGGGGAAAGTGGAGCCTCCAGGGGCAACTATGCATTCTCACTCCTTTGAGAAAGCACCTTCCTCCCCAGCCTTTACCTGGCTTGGGACCCATTCTGGAATCTAGAGGTTTCCAACCTGAAGCCAACCAGCCACTTCTGCTGCTGTTGTCGTTAGGTATTCCTGCTGAGCCCTGGACCCTCCCATGGCTCTTTTCCTAGGGAGTCAGGAACAGGGCAGAGTCAGCATGGGAATTCATGCTCAATGTCTTCTGCCTACCTTGTCTCCTGTCTCAGGCACTGGGGCCTGCATTTTGTGGCTGCACATTTTCACCTGCATCCGTGGGGTCCCAGCTTCAATCCAGTGAGGATTTCTCACTTACCAGGGACCCCCTACCTCTCCTGGTCCTTTCTGAGGCTGATGCCATCTCCCTCTCCTACTTCTCACCTCCTTGGCCTCTTTGTACAGTTCAGTTCAGTCTCAGTTGTGTCCGACTCTTTGCGACTCCATGGACTGCAGCACGCCAGGCTTCCCTGTCCTTCACCAACTCCCGGAATTTACTCAAACTCATGTCCATCAAGTTGGTGATGCCATCCAACCATCTCATCCTTCGTCATCCCCTTCTCCTCCCACCTTCACTCTTTCCCAGCATCAGGGTCTTTTCAGATGAGTTGGTTCTTCACATCAGGTGGTCAAAGTATTGGAGTTTCAGGTTCACCATCAGTCTTTCCAATGAATATTCAGGAGTGATTTCCTTTAGGATGGACTGTTTTAATCTCCTTGCAGTCCAAGGGACTCTCAAGAGTCTTCTCCAACACCACAATTCAAAAGCATCAATTCTTCGGCGCTCAGTTTTCATTATAGTACATGTTCTTTGTAATTTGCCCTGCCTCAGCCTGCCTGCCTGTTTTACCCTTGGCCTTGATGAAATGAAATGAAAACTTCGAGTCCCTAACCACTGGACTGCCAGGGAATTCCCCGGCCCAAGTCCTTGCTAAAGGCATAATGCCGTCCCCGGGCCGGGCGGGGCCGGGGACGTAGGCTGATTCAGCAGCCTGAGAAACTCCTCCCAAACTCGTGTGACCTCGCGGAGTCGGTGGTCTGGGGTATGGGGGTCGCCTCGTATCCAGGAGGACCGGTTCCTTAAGGTCCCGCCCCTCCCACGTTGGCCTTTGCCAATCAAGTGTCGAGGCGGGGCTAGGGGGTGGGCGCCAGCAAAAGTGACCAATCACGACCGATGTTTGTTCTCCAGGCATTCCCTCCCCCTCACGGCCCCAAGCCTCACGGTTGCCTGGCAACTGGTCGACGCTTTGGGCTTTGTAACTTTGCCTTTTCCTCTCAGCTCAGGCCCCAGGCCTACCACCGAGGCGCCAAACCTCCTGCCGTCCTAGAGAGGGGGCGGACAGAAGGCAAGGGCTCGGGCCACAGCCGCTTCCAGCTTAGCTTCTTGCGCAGAGCTGAGACTTGTCGCTGCCCAGAGACCCCGGGAGCCCGAGCCCAGATACCACATGAGGCCCTGGTAATGGCTGGCCTGTGCACGGTAGCCGGCGAGTCGTGGCCCCGGCACAGGAGCTCAGCGAGAGCCCAGATGACTCCTGCCGGCACTTGCTGAGTCTTAGAGCAGGGCCTAACAGGGCTGCCTGGAAGAGACGGGCGTGGAAACGGCCTGAAGGAGACCTTGATTCTTTTGCTGGGAGTCGGGGAAAGTGAGGCAGTCCATGCTGGAGGGGGGACGTGGTAGTGGCGCGCAGGGGTGAATGGTAAAGGGCGAGGAACCGTTAAATAGGGGCTTTGCCACATTCACTCCTTCATTTTTCGAATACGAAATGAAAACGTGCCTTCCAGGTCCTTTGCTAAATATTGAAGAATAAGCGATGAAAAAGCCAGACAAGATCCGTGCCCTCAAGGGGTTCCGCTCTAGTAAGGGAGACTAACAAGCAGTGTAAACGTATAAATGACATATACATTAATTTCAAGTAGTGACAGATGCCAGAAAGAAAGGAACCGGGTGAAGTAAGGGAGGATGTTAGGTACTGGTTGTCGGAAACGGCCCCTCCCAGGAGGGAAAGTTCAGGCTTTGGGGGTAGGACCTTCCAAGCTAGGGGAACAGAGTGAATAAAAACCCTGCCCTGAGGAAGAGACTGGTGTTCCAGGAGTTGAAATGACACCAGTGGTGGAAGGGAGGAGTGGGGGTTAGTTAGAAAGGTGAGACTTGAGAGAGGCTGTGGCCTGAGATTTCTCCCTGGTGTCTTGTGTGATGGGTGGAGAAAGGGCATTCATGAAGATGGTTCGACCGTGGCATCCGCATTCTCATGCTCCTCAGCCATGCAGAGATGTGTGATCAGGCAGGCTTCCTGCCTGGGTTGCAGAGGCAGGACTCTGTGGCTTTCGCCTGTCACCTCCTGGAGCTAATGCCAGTTTTTCTGTTCTCAACTAACAAAGCTCCAGGTGAGCCCTAATGATTAAGATCCAACAGGCCACTGACCAGAACAAGCTGGGCTCAAATCTTCCAGGGAAAGTGGAAAAGATGCCTGGGAGGTCCTAACTCCTGCTGTCTCTCATGCATGAATCCTCTGTCCTGTGTCATGACCATTTGATAGGCTCCTGGCATCATTAACTCCCGGAGTTCACTCAAACTCATGTCCATCGAGTCGGTGATGTCATCCAGCCATCTCATTCTCTGTTGTCCCCTTCTCCTCCTGCCCCTAATCCCTCCCAGCACCAGAGTCTTTTCCAGTGAGTCAGCTCTTCACATCAGGTGGCCAAAGTATTGGAGTTTCAGCTTTAGCATCAGTCCTTCCAATGAACACCCAGGACTGATCTTTAGAATGGACTGGCTGGATCTCCTTGCAAGGGATTCTCAAGAGTCTTCTCCAACATCACAGTTCCCTCCGGGAGTTAGTGAAAGACAGGGAGTCCTGGTGTGCTGTGATTCATGGGGTCGCAAAGAGTCAGACACGACTGAGCGACTGAACTGAACTGAACTGAATTGAACTGGTGATGCATAATTCCCTGAGAATAACCATTCTTTATTGAGTGTTTCCTTGTGTTAAAAGTTAGTATTGGGCTAAGTGGTCTATGTGTATTCTCTCATTTATTTAATCTTTATAACAACCCTATGAGGTAATGAATTAGGATTCAGTTCAACTGCAAATAATAGAGACCCAAAATAAAGATGATGTTAAACAAGACAAAGTGAATTTCTTAAGACAACACCTGGAGGTGGGCTGGAGATAGTTTATGGCAGAACTGGCATGGCAGCCCTAATCCACAAAGTCAGTAGAGACCTAGACTCCTCCAAGCCTGCTGCCCCACCACCATTAAAGACTCCTCACTGACCCCAAACAAGCAGTGGGACTTAACCATATGTGCCAACTTTTAAAATTTTAACCAAATGGGAATATTATGTACAACTTCATGTTAATAAATCTGAAATTGTTGATGAAAGGGATGATTTCCTAGAAAAATCATATAATATCAAGATTTAGTCAAGATCACATAGAAATTCTGAATATCCAGTATCCCACAGAGAAATTATAAAAATTAAAAATATGTATTTTCACCATTTTTTTTTAAAGACTGAAAGAAAATCTGATTTTAGCTTGGGTTTAGATTTGACAGGAAAGACACTAGGACCATTTTCAATTTTCCAGTAAGGTGGGTGAGAAGAGAGGCTCAGGCCAAAGGATTTGAACATTATTTGCTTGAGATGGGGAAAGACTTTAGGTGGGGAAGTTAGCTACCCCTGCATAAAGTGCACACTGTGTGTGCATGCCTGTACTCAGTCGTGTCCGACTCTTTGCGACCCCATGGACTGTAGCCGGCCAGGCTCCTCTGTGCATGCCATCCCCCAGGCAAGAATAAACTCTTAGTGGGCAGTAATGCTAGTTAGGGTTTACATTCTGGTTAAAATAGAGATCCAAAATAAGAGTGGCTTAACCTCAGTATCTGTTTCTCTCTTCCACCATCATCTGGGCATAAATCCACCCACAATAATTAGGAATCCAGGCACGTCCATCTTCTTGCTTTGACACCCCTAGGGTTAGTGTCATCTGCATGGTCCATGCCCCCATGTCCAAATTCCTGCTAGCAGTTGGGGAAAAGAGAATAGGAAGACAGAACCCCTTTCTAGTAAGACACACATAGCACATCTGCTCACGTATCATTGTCTTTAGTACAACTACATGGCCATACTTCAGTGCAGGAGGCCGGGAAATAGATATTCTTTATTCTTTAGGGCCACATGCCCACTGAAAACTTACTGTTGCAAGGGAAAACTGATACTGAGCAACCACTAGGTCTTTCTTCTTCAAATGAGAATAGATGCTCCGTAATACAAGCATGGAAATATTTATCAAACAAAAAGTATTTTCATTACCCAAGCCAATGATGCCTGCTGTCCTGAATTTTTCAATATTTATTTCTTTTTAGTCATTCATTTATTATTTTTAGCTGCACCAGGATCTTGGTTGTGGCATGTGGGATCTAGTTCCCTGACCAGGGATCGAACATAGGCTCGCTGCATTGGAAGTCCAGAGTCTTAGCCATTGGACCAGAGGGAAGTCCCTGTCCTGATTTTTAACACTTTGGGAGTTCTGGACAATGCTCTAAGACAAAGAAAAATAATGAGTATAAATTCTAGAAATGAATATAACTTTTCTGGAAAGAAAAATTTTACTCTTTACATTATATATTTTCTAACTAGAAAAATAAACTAAAACTATCAGAAGGAAAAGAAAATGCAATAAGATGGGTCAACTTCAATATAATTATATACGAATAACTTACCAACTACAAGCAGTGCCGAATTGAGTATTTGGTAGGTGTGCCGGCTATTAATTTATTGTCTCTCAGACCCCCCAGTAAACCCTTTTGGTCCTGCTTTGTGATAATGGAGCCGTATCCTTAGACGTTTCTCCTTCGCCAGCCAACTAGATGTTAGTCTTTGTCAGTAGAGGGCGTTGAAAGAAAACTAAGGGCACAATGGGAAAAAATGTCCTGTGCCGTTTTCCACTGAGGCCAGTAGGGGGCGGCGAGGGAGCCCAATAACATCCACGTCATCAGTCTTAATAAACAGCCTGGGCTCATCCCGTCCAGTAAGTTGTTCAAACAAATACAGAAAGGTGTATGCAGTAAAGATCTACAAATACAGAAAAATGGAAACAACCTAAGTGTCCACGAGACTTTAACTGGAATATGAAACTTTCATGCTTTGGAATACTGTGCAGCTTGCAAGATGCGTTTTATATATAAATGCTGATTTGGAAAGATACCTTCAATAGACTTTTGAGCCAACGAAACATTACTTAAGTAGAACGATTCTAGATATATATTAGAAATATTCATAGAACACTGAAATATAAATAGTGATTATTTCTGAATGCATAATCAAACAACCAGACAAGAAAGGATTTTCTATTTCAGAAAAAGATTTTGGAGCCTCAGATCTCCAAGACGAGTAACAGGGTGAGAGCACGGAGAGATGTACGAAGCTTTTCCGATGCGGCCCCCCTGCTTCAGATTCTCCCCAGCCCGGAGAGCCCCGCTGTCCTTCAGTCCTATCTATCGGTGGCAGAGGGCGGGGGTCCTTCGGGGTGAGAGTCGCCGACGGCCGCGTCCGGCTGAGAGACCCTGGCCGACTCTCAGGGACAAAGAATCGCCGCCGGAGGTCCCCCGCCCCTCACTGAACTGCCTCCACAGCAAGCATCCACTAAGAGCGGATGAAGGCTTGGGCGGGGCCCTATAAGCTATAAAGGAGTCTCCCAGCGCCGAGTTCCAGCTCCTGGACCACCGTCCCCTCAGTCCTCGACCCACTCCGGAGCGGGGAAATGCCGAGGACGGAAGGAAGAGTCGCGCCTGAGCATCCCTTCTCGTAGCTGGGATAAGCCATGTATCTGCCCACCACGCCAGTCCTGGCTTCCCCTTTACTCCCTTCACCGGCCAGAGGAGCACAAAAATACTGAAAAACCTAGAAGAACGAAGACAGCGAGTCTCTTCAGCCTGGGGGAATGGGTGCGGCTGCGCATGGGTCACTGCCTTCTGATTGGCCATCCTTGGGAATTCTGCCCATTCATTGGTCATCCATCAGAAAGAAGGCGGGTATAGTGGGAGAACGGCCTCCTGGGGAGTGTAGTGCTTAGTGCGTTCCTCGACGCGTGCGCTATGTCGCTTCCCGGCGGGCCCCGCGCGAATTTCCGGCGCCCGGAGCAGGCGGCGGAAACTGGGATCGACTGGGCGGCTGTGGGCGGTGTGTGTATAAAGAGGGGCGGGACCGACGGTGCGGCCCACCCGGCTCCTTAGGTTTAGTACCGGTCTCTGGGCGGCCCGGCCCGGCCCCCGGAGGCATAGGCCGAAGGGGCCGCGCACCGCTTGGAGGTGCGGAGGGGAAAACCTGGGGCGTCGCTTCAGCCGCCCGCCCCTCCGCCTCTCATCTCCGGGCAGGCAAGGCTCCTGGGACCCTGGCGGGGCTCCGGCCGGGTCCGCGCTCCCGACTGCCGAGTCCTGCTGAGCGACTCTGGTGAGTCCCTGGCTCTCTCCGAGCGGAGCCTCCTCCTCGGTCACTGGAGGATGAGCGTGGAGAGCGTACCTTTCAGGGGTTTTGTAAGGAGCAGGAGAATAACGTAAAGGATGTGCTTCGCGTGTAGTAGAAAAGAATTGGAAACGATCTGAGTGCCTCGCTCAGCTGGGGTGGGTACTCATTAAGAAACAAGTATATCCGTACTGCAGGATCTCCTAGAGTGGCTGATGAATAAGCATTATTAGGTAGAAAGAAAGATTACTAAACCGTGTTGCAGTAAGAACTCATTTATGTAAAAACACGCACAAAGCATTCCCCTCCCTCCCCCTCTCCCCATTCTGTGGATCCAATTCCAGTAATTGCTCCGGGGAAGATTTGGGAGGTCAGCTGTCAGACTGTTAATGGGGGAGCAGCTGCAATGTGGAAGGAAGAATTTCTTTGATGTATTACTGTATTGTTTAAATCCCCCCTTTTATTACAGTGGTTCATAATCACTTTTTTTTCTTGAAACAAAAATCAAGTAAAGGGCTCAGTGGCGAAGAGTCCGACTGCCAGTGCAGGAGACATGGGTTGAATACCCTATCCAGGAAGACCCCACAGGCTGCAGAGCAATTCAGCCTGTACACCACAACTCCTGAGCCCACGTACCACAACTAGTGTAGTCCCTGTGACCTAGAGCCTGTGCTGGGCAACAAGAGAAGCTAGTTCAATGAGAAGCCTGCGCAGGGCAACTAGAGAGTAGCCCCACCAGTCTCCACGACTAGAGAAAAACCGGTGCAGCCAAAAATAAAATAAATAATTAAAATTACTTTTTAAAAAAGCAATTGTAAAAACCCAAAATACACACGTTTCAGGACTGTCGTGTAGAGTTGCCGTAAGGTATAGGCTGTGTCATGTTTATGTGTATCTATGGATAATGGGTGGCTCCAGGTGGGGTCTCTTTTGGAATTAAGTCTTCAGATTGAGAAAGATAATACAGCGGATATATTGTATAACAATAACACTGCCAGGAGAATCTGGGACAACACTCAGTAATCAAAACATTAGTTTAAAACAAAATTTTTTTTTGGAAGCACCATCAAGTTTGCGGAATCTTAGTTCCTCAACCAACGATTGAACTCAAGTCCCTGGCAGTGAAAGCATCAAGTCCTAACCACTAAATCACCACAGTATTCCCAGTTAAAAGAATTTTTTTTTAACTGAATAATTAATACATCAGAAGTTCAGTTTGGGAGAAGGAAATGGCAACCCACTCCAATATTCTTGCCTGGAAAGGTCCATGGACAGAGGAGCCTGGCGGGCTGCAGTCCATGGGGTTACATGACTGAGCACGCATGCATGAGGGTGGAGGGAGATGGGCTGGTAGCAATAAACTGGTGGAACTAAAAAAAAAAAAGTTCAGCTTGATGAATTTTTATGAACTGAACAAATACATTAATATTTCTGCCATATAACATATGAACACTTACATTGCCTGGGATAAAAGGAAATTATAAATATGCTCATCTCACGTCAGTAGACCAGGTGGTAAAAACCTGGGAGTTTGGGAACTGAGGATAAGGGGCCATGGACCTGTATTGGTAGCAGAGAGAGAGAAGCATGAGCTAAACATCAGAGGAGCGCCTAGAAAAGGCTTCAGGGTCAGGAGGAATTGGAGCTAGAGCCCCTGGACGTCCTTCCAGGCTGGTGCTTGCCCATATACCACCCCACTCCCCACTTGCTTGCTCTTTCCCCAGGAGTGCCCGTCCAGATGCCAGCCCCACTGCCACTGGGGAGCCCTCTGGGAGACTGAAGACCCAGGCTGAGGCTGACTGGCCCTGAGCCCTAGGCCAGGGCGATGGCAGCCCCCCCAGAGCCTCAGGACCAAGCCCCCGAGGAGGGAGAAGGGCTTCTGATCGTGAAGGTAGAAGATCCCTCCTGGGAGCAGGACCCTGCCCAGCCAGAGAACCGTGGAGACCCAGAGGTGTGGCACCGGCGCTTTCGGCAGTTCTGCTACAGGGATGCGGGCGGGCCCCACGAGGCCTTCAGCCAGCTCTGGGAGCTCTGCTGCCGCTGGCTGCAGCCCGAGCTGCGCACCAAGGAGCAGATCCTGGAGCTGCTGGTTCTGGAGCAGTTCTTGAGCGTGCTGCCCGTGGGCGTCCAGGACTGGGTGTGCCAGCGGTGCCCAAGCAGTGGCAAGGAGGCCGTCGCCTTGGTGGAGGACCTCCAAAAGCAGCCAGTGAAAGCTTGGTCACAGGTGAGGGGCCCCTCCCGCATCCTGGGGGCACCTGGATGGCACGTGAACTGAGGAGAGCTGGCTGTCTCCATAGAGATGAGTCCTCCACGGGTCAGAGGCGGGGGTGGGAGGACACGGAGAGCCGAGGGAGAGACCACGGGAGCTTGTCATAACGTGTGGCCTTTCTGAAAGACACCGTCCAAGTGAATCTGGTTTCTTTCTGGTGACTTTGGAGGACAGCAGCAGGACCAGAGGGAGCATGTTCTGAGAAAGCAGCTTTTAGCTCCACAGGATCTGCACACGTTTATTTGTGTTCTTGGGAGGCATCTGGGGAGATGCTGATGTGTTGCGGGGGAGTGGGGCCCTGCCCTTGACAGGAAGGTCTCCCACCACGGCCCCTTGCTAAGTGGCTGTCTGATTCTGGCCTTTGGAGGCTGATCCTTGCCTCATGCTTGGTCGGGGAGATAGCACTGCCTGGTCTGTCTTCTGGTCTCCCTGGGGGCCCTGTGCTGACCACCTTGCCCACACCCAGCCTCCTGAGGAATGTGTCCTGTGTCTCCTTCCCAGGGATTAAACTCTGTCTCCCCGATCTGGTCTCGATGCTGATGAGCGTGTTGTGGTTCCTGCACAGGATGTGCCCTCAGAGCGGGCGGAACCCGAGGCTGCAGTCCAGGGGTCCCAGGCCCAAGGGCCTCCCCAGAGGGCGGGGACACGAAGCCGGCCACCTGTACCCTGGGAGCCACATAGCCGTGGTGGTGAGTAAGCTTGAAGGTGGCAGAGTGGCTGGTCAGGCGCCTGAGTCCTTCCCAGGTGTTGCCCTAAGGGGAGCAGGTAGGGTGTTTCTGTTCCAGGAAGGCAATGTGTGTGTATGTGTGTGTGTGTGTCTGTGGTTTGTGTGTGTGTGTGCAAGGCATGTGTGTATGGTGTGTCTGTGTGTGTGGTGTGTGTGTGTCTCTGTGTGTGGCGTGTGTGTAAGGCGTGTATGTGTAAGGCATGTGTGTGCTGTGTGTGTGTGGTATATGTGTGTATCTGTGTGTGGTGTGTGGTGTGCATGGCGTGTGTCTGTGTGTGTGTGGGGGGTGTTGTATGTGTGTGGTGTGTGCATGGCATGTGTCTGTGGTGTGTATGTGTCTGGTGTGTGTGTGGTGTGTGTCTGTGTGTGGTGTCTGTGTGGTGTGTATGGTATGTGCATGGCGTGTGTGTGTGGCATGGGTGTCTGTGTGTGTGTGCAAGGCATGTGTGCAAGGTGTGTGTCTCTCTGTGTGGTATGTGTCTGTGTGTGGCGTGGGTGTATGCTGTGTGTGTGTGGTGTATGTGTGTATCTGTGTGTGGTGTGTGCATGGCATGTGTCTGTGTGTGAGTGGCGTGGGTGTCTGAGTGTGTGTGCGAGGCATGTGGGGGGTGGGTGTGTGTGTGAGAAGGCCAGCATGTGAGAGCCCTTGCTGCCGCCCTGGGCTGGGCTCTCTGAGGCTCCGTTCTTCCCCGCAGCCCAGCTTCCAGCTCTTAAACAGGGGAGCATCGGAGAGACAACAGATACCTGCTTTGCCTCTGGGGTGAGTTACCCGTCCCTTTGTCCCTTCTGACGCTGATAAGTCCCTGAAATGGGTCTCTCCTTCTCACCAAGGCCTTCTCCATCCATCCTTTGCCTGCCAGGATCCTGTTCCCATCCCAGCGCCCTTCCTATCTCCACCCATACCTGCCTGGGGAGTCCTGAGCAAGGCAACTCTGAACTGGGCTTCCTCACCTCATTCTAGGGACCTGTGACATTTGGAGACATTCCCTTTTATTTCTCCCGGGAAGAATGGGGGTCCCTGGACCCTGCCCAGAGGGATCTCTTCTGGGACATCAAAAGGAAGCACTCTCGGAACAGTGCCCTGGGTGAGCATTGGTCACAGCCGGGGCTCTGGGTGGGATCCCAGGCATAGATTGTTCAGGCCTGTAGTTAGTAAGTGGAAGGTGAGGTAGACCGGTTAGGTCTGTAGTTAGTAAATACCTCTGCTGCGGAACCCTGGCGAACCACTTGGGCGCTCCAAACGGTTTCTCTGCTGTCATTTTCTCATGTCCCCGTTGCATGGCGGCTGGTCTGCTGGAGCTCAGGGCTGTCAGACCGAGAACCCAGGCGTTAGCCCGGAGCCCCGTTCCCTCTCCTCTCCGCTGTGGTCCCGGAACCGCGTGGCCTTTAAGAGACTGCCTACTACCCGCTTGCAGGTTTGGGGCGCAGGAGCCACAGTGAGAGGTCCCAGCTGGAGGAGGTGGTGACGGCACTCCCGGATCAGGCTGCTGGCAACGAGACCCCATCCTGGAAGCCGGAGGAGGCCTGGGAGGGCGGGGCCCGGCCGGGGGCGCCCCGGGGGCGGGGGGCGGGGGCGCGGCGGGGCCGGCCGGCAGTGCGCCGGAGGCAGCTCCGGGACCTGGCGGCCGAGAAACCGCACAGCTGCGGCCAGTGCGGCAAGCGCTTCCGCTGGGGCTCCGACCTGGCGCGCCACCAGCGCACGCACACGGGCGAGAAGCCGCACAAGTGTCAGGAGTGCGACAAGAGTTTCCGCAGCTCCTCGGACCTGGTACGCCACCAGGGCGTGCACACAGGCCAGAAGCCCTTCTCCTGCGCCCAGTGCGGCAAGAGCTTCAGCCGCAGCGCCTACCTGGCTGACCACCAGCGCATCCACACGGGCGAGAAACCCTTCAGCTGCAGCGACTGCGGCAAGAGCTTTTCACTGCGCTCCTACCTGCTGGACCACCGGCGCGTGCACACGGGCGAGCGGCCCTTTGGCTGCGGCGAGTGTGACAAGAGCTTCAAGCAGCGCGCCCACCTCATCGCCCACCAGAGCCTGCACGCCAAGATGGGCCAGCCTGTGGGCTGAGAGAGGGAGCGGCACCCACCCACCCGAAGCCACCATCCCAGTGCGGTGTCCCAGTCAGAACCCGGCAGGCCTGCCCTCCTGGGACCCTGGCTGACGCCTCGGGGCATGGAGTCCCCCGTCACCTCGCTGACAGACTTATGCTCTGAGGTTTTTCTTGCCCCTGGTTTCCTGGAGCCCCAGCACGTTGCAGGCGGGTGGCCTGAGCATGAGGGAGAGGCTTGCACACAGGGAATTCAGGACTCGGGCAGGGCCTGGAGTTCCCATCCCAGAGCCCCCCCTCAGCCCTGCTTGGCCCCGTGGCTCTTTTCTCCCAGCCTCTGGGCTGGGTCCATGGGCCAGGCCTTCTGTCCTGCCATCCTGTGACTTCCTGTGGGAGGGAGGCTAAGCCTCAGGGTGCTGCTGGGGTCAGGGGTCGGGAGAGGGGTCAGCCCACACCTGTGAAGATGTGGATCCTGGGTTCAGCTACAGAGGCTTCCTGGCCTCCACCCCTTTCCATCTCCAGGCACTGGCCGCTCTGGCCTGTCCCAGCGGCCCAGAAGCTGCCCGACTCTGCTCTCAGCCAACCTGCCCCTGGCTGAGTTCCCGAGAGGCAACCTCCACCAGCTGGGAAGAGCGGTGTGGGCTCCAGGGACAGAGGCCAACTGTGCAGACTAAGAACAGGCCTGGCCAAGGCCCTCTGCCTCTGCTGCCCTCCAGTCCCCATGCCAGTGCTCTGTCAGCACGTTGTCACTGACTCCTGAGGCGTTGCAGGCCCTGCAGAAGGGCATTCGCAGGGACTGACCACAGGCCCTCCCAAGGAGCTGCCCCAGCTGGCCTTATAAGGGCAGCAGAAAGGTGAGAATAAACATGAAAACTTTCTCCAAGCTTCTCTTGTTCTTTAGGTGGCTGCTGGGAGTTGGGGGCAGAGGGGCCTGGATTCGTCCTGGGCCTCCTGCCCTGGTGGTCCTGGTAGCGCGTGGTGCTAGACTGTCATCGGGTGTGGCCACCGTCTCAGCTTCCTGGTGGCCTGGGCCCCAGGGGCTGCCTTGAGCCTCAGGGGCGTCCCTGTGTCAGCCAGTGCCTGCCCAGGTCTGAGGGCAGCTCAGGGTGGGACAGCCAACACACCCCTCCCTACCCTGAAGGAGAGTAGGCGGCTAACTGGGAGCTGGGGTTTTCACCAGGGCCCTCCTTCTGTCCCTTGATGAAATGAGACAACTCGGAGCCCGTAACTGGCCAGGGCAGGGGCTCGTGCTCTTGGCTGGACCCTGTGCTGGATCCTAGGGAGGGAGTACTGCTGAGATGAAACGGACACCAAGCAGCCTTTCATGTCTGACCCTCCCCCACCTGGCCCGGGCCTGGGCCCCTGCGGTGCTGGAGGGTGTGTGCTGAGATCACCTTCTACCCTGCCAAGGCCTTTCCAATTCAGCAGGTGGTGGCCTCGGGGCCACCTGCGAGCCAGTGGGGGTGAGCTGAGACAAGATGTGTTGTCCCCCAGTCTGCACCAGCCTCTCTGGCCCCCATGTAACCCAGACTTCATTCCGAGGTCGCTGGATGGACCCCGTTTCGCCAGTGAAGCTGCGGGGCACTCCTTGGAGAGCAGAGTCCAGCCGGGGGTTCCCGCCTCTGGGGTGGTGCCCTTCGCTGCTCCCCATGCCCCCAGGCTGGCAGTTGCTGTGTGGGCAGGCTCCCATACGTGCCCTGAATGAGTGAGTAGGGGTGGTGGGTGGCGGGGGCAGGGAATGAATTTTTTCAGTGCTGGTGGCGGCTCAGAAGGGAGACACTGGAGTGTAACGAGATCAGATAGCAGGTGGGCCAGAAGCTAAGAATAGACTGGGCACAGGCTCCTGGCGCAGGTGGGGGTGTGTTAGTGCCAGGCAGGAAGTAGCCCATGGGAGCCAGGGAACAGCCTGGGGGTGTCCAGGACCCAGGTTTCCAGGGCAGGGGGCAGAGTCCAGCTCCGCTCATAAACAGAGCTGATGGGATAAGACTCTGAGAGAGGCCAGGCCTTGGGACCCAGAGCATTGGCACTGGAGCTGTTTGAAGGAAGCCCCCACGTCACCCCCATGGCTTTTTTGGTGGCTGGGACCCTGCAGGTGGCCTCGCAGGTGGCCGATGCTCGGGAGAACCTGGGAAGAAAGGTAGGCGCTGTCTGGCCTAGCCCATCGCTGGCTCCCAGTTGAGCCCCACCCCAGCCCAACTCTGGCCTTGCCTCCCCAGGGTAAGTACAGTGTGAAGGGTCCAAGGGTGGCCCTGGCCCTTTGCAGCCCCGAGGTGTCAGCCTCTACAGTCGTTCTCCTGGAGGGTGTGTTCCAGACCCTGGGCTTTGAGAGCTGCTGGAGGCAGGAGGCCTCTGTTCAGGTGAGCCCTCACCTGCCCCTTTCCACCTCTGCCCTCAGCCCTGCCTGGGGCCTCCCTGTGCTCAGGCTGGCATTCGCTCCTGCCCCAGGGCTTCCGTGGGGAGCTGACACGGTTCCAGGAGCAGCTGGATGTCCACGGGGGCCCGGTGGGCTGTGCTTTCGTGGCCTTGGTGGCTCCCCCCAAGCAGCTGAGGCAGTCGCAGCAGCTGGTCCGGGAGCTGAGCTACTGCAAGGCCCTGTGGGGCTGCCCCAAGGTCTTCCTGCTGCTCTCCAGTGCTCCCGGGGGTGAGTGGGCCAGCCGGGGCCTCCATGTGGGGGGCCGGACAGAGTGGGGATGGCAGTGGGAAGGAGGGTGGAGACCCTCCCTCCAGGCCCATGTGCTGCTGCTTCTCCACCCAGCTGTCCCTGAGCCTGGGGCCTTCCTCACCAGCCTGGGTGAACTCTGTGGCCGCCATCCTCAATGGTCACTGCTGCAGCTGCTAACGGAGGTGAAGGCCCAGGAGGGGTGTCCCGGGAGGGGGACGACGGCACCGATGTGTTCTCTAGGGGGCCAGAGAAACCACCCAGAGGGAGGGCCGCCAGGTACTGGGGAGGCCGTGACCCTGGCCCAGGCCCGATTTCATCCCCACCTGAACCCGTTACCCCCACTCATGCCACAATAAGGCTTGTTATCTACACATGGGTGTAGCCTCTAACCTCACCTCCCATCCCCTCCCATACCTGACAACCCACTGAAGGCACCTCAGGTTTTCCAGCATCTGCTCAGCTCCGTGCCTTTGCCCAGGCTGCTCCCTCTGCTTGGAGTCCCGCCCCCCCACACACACACTGCCTGGTCATCCCAGTCTGGCACAGACCCTCCAGACGTCGGCTACGCCCCTCATCACCCAAGGGCGGATTCTTGAATTCCCATCCACCCCTGTTCACACTCACCTGGCCATGATGGTTCCATCAGACCTGTGGGTCCCTGGGGATCAGGTCTGGTCTTGAGGCCCAAAGTTCTCACTGGGCATCAGGTGGTCATTGGCTGACCCCAGAGGTGAGGGTGGGCCCCAGCTCTGCTCCACAATTCTCCCTAGGTGGCGCCCACCCCACGGGCCTTCCCGGATGGGCCCTGACTCACTCTGGGAGCACCCCACCTCTGTGCTGGGCCAGGGAGCAGCGTGGCTAATGGCTCGGCCACTGTCTCCCTGCGGCCATCCACGTCCTAGAATTCTGTGACCCTGAGCTTGACTAGGACCTCCCTCAGGCCTTCCCTTTCTTTCCTGTCTCCTCCTCCCTCCATTCTGGCAGGGGATCCCAAAGAGCTTGGCCAGGCTGTGCCCTGGAACCAGGCCCCCCCCATAACTGCACCCCCACAGAGTAGCCGCCTGAAGAGTCCTCTGCCCCTAGGTCTTCTCCAGGACAGCTGAAGAGTCCGCAGGGGCTGCCTACTGCCCAGTGCTTCGGAGCTCCTTGCGGGGGGCACTGTGCCTAGGGAACGTGGAGCCCTGGGGGCCCGAGGTGAGGGGGCAGGGCGGGGGTCCAACCACATGGCAGCATCTCTGAGTGGGATGGAGGCGTGGGGAGACCTGGGCGGGGGCGAGGAGCCGGGAGGTCCTCCAACTGCGTTGAACCCACTTAGCCCTGTCTGTAGCCAGAGCCCGGCCCCAGCGCTCAGTATGACCTGTCCGGGGCCAGGGCCGCCCTCCTCCTGGCTGTGACCCAGGGCCGGCCAGGGGCTGAGCATGATGTGGAGGCGCTGGGGGCCCTGTGCCAGGACCTGGGCTTCGAGACCACCCTGAGGACAGACCCTACAGCCCAGGTGAGGGGAAGCCCAGAACCTCTGGAGGTGCTCTGAAGGAAGGGTACCCCCCCACCGGGACCCTGGGGACTCTCTCCTGGGCCTCTTACCAATCATGGGCAGGAAATGCACACCTATCCTCCCTGTTGCATGCACGCATCTATGCGAACCACTTCCCTGCCCCTGGAAGTCCAGTCTCCCCGGCCCCTGCCGCCTCCCACGCTGGCCCCTGCTCAAGGCTCTAGCTGGACCCTCAGGCTTTTCCTGGGAGGGTCTCTGGTTCCTTCCCAGGCAGCTGTTGGCTCACTGCTATCCCCTCATGGCCCTTAACTTTTTGGTGCAACTTCTCCGTGGCAATCGGAGAACCAGCTTCAGGAAGCTGGATCCACATCACCTCCAATGAGGCCGTGCTGGGCTTTGCAGCAGGGGGGTTGGTTAGAAAAAGGTCTTGCTCTCCCTGGGCCTAAGGCTGGCAGGAGGTGGGAGGTACTGTGGGCTGAGGGCTACAGAAACCACCCAGGAGGGGGACACTGCGTACTAGGGAGGCCGTGACACTGGCCCAGGCCCGATCTCATCCCCCCCCCCAGGCTTTCCAGGAGGAGATGACCCAGTTCCGGAAGCGGCTGGATGCCCACAGGGGCCCTGTGAGCTGTGCCCTTGTGGCCCTCATGGCCCACGGGGGGCCTCAGGGGCAGCTCCTGGGGGCTGATGGGCAAGAGGGGCAGCTGGAGGCGCTTGTGCAGGAGCTGAGCCACTGCGGGGCACTGCGGGGCCGTCCCAAGATCTTCCTGCTTCAGGCTTGCCGTGGGGGTGAGCAGGCCCCGGGCCCGCCCTGGAGGCCTTCCTCCTGCTGCCCTACCTCTCCTCATCCTGTGCTCAGACTCCCAGGACTTGCTGTTCTCCTCCTCCAGAAAGCCTGAGCACTCCCCTTCTCCTGCCCGCCTCCCAGCCTCTCCCAGAGGTCATGTCCATGAACCTGAGCCTTCACCCTAAGCACGTGTCATTCAGTGCTCTGAGTGTTTCCGGCCTGGCAGGCTGGCCCAGAAGCTCTGGGGGTTGGGGGCGCTAGAGCCCTAGAAGCACCCCGGGGTGTCTTCTGAGTGAAAGGACCCGACTGTCCCCTCTGTCCCCAGGGCACAGGGATGCAGGCTTGGGACCTGCAGGTCTCCCCTGGTTCAGACGCTGGCTGTGGGCACCATCAGCCACCCCCTCCCAGGCTGATGTCCTCCACATCTATACTGATGTGCAAGGTAGGTCTGCCTACCTGAGGGCTTGGGTAGGGCTGGTGGGGAAGCTGCCAGGAGGGCATTTCTGGGGCTCTGAGCTGGGATCCTGCTGCCACTTCCCTCCTCTCTTTGCCAAGAGGACAGGAAGGAAAACCTTCCTAAAGGGTAAGGACCTTTGAAAATTGAGTTTTTTCCCCTACTTGAGTGCCTGAAACAGCCCTGGAGACAGGAAGGGAAAATAGCTCTTCTCAGGTCACACAGCTGGTAAGTGGCAGGGCTGAGATTTGAAACCAGATCTGTCTTTCCTGCCCTGAATTCTTTCTACTGCCTTGTGTGCCCTTGAGCCGGACTTGAGGGGGCCCTCAGGGCAGGTGGAGTCCCAGAATGCTGGGTAAACGGTGTTAGTCCCTCTTGCAGGCAGCTCCTCCAGGGGCCCCACTCCAGGGAGCCCTAACCAAGCAGATGTGCTGATGGTCTATGCAGCCGCTGAAGGTAAGGTCATCACGAAACCCAGTTACTCAGAGCCCAAACTTCTGGCCAGAGATCTGAAGTGGCACTCGGGACATTTGGGTTTTGGTTGTTGGGGTGCAGCCCCATCACATTAAGCCATCTTCCTTCCATATTTATTGTTTGTGACAATAGTGACACAGACAGCACAAACTGAGGGCTGGCTCTGCTAAGCACTGGACTTGATTCCTCTCCTCTAGGTTGTAAGGTCCACGAGGGCAGGACAGTTCTCTCTGCCTCAGGGCCTGGCACATAGTGGGTTCACAGTAAATGTTTCTTTGACATTGAATCCATGGTATATTCACTCCCCCAAGCCCTGGGGTCCTGTGTGCTTGCCCCCACTTCCACTAACAAAAGGCCCCTGGGGACTGGAAAGCAACTGGGAGGGGACCAAGTCTGACCTTCTGGCCCTGGTCCCCTGGCCTAGGCTGTGTAGCCTATCGGGATGAGAAGGGCTCAGACTTTATCCAGATGCTGGTGGAGGTCCTCAGAGCTGGCCCCAAGGCAGACCTCCTGGAGCTGATGACTGAGGTGAGTTGGGGGGTAGTGGGCGTAGCCTGGGAAGAGGGATGGGATTCAGCCTTCTTCCCTGCTCCTGTGTTCTGATCACCTCCTAGTCATCCTTTTGCTGAGGGAGGAATTCCTTTGCCCTCAGAAACATGAGCTGGTTGAACACACAACAGCTGACACTAGACAGAGACACGGCCAACAGTTATTAACCACATATGCTCCCAGCTGGGGGACAAGGACACCTTGGGCCATGCAGGCCACTCAGCCTTGCCCTGGGGAGCAGAGAGAACCAGCAGGGGCTGTAGACACAGGCCCTGTAGATGCAGGATGTGGGGTACTTGTTGGAATAATTTCCCAGGTTGGCAGGGAATTGAAGCCCTTCAGGATGAGAGCCAGGGTGGAGGGCATCTGGTCTGGTTAGTGGGGGAACTAGCCGCAAGAGGGGCCTTCCCTGCTGGGTGGGGGGGCACATCTAACAAGAGCCGGGGAAACCGAGGGGGCCTGTGAGCCCCAAAGATGTCAAGGCAGCACTTGAAACTTAAGGCCTCACAATACACTGGGTGCCAGGCTGGGCGCGGGCGTGGGGAACCTGGCCGTCTAGGGCACAGGCTGAGTGTGGTCCACACAGGTCAATCGACAGGTGTGTGAGCTGGACGTGCTGGGTCCCGACTGTGATGAGCGCCGCAAGGCCTGTCTGGAGATTCGCAGCTCCCTGAGGCGCCGGCTCTGCCTGCAGGTCTGACCGACCCCGCGGCCACCCAGGGGTGCTGACAGTGGGGACCGTACACCAGCACCACCAGTGATCCCGTCCACCACTCGGTTTCCTCTCCTAAAAACGGCGCGATAGCACAGGGGGCTCGGCTGGCATGGAATTAACGTGGTGATCGCTGGACACGTGAATAGCGCCCGCACGCAGGGAACTAGGACAATAAGCGAGATGATGTATGGAGCGCCGGGCACTTCGGAGGCTGGACCCACTGCGGGAAGAAGAGGCTCCTCCGGGACTAAGAAAAACCCATGTGGGCTAGGCGGCGCTGGATGTCCTGGAAAGGGGCAACCCAGGGTCCACAGCACCCTCCCAGCACCCCCACCCCGCCTGCACCGCACGCTGGGGCCGCGGACAGGGTTGGATGACAGGTTTATTGGTGCTGCGATAGGGGAAGCAAAGAGGTTGCGGAAGCGGCGGCAGCCGCGCCCCAGCGTGGGCCTGGGGCTTGTGGGAGAAGAGATCAGGAGCCCTGGGGACAGGAGGGGCTTGGGCAGCTTCACGCGGGCTCGAACTCTGAGTAGCACGGCCACCTTAGCGGTACTCAGTCGCGCTGCCCAGCTGCCGGCTCAAAGCCCTGCTCACCCGGAGCCCCGGGGACTGTGTGCCGGACCAGTGCGCGCATGCGCACTGCGGGGCGGCACTGCGCAGGCGCTTGCAAAAGGTTTATGAGAAAAGCTGAGAGACAATCTCGCGCAAGGCCGCGTGGCCTAATGGATAAGGCGTCTGATTCCGGATCAGAAGATTGAGGGTTCGAGTCCCTTCGTGGTCGTTGCAGGGTTTAGTTTTCTTCCTTAGATTTAAAATTTTCCGTGTCTCCCAACTGCTCCTTACGCAAGCCTAGGACCCTCGGGCTGTCAGCCACACTCCCTCCTGCCTCTCAGATGCATCCCTGCTGTTAAGGGGCTCGGGACCCCAGCGTGAACCATTGGGCACTGTGTGGAGAGACCTATGCTGATCAAACCCGGGCGGACTGCTGACCGTGGAACCCCGGCCATCAGTCCCAGGAGCCCAGGGGCGACTGGCTGCATGAATAGTTCAGATGACTAGAACTGCTACAGAGGGGTTGGACTTTTGCGGCGTGGCCCACCCTCAAGGGGTCAGGGGCATTTAAAAATATAAAAGATTATTGTGATGAAAAAGTTTTGCAAATAGATAGTAGTTATGATGGTTGCGCAATACTGTAAATGTAACTGATGCCACTAAAATGTACACTAAAAATGGTCAAAATGGCAAGTTTAATGTTATGCACAGATTTAAACACTAATATTTTAAAAATTATAATAGATTATATTTCGATTTCTTGCAGTGAATATACCCTTAAATGATTATTGTGAATGTATATTTAAAATTTAAATGTAAAGAATATGCCCAGGATTGAGCCATCATTTTACCCAGAAAAAATGACTGTTCCTGCAGAAGCAAGTTCTCGCCAAGGAATTTCTGGCTAAGTGGAATGACCAAGGCGCTTCCCCCCTAGGGAAGACGCTGGGGGAATGACAGCTGAGCCTGTACCCTAATGGAGGGCGCAGGTAATCTTGAGGTCATGGGGAGTGTCACTGTCTCCTTTATCAGTTTCGTGATGTTTCAGTGGTTTGCTAAGGACTCATAAATAAAAAGAAGAGAAGTTTCACTAAGATAAACATTTTAATTATTTTCCCCACTTTTACTGAGATGTAATTGACGTACAGCACTGTATAAGTTTAAGGTGTACAACATAATGATTCAATTTACATACATCACAATCATTATCACAATCATGGTTTAGCGACCATCCATCATCCTTGTGATGAGAACTCTGGATTTACTCTCTTAACTCTAAAGATGAGCTCTTCTAACAGTAGTGTTAATTATCTTTATTATGTTGTACACTGTATCTCTAGTACTTCCTTATAGCTGGAAGTTTTTACCTTTTGACTACCTTCATCTAATTCCGCTCACGCCTCCCCCGACCCCACTTCTGGTAACCACAATGACAAATATCTTCGAGAGGGGAAAGAATACCCATCTTCTGATAGGAGAGTAAACGCCGGGTTCTCTGGTTTTACGGTTCCACACTCTACACACTGAACTGGTAGGCATATACAGAGCCATCATGGAGGGTCCTTAGGACAAAGACCTAAGACCACTGGGCTCTGCTAAAAACCGCCTAGATTTGGGACTAGGAAACACTCTCGGTCTAAGAAGCAACGTGGGAGGAGAATGAAGGTCGTGACCGACGCTTTTCCCAAGCTCCCGGCTGTGCCATCTCACCTCTTCGCGCCCACATTTTGCCTAGCGAACTCCTTCTTGTTGCAAGTTCTCACGGGACGTAGAGTCTCCTGAAAGAAGGGGAAAAGAGTTCGTCCGGGATTTGATGCCCAGACCTTCTGCACCCTAAGCGAGGATAGTATCCCAGTCAAGACAGCAGAGCTAACTGCTACCCTAGGTCTTTGAGCAGCTTCCTTCGCGCATGCGCGGTCTCCCTGGGGTCCCGGGATGCTCGGGGGCGGGCGGGATCTGAGCGGATGCACCGGTCGCGTATGGTTGTCAGGAGGATCAAAATCAGGCCAAGCTGGAGCCGGAACGCTGTACGGAACCGCGGGAAGGTGAGAGAGAGAGAGAGAGACTGGTCTAAGACAGTCTAAGAAGGCTCTTCACCAGCCCCGGTGGCCTAATGGATAAGGCATTGGCCTCCTAAGCCAGGGATTGTGGGTTCGAGTCCCACCCGGGGTAGGAAGAGTTGTATTTTAAACCTTCTAGAGGAGGGGAGAGGAAAGTTAAATGAAGCCGGCTGTCTACTAACCCGAGTGGGAAATTAAGGGCCCCAGGGGGTTACTCAGCCAGCCGTCACCATGAACTGAGGTCGAGCAAGGTTTAATTTTCCCATAAAGACATGCACGTTTTCAGATGTCAGAGGAGTGCTTGCATTCTTTACGTTATTTTAACAACCGTCCATTCTACTTGATATAGAAATAACCATTCATTTTTCTAGATGTATTAGTTGTATTGTGGTTACTTATATTTTTAAAAAGTCTTTATTTTTTATAAACACAGCCAGTTATTTAGAGATTAAATTATGTGACAGCCAACGTGCTTTAAAATAGTGGGCTGGGGAGTGACTACAGTTAATAGTATTGTACTGTATATATGAAATTTGCTAAGATCTTAAGCGTTTTTATCACAAACATCAGGTAACATGTGAGGCGATGGATGTGTTAATTAACTTCATTGTGGTAAACATTTTACAATGTAAATGTATGTATCAAACCGTCATTGTACACCTTCAGTTCAGTTAAGTTCAGTTCAGTCGCTCAGTCGTGTCCGACTCTCCGCAACCCCATGAATCACAGCACGCCAGGCCTCCCTGTCCATCACCAACTCCCGGAGTACACTCAAACTCATGTCCACACAGTCGGTGATGCCATCCAGCCATCTCATTCTCGGTCATCCCCTTCTCCTCCCGCCCCCAACCTTTCCTAGCATCAGAGTCTTTTCCAGTGAGTCAACTCGTCGCATGAGGTGGCCACAGTACTGGAGTTTCAGCTTTAGCATCAGTCCTTCCAATGAACACACAGGATTGATCTCCTTTAGAACGGACTGGTTGGATCTCCTTGCAGTCCAAGGGACTCTCAAGGGTCTTCTCCAACACCACAGTTCAAAAGCATCAATTCTTCGGCGATCAGTTTTCTTCACAGTCCAACTCTCACATCCATTCATGACCACAGGAAAAACCATAGCCTTGACTAGACGAACCTTGGTTGGCAAAGTAGTGTCTCTGCTTTTTAATATACTATCAAGGTTGGTCATAACTTTCCTTCCAAGGAGTAAGCGTCTTTTAGTTTCATGGCTGCAATCAGCATCCGCAGTGATTTTGGAGCCCCAAAAAGTAAAGTCTGACACCGTTTCCACTGTTTTCCCATCTATTTCCCATGAAGTGATGGGACCAGATGCCATGATCTTTATTTTCTGAATGTTGAGCTTCAAGCCTGTACACCTTCAATATACATCATTTTTATTGTCAGTTCTGTTTGTTCAGTCGCGTCCGACTATTTGCGACCCCGTGGACTGTAGCCTACCAGGCTTCTCCATCCATGGGATTCTCCAGGCAAGAATACTGGAGTGGGTTACCATTTCCTTCTCCAGGGATCTTCCCGACCCAGGGATCGAACCCGGGTCTCCCGCATTGGAGGCAGACGCGTTAACCTCTGAGCCACCAGGGAAGCCCCTATGTGTCAGTTATATCTCAGTAAAGCTGGAAAAAAAGATAATGGACTGGATCGAGATATACACAAAACAAGTTTTTCTATGAGGTGATAATGTCTTAACTGAACACATTATACTATTTTTCTCTGCTTTAGTTCTTGCTTGAAGTAGTCCATAATGAGGTTTTCTCTTCCTTCATCCTCAAGGTAAAAATCTCCCAAATTTCAGGGCATGGTGGGGGGTAAAATTAGAAACCTCCTCTACTACATACCCACAGAGGATATGATCGCTGAGGCTTTGTCATATATACATATGCGAAGATATTACTTTGCTGTAAAAGGTCCGTAGAGTCAAAGCTGTGGTTTTTCTAGTAGTCATTTATGGATGTGAGAGTTGGACCATAAAGAAAGCTGAGCACTGAAGAACTGATGCTTTTGAAATGTGGTGTTGGAGAAGACTCTTGAGAGTCCTTTGGACTGCAAGGAGATCAAACCAGTTTATCCGAAAGGAAATCAGTCCTGAATATTCATTGGAAGGACTGATGCTGAAGCTGCAGCTGCAATACTTTGGCCACCTGATGCAAAGAACTAACTCATTGGTAAAGACCCTGCTGCTGGGAAAGACTGAAGGAAGGAGGAGAAGGGGACGACAGAGGATAACATGGTTGGATGGCATCACCAACTTGACGGACATGAGTTTGAACAAGCTCCAGGAGATGATGATGGATAGGGAAGCCTGGAGTGCTGCAGTCCATGGAGTCACAAAGTGTTGGACACGACTAAGCAGCTGAACTAAATTGCTATATCTCATGGGCTTCCCCAGTGACTCAGTGGTAAAGAATCCGCCTGCAATGCAGAAGCTGCAGGAAATTCGGGTTCGATCCCTGGGTTGGGAAGATCCCCTGGAGATGGGAAAGGCAACCCATCCCAGTATTCTTGCCTGGAGAATCCCATGGTGGTCCATAGCATCACAAAGTCCATAGGGACACAAGGAGTCACACATAACTGAAGCGACTATATGTATATATAGTGTATATGCACGTAGTTCTCTTTACCTTTTAAAGACTGTGAACGAGATTCTTCTGATCCTCCAGCCCTGGGCTTACTTCTCCTATTTTCCTAGGCACCTGGGGTCCCGTCATCCCTTCTCAAATCAGGAACTTCATCTCAATGCAGCATCTCCCACCATCATATGTGGCCTGCAGAGAACAGTGACCACAGAGTGATCCAAGCTGCCAGTGTTTCCCTCACTGATGTCTCTCCCTGACTTATGGAAGGGAGTGTCCTCGGGGCCCTCTCAGTGGGGTGGTAGGTGTGCTCATCACATATGACAGACTCACTGCAGCATTTCTATCTTGCAGAGTCTGAGTTCCTTTCTTTACATGATGCCAGGGACATTCTTGAATCTTAATCCCCTTAAACATTGGCCACTACTGAGTTCACTGCTTAGTCAACCAACCAAGAAACATTCAGCTACATGAATAACATTTAAACACAGGCTTTAGCCACTCTTTGCAGTCAGCCTGCTCCCACGTTTCAGGAGTGTATTATCCTCTGTCATTTAATAAAAGATCTGTCTGCTAAAAAATTAAATAAACACAGGCTTGCTGGGAAGTGTGCCCAGAGCAATAACCACTAGATCCAAAAATCTCATCCCATCCTCCTTATTCTAACATCCTCAGATCCATTCCCACACACATGCCCTAGTTTTCTCCTGGCATAAATGGGCAAAATTTGCAATTCTTCTGGCATATAAATGAGTTCCTCCAGGGCCAACCTTTGTACTTGCTCCTGCAGCGTGCTGATCTAACTGTAGTTATGGGACAACCAGCGTTAGAGGGTAACAAGGCTGGCTGGTATGGGCTTTGAGGAGAATTCTCCTCCCCTTGCAAGACAACTGCTCCAGGTGAGATTATTATGGGATATTCAAACACAGGAAGGCTACTCTCCCCAGATATCAGAGAACAGTCTGCTTTCACTGGCAAGGAAGACTCCAAGTGACTCATGGGTTTCAAGATCTCAACTTGGTCCAAGGTCACCTAAACTTCCCCAGGCTTTGGCTCCCCACCTTCGTAATCAACACCATTCCTTTCACAGAAAAGATCTCTCGAAGCTGTGAACTCAACTTACATTGTCATCCTGCAATATACATCATTCAGTTATGTGTTTGATTTTCAGCAATGTCAGCCCTGCAGCTATATGATTATTTTATGGCGGACAGAAAATATCCCTGGATCTCTGGGCATGACTTAAGCTGAAAGTTTAAAGGCCTGATTTTGTCATTTTCTTTCTTCAAACAAACAGGTGCACCCAGGGGAGTCCTTCCTTCCCACGTCACAGTCCTTGTGGTCACCTCTACTGGTGCAACAGTCAAGTGCAGCAGCCACGTGGTCCCCAGGGCACCTGTGTCTGTCGGCACTTTATCATAATCAACCACGTGAATAATCAACCAGCTTGATGACGGAGCTGCTGCATATCAGGAGTTACCAGGATCCCATTTCCCACTGGCAAGGAGCTCAAGTTCAAATTCATTACCGAACCAGGGTCCAGGCAGCAGTCAATAAACCCATTTGTTGGTGGGGGGAGGGTGGGAGTAATGGGAAGAGATTGTTACAAGGATACAAAGTTTTAATTATAAGATGAATAAGTTGTGGAGATCTGATGTACAGCATGGCAACTCTAGTTAATAATACCTTATTGTATAACTGAAATTGTTAAATGTAGACCTTAAGTGTTCTCAACACACATACACAAAAGATAATTTTGTGAAGTGATGGGTGTCCGGCTCGGCATATGGGATCTTAGTTCCCCACAATGTTCACAAGCTGAACACACAACCCACGACTCCCATCCCTCACCTTGTCTTTAAAACCTTTCCCTGAAAGCCTTCTCTGGAGTTTGAGCCTTCTGAGCACTAGCTGACTGAACTTCTTGCTCGGAGTCTGTAATAAACTCCTTCACCACGACTCAGCATCAGTAGATTGGCTTTACTGCACGAGGCTGAGTCGACACAAGTTTGGTTCTGGAACGATCTCATTCTTAGAGTGTTTCCAACTATTTTAGGACATATTTCCTAGGAAAGCCGAGACAGGGATTTTTGTGTAATCAGTTTGTGAAGGGAACACTCTGAGGAGGCATCTGTAAGGGAGAGGAGGACGCAGGATAGACAAATGGGCTAGTTCTTAAATTTATCTCTCCGGCTTCATTGTGGGAGCCAATTCTTTACAATCAATCATAATCTCTCCCTAACTTCCCCCAGAAAGACAGGCCAGAACAGAACTCTGATAAGTACAGTCGGGTCCCTCTCTTTTGGATGAGCAGGGTGCCCCAAATCAGCCAAGAGAGACACAACCTGGCAGGCACCTCCCCAAGCCCTCTCCCGCCCCCCTCTTACCCCCACCTTGGAACCTGGATCCCCAGATGACCCAACATCCTGAGAGCCTCAGGAGTGGCAACGCTAAACTTTCCAGCTCCCCTGTCTCACTCTCAAAAAGGAAGTCACATTTCCCTCACTGCTGCTTCTTGGGTAGCGGGGGACCTCACCCCTATCTGAGGTATCCCAAGACTTCCAGCTTTCTTTCTACTTTAGAAAGGAGATGAGGGGCTCCCTTCTCTGCTCGTCTCCCCCAGGAGGGAGGAAAGCCGCAGCAGATGCAAGTGGGGACATACAGGGTGGGAGGAGGCGAGGCTCCTGGCCGGGGATCACCCCTGGATGCAGACAGAGCGCCGCATAGGTCCCCGCGCAGGGCCAGAGTTAGCTGAAAATCCATCTCCAAGTCTCTTGTTGCTGTCGTTCAGTATGTAGAACTGAGACTGATCTCATAAGAAAGTGGGTTCGAGTCCTAGTTTGGGGGACAATTCTTGGCCTTGCCGGGATCTCAGGAATTCCAAGAAAATTCCTAGAGGAAGATCCCTCATGCGGTAACTAAGACCTACTGTAACCAAATAATTTTTTTTTAAGTTCCTAGAAAAGGATCACTCTGTGTGCTAAAACTGTAAGTTTCAGCTTTAAAATTCCAAAACACATAGAATGAAACCAAGATGCTCTGCTGAGACTCAGTGTGCCAGTCTCCCTGGTCTAGCAACTTCGGACTCAGAAAGAAGCCTCGTGGGAAGAGGATTAGTTTATATGGGCCTTGTCGCTCTCTAAAATCACTTTTGTGTCCCTCTCTAAAATCGCTTTTGTTTAGCTGTAAAGCCCTACCGGCAAAACCTACGCCCAACGTGGGGCTCGAACCCACGACCCTGAGATTAAGAGTCTCATGCTCTACCGACTGAGCTAGCCGGGCTGTCGCGGAAGCGGAGCTACAGTTCCCCTGAACTTCGCTGAAGCTAAAACTGGGAGGGACGAGCTCTGAATCCCACGCACACCGCCCCCCTCCGCTAGGGTGTGGGAGCTGCCGGGTTCCAATCACGGACGATTTCTCATTTTCAAACTCTCAGCCCCTTTCAGGAGAGGTAGCATGGCAACCCACTCCAGTGTTCTTGCCTGGAGGATCCCAGGGACGCGGGAGCCTGGTGGGCTGCCGTCTATGGGGTCGCACAGAGTCGGACACGACTGAAGCGACTTAGCAGCAGCGTTAAGCCGATCAGGAAGGCTTGATGACCTCGCCGCCGGAACAAGCGGGAGACCTTCCTTCCCCGGAGCAGGGTGGGGGAGCGGTGTGTGGACCCCTTGCTCATGCAAAAATTTGGAGCAGTTGCCCTTTGGGGAGAAGTGAGCACCACCCCCAGTTCTGACCCCTACATCAGGTTCCAGATCCGTGAGGGTTTCCTGCGGCCGAGCCCAGACGAGGAGGGACCCGAAGAAGCTCGAGGGTCACCCGGGACCGGCCGGTTGGGAGGTGGCCGAGACTCATTCTCCTTGTGTCGCATGTTTGGTGAAATTTCTGGCCTGGGGTCCACCATGGGAGACCACATTCGCCCGGCCGCACGATCTATCCCCGCTCCTTGTCACCTGTCCTCTCCTCTAGCTGCTGTGGACGGGGTGGCGGGGCAGGGGTCTGGCTCTGCGGCCCGGGGGCCGAGAGCGCGGGAGCCCCCTCACCCGGAGATTCCGGCCGCCCTGCGCCTCTTCCTCTCCTTCTCGAATCGAAACCAAAACCATCCCCAGGATCTGGCTGCGGATTTTCAGCCCGGGATCCGAGGACGGAGCCGCGGTCTCAGGCCTCCAAGGACAGACACCAGGAGCTACCGTAGCACCGGCTCGTTGGTCTAGGGGTATGATTCTCGCTTTGGGTGCGAGAGGTCCCGGGTTCAAATCCCGGACGAGCCCAAGGTTTTTTCCTTTTTTTCCTTTCGCCAGACACCAGCTAATTTTCGGTTTGAAGACTCCGGAACCCTGCGGAGTCCTGAGCGACGGAATCGTGGTCCCCGCCAGCCGCGATCCGATCGTCCGCGCTCGGTTCTGTTCTCCCAAGCGGCCCTCGCCGCGCTGAGGTCGCACGCAGGGCCGGCGGCCTCCTCGAGCTCTGGACCTGGCGCTCGGGGAGGAGACCGAGATGCGTCAGTCTCGGCTCTCGGAAGACCGGTTCCGTGTGCCAGACGGTCAGTGGACTGGGTGATGATGTAACTCGGTGCGTGTGTTTATACTTTTGGTAATAAACTCAAATTTCTATGACCCAGGTAAAGGACAAGAACACGTTTCAATGTCTCACCTGTTTGAGGGGCTGCCCAAAGGGTCTTCCAAGACCCAGGGAAGGAAGGAAACGCAGAGGAGACTGCGCACGGGGCCGCAATAGACCACCGGTCTCCACGGGGTCCAGGGGCGGTGCTCCAGACACGCGGTCTCCTCTCCCTCTAGAAGAACCTCGGTGTTTTCATAGATTTTATTATCATTTTCTGAGGCCAACAGATCCAGCCACTGAGAAGATGGCTTATTACACTTTCCAAGAAGAGGTGGCACGGCTCCGTGGGGGCAGGGGGGAGGGGGACGCACCAGAGTCGGAAGGAAGGAGAAGAAAATGTGGGCGGAGACTTTCTTGTGGTTTCAGGGAAGGGGAAACAGGCCAGGCAGGGAAGACAGGTTTAAATGGCTGGCTGAAATAAGTTCAGTGGTCTCGGGGGTACAGGTGCTGTTCCTGGTTGTCTGTTTCCTGGCCTTGAGGTGATTCTGCAGGTAGATTGTTGCCCAGAAGGTGAGAGTTTGATAAAACAGGTGGTCGTGGGCTGTGGACCCTGGATTGGTTGGTTTGCCTTTGAAAAATGCCTGCTGACAGAGGAATTGTTTGCTATCTCGAAGAACTGACCAGATCGGTGGGTCTGGGAGATCCCCTGGAGTAGGAAATGGGAACCCACTCCAATATTCTTGCCTGGAAAATTTCCATGGACAGAGGAGCCTGGCGGGCTACAGTCCATGGGGTGGCAAAGAGTCCAACACGACTGAAAAACTGAGCACAATTGGCCAGGGAGGAAGGTTCAAGAAGGCGGGGACATACACACTTATGGATGATTCACCTTGATGAATGGTAGAACCAACACAGCACTGTAAAGCAATTATCTTCCAATTAAAAATTCAAAAATAAAAATTTTTAATGTAAAAAAAAAATGAATTGACCAACCTTGGGAGAGGCCTTTGCTTCAGAGTCAGCAAGGCTCCAGACATCTGAACAACAGAATACAGAAAAGACATGGCTGATACAGGAAGGGACTGAGACTTTGGTGGGAATCTGAGAGCCCCCAATCTAGGAGGCTTTCTGATTCCAGACCCAGAGTCGGGCCTCCCCAGGGTATTAAGGCACAGAGCCCCTGCCAGGCGAGCTGTCACAGGGCCAGAGCTGCGCAGCACAGGGGGCAGGGGGCTGGTGAACTTCTTCTCTGATCTAATTGCCCCGGTTTCTCTGGTTAAGCCTGGAGTCTTGCGTGCTTCATGCCCCTTTCATGCTTCCTGACTCTCAAGTCCCCTAGTGAGTGAGTTTCCTGAACAGAATCCCGGGTCCCATTTGGATGTTCAGGGAGGCCTCTCTGGCCTTTGAGGCCTAGTGGGCATCAACCAGGGTAACCAGGCTCCCTGGCCAGCACTTTCTTCCCCTACAGACAGAACCTTTTAAGACTCCCATTCCTTGAAGGGAAACCACCACTGTCTCCACCAGCAGGTCCACTCCTCTGTGTCAGGGGTGCCCCTCCCTCCCACCTGCCTCACCCCCTCCCCACTTGGGCACCCAAGGTCTGCTGTCCTCTGCAGCAAGCCCTGAGTCCAGGTCCTGCCTGCAGCTGGGGTCTGACTGTTGTCTGTCCAGGGAACGGGAAGTGAGCACTGCAGAGGAAGCTCCCTATGGAGCTTTTTGGCATCAGATTTGGCATCAAATCCCCAAGGAGCCCCATTTGCTTTTTCTGGTCACTTTAGGGCTGAAACAGAACCTCTGGTAGAGCGGGTGTGGGTCCTGGGCCTGTGAGAATGGATCATGGGTCAGGCACAGTGGGTGGTGGACCCAGACCCGCTGGATGCAGGTGGCCAGAACAGGCCTGGGCACTGAGGTCAGGTGTCCGTGTGTGTTCAGTGAACAAGGAGGCACCATGACCCAGGTCACACCAGAGGCAACAGCATCTTGGGGCATCTTTTCTGAGCAACTTCCTCCCTTATCCTTTTACTTCCTACTTAAACCCCCACCCATCACCGGGGCCCCTTCCTGGCTTTAGTCTGCACTGGGATTCGAGTCTGGGACTCTGGAGGCGGTTCTCCAGGCTGGATCAGCTGTGAGACTGGCGACCCCTCGGCAGGTGTTTCCAGTGGGTGCTGGGGGAGCCAGGCGGTCCCGGAGGCGACTAGGAGCCCGCGACGTCGAGGAAGGGATACAGACTCTGCTCCCAGTTTCACTCTGCAGCCCAGACCTCAGCCCAGTGACAGAAGGCGACCTGGGGGCGCTCTGCTGAGCTGATTGCCTCAGTTTTCCTTGTACAGAGAGGGAGAGGGGAGAAGCCGAACCCTCCAAAACCTGCATTGGGACTCGCCAACTTGGAGCCTCAGCGTGGGGGCAATGCGGAACGTTCCATGTCCCCCCACCCCACCTCCGTCCACGGAATCAAATCCTTCCACTCATGACATTCATGGGGAAAAGGGAACCATCCATGGACGAGGAAACAGGGACAGTCCGGGACCAGGGAGGACAGAGCCACGTTGAGCTCAGCAGGAGGGGATGGAGCTCCCATCGTGTGGCTCGTTGGTCTAGGGGTATGATTCTCGCTTAGGGTGCGAGAGGTCCCGGGTTCAAATCCCGGACGAGCCCTGTTTTTAATAAAAGGCTGTGTCCTGGGGACACACTGTTGGCACATTCACCATCACCGGATATGGACATTCCCACATCAGCTGTCATCCTCATCCTTCTGAGTAGTGGTCTGGGTTGCTCAGATCTACAGGGCCACTCCTGGTAGACAGAACATGGAACTCGGTTCTCCCCTGACTCCCAAAGGAGCATCCTAGTGTAAGTTGAGTTTTTATGACCGTGGACATGTCCTGGGGATGCAGAGATAATAACAGCTGGCTCACTGACTCCCCTAAATAAACCAAAGGAAAAACTATGGTGGGTGGGTTTGGTCTAGAAGCCAGATTCAAATCTTTAATGGACCTATTTCTAGGGTTCCTTTGGTTTAAGAAGTTGAGGAATCTGGTGAGTTAGCAGATCCACTGTAAGGAGGGGACACTTCGGGCTTATGAGAGCTTGGGCAGGGTGACGCGGTGCGAAGTCACAGGCTGCGTGACTTCACCTTTGGTGCATTTTGTTCCTAAACACAACGGCAGGAATTGCTTAGAGATCCTGTCAAAAAGACACCCAACGTGGGGCTCGAACCCACGACCCTGAGATTAAGAGTCTCATGCTCTACCAACTGAGCTAGCTGGGCATACGTGGTTGGTAGACTACAGTCAAGCTCCGGAACTTGACTGGCTGTGGATCACCCCAAATGACTGGGTAGGGTACATCCCTGGGTCAGCAGGGATGTAGAGTCCTCTCAGGGCCTTCTGTGTGTTTAGGCAGACCAGAATTCTCCGAATGCCCAGTAGGAGAGCAGCCTTGCAGGGGCAGGAGAGTGGGGGTAAGTGGGAGGGGTGGGGGAAGTGGGGGAAAATGGGGGGAGTCAGGGAAAGTGGGGGGAGTCGAGGGGAGTAGGGGGACTGGGATTGAGTGGGGGATATGTGGGGTGAGATGCCACATTGACAGGGACCGCCAGCTGTTCAGCAGCTGCCAGGAGCCCTGAAATTGTGACAGAACTGAGGGTGGACCTGCCCAAGCTGATTCTGATACTCCCGGACGAGAGGACCGACCAAAATCGGGCAATGACAAGGGACCCACCACTGTATTTGTACAAACAAACCCGTGAACTGGAAAGAATTGTTAGACGTGCTGGATTCTACTGGGTTCTGTGTTCACATAACACCATCCATGCTTCCTGCGCATTATCTAAAATAAACTTTTTTTATTTAAGGTTTTATTTTGCCCCAACACTTCTTGGTCTGTCCTTCGGGTGATCTTGAATTGTTGGAACCAGGGACCTGGTGGTGGATTGCTGTAAGGAGTTGGAGACCCCGGGGCACACACGGGGACAGCTACCCTGCTCACTCCTGTTTTGGCCAATCTTCCGGGATTCAGAATCAGAAGTGAGGTGACCCTGGAGGAAGAAAGCGGATACTTGCCCCACACTAGTGAGACCTGAGTAGGTTGAGGATGAGGCTACCCTGCCACATCCCCCTCCCAACTTGCCTCTCTAGAGCAGAAAGCAACTTCAGATATACAGTGGACTGGGAGTGAGGGCAGAGGTTATCCCCTCCTCCCCTACCCCAAATTCTGGAGACAGAGTGCCTCAGAGAATCTTCTGAGGATCCCCTGAGGTTTCAGACTCCATCAGTCCCCATGTGCAGAGCTGGCCTGCATCCTGAAACCAGCCAGCCGAATGTAAAGGGAGGTTAGGAGGCAGCAGGAGCCTGTAGGCACTGAGACCACAGAATACTGTGGGCTATCCCTAATGCTGTTGGATGCGCACAAGGCATTAGATCGTTTTAAAACAGAGGACTTGATTCGTAGAGTTAAGGCAAAAATCTTTTCTGGGTGAAACAATGTCGTACACAGGTTTCAAATATACACAGAAATACGGGAGGCTCCGGTGTGGGGGGGTGAGGAGTTATGTGATTCTGTTCCATTTTTTTCCCAAAACTTTAAAAGTAAGGTTTATTTTGAAAAATTTATTCTTTGATCAAATAATGGAGAGGTGCAAGTACATCCTCTTCTAAACTTTTCTTTTAATCCACCGGAAACTTTCGGCGATTTCTTTTCTCTTTTTCTTTTTTTAGTTACTATTTCTTCTAACACTGTTTAGCCCCATCTTTCTCCTCTCTTAGGTCTTCAAGACTCCAATATTATATATTTTGTTAAAGCCCCACAAAGCCTCGAGGCTCTGTTACTTGGTTTATTTTTTTAAGTTTATTTTCTCTGTTCTTCAGATTCGGTAACATCTACTGGTCTATCTTCAACTGATTCTTCTGTCCTGTTGATCCTGCCATTGCCTGTCAATTAAATTTTTAATTTTGATTATTGTATGTTTCAGTTCTAAGCTTCTCAGTTGGTTATTCTTTATCTATTTTATTTATTTGAGACTTTCACATTTTAAATTCAAGTGGCTTCTACTTGCTCTCTGAAGCATTTTTACGGTGGCTGCTGCTGCTGCTAAGTCGCTTCAGTCGCGTCCGACTCTACACGACCCCATAGGCTGCAGCATACCAGGCTCCCCCGTCCCTGGGATTCACCAGGCAAGAACACTGGAGTGGGTTGCCATTTCCGTCTCCAATGCATGAAAGTGAAAAGGGAAAGTGAAGTAGCTCAGTCGTGTCCGACTCTTAGCGACCCCATGGACCGCAGCCCACCAGGCTCCTCCGTCCACGTGATTTTCCAGGCAAGAGTACTGGAATGGGTGCCATTGCCTTCTCCGTCCGACCCCGCACCGGTCATTAACAACAGCAGCAGCACAGTAGGGCGGCCAGAGGTTGCCCCGGCCGGCACGCGTCCGGGAGTCTTCCTAGACCCTCCGGGAGGAAGCGCCGCTCCTCACCGCGCCGCAGCGCTGGCGCGGCGCGCCCCCTGGCGGCCAGGCGGGGAAAACCACCTGCCAGGGCCTCGCGGCGCAGGGACGCGCGCAGGGTTCGGCGTCCTAGGCGGGAGCTGAGGCCGCAGGGTGTGCCTGGGGATCTCTCTTCATAATTCCCACCCGCTAAGCTATTTAATGTGGAGCCCAAATTCAGGACTCAGATTCTGGACCTCTAGCCCTTCCTCTCAGGCTAGCGGGCTGAGTGGATGGTGCGGGCGGGTGATGGTACATCAGACCACGCTTGGTGTCTACAGGAGGCCCTGGAATAGGTACACTGGGAGTTCTGGGGATAAAAAGCTGGGCTCGTCCGGGATTTGAACCCGGGACCTCTCGCACCCTAAGCGAGAATCATACCCCTAGACCAACGAGCCACAGGAGCCTGTGCCTTTCCCATT
The DNA here is from genome assembly GCF_049115385.1 of Moschus berezovskii. Taxonomy (NCBI): domain Eukaryota; kingdom Metazoa; phylum Chordata; class Mammalia; order Artiodactyla; family Moschidae; genus Moschus; species Moschus berezovskii. Next base: position 39,754,236 of record NC_142486.1, on the reverse strand, counting down.
CCTTGTTATCGTCATATCACTTCCCCGTCTCCGAGCCTCTTGACAAAGGGCTCTGGTAAGTTCAGTTCTCTGCAGTCTAGAGGAGGAGAGCGCGGTGTCGCAGCCCCTGTGCGCGCCAGGTTCCGGAGCCTGACCCTCGGTGCATCCGGGACTCCGTTCTGCCTCCCCTAGTCCACCATCACTGAGGCCTCCACCTCAGAGGAACTTGAGGGTCCTTTCCTCTCTCTACAACCAAAGGCTGGGGGCTGGGGAAGAGCTGGAGCCGCGGTGCCCGGATTCCTCTGGTCCCGACGAGGCCACGAGCGACACAGCTGTCACTCTTCTCCATGGAAGAGAATTATATTCAGAGAAATGTGGGTCTCTTGAGGCTTAGGCGCCAGATGCACTGGTCACCCCAGAGGAACAACTAATGTGGCCTGGGCCTTTCCCAGGGCCTCCCGCAGGAGCCTCCATCCCTGAGCCGGTGGCCTTGTCCACAGGCCACCCGCCACCACCACCATCCCCGGCCTCCTGTTCCAGAGGCTCTGCCATCTTCAGAGCTTGGCAGAGGGCCCACTCTTCCCTGTACACACAAGCCCAGGCCCTAAAACGTTCAGAAGAGCTCATGGCTAGATTCTGCTGGGACTTGTCAGACCTGAGATACCACCCTTGCATGTCCCTGTTGACCCTGCGACCTCAGGAACCCTCCTCCCCACTGTGCATTCTGACTCATCCCACACACTCCATGCACCAGGCCCTGTGCTGAGAGCTCTGCAGGGACCAGCTCTGAGGGCACCAGCCCCAGTGGGAGAGGCCATGACCTCTGAGCAGAGACACACACACCTGGAAGGGCAGGGAGGCTGGTTCAAGTGCTGACCCGGGGGCAGAGAGAGGAGGGGGAGACATGGGACAGAGCAGAGCGGGTGGGGTTGACTGGAGTGGGTGCTGGAAGAGGGGCTGATGCAGGGTCCATGGGTGGGAGGTTGGGAAGACTCAGCCTCGTTGTGGGGGAAGGCCCAGGGCCTGCTGGGTCTCCCTGGCCTTTTAAGCCAGGGATCGTGGGCCTGGGTTTCACTGGAAGCGGGGACAGTGCGTTGGGTCTTGTAGAAGGTTTCTATTGCCCGGGTTTGGGGCAAATGGAGCTTCAGCTTTGGGTATTAGCATTTCTGATCTCCTCCAACAAACCTTCAAAGCTAGAGCTGTCACTTGGTACTGTGAGGGGAAGGGAGGCAGGGAAGGGGTCCCTGGAATGTCCCAGTCTAGTCCTTCTGACTTTTCAGTAGCGGCAGCTTTTCTCGACTCCGGAACTTTGGGGGGAATAGGAGAGAGGTCAGGAACAGAATCCCACTCAGGATGGCTTTTCCAAGCTCAGCAAGAATGGTAAACAATGTGCCTTCCATCCCAGAGATCTGAACAGAGGAATCATCCTGGGAGGGACCCAGGATCAGTTTCCGATTCTTCCAAGATATTCCCAAGACACCGGTGGTCTTGGGCAGAGCAGTGGCTCCCTGGAGTCACAATACGAGGACCCTACACAGGGGCAAACGAGTAGCCCACGAGACCTCCCCTCTGGGACTCTGTGGTGCTGAGCATAGATCAGAAGAGGAGCGCAAGGGGCTGATTCTTAAGGTCATTTTAAACAACTGAAGCCATAAATAGATGGGAGCTCAATCATGAGTTAGATTCCGGATTATATAGGCAGAGGGAGCCATGATCCGGGCTCCTCTGAGCCGTACTCGGACCCAGGAGAGGGGCTGTTCCTTGCCCCCACCCTCAACTCCCGAGGACCACCCTGAAAGACCCTGACCCAGGGCTGTGGCTAATGGCCCCAGGCCAAAAATTCCACTTTAACAGTAAGAGAAAGAATCCCTGTCCGCCGACAACTGCATGAGAAAGGGGCGGGGTGGCGGGGGCGGTGGAGAAGCGCCGAGGGCCGGGAGGGGGAGGGGGGACGATCCCCGGCTGGACGTCCAGGGACTGTGCCAACCGCCTGAATGCCCAGAGGGCGGGCTCCGGGACGCCCGCACCTGTGCCGATTTTTTTTCTTTTTTTCGCAAGACCCGCCTTTGGGACTCAGTTACAGGGAGTCAGAAACGGCCTTCGTCTAAGCCCGGCTAGCTCAGTCGGTAGAGCATGAGACTCTTAATCTCAGGGTCGTGGGTTCGAGCCCCACGTTGGGCGTGTGTTTTTGGATGATGTTCCACACGGTCGGCACACCACCAGAAGGAAAATACTAAGAATTAACTGTTTCCAGAGGTTTTTAGCGATACAGGCAGCCAGAGGACCTACGTTGTCAGCAACCTGATGGGTTCCCTGAATCGTCACACATTTCAGCCGCAGACTTCCGTCTCCACCTTGAGCGAAGCGGTTCAGACCTTTGGCCCGCCAGCCAGCTTTTGAATACCTGGCCCGAGAAGACGCCCAGGCCCTGGATCTTAGATTTAGTAAACCCCGAGCGACCGGCGCCGCTGCACTTGACTAGGGGCTCATAGAACCCCGGACTCCGGGAATCCCAGGGCGCCCGCCGCCCGGGGTGTGGGTGCCGGTGGCGGGGGTGGGAAAGGCAGGGATGGACGGCGACTCTCCGGGCCCGGAGCGCCCTGGCCAGTTCCAGGAACCAAGGTTTGGGGAGCCCCATTAGGAGGCTCCTCCGAAGCAGGGCTCCCCGCGTGCCTGAGGAGGGGCTGCTCAGAACTTCCCTCCCCAACTAGCCCCTCACCCCCGGTCCCGGCAATCGGTGGTCTCTTGAGGGGGGGTCTCAACTTTGCTTCACTCTCCCCAGTAAAAAGGACATGGACATGGGGGCGTTTCGCTTCCCGATTTGGGGGAAAGCGAGGAGGACGGGATACAATTTCCATCAGCAGATTTTCTTGTTTTCTCTCAAGGGTCTAGCCTTCTAAAAGGGCAGGCTGGGTGTTTGACGGGAGCAGGTTTGCTTTCTTTTTTGGTGGGTACCCAGGCTTCTCTTGGAGTGACATCAGCGCGGCTGCCCCTGCCCCTCCCCCGGACCCTTGTAACTCCAGGTTCCAGGACCCAGGCTGCTACTCCGGCCAGACTAAGGCACACTTAGTATCAGGAATTTCTCCTGGTGTTCTTTAGAGAAAAGAAAGAACGGTCTGGGGGTGCAGGATAGTTGGGGGGCGGGGAATGTCTTACCTTCAGGACCAGGGTTAGTCAGCTGTGGTTGCCCTGACAAATTACCACAATCTGGGCAACTTGTGTGTGTGCGTGCTAAGTCGTCTCAGCCGTGTCTGACTCTTCGCGACTCTACGGACTGTAGCCCGCCAGGCTCTTTCGTCCGTGAAATTCTCCTGGCAAGAATACTGGAGCGGGTTGCCATTCAGAGGATCTTCCTAACACAGGGATCGAAACTGCGTCTTTATGTCTCCTGCATTGGCAGGCGGATGCTTTACCAGTAGCCCTATCTGCAGATAGGTGTGGCTAGGATTCTGTGAATGCTTGCTCCACACGGAAGAATCTGAACTCCCTTATCAACTTAACAAAAGCTGCGTCCAGCGTGGGGCTCGAACCCACGACCCTGACACTAAGGGTCTCATGCTCTACCGATTGAGCTAACGGGGCTGCTTGTTCATCTTCTTTCTATTTTGACAGATGATCCCTGTCCATAGGTCCCTGCACAGCTTGGCTGCTCCCAGTTTCCTCGAAAAACCGCCAGGGAGCCTCAGGTTTGAAGGCTGCGAGGGGGCGGGACAGCCTTGACCGTAATATAGAGACTTGCTTGGGGGACGGGGAGGGGCGGGGTGGGGGTCGGAGGCTGACCCATACGGACAGGCACATGGAGGCCCCGGAGCGCGCCGCGCTGAGAGACAGGTGCCTGGGCCCCTGAATCCCATGCACGTCCCGGGACCCCGCACGCAGGAGGCGGCCCCACGAAACTGTCTTCTTGCTTCCCAGATATGGGATCAGAACCCAAGCTTCCCCCAATCGTCCCTCCCTCCCATGAAGGCGGGGAGGGGGGAAATCAGGACCCTCTTGCAGACGGGAGGGCAAGGTCACTAAGATAGGTGGCACAGGCATTCTTTTTTACAGTGGTCTGGGGGTGAGTCCTCAGGGCCTGCGAGAGCTCCTAGGGCCAAACCTTGGTCCCCCTAACCCCTGCCCCGAATACTCACCACTCACCTTGCCGCCTACCCCCCTACCCCCCGCTTTAGGTGGGCCACCTGCGTTATCCAGAACGACCCAGGGGACCTGCTGCAAGCCTGGGAGAGGGAACCCGGTACCCAGGGGGTGTGACGCAGTGTCCAGCCAGGGCCGCCTTCTTCCCTCCCAGTCAGTTTCTGGAATAACGAAGGGAACTGTGAGACACCTAGAGCCACACGGGGGCTTTGGGAGCCCAGTCCAGGAACCCCTGGGTCTGCCCTGGACCCTAGTCCCCCTTCCTGTAGGGTGAGACTTGGCTTTGATCCAAGATCAGTGGCTGGGGCTGGCCAGTTGGTCTCTAGTTTGGGTCTACAGGGAGCCCCCATGTGGTCCCTGTGACTAGGCCTGGGCCAGAGGGAGGGCCCTGCGGCAGTGGATCGGGGGAGAGGCGACCCCCCAGCCCCTGGGGCCCACAGTGTCGATATCATTTCTCTCTGGAGAGTAAGGCAGATCCTCCAGCCACAAGCCCACCTTCCCTCGGGGGAGGGAGGATCTGGGGGACCACCCAAACGGAGTTGGGGAGAGGAGAGAGGAGGAAGTGGACAACACCAAGGACAGCCAGCCAGGCTGCAGTGGCTTATTGGTCTAGGGGTATGATCCTTACTTTGGGTGCAAGAGGTCCCACGTTCAAATCTTGGACAAGCCCACTTGTTTAAGTCAGTTCAGTTTCAAGTTTTATGATGCTCTCTCTATATATGCTTGACTCTGGAGATATATATATATAGCATCTAATAAATATAGTACTGTGCAGGCACCCTACCTTCTGAGATTCTAGATGACCATGAGTGTTAGGAGGACAGCATTCAACCCAGTAGACTGCCTTTTTGAGAAGAATACTGTTAATGCTATTTTTATATTCCTTTTAAATAATCATCATTATTTTCTAATGGAGTATGTGCACTTGATGGGCCCTGTACAGCTTCTCCAACCTCAGAATCAGATTGAACACCTCTACCCTCAGTTCCTACTCATCTTGATTTTCCAGCAGTGCTTGCTTTTTTCACAGAAGCCACAGAAAACCTAACTTTTCAAAAAATAAAAATAAATATATATACCATCATAAAACTTGAGACTGAACTGCCTTGAACCAGTGGTTCACATAGAATGGTGTCTGATGGAGGTTGACTGTTGCTCTTTCCCTCAAAACTTTAAAACATCCCTGGAAAATTAAAAATGCCATAAAGGTGCCTCCACACACAGTTTGGGGACTGCAAAACCAGGCCAGAAGTGTTGCCCTGAGTACAGGAGTCACCTGGTTTAGGAACAGAAGTGGCCAGCATCAGAAGGCTCTCCTGCAGGTGGCCCCTTGGGCTGGGTGTGGGAGTGATCGCTATGGAAGGGGCTGTCCTTTGAGTCCAGTCCCTCCCCCTGCCCCAGGGGGCCCTGTCTGCCTGAGCCAGTAGCCCCGAGCTCCTAGCTGGCTTCAAGGACCACCAGCCAGGGACTTTTCTGTCCTGAGGGTGCTTTTCTTGCTTTAGATACGAGAGGCCCCGAATTCAACCCCAAGAGTTCTCTTTAGAACCAAGCAGGTGGGGCCTGGCTGGTGGTCCTTGGTGTCTGCTCTCCCTCACAGTCTGATGTGTACCCTCATCTCGGCAGTCTGGAATGCCAGTGTCTGTGGTGCTGAAAGACCATTCACAGACCATTGACAGATTTTCCTAAAACAAGCAACAACCCCCCCAAAAAAACCAGCTAACCATAGGGGTTCATTTGGGATTTAAACCCAGGACCTCCCACTCCCAAAGCAGGAATCACACCCCCTACAGGAACAAGCCACAAATACGGGCTCCTATTTTTCCTTGGTGTCGTCCGCTTCCTCCTCTCTCCTCTCCCCCAGTCCGTTTGGGTGGTCCCCCAGATTCTCCCTCCCCCGAGGAAAGGTGGGCTTGTGGCTGGAGGATCTGCCTTACTCTCCAGAGAGAAATGATATCGACACTGTGGGCCCCAGGGGCTGGGGGGTCGCCTCTCCCCCGATCCACTGCCACAGGGCCCTCCCTCTGGCCCAGGCCCAGTTGCAGGGACTGCATGGGGCCCGTGAGATCCAAACTCAAGACCAACTGGCCAGCCCCAGCCACTGACCTTGGATCAAAGCCAAGTCTCACCCTACAGGAAGGGGGACTAGGGTCCAGGGCAGACCCAGGGGTTCCTGGACTGGGCTCCCAAAGCCCCCGTGTGGCTCTAGGTGTCTCACAGTTCCCTTCGTTATTCCAGAAACTGACTGGGAGGGAAGGTGGCCCTGGCTGGACACTGCGTCACACCCCTGGGTACCAGGTTCCCCCTCCAGGCTAGCAGCGGGTCTCCTGGGTCATTCCAGTTCAGGCCACACGGTCCGCCCTAAAGCAGGGTGTAGGTTGGGGTGGGGAGGGTGGTGTGTATTGGGGGCAGGGGTCACGGGGCCCAGATTCATCCTCAAGAGCTCTTGCAGGCCCTGGGGACTCACCGCAAGACCACCGTAGATAAGAACGCGTTGTGCTACCCATCTCTAGTGAGCTTGATCCTCAGGTCCCTGTCCTCTGTCTGCAAGAGGGTCCCCATCTTCCCACCCCACGGGAGGAGGGACGGTCGGGGGAAACTTGGGTTCTGACCCCATATCTGGGAAGCAAGAAGGCAGTTTCATGGGGCTGCCTCCTGCGTGCGGAGTCCCGGGACCGTGCATGGGGCTTCAGGGGCCCAGGCACTGACCTCCCAGAGCTGCACGCTCCCACCTGGCCTCCATCTGTCCGTCTGGGTCAGCCTTCCCTTTCCCCCTTTCCCTCACCACCCTAGGCAAGTCTCTGAATTTCAGTCAAGGCCGTCCTGCCCCCTCGCAGCCTTCAAACCTGAGGCTCCTTGGCAGTTTCTTAAGTAAACTGGAAGGGGCACTGTGCACAGCGGGGACCTATGGACAGGGGTGGTTCCTTCAAAGAAAAAAGGTGAAAGAGCCGCCCGGCTAGCTCAGTCGGTAGAGCATGAGACTCTTAATCTCAGGGTCGTGGGTTCGAGCCCCACGTTGGGCGCGGCTTTTGTTAAGCTGCGTTAAGGGAGTTCAGAGTCTTATGCGGCAAGCAAGCATTCACAGAATCCTAGCCACACCAATCACAAGACTTTGGGGCCAAATTTCAAGACCGTGATCTCGGCAAAGGAAACGGCAACTCACTCCAGTATTCTTGCTGGAGTCGCCTGGCCGGCTACAGTCCAGAGTCAGAGAGTCCCACACGACTGAGCAGCTAAGCAACAACGACGACGACCTAGTGTCACGGAGAAAGTATGGAACTTTCACAAAGAAGGAGACAGGGAAGATCTTCATTTTTTGATGGTTTGATCTTTTGGAGGTGCCTGCTGGCTGGGGACAGACTCCCAGCCCCAGGGCCAGCTAATTAATTCCTAGAGGAAGTAAACAGTTTGCAAACCAACAGATTTCTAGTCCACACACCGAGTCATCTCTTTATCTAACTTTTACACAACAGGCCAATATTTCCCCTGGCCCGAATCACCCAGGGCTTGATCACCCAACCCCCACTCTCTAAAACCCACTGAACTATTCAAATGAGCCAGCCACTGTTGACCCCACCCTGCCTTACTTTTCCCATGGACGGGATTTGCCCAGAACCGCAGGAGGCTCCCAAGGTGGTCCTCTCCCACCCTGCAGGGCTTTAGGGATCAACAGGGGGATCCGCGACCCTTCTCCCGCGCACAGACTGGCAGCTCTGGGACCAGGCGCATAAGGCGGAGCGGTCATCTCCTTCCCCTGATCCTCCTCCTCTGGAGGTTCTAGGGCACAGGCCCCACCTTAGGGGATCGGCGCCTGCTTGATGCCAGTCCCCTGTGCCTTCCTGCTCCGTAGCCACAATCCACAGCCCCACGCTGTCAGCCTGAGGCTCGGGGTCCCCTGGACTGCGGGTGCTCGTCCTGTAAGATGCCCTCCCGCTCATCCAAGCCTGTGGTCCCCGCCCCCATGTTTCTGCCGCTTACTCCCCTAGGGCGGGGCTCAATCCCCCTGTGGTACAGGAATCAACCCTTCCTGATCCTGGCTTAGCGGACCTCTCTTTCTGCCCCTGCTGGCCTGGGTTTCCTGGGTCTCCCCGCCGCAATTCAAGTGCCCCTTTGTCAGTCTACTTCAGAATAAATCTGACTCGCGCAAGGATAGGAATAGTTGTAAAGGAAGTGCTGAGAGAGACCTCGCAGGGGTGGCTCGTTGGTCTAGGGGTATGATTCTCGCTTCGGGTGCGAGAGGTCCCGGGTTCAAATCCCGGACGAGCCCAGGTTACCCTTTCTGGCTTATCCATTGTTTTGGAGCCCAGGAACCTAACCTAACGGTCCCTGCCCCCACGCACAGCTCTGCTCAGTTCTTCCTTCCCCGCACGCAGCTCTTTCCCGACTGGACACTGGTTTCCTCCGGCTGGTCCAAGATGCGCTGGCAAAGGTGTAAAAATACGCATTGGCTTTTGAAGACTCTATCCAAACAAAATAAGAGGTCTGATAACTTGTTGAAATGATACTTTAGATACATTGGTTTAGTTAAAATATACTACACTTAATTTTACCTTTTTATTACTATTTTAAAAATCTGTGGGAATTCCCTGGTGGTCCAGTGGTTAATCAAGATTCGCCGTTTTCATTGCTGGAGTCTCGGGTTGATCCCCAATAGAGCACCTAAGATCCGACTTCTAATAAGATCTTAAATAGAAATTAGATAGAAGGCATTCTTCTTTTGTTCCAGAATTCAAAATTCTTCCACTACATACATTCACCTTTGGAAGGGAGGTTTATACATATGTGTATGTGTGTGTGTTAGTTGCTTGGTGGTGTCCGATTCTTTGCAACCCCATATATTGTAGCCCACCAGGCCCCTCCATCCATGGGATTCTCCAGGCAAGAACACTGAAGTGGGTTGCCATGTCCTTCTCCAAAAGGAACTGTAGAAAGAAAGAAAGTGAAGTCTCTCAGTCGCTTCCGACTCTGTGACCCCATGGACCATAGCCTACCAGGCTCCTCCATCAATGGAATTTTCCAGGCAAGAGTACTGGAGTGGGTTGCCATTTCCTTCATATATATATATGACTGATTTACATTATTGCAGGGCAGAAACCAACACAACACTGTTAAGCAATTATCTTACAATCAAAAAATAAAGAAAAAATATATTTGCCAACTTTTAGTTTAGCTGATTGAATTTCTTACCTGGCAACTTGGAATCCCACGTATGTGTTCTACTGGACAAGATGGAAGCTGCAGCCGTTTATAATCCAACCCTGAAGGTGCTACAGTGTCACTTCAACCCTACATTATTATATGAAGATGTCACAGTCACAGTTCACTGAGGTTCCAGTGGGGTCATTCCAAAGACCCCCCACTCCTCATTGCAAAGAGTGTCAAATAATTTGTGGTCATTAAAAAAAGAAAAAAAAAAAGCTTTATTCAGACTCACTCACAGATATTTAGAGAAAAAGCCAATGGCTACCAGTGGGGAGATGGAACAGGGAAAGGGACACTTGGAGTAAGGGTGGAAACTATTATGAACAAAATAAGCTACAGTGATATACTGTATCACACAGGGAATAAAGTCAGTTTTTCTAGTAATTATGAATGAAGTATAATCTTTAAAATTGTGACTCACTATATTGTACACCTGTAACATATAATATTGTACATCAGTTATTCTTCAATTTTTTTAAAAAAGTTTTTATATAATAGAGTGTAACACATTTGACGAAGAAGGCAATGGCAAGCCACTCCAGTACTCTTGCCTAGAAAATCCCATGGATGGAGGAGCCTGGTAGGCTGCAGTCCGTGGGGTTGCTAAGGGTCGGACACGACTGAGCGACTTCACTTTCACCTTTCACTTCCACACATTGGAGAAGGAAATGGCAACCCACTCCAGTGTTCTTGCCTGGAGAATCCCAGGGATTGGGGAGCCTGGTGGGCTTCCGTCTATGGGGTCACACAGAGTCGGACACGACTGAAGTGACTTAGCAGCAGCAGCAGTAGCAGCAACACATTTGAAGTACACGATTTCATTCATTTTGACCTTTGTGTACTCCCAAACCATCACCAGAGTCAAAATAATGAACAAATTCATCATCCTCAACATTTTTCTTGTGACTTTGTTATCTCTTCCTTCTACCCCTCAAACACCAGTTTGCTGAGAGTTTTTTAAAATCAGGAATGGAGGTTGGACTTGTCAAGTGTACACTGCGTGTATTGAGATGATCATATGGTCTTTTTCAGTCTATAAAAAGCACATTGATTTTTAACCGTAAATATTCTAGATAGTTTAAAGACATATCAGAACTTTAAAGATCTTGCTCCTCTGTGACATGTCCCTTACCCTCTAGCCAGCTCCCTTCCTTCCTCACTTTCACCGATGTGAAGAAACACCCGTCCTCCAACTTTGGCGGTCCTAGAAGGTGCAGCTCTCAGAGATGTGCTTGACAACAGTTTTTGCTGACAGAAACCACCCCAACATACAGATGCCAAAATGCGACCGATTACCCCGGGTGGGACTCGAACCCACAATCCCTGGCTTAGGAGGCCAGTGCCTTCTCCATTAGGCCACCGGGGCATGCTCTCTAGGCGCTCGCTTCCTGTCCAGGACCCGCCCCTTCTACACTTCCAGGGCGAGACTTCTGTTCCAGTATTTTGCTGCGCTGGTTCTTTTGTTTAGGGACAAGCACAGGCTTGGGATATAGGCACCCTTGTGCCCGGTACCCAGAGGCGCCGAAGTCCCCCCGCGCCTGGTGGGGATGCAGGAGGGAGTCGGGGTGGAGGTGGGGGTGGTGATGGAAGCCGTCCTGCGTGTGTATCGCCGAACCCCGGACCCTAGAACGCCAAGCCTAACCTCACCCTCCCCTTCGGGGTATCGGCACCGAAACTTCCCCCAGGTCCTTTCTCTCGGAGCAGAGAACCCCGCCTGTGCCCTAGTTGCGGGGGGTAGGGGCGGGGAGGGGAGGAGGGGCGGTGTCAGGGCGACCAAGGACCAGAATGCGTCATCTTCCTTCTGGCTCTTTGGTTTAAGGGTACGGTGCTGGCCTTGGGGGCAACGGGCCCTTCACGCCAGTCTTGAGCATCCCCAAGTTTCCAGACGCGGTCGCTTTCAGGAGGGGCAAGCCGGGAAAGCTCGGGAGCCCCCTCCAGGAGGAGGGGGCCCGTCACCTCTCCCCCTTTTTAGTGCCCGGCACAGGGAAGGTGGTGGCTACAGAGTTTTCCTGCTGGAAGAAGTGTCCCTCACCCTCTGCTCGTCTCACCTGGAGGCTCAGGGGGACCACGGGACCCAAGTGGGACCTGCGGACAAGGACCGAGTTGGGGAAGGAGATGAGGGAGTTCAGAACCCCAGCACTCGTCCTCCGAGCCGCGCGGCATCTTGTCCCACGACGACGCCCTTCGGGCTTGGACCCGGGACCCGATCTGGGATGATGCTAAGGAAGAGAGGAGTTCGCAACTTCTCGCACTCCGGGCGTCCAGGCTGCGGACTCGGCGACCTCAGACCACAAATCGCCCCCACCGGAGCAAAGAGGACCAGGTTTGTCTGCTGTGGAGGCTCCATCGAGTGGCCCACTCGCTGGAGCGAGGGACTGGGGACCCGACTTTCCTCTGCGGACCTAGAATTTGGGCCACGAGTGGGAGACAGCAGCTCCGCGATTCAGCGCCTGTAACCTCCGGCGGGAGATAGAAAATGGGAAGAAAAGGCTGGGTAGCAGTAGCCGGCCAGTCACCTGGGCTCCTCCCGCCCTGGCAGCGCCCGGCTAGCTCAGTCGGTAGAGCATGAGACTCTTAATCTCAGGGTCGTGGGTTCGAGCCCCACGTTGGGCGGGCTTCCTATTTTGGGGGCCCCAGTCTCTTGCATAGGCTTTTCAGTAACTCCGAATCCGGTTTGGAGAGATCTTCCTGAGAAAGGGCTTCCCTGGTGGCTCAGCGGGTAAAGAAACCACCTGTAATGTGGGTAGACCTGAGTTCTGTCCCTGGGTTGGGCAGATCCCCTGGAGAAGGGAACAGTTTATGGTTCCAGTATTTTTGCCGGAGAATTCCAAGGACTGTGTAGTCCACGGAGGGTCGCAAAGAGTCAGACACGACTAAGCGACTTTCACTTTTCTGAGAAAACTAAGTCCTAGTCACCTTATTCTATGAGGAGGAAGAGAGGACCCCGATTTGGGGTGTGATTTTCCCCTCAGGAGACATTCTGGGCTGAGGGAGCAGGGAGGGTGTGTCTTAAACAAGAAAAGACAGAGCCAGGCCTCTAGGGGTCCCTACCCCGTTGCTGTGGTGCAGGTTCTGCTCCCCTACTGACTGGGGTCTCCGTGCCTCAGTTATACTCTTCAGTTGGCTTTGGGTGGGTCCATAGGGCCCCTGGTGCCCTCACACCAAGTGAGACTCACATCCTACCCCTCTCTACGGGCAGATTCAAATCCTGGACAAGCCCTTTCCTCTCCCTCAGGATATTTTTGTGGTGTGCCTGGAAAGATAGACTCTGATTCCAGGTGCTTTTACTTTATGATGGAGAGCAAAGGGGTTGAGACAGGAGGGAGTAGGTAGTGACAAGGAGTCCTGGGGTCCGAGCCCTGCCCTCCGCCCTTGTCCTGGGTGTCACTTTGGGACACTGTGGACTGATCCGTATCCCTGACCCACACACATCCATACTTCCCGCACAGACTCTGTCCCTGAACCTCAGTTTCAGGAGCACTCTAGTAACCTTGTGGAGATCTAGGAAGTCTCCACAGCCAAGTGGCTGGTGGTCTGGGGTTTTGAGCCTCCTTCTAGGTGTGAGTGGTTCAGGATACAAATCCTGGGCAGTTCTTTTAGGGTTGGGGGAGGGTTGCAGGACCAGGCTCCTCTATTCCCCATCTGGATTTCACAGATCTGGACCCACCAAGCCTGGGCTCTCAAGGGCCTCTCAAGGGCCCCATCTGTAGCGTGGGGATAATAGCAGCTCATGCCTCAAAGATTTGTTTGGGATATTAAGTTACTTAATTTTTTGGTAAAGCATTTAGAACAATGTCTCAAGACTGCAGAACTAACTCTTGCCTGAGCTTCCATCCTGTCTGCACACCCCAGGCCACCTCCCTGAGCCAGGCAACTCTGGGCTGCTGGAAGCACTGGTTTTCTCCCCGAGGTCCCTCCCAGCTCCCTGGGCCCCCTCTTGCCCCTGTACCTCACATTCTTCCACCTCATTTTGGGCAGAAACCTGGAGTCTTGTCCCAGATGGCAGCCTCTTATCTCTGGATCCTGAGGGTTCCGATCAGTTATCCGACTGGACTCTGATCCGGTCGGGACTCTGATCCAGCCGGATCAGTGATTCAACTGGACTCTGAGTTGGTCGGGGCTCAGCAAAATATTTTGGCAGAAGGAACCCACGGGTCAGGCCTGCTTTCAATCGCCCTGAGGCAGGAGCTGTGTCATCATATTCCTGTCGCCACCTCAAGCTGATGCACCCATGTCCCCTGGCCTCATGGTGGGGACTGGAGTCAACATGTGGGCCTCAGGCTGTGTCAAAGCCCAGAGAAAGACTGGATTCAACTCAGCAGCAGGCAACATCCGGGGTCTCAGGCTGCCTCTGACTTTGGTGGCTCGGGTTGAGGGCCACGTGTGCAGCTGAAAATACCATGATCTGAAGCAGACCCTGGCATCATCCTGAGCCCAGACGCGGCTTTAACAGATATTTGGCAACAGCAACGAGGTGGGCCCATCCTCATTTGGGGCCAAGTGTCCATCTATACGTTGTGAGATCATCCCACGTGGGTCTGCCCTGAGTTCTGTCTGTGCCGCAGGGCTTCTGGCCGCCACTGAGTCACCAGCCAACCGACCGTCCATCCATCACTACCGAGCTCCACCACAGCCCCGCACAGCTCCTCCACTGTCTGAGAACACCACAGATTCTAGGCAGTCTAGACACTCAGAATGCCCGGAGAGGACTCCACGTCCCCGCTCACCCCAGGCCTTCCCCGTCCTGTCATTTGGAGTGGTCCATAGCCAGTCACCTTTGGAAATTTAGCGGCAGGCAGCAAAGTGCAGTTGCCTGGCTAGCTTAATCTCAGGGTCGTCGTGGATTTGAGCCCCACCTTGGGCGACTTTTACACTGCCTTTTTTCTTTTTCTGTCTATTGTGGATTCCTGTCCAACATGAGCTAGTTTTCTGCTCCCAGCTGTCCACTCCCGACTGAAAACTGCCCTGTTAGAGGCTCAGTGAGTGGAAACACATAAATTCCTGATCACCATAGGCTGCTATGCTGGGTCCTGCCCTTGTTGTCATCCTCTCCTTTGAGAGTCTGGCCTCTCGTGGGGGCTTGTAGACTCCCATTTCTGGAAGGCGAGGGGAGTAAGGAGTTCAGGACAAGGCCAGAACCAATGCCCGTTAAGGCTGACAAGCCCCTCCAAATTAAAAAGTGTGAAGACCTAGGCTGCCCCCGGAATTTGACCCTTTTGCTCCTAATGGAGACTCCTAGTGGCTCAGCTGTTAAAGAATCCGCCTGCTATGCAGGAGACCTGGGTTGTCTCCCTGGGTTGGGAAGATCCCTTGGAGAATGGAATGGCTTATGGATCCAGTATTCTGGCCTGGAGAATTCCACGGACTGTATAATCCATGGGGTCACAAAGAGTCGGACACGATTGAGCAACTTTCACTCACCCCTGAACCAGTGAGCCTTCCCAGGGAACCTCCTCCTTCTCCTCCTCTTGCTCAGAGATAGTGCTCTGTTTGGGAGAGAATTTGGTTCAGGTGTCAATCAAATCCAGGGATAAAGGGTTGCTCCGGTAGTTGCAGAGTCTGCTTTGCCTCAGGCCCAGGCACCCCCGATAGGTCCTGGAGAGAGCCGCCTGCGGGCGAGGTGTAGGGCAGCCACTTGAGGCCAGGTGGGCGGGTGGGTGGGTGTCCTCAGGGACCTCCCAAGAATGGAGAGCAGCAGTTTCCCAGTCTCCCTCCATCTCCCACAGCAGGAGCAGCCAATGAACTAACCGTCCGATTGAAGCCGGAGTTCGGCTGCGAACCCGCGACCTCAAGAACTCACAGAGCCGGTTTCGCAGGTGCGCACGCTGACAACTGAGCTACAGCGGCGAGCTTCCCGGGAGTCCCCTGCAGAGGGCCGGGGGGAGGGGGGGAGAGGCGTGTGTCGGCTCGTTGGTCTAGGGGTATGATTCTCGCTTTGGGTGCGAGAGGTCCCGGGTTCAAATCCCGGACGAGCCCGTCCTTTTTCTTTAGGAGGAGGACTGAAGGCCAACCTGACGGAAGCGTCGGGGAGACGCAAGGCGCGCCTAGGCCATCTGAGGCCAGGACCGCTGCTGTCCGGCCGGATCAGTCGGTAGAACAAAGCGACTCTCACAGTCAGCCTCGGGGACTGGGGGCCCCACGTCCAAAACGCGCAGTCTTAGTTTTGATCTGTGGGGGCGGGAGCGGGGCGCGGAGCCGGGAGAAGAGCGAGCAGCGCGGGAGGCCGAGGCGGAGGCGGTGTCCCCTCCGTGCACTCCGCCGGCGTTTGTTGAGCGATCACCGGGGGCCACGTCTTGGGGGTTCGGTCGCCCCCAAAGCGAGCGTCCCAGAGATCGCGGCTCCGGGACCCTCCGCGCCCCCGCCCGCTCTCGAGCGGTCCCCACCTGCCCGCGCGCCCCGGAGTCCCTCGCCGGCTTTGTCCAGCGGGTCCCCTGCGCTCGCGGCTGCGAGGAGGCCTGCGAAGTGACCGCTGCGCGGCGCGGGGACAGAGGCCGGCCGCCCTTCCTGGTCCGGGGCTGCCTGTCGTCCGAGGGCGGAGGGGAGGCGGCACGGACCCCGGACTGTCGGAGCGCAGGGGCTTCTGTCCGTTTTGCCGGCCCGGGAGCTCTGGGTTTTCTCCGCGCGCAGCGTTCCCGGAACCACGCACTTCCCAGTGGGTCTGAAATTGGGGTCTCCTTTCCGCACCACCTCACTGGCGTCGCCGGTCCAGCTCCAAGACACCACGGCCTCAGAGAGGCGAGCCAAAAACCTCAGTGTGTGCGGCTCGTTGGTCTAGGGGTATGATTCTCGCTTAGGGTGCGAGAGGTCCCGGGTTCAAATCCCGGACGAGCCCTGCTTTTTAAACTTCCCCATTTGCGGGTCTCAGGGCCCACTCTGTGCCTCCCCTTGTCGTTTCAAATTTTTCATTGAGGTCCACTAGCCAAAGTGTCTCCATGAGTGTCTTAACAAGCTACTTTTTCAGTCCGAGTTCCAGGCACGGAAGGCTGAGAGGTGTTCCATTCCTCTGCATCAAGAGCCCGTGGTTCGCCGCCTGCAGGTCTCTGAACCGTCAAGCCTGGACCCCGCAGTCCCGGGTCAGGAGGCCAGGATATCGGCGTGCAGAGAGGTGATGCGCTGCTGGCGTTTGCGTCCGGAGCCCAGCCCCGCCTCAAATCCAGTCACTCCATGTCCTCGCTGACCCTGGGACTTGCTCCATCCTGTCATTTGGGGCGGTCCACAGCCGGTAGGTTCCGACACCTGTCCGCAGACAGGACTGTGCAGCCGCCCGGCTAGCTCAGTCGGTAGAGCATGAGACTCTTAATCTCAGGGTCGTGGGTTCGAGCCCCACGTTGGGCGTAACTTTTGCTGCCTATTTGGATTCTTGCCTCACGTGGGTTTGTCTTCTGCTCCCAGCTGTCCAATGCCGATTTAAAACTGCCCTGTTGGAGGCACAGGGTGCAGACACACACAGGTTCCTGCTCACCTTAGGAAGCCAGCAAGGGTCCTGCCCTCGGAGTTGTCTGCTCTTTGTAGCAGATGGGCCTCTATTCGGGATAGCTAGAATCCCTTTTCTGGAAGGCCAAGGGAGTAAGCAGGTCAGGACAAAGCAAGAACCAACGCCTTTTAAGGGTCACAAGGGTTTTCCTCCTCAGGGAACACCGCTGCTGCTGCTGCTGCTAAGTCGCTTCAGTCGTGTCCGACTCTGTGCGACTCCATAGACGGCAGCCCACCAGGACTGGTCCTAATCAAAATACAAGAAAGTGTAAAAACCTGAGCCCCTCCTCCTTCTCCTGGACCAAGGAGCCATGGCCGGAAACCGCCTTCACCTCCTCAGACACTCTGCTCCGTTGGGGCAGAATTGGATTCAGAAATCTAGGGTTCTTCCAGAATCTGTTTTCCTCACTTCCTCAAGAGGCCCAGGCACCCCCACTCCCCGCCCCTCCATCGGTCCCCGTGTCAGGCCGACAGTAAGCGAGGTGTTCTGTGCTGCGAGTCTCCTGCCTCCATTTGAGGCCAGAACTGAGCAGAGCTGCAGCTGCGGCGTCTCCTTCCAGCTCCCGCCGCAAGAGGAGCAGATAATCTAACCATCCGTCTGAAGCTGGAGTTCGGCTGCGAACACGCGACCTCAAGAACCAAAAGAGCCGGTTTCGCAGGTGCGCACGCTGACAACTGAGCTACAGCGGCGAGCTTCCCGGGAGTCCCCTGCAGAGGGCCGGGGGGAGGGGGGGAGAGGCGTGTGTCGGCTCGTTGGTCTAGGGGTATGATTCTCGCTTTGGGTGCGAGAGGTCCCGGGTTCAAATCCCGGAAGAGCCCGTCCTTTTTCTTTAGGAGGAGGACTGAAGGCCAACTTGACGGAAGCGTCGGGGAGACGCAAGGCGCGCCTAGGCCATCTGAGGCCAGGACCGCTGCTGTCCGGCCGGATCAGTCGGTAGAACAAAGCGACTCTCACAGTCAGCCTCGGGGACTGGGGGCCCCACGTCCGAAACACGCAGTCTTAGTTTTGATCTGTGGGGGCGGGAGCGGGGCGCGGAGCCGGGAGAAGAGCGAGCAGCGCGGGAGGCCGAGGCGGAGGCGGTGTCCCCTCCGTGCACTCCGCCGGCGTTTGTTGAGCGATCACCGGGGGCCACGTCTTGGGGGTTCGGTCGCCCCCAAAGCGAGCGTCCCAGAGATCGCGGCTCCGGGACCCTCCGCGCCCCCGCCCGCTCTCGAGCGGTCCCCACCTGCCCGCGCGCCCCGGAGTCCCTCGCCGGCTTTGTCCAGCGGGTCCCCTGCGCTCGCGGCTGCGAAGGGGCCTGCGAAGTGACCGCTGAGCGGCGCGGGGACAGAGGCCGGCCGCCCTTCCTGGTCCGGGGCTGCCTGTCTTCCGAGGGCGGAGGGGAGGCGGCACGGACCCCGGACTGTCGGAGCGCAGGGGCTTCTGTCCGTTTTGCCGGCCCGGGAGCTCTGGGTTTTCTCCGCGCGCAGCGTTCCCGGAACCACGCACTTCCCAGTGGGTCTGAAATTGGAGTCTCCTTTCCGCACCACCTCACTGGCGTCGCCGGTCCAGCTCCAAGACACCACGCATCAGAGAGGCGAGCCAAAAACCTCAGTATGTGCGGCTCGTTGGTCTAGGGGTATGATTCTCGCTTAGGGTGCGAGAGGTCCCGGGTTCAAATCCCGGACGAGCCCTGCTTTTTAAACTTCCCCATTTGCGGGTCTCAGGGCCCACTCTGTGCCTCCCCTTGTCGTTTCAAATTTTTCATTGAGGTCCACTAGCCAAAGTGTCTCCATGAGTGTCTTAACAAGCTACTTTTTCAGTCTGAGTTCCAGGCACGGAAGGCTGAGAGATGTTCCATTCCTCTGCATCAAGAGCCCGTGGTTCGCCGCCTGCAGGTCTCTGAACCGTCAAGCCTGGACCCCGCAGTCCCGGGTCAGGAGGCCAGGATATCGGCGTGCAGAGAGGTGATGCGCTGCTGGCGTTTGCGTCCGGAGCCCAGCCCCGCCTCAAATCCAGTCACTCCACGTCCCCGCTGACCCTGCTCCATCCTGTCGTTTGGTCCACAGCCCATCAACTTCGGAAACCTGGCCACAGTCGGCTACCCCTAACCGCCCGGCTAGCTCAGTCGGTAGAGCATGAGACTCTTAATCTCAGGGTCGTGGGTTCGAGCCCCACGTTGGGCGCAGATTTTGCAGCCCATTGTGGATTCCCGCTCCACTTGGGTTGGTCTTCTGCTCCCAGTTGTCCATTCCCGACTGAAAGGTGCCCTGTTGGAGACACAGGGTGCAGACACACACAAATTCCTGCTCTCCATTAACGCTTTTGAACTGTTGTTGGGGAAGACCCTTGAGTCCCTTGCACTACGAGGAGATCAAACCAGTCCATCCTAAAGGAAATCAACCCTGAATATTCATTGGAAGGACTGATGCTGAAGCGCCAATCCTTTGCCCCCTGATGCCAAGAGCCAACTTATTGGAAAAGACCCTGATGTTGGGAAAGATTGAAGGCAGGAGGAGAAGGGGGTGACAGAGGAGGATACCTGAATGGCATCATTGAGTCAATGACCGTGAGTTAGAGCAAACTCCTGGAGTCGGTGATGGACGGGGTGCCCTGGCTTGCTGACGTCCATGGGGTCACAAAGAGTCGGACACGACTAAGCGATTGAACAACATTGGAAGCCATGCTGGGTCCTGCCCTCGTCCTTGTAGCGGTTAAGTCTCTCATGGGGGCTTGTAGACTCCTGTTACTGGAAGGTCAAGAAAGTAAGCAGATTAGGACAAGGCAATAATCAACGCCATTTAAGGCACACAAGGGTTTTCCTCCTCATGGAACACTGGCCCCAATTTAAAAAAACAAAGTATAAAAACCTGAGCCCCTCCTCCTTCCCCTGGACCAGGGAGCCATGGCTGGAAACCGCCTCCCTTTCCTCCTCTAGTTCAGTCACGCTGCTCCGTTGGGGCAGAATTGGATTCAGGTGTTGATCAACTAGAGGAATATAGGACACTTCCAGAATCTGTTTTGCCCGCCTCCCTCACTCAGGCCCAGGTATCCCCGATCGGTCCCCAGGTGAGGCCTTTTGCAGACGAGGTGCCCTGGGCGCGGAGTCTCCTGCCTCCATCTGAGGCCAGAACTGAGTAGAGCTGCAGCTGCGGGGTCTCCTCCAGCTCCCTCCGCACGAGGAGCAGATAATCCAACAGTCCCTCTGAAACTGGACTGCAGCTGCGAACCTGCGACCTGGGGTCCGCAGGTGAGGACACAGACAACTGAACTTTGGCGGCGAGCTACACCGGAGTCACCTGCGGAAGGACCGGGGGAGACGGCACGGTACATGCGGCTCGTTGGTCTAGGGGTATGATTCTCGCTTTGGGTGCGAGAGGTCCCGGGTTCAAATCCCGGACGAGCCCTGTTTTTTCTCCCCCCACTTGCGGGTCTCAAGGCCCACTCTGACCCTTCCATTGTCGTTTTAAATTTTTCATTGAGACCCAGTAGCCAAAGTGTCTCCGTGAGTCTCCTCACAAGTTACATTGTCAGCCTGTGCTGGAGGAAGGAGGAACGGAAGACAGAGATGTTCCCTTTCTCTGCATCGGGAGCTCGTTCTTCGCCGGTGGCAGGTCTCAGAACCGTCAAGCCTGGACCCGACGGTCCTCGGTCAGGGGGCCAAGGCACCGGCGTCGGGAGAGGTGATGCGCTGCTGGCGTTTGCAGCCGAAGACCACCCCCATCTCAAATCCAGGCACTCCACTTACCCACTGACCCTGGTACCTGCTCCATCCTGTCGTTTGGGGCGGTCCACAGCCCATCAACGTCGGAAACCTGGCCACAGTCGGCTACCCCCAACCGCCCGGCTAGCTCAGTCGGTAGAGCATGAGACCCTTAATCTCAGGGTCGTGGGTTCGAGCCCCACGTTGGGCGTGGTTTTTGCTGCCTGTTGTGGATTCCAGTGCCACGTGTGTTGGTTTTCTGCTCCCAGCTGTCCATTCCCGACTAAAAAGTGCCCTGTTGAAGGCACAGGGTGCAGACACACACAGATTCCTGCTCACCGTAGGAAGCCACGCTGGACCCTCTCCTGGCCTTGTCTACTTCTTGTAATGGTTGGGCCTCACATGGGAACTTCTAGACTTCCATTTCTGGAAAGCTAGGAGAGTAAGTTCACGACAAGGCAAGAACCAGCGCCCTTAAAGGCTGAGAAGTCCCCAAAATTAAAAGGTGTGAAGACCTAGGCTACTCTGGGAATTTGACCCTCTTGCACTTAATGGAGACTCCTACCCTTGGACAGTGAGCGGTCCTGCGGAACCTCCTCCTCCTCTCGCTCAGAGACTGCTCTGTTGGGGGAGAAATTTGGTTCAGGTGTCGATTAAGTAGAGGGATATAGGGTTGTTTGGTAGTTCCAGAGTCTGCTTTGCCTCAGGCCCAGGCACCCCTCGGTCCCTAGGAGAGGCCTCTTGAGGGCGAGGTGTTCCGGGCGGGGAATCTCCTGCCTCCCTTTGAGGCTAGAACTGAGCAAAGCTGTAGTTTGGGGCGGGGGAATCTCCCTCCAGTTCCCGCCGCACGAGGAGCAGATAATCGAAACGTCCCTTTGAAACCGCACTGCGGCTGCGAACCCGCGACCCAGCGATTCCCCCAGAACCGGATTCGGTGCGCACGCTGACAACTGAGCTATGGCAGCGAGCTTCGCTGGAGTCACCTGCAGACGGACTGGAGACAGGACAAGGAGACATGTAGTGGCTCCTTGGTCTAGGGGTATGATTCTCGCTTTGTGGTGCGAGAGGTCTTGGGTTCAAATCCCGGACGAGCCCATCCCTTTTCTTCAAGCGGAAGACTGAGGTTTGTTCTGGTGGAAGCGTCGGGGAGACACAGATTAGACAGCGTCCTCAGAGAGAGCGGGACCTGCGGTAACCGCTCCTGCAAACAGAGTAAAGGAAAGTGCCTCGTAGGTTGCCCTAGGGCTCCAGGTCTCAGATGATTCGGGAGGATCACTGCTCCAGCCCCCGATCAGCACTATTGTAACTTAAAGTTGCTTTTTAGTGGCGGGGAGAGAGAAAGAGACTCCCGGGCTTCCCTGGGCACAACTTCATTCTTGGGTCGGGGTCTCGTCCGGGGCTTTCCCTGATGAGAGGGCGAAGAAATGGGGCCAAATATCCGAAGGGTTTGGGGAGTGGCTGGTCGTCGAGAAAGAACATACCGACTGCAGGCTCTGCCCCGACCTGACCCCCGACTCCTAGACGCGGGCTCTCGCTGCTCCGAGGGCGGCCTCCTCCTACTCCCCAGCCCGACCGCAGGGCCCGCCTCCTCCCGCAGCTGGACTGGGAGGGGCATCTGATCCGCCCTGGTGCGCGGTCTGCTTGGTGGGCTAACCCGCCCCCCGCTAGGGGCCACCCCCAGATCAGGCCATCCTAGGGCATCTGAGGCCGGGACCTTTGCTGGATCAGTCGGTAGACAAAGCGACTCTCACAGTCAACCTCGAGGGTTGGGGGCCCCGCGTCCGAAACGAGCTTTCTAGGTTTTGACCTGCGGGGGCTGGAGCCGGGAACCGAGCCGGGAGAAGCGCGAGCAGCTCGGGAGGCCGGGGGGAGGGGGGAAGAGGCGTGTGTCGGCTCGTTGGTCTAGGGGTATGATTCTCGCTTTGGGTGCGAGAGGTCCCGGGTTCAAATCCCGGAAGAGCCCGTCCTTTTTCTTTAGGAGGAGGACTGAAGGCCAACTTGACGGAAGCGTCGGGGAGACGCAAGGCGCGCCTAGGCCATCTGAGGCCAGGACCGCTGCTGTCCGGCCGGATCAGTCGGTAGAACAAAGCGACTCTCACAGTCAGCCTCGGGGACTGGGGGCCCCACGTCCGAAACACGCAGTCTTAGTTTTGATCTGTGGGGGCGGGAGCGGGGCGCGGAGCCGGGAGAAGAGCGAGCAGCGCGGGAGGCCGAGGCGGAGGCGGTGTCCCCTCCGTGCACTCCGCCGGCGTTTGTTGAGCGATCACCGGGGGCCACGTCTTGGGGGTTCGGTCGCCCCCAAAGCGAGCGTCCCAGAGATCGCGGCTCCGGGACCCTCCGCGCCCCCGCCCGCTCTCGAGCGGTCCCCACCTGCCCGCGCGCCCCGGAGTCCCTCGCCGGCTTTGTCCAGCGGGTCCCCTGCGCTCGCGGCTGCGAAGGGGCCTGCGAAGTGACCGCTGAGCGGCGCGGGGACAGAGGCCGGCCGCCCTTCCTGGTCCGGGGCTGCCTGTCTTCCGAGGGCGGAGGGGAGGCGGCACGGACCCCGGACTGTCGGAGCGCAGGGGCTTCTGTCCGTTTTGCCGGCCCGGGAGCTCTGGGTTTTCTCCGCGCGCAGCGTTCCCGGAACCACGCACTTCCCAGTGGGTCTGAAATTGGAGTCTCCTTTCCGCACCACCTCACTGGCGTCGCCGGTCCAGCTCCAAGACACCACGCATCAGAGAGGCGAGCCAAAAACCTCAGTATGTGCGGCTCGTTGGTCTAGGGGTATGATTCTCGCTTAGGGTGCGAGAGGTCCCGGGTTCAAATCCCGGACGAGCCCTGCTTTTTAAACTTCCCCATTTGCGGGTCTCAGGGCCCACTCTGTGCCTCCCCTTGTCGTTTCAAATTTTTCATTGAGGTCCACTAGCCAAAGTGTCTCCATGAGTGTCTTAACAAGCTACTTTTTCAGTCTGAGTTCCAGGCACGGAAGGCTGAGAGATGTTCCATTCCTCTGCATCAAGAGCCCGTGGTTCGCCGCCTGCAGGTCTCTGAACCGTCAAGCCTGGACCCCGCAGTCCCGGGTCAGGAGGCCAGGATATCGGCGTGCAGAGAGGTGATGCGCTGCTGGCGTTTGCGTCCGGAGCCCAGCCCCGCCTCAAATCCAGTCACTCCACGTCCCCGCTGACCCTGCTCCATCCTGTCGTTTGGTCCACAGCCCATCAACTTCGGAAACCTGGCCACAGTCGGCTACCCCTAACCGCCCGGCTAGCTCAGTCGGTAGAGCATGAGACTCTTAATCTCAGGGTCGTGGGTTCGAGCCCCACGTTGGGCGCAGATTTTGCAGCCCATTGTGGATTCCCGCTCCACTTGGGTTGGTCTTCTGCTCCCAGTTGTCCATTCCCGACTGAAAGGTGCCCTGTTGGAGACACAGGGTGCAGACACACACAAATTCCTGCTCTCCATTAACGCTTTTGAACTGTTGTTGGGGAAGACCCTTGAGTCCCTTGCACTACGAGGAGATCAAACCAGTCCATCCTAAAGGAAATCAACCCTGAATATTCATTGGAAGGACTGATGCTGAAGCGCCAATCCTTTGCCCCCTGATGCCAAGAGCCAACTTATTGGAAAAGACCCTGATGTTGGGAAAGATTGAAGGCAGGAGGAGAAGGGGGTGACAGAGGAGGATACCTGAATGGCATCATTGAGTCAATGACCGTGAGTTAGAGCAAACTCCTGGAGTCGGTGATGGACGGGGTGCCCTGGCTTGCTGACGTCCATGGGGTCACAAAGAGTCGGACACGACTAAGCGATTGAACAACATTGGAAGCCATGCTGGGTCCTGCCCTCGTCCTTGTAGCGGTTAAGTCTCTCATGGGGGCTTGTAGACTCCTGTTACTGGAAGGTCAAGAAAGTAAGCAGATTAGGACAAGGCAATAATCAACGCCATTTAAGGCACACAAGGGTTTTCCTCCTCATGGAACACTGGCCCCAATTTAAAAAAACAAAGTATAAAAACCTGAGCCCCTCCTCCTTCCCCTGGACCAGGGAGCCATGGCTGGAAACCGCCTCCCTTTCCTCCTCTAGTTCAGTCACGCTGCTCCGTTGGGGCAGAATTGGATTCAGGTGTTGATCAACTAGAGGAATATAGGACACTTCCAGAATCTGTTTTGCCCGCCTCCCTCACTCAGGCCCAGGTATCCCCGATCGGTCCCCAGGTGAGGCCTTTTGCAGACGAGGTGCCCTGGGCGCGGAGTCTCCTGCCTCCATCTGAGGCCAGAACTGAGTAGAGCTGCAGCTGCGGGGTCTCCTCCAGCTCCCTCCGCACGAGGAGCAGATAATCCAACAGTCCCTCTGAAACTGGACTGCAGCTGCGAACCTGCGACCTGGGGTCCGCAGGTGAGGACACAGACAACTGAACTTTGGCGGCGAGCTACACCGGAGTCACCTGCGGAAGGACCGGGGGAGACGGCACGGTACATGCGGCTCGTTGGTCTAGGGGTATGATTCTCGCTTTGGGTGCGAGAGGTCCCGGGTTCAAATCCCGGACGAGCCCTGTTTTTTCTCCCCCCACTTGCGGGTCTCAAGGCCCACTCTGACCCTTCCATTGTCGTTTTAAATTTTTCATTGAGACCCAGTAGCCAAAGTGTCTCCGTGAGTCTCCTCACAAGTTACATTGTCAGCCTGTGCTGGAGGAAGGAGGAACGGAAGACAGAGATGTTCCCTTTCTCTGCATCGGGAGCTCGTTCTTCGCCGGTGGCAGGTCTCAGAACCGTCAAGCCTGGACCCGACGGTCCTCGGTCAGGGGGCCAAGGCACCGGCGTCGGGAGAGGTGATGCGCTGCTGGCGTTTGCAGCCGAAGACCACCCCCATCTCAAATCCAGGCACTCCACTTACCCACTGACCCTGGTACCTGCTCCATCCTGTCGTTTGGGGCGGTCCACAGCCCATCAACGTCGGAAACCTGGCCACAGTCGGCTACCCCCAACCGCCCGGCTAGCTCAGTCGGTAGAGCATGAGACCCTTAATCTCAGGGTCGTGGGTTCGAGCCCCACGTTGGGCGTGGTTTTTGCTGCCTGTTGTGGATTCCAGTGCCACGTGTGTTGGTTTTCTGCTCCCAGCTGTCCATTCCCGACTAAAAAGTGCCCTGTTGAAGGCACAGGGTGCAGACACACACAGATTCCTGCTCACCGTAGGAAGCCACGCTGGACCCTCTCCTGGCCTTGTCTACTTCTTGTAATGGTTGGGCCTCACATGGGAACTTCTAGACTTCCATTTCTGGAAAGCTAGGAGAGTAAGTTCACGACAAGGCAAGAACCAGCGCCCTTAAAGGCTGAGAAGTCCCCAAAATTAAAAGGTGTGAAGACCTAGGCTACTCTGGGAATTTGACCCTCTTGCACTTAATGGAGACTCCTACCCTTGGACAGTGAGCGGTCCTGCGGAACCTCCTCCTCCTCTCGCTCAGAGACTGCTCTGTTGGGGGAGAAATTTGGTTCAGGTGTCGATTAAGTAGAGGGATATAGGGTTGTTTGGTAGTTCCAGAGTCTGCTTTGCCTCAGGCCCAGGCACCCCTCGGTCCCTAGGAGAGGCCTCTTGAGGGCGAGGTGTTCCGGGCGGGGAATCTCCTGCCTCCCTTTGAGGCTAGAACTGAGCAAAGCTGTAGTTTGGGGCGGGGGAATCTCCCTCCAGTTCCCGCCGCACGAGGAGCAGATAATCGAAACGTCCCTTTGAAACCGCACTGCGGCTGCGAACCCGCGACCCAGCGATTCCCCCAGAACCGGATTCGGTGCGCACGCTGACAACTGAGCTATGGCAGCGAGCTTCGCTGGAGTCACCTGCAGACGGACTGGAGACAGGACAAGGAGACATGTAGTGGCTCCTTGGTCTAGGGGTATGATTCTCGCTTTGTGGTGCGAGAGGTCTTGGGTTCAAATCCCGGACGAGCCCATCCCTTTTCTTCAAGCGGAAGACTGAGGTTTGTTCTGGTGGAAGCGTCGGGGAGACACAGATTAGACAGCGTCCTCAGAGAGAGCGGGACCTGCGGTAACCGCTCCTGCAAACAGAGTAAAGGAAAGTGCCTCGTAGGTTGCCCTAGGGCTCCAGGTCTCAGATGATTCGGGAGGATCACTGCTCCAGCCCCCGATCAGCACTATTGTAACTTAAAGTTGCTTTTTAGTGGCGGGGAGAGAGAAAGAGACTCCCGGGCTTCCCTGGGCACAACTTCATTCTTGGGTCGGGGTCTCGTCCGGGGCTTTCCCTGATGAGAGGGCGAAGAAATGGGGCCAAATATCCGAAGGGTTTGGGGAGTGGCTGGTCGTCGAGAAAGAACATACCGACTGCAGGCTCTGCCCCGACCTGACCCCCGACTCCTAGACGCGGGCTCTCGCTGCTCCGAGGGCGGCCTCCTCCTACTCCCCAGCCCGACCGCAGGGCCCGCCTCCTCCCGCAGCTGGACTGGGAGGGGCATCTGATCCGCCCTGGTGCGCGGTCTGCTTGGTGGGCTAACCCGCCCCCCGCTAGGGGCCACCCCCAGATCAGGCCATCCTAGGGCATCTGAGGCCGGGACCTTTGCTGGATCAGTCGGTAGACAAAGCGACTCTCACAGTCAACCTCGAGGGTTGGGGGCCCCGCGTCCGAAACGAGCTTTCTAGGTTTTGACCTGCGGGGGCTGGAGCCGGGAACCGAGCCGGGAGAAGCGCGAGCAGCTCGGGAGGCCGGGGGGAGGGGGGAAGAGGCGTGTGTCGGCTCGTTGGTCTAGGGGTATGATTCTCGCTTTGGGTGCGAGAGGTCCCGGGTTCAAATCCCGGACGAGCCCATCCTTTTTCTTTAGGAGGAGGACTGAAGGCCAACCTGACGGAAGCGTCGGGGAGACGCAAGGCGCGCCTAGGTCATCTGAGGCCAGGACCGCTGCTGTCCGGCCGGATCAGTCGGTAGAACAAAGCGACTCTCACAGTCAGCCTCGGGGACTGGGGGCCCCACGTCCGAAACGCGCAGTCTTAGTTTTGATCTGTGGGGGCGGGAGCGGGGCGCGGAGCTGGGAGAAGCGCGAGCAGCGCGGGAGGCCGAGGCGGAGGCGGTGTCCCCTCCGTGCACTCCGCCGGCGTTTGTTGAGCGATCACCGGGGGCCACGTCTTGGGGGTTCGGCCGCCCCTAAAGCGAGCGTCCCAGAGATCGCGGCTCCGGGACCCTCCGCGCCCCCGCCCGCTCTCGAGCGCTCCCCCGCGCCCTGGAGTCCCTCGCCGGCTTTGTCCAGCGGGTCCCCTGCGCTCGCGGCTGCGAAGGGGCCTGCGAAGTGACCGCTGAGCGGCGCGGGGACAGAGGCCGGCCGCCCTTCCTGGTCCGGGGCTCTCTGTCGCCGGAGGACGGAAGGGAGGCGACGCGGAACCCCGGATTGGGGAAGCGCTCAGTTTTCTCAGCGTCCATTAGTCCTGGGACTCTACACTTCTCAGTGGGCTTGAAATTGGAGTCTCCATTCTGCGTCACTTCCCTGACATGGACGGTCCAGCCGCGATCCCACCAGTGGAAGAAAATAGCCAAAACACAAAGGCAGTGTGGCTCGTTGGTCTAGGGGTATGATTCTCGCTTAGGGTGCGAGAGGTCCCGGGTTCAAATCCCGGACGAGCCCTACTTTTCCTCCCCATTTGCGGGTCTCAGGATCCACTCTGTGCTTCCCCTTGTCCTTAAAAACCTTTTTTTGAGGCCCAGTAGCCAGTGTCTCCACGAGTCTGGCAACAAGCTACTTTGTTAATCCAAGCTCCAGGCAGGGAAGACTGGAGAGGTGTTTCCTTCCTCTGTACATCAGGAGCCAGTTCTTACTCGGTTGGAGGCCTCTGAACTGTCAAGCCTGGGCCCCACAGTCCCTGGTCAGGAGGCCAGGGCATCCACTTGGGGAGAGGCATGGGCTGCAGGCATTCGCATCACTCCAAATCCAGTCAGTTTACCTGGCGTGGACTCATGCGTCTCCCCTCCTTCCTTGCCTGAAGTCAGCAGGAGTCCCGGGATCTCTTGCACCGCTGGGTACCCACTGTCCTGGGCCCCAGCGCCTGAAGGGAGCCAAATCCCCTCCGCCCTGTTCTGCGGAGGCTGCCTTTGAGGTGCAAGAGGTGGACACCGGGACCCCCACCCCGCTGTGAGGTCTCAGGTGCTTGCCAGGATGTCTTCAGCATGTGCTGGAAAGAGTGCCATGGGATGCCACGATGAAAAATAACAAGGAAACTAGGCATCATGAGCAACAACCAGTGAACAATAGATATGAAAATAACGTTGGAAAGATACTAAGATTATCGGATACAGATTATAGCACAACTATCCTTACTATGTATAAAGACATGAAAGACAACAATGAAAATATATTTGAGAACAGAAGTTATGTAAAATGCTTTAGAAGAATGAAACAGGACTAGATTTGTCTAAAAATATGCAAAAAGTGAAACAAATCTCAGTAGATGTATGCAATGGTTTAGAAAGATGAAAGAAATGGTGAACTAAAAATATGTTAAAATAAATAAAAACCTAAAATATCCTAATATGATTACAAATTAAACAATACACTTCTAAAAGTTATATGAGTTAAGGAAGAAATTACAGTGGGATTTAAATAAATGATGATGAAAAATACTACATACCAAAACCTTTAAGACACAGCTAAAGCAGTAATTAGAGGAAAATTGATAGCCTTAGATGTGTATAATAAAGAAGACAAGCTGAAAGCTAATGACAAGAAGTTAGAAAAAGTACAGCAAAATATAAACCCAGATAAATTAGAATAAGGGGAGAAATGATGAAGAGATGAAAATAATGAGTTGATGGAGAAGGAAATGGCAATCCACTCTAGTACTTTTGCCTGGGAAAGTCCATGGACAGAGGAGCCTGGTGGGCTACAGTCCATGGAATTATATGACTGAGCACGCACGCATGAAGGTGGAGGGATATGGATGAGAGCCATAAATTGGTAGAACTAGAAAAAAGAAAGAAAGAAAAGAATGATGTTGAAAACAAGCATACAATAGAGATTAATGACAAAAAGTTAATGCTATTGATGAATTCTGCAAAAACTGGTTAAGAAATAATGACAGAAGACAAACATAACCCATGTCAGAGAATGACTTTACAGTTATTGGATACATTAAGAAGATAATGAAAGTATATTCTAAATGAATTTGTGAAAGCTGTTAGTACCCATAACTTGCCCAAATGATCTACAAAATACTGCAGCAAATTTCAAGTTTGTGGTGAAACCTTGAAAATATTCTATTTGAGGTTAGAAATGCAACAAGGATTCTGACACTCTATTTCTGTTGAACATTTTATCGGAGACAGTGAGTCAGCCCACACATTGCTGGCGGGAATGTAAAAGCGTACACTCATGCTGGAAAACACTGTGGCATTTTCTTTAAAAATTAAATGTATAATCACCATATGACCCAGCAATTTGGGTATTTATCTCAGAAAAATGAAGGCTTCTGTTCACACAAAAATCTGTACATGAGTGTCTATAGTTGTTTTATTCAAAACAGCCAAGAAACTGGAAATAACCCAGATGGCCCTCCAGGGGTCAGTTGTGCATTTCGCCCTAGGTTTGTGCTGCCCTGTCCGTGTGACTTCGCCCAGTTGCTTCTCCCTAAGCTCACAGACAGGTTGACTGCATGGGCACAAGGGTCAGACCAGGTTCCCCAGCTACAGGGTGGTGAGGGAAGTCCTGGACTAGAGGAACTGTTGTAGAAGGGGCCACAGGTGGAGTGTGGAGCTTGCAGCGGGGACTCCCTGTGAGGCCCAGGAACCTTGGCTACTGACCCCCCCTGGTGTCCATGTCTAAGTCAGTACCTGTCACCTAGGTCCCATCATCTTCACATTCAGTTCAGTTCAGTTCAGTTCAGTTCAGTCGCTCAGTCGTGTCTGACTCTTTGCGACCCCATGAATCACAGCATGCCAGGCCTCCCTGTCCATCACCAACTCCTGGAGCTCACTCAAACTCATGTCCATCGAGTCAGTGATGCCATCCAGCCATCTCATTCTCTGTCGTCCCCGTCTCCTCCCACCCCCAATCCTTCCTAGCATCAGAGTCTTTTCCAGTGAGTCAACTCGTCGCATGACGTGGCCAAAGTATTACCCCATCAATATATGCAAGGATATGGTTTTCTCATGGTTGCCCGGCTAGCTCAGTCGGTAGAGCATGAGACTCTTAATCTCAGGGTCGTGGGTTCGAGCCCCACGTTGGGCGATGTCTTTTCTTGGTTTGGACCTTTTAGAGTCCAGAGAAACTCAGCAGGTGAGCATCAGTGAGCATCAGATGGATACCAGGATACTACACCTGGGGGAGCGTCTTTTCCAAGCAAGGCAATCCTATGACCTGCCATCAAAGGGCACCCCAGGGCACTGCCCTGCTGGACCCAGAGCTCCTTGCTGGCTCTTACCCCAGCTCCTTCTCAAGCATGTTCCTGGATTCAAGAAGTGTCAGCAAAGTGACCTAAGAGCCAAGCTGGGATGCTAGGATAGCCTGCCTTTCCTGGCGGTGGGCTCATTGTCATCTGAGCACAGGGACCACCAGATATGGCGGGGGGAGGGTGCAGGGCTTCTTCCCAACTTGCCGGCACACGGAGCTCTGCGGTCCTCGCCTTGCCCACTAATCTTTGAGCTCAACGCTTCCCCATGGGTCTGAAATTGGAGTCTCCTCCCCACCCCATCTCACTGGTCTCCTGAATCCCATATCTGGGATGCCACAGAGTCACAGAAGAGAGCCAGAGGCCATAATTTGTGTGGCTCGTTGGTCTAGGGGTATGAGTCTCACTTAGGGTGCGAGAGGTCCCGGGTTGAAATCCCGGATGAGCCCTTTTATTTCCCTTTTTACATGAAAACAGCTCCTCTCTAGAGATTTGAGAACTACCCCAAGTCTCCAGATCTTATACTTCAAAGCTCCACACTTCGAGAGAATTAGAGAAAACATTTAAAAGCTTCAAACTGTTTCCAGATACTTTTAAACTTTTAGTAGGAGTCTTGGGTATTCAGGGGTGTGGACATCACAGTGCAGGGCTATCGGGGTCCAGCCTCGATATGGCCCAGGATATCCTCGGGATGAACGGCGTCAGCGTCAGAGAGAGAGAGAGAGAGAAAGAGAGAGAGAGAGACAGGGGCTGATGATTCCTTGGTTTACACTGGAAACCAATAAAACCCCAGCACGGGGTTTGCTCTGTTTACGCAGGCCGCAGGTGCCCTCTCGAATCACTGGCGGCACCCCACCAGGGCACCCCCTCGAGTGGGTCTTAGAAACCCAGGCAGATAGGTAAACTCAGAGGGCCCAGCGCTCCAAGGATCTCAACCAGAAAAAGGAGAATAGAGAAAAGGACGGAAAAAGAGAAAGAACGACACAGGGAGACCAAGCTTCAGTGAGCAAGGCCCAAAACTTTATTTTCCAGTGCTGCTTTTATACCCTAAGTTGTGCACATAAAAAATAGAGAAAGAGAGGTACAGAGTCACGCCAAAATCACGCGGGGTCAGCAGTCTTGACCCTTATCAGGATCAGGGCTCATTTTTGTATGTCTCATGATATACAAAAGTTTTGGGTGGTTTACATCATCTTCTGGCCAGGGGGCCTGCTAACAGTTTATGGCCCTCTCTCCTAACAAAGGTTAGTTAGCTAGAAAAAGTCTTATATTCTTTTAAGATGATTTTCCTAAAGTCAGGTGCTATACACATGACAAGGTTACATTCCTATAAGGCACAGGTGTAGTGAGCTACAAGAAAGGAATTTATTAACTTAAGATCTGATGTGGTTAAATCAAAGGCTACTACTTATATTCTCTATATGTGATTAATATATTTCCAAGGATACAATAGA
Organism: Moschus berezovskii; assembly: GCF_049115385.1. NCBI lineage: Eukaryota > Metazoa > Chordata > Mammalia > Artiodactyla > Moschidae > Moschus > Moschus berezovskii. The sequence continues at coordinate 39,721,956 of NC_142486.1, read as the reverse complement.
TAAACTTTGCAGCAAGCATTGATTCAACAATGGAATCTTTTTTAGTACTATTCTACTGATTTTAACTTCTTCAACAGATTTCTGTATTTTAGAATATTAGGCTTTCTGTCCTTGCATGGCTGGGAGGCTATAAACAGTCACACTCATAGTTGTAGGAACCCGGACAAACTTGTCATGCAAGTTAGAAAGCTATCAGAGGGGCTTGGATTGGAACACTCCTATTAAGCCGAGGAGAACTTTTAAACTACAGCTCTGAATTAATGTTTTCAGAGAAAGGTGGTTGGGGGGAAGCCCCCGTAAGTATTAGAGGACTTGATAAGAGCCGTAAGATAGTAAAGCAGTCAGACTCCGGTTTTCTTTGGGGTAGATGCTCAGGTAAGTCCAGGGGGTTCCTCGAGTCCTGATTAGCCTTTGCCCGTCAGGCCTCTTCCCCAATTGACCTTTGCCACGGGTAGGATTTCCCTCGCTGGCTCCCAGCACAGGGCAATGTCTGTGGGCCTTCAGTCAGGTTAAGGCTGGCAAGGGAGAAAATCTGAAACAGTCTCCCCAAATCACCTACCTTTCAGGCTTCAAGTCCAGCAATGAATTACTCCACTGAGACTCAGACATCCCTGCTAAGTGTCCAGTAATGTATCGGGCCTGACTCCAGCACCCAAGGCCCTCCTTCTCTTTCTTGATTCCCTTCTCTTCCTCCTTCTCTTCTCTTCCTCCTTCTCTTCTCTCCGTCTCCTGTCACCTCTCACCTGGGCACTCCCAGGTCTGCCCTGGTTCCACAGCCCCAGGTCAGGGAAGGGTTCTGGGAACCCGGGTTGGGCACAGAGACCTGGGGTCCATGCTGTCAGGATAGGGGTCCTGTCCCCCGCTCTGAAACTCAGGCTGTGTTGGGTCCCATTTTTGGCAGCTGAGGGTCCAGGTGGAGTTTGAGTTTGACCTTTAAGGAGTTCCAAATCCAGAGAGCTGCTTTCAGTAAAGCGCAAAGATTCCCCACTTCCAGGGCAACCACATGCCAGGGTCAGTCACCCTGTAGGTCAGGGTCACCACGGCCGGAGACCAGGGCTATCCCTCAGGCCAAATCACTTTTTCGAGTCCGCTGCAGAACTCCAAGGCTGATTTGACTGTTGGATTTGATTTCCTGGAGGGAGTGGGGGATCCGTCTCTCTCCAAATTTGTTAAAAACAAACAAACAAAAACACTTTAACTTATTGGTTAAAAAAATATAAACAGTTTTAAAGAAGTTATAAAGAAAAACACTCTGGCAGAGTCGAGGTTTCCAATAACGCAAATGGGTTTGGGGGACCAATCCTCTTTCTAAAAACAACTGAAAGTGTCGGATACAAAAAACAAACAAACCTCAAAGAAGTCAAGAGCTTGCTTTTGGAAAAGTCAAGAAATTCCAGGCTCAATTTAAACGGATGTGGCAAACCAGAGGGATGATGGCGGCCCGAAGTTGCCGTGGAACGAAGGACACGTGCCAATCTAGGCAAACGTGACCGCCCTGGGCTCCGGGAGACCAAGGCAGAGCCCAGGATCTGCTCCTGGGTTCCGCCTGGAATCTGTGACCCCCAAAGATGAGTATGAACAGGAACACACCCGTCCCTCCCCAACGCCGCCAGCTGCTTCTGCAATGCGTGTTCCCCGGCGTCTCCTCCTCCAGGCCCCTTTTGCTAAATAAAATACAACCGCTTTAAAAGGCGAGCCTGTGTGGAGACCTCGCGCACCCGTGGGACGAAGTACACCCGAGGCACAAGGGGCCCACGTCTACAGCGTCCTAGTTCCTCTCAGTGTCCGCCGTGTTGTTCCCACGCCGGTTTCTCCCCAGTCTCTGGGCTGGTGGCTCCAGCGCCCCCCATCCCTAGCCCGCCGCTTCATCCGGGCCGGAGGCAAGGCTGGCCAGGACCAACAGGACAAAGGAGATTAGAAACCGCAGCAACTGAATCAGTTTGTCCTCTGAGTCTGTCCTGGATTTTTTTTTTTTTAGCCATAAAGGACTTATTGGAGGAGATTGAAGGATATTGGAATCTGGACTGCACATTAGATACTCCTGTTGCTCGAGTGACAAAGGATGAAATCGGGATGGGGGTGACGAGAGGAGAATCTGAGGTCCCGGGAGCTCCCTTGAGGGGATGCGGCGGGGGTGGGGATAGAGGTCGGATCTTGAGCGGCTCTGGATTCTGCTGACTTTTTACCCTTCGGATTAATTAGGAACTTCAGTGAAGAAAGAAAGGTGGGTGGCGAGGGAAATTGCAGGGGGTGTGTCCCGATCCCGCGGACTTCGGCTTTGGGCAGCTCCAAGGGTGTGGTTTGGCCTGGAAAAGTGAGGTCGGGCGGGGAGCATTCTGCGGGCGGGCGGTCCCCCGGACGGTGCCAAGCCCTGGGTGACGATGCCCAACGCAGGGGGCTGTGGGGCAGGTTCTGACTGTCGCCTGCGGCTGTGCCTCGGCGGGTGCGGAGGGGTCGCCTCCCCGGCTCGCGGTGTTGGCCCCGCACGCCTTCTTCCAGCCCCGCGTTCCCCCGGGTCTTCTGTCCAGCCGCGTCCCCGGAGGACAGAACGTTTGTCACACACGCCGCAGGGTGGTCCTGCCCAACGCGCCGCGGACTGATGCAGCCAGGGACTCTCACTGCTCGCTGCATCTGTCACCCGCAGGACAACCCAGGGCGTTCCGGAGCCTGGGACTCCCGCTGGAGGAAGCCGACGAACCGGACCCCGCGGAGCGCGCGGGAGGAGCCGCGGGAACGCAGGGCGAGGAGGGCGCGGCCGGCGGCGAGGGCGCGGCGCGCACAGGAGCTCTGCCGCGAGCCGCGGTTGTCTGTTTCGCTCACGACTCTGTTCCTTGGCGACTTGAACAGAGACTGGGACCTGTAGGGACTCAACCAGGTTTCTAATACGCACCCAAACCAATTCCTGGATCACTTTCTAACTACTGGTGACGCGTTATTCCTTCTTCCAAGCTCTTGGGAACAGTTTTGGCAGCAGCCCCAGTGGCCTAATGGATAAGGCACTGGCCTCCTAAGCCAGGGATTGTGGGTTCGAGTCCCACCTGGGGTAGTATGATGGGCAGTGTGTCAATCATTAGATGGAGAGATGTATTTTGGTCATTAGATAAATAGATCATAAGATGCGAAAATTCCTCACAATCTCTAACAAGGAAGGACAAAGACGGCGTTCCTGTACATCTAAATGGGAAAAAATGTGTAGTTACACATACATCTTAATGTGAGAATATGTGTGGTTTCACTCGAATTTTGCAAAGCAGTCTTTGATCCTCTAATTCCAATTCTTCGAATTTGTCTCAGAGATAAAACTACTGATGTAAGTACAAGGTTTTATTGCAGCAGTTTGGTAAATAATAAATAAAAGGGACACGGGAATGGCCATCTGTGGGAGACAGATGGAATACATTTTCCTTCATTAATACTGTTCAACCACAGAAAAGAATGTTCAGTCCTTCCCAGTCGACTTGGAAGTTCTTGCTCTGAAAGGCGTGCTCGATGCATTTCTTACATAACAAACAGTAACTCCCAAGCCGCAGCTGTCCCTGCATGACTGTACAGAAAAGAATCAGGTGTGGAAGGACCCAGGAAGGAAGGGGAGAAAAAAAGTGACTCTAGCAAAATGCAGAAATACACAGATCAAAAAGTAAACAGAAAATGTGGAGAGCAGACCTTGCCCCTTTGAAATGTGGCTGTAAGAACTGAAAGGGCGCTTAGGGGAGAATTGGAAGTAAGGCGGGGCGCAGGGCGGGGGCAATGATAACGTTGACTTGATCTGGGTTAGGACCGTGGGTGATTTTCTGCCTGGACTTCTGTTATTTCAGTATAGCTACTTTTGTGACTTTTTATAATCACAGGCCAGGAGAAAGCGCCCCATGTCCTCAGAAACATCTCTTTTCTTTTCTCTTTCTTTCTTCTTTTAATAACTGAAGAGGGCAGGGCAAGTTTCCGAACAGGGAAGAGAGAATCGCCCGTTAAAAGACTCCTACCGCACTTCCTGCTTGCCTGTTGGGTTAAAAACTGCAGGCATCGAGCCTGGAGAGGAAGAAAACAAAAATGGACAGCAGCAATTTCCTTTGATCTGGAGTCTGGCCCCCTTTCTTCCTCTTTCTTAAAAATCTAATTTGTCAACTGCGGTATCCTCAGTGCTCCGCACACATTAAGCGTTCAATCAACATGTGAGTGAATGGATTACTCTATTAGGCGAGTGACCTCTGGTATGTTGGGACACGTTTGGGGTTCAGAGCTTATGGGAAGATGCAAGCTCCCCGCCAGGCTGCGCAGCCCAGCTTGGTGGATTTCGCTGGCTCCTGGCCCAAGGAGTCCCCGCTCCTATCGAACTCTTATCCTCCCGCAGCAGATGTTGGTGGCAGTCGCACTTCATCTTCAAGTTCTTGCGGGGTAGTAGGTGTACTTTCTCCCGAAGGGAAGTAAAGTCTCTATGAGCCTGGCTAGCTCAGTCGGTAGAGCATGAGACTCTTAATCTCAGGGTCGTGGGTTCGAGCCTCACGTTGGGCGCATGGGTTTTTGCAGGGGAAGGTGAGAAAGCCAGGATTCTCTTAAACACATACCAGAAGGTGTCTTTGAGTGAAAGTTTTTAAATTTAGCAAGACTTAGAAAGATGGTATCTATAGTACTATATCAGTTTTTAAAAAGGGCAACCAAGAAAACAATTACAAAAAAGAAAACAATAAAAAAGGACAGCCAGATACAATGCCTCCTGAGGGAATCCTGGAAGCAGCAAATGCCACATTTGTAATGAACAATTTTCTAGTAGGGGCTTCCCTCATGGTTCAGGGGCTAAGACTCTGCTCACAAAGCAAGGGGCTGGGTTGGGCACTTGATCCCACATGCCTCAACTAAAGACACCGCATGCCTCTACTAGACCTGATGCAACCAAATAGATAAATATTTTAGAAAATTTTTTTCTAGTAGCCTCATTAAATTCTTAAAAATGAAGTCAATTTTAATAATATATTTTATCTTAACTGTGCTTAGTCGCCCAGTCATGTCCAACTGTTTGTGACCCCTTGGACTGTAGCCCACCAGGCTCCTCTGTCCATGGGATTCTCCAGGCAAGCATAACTGGAGTGGGCTGCCATTTTCTTCCTCCAGGGGATCTTCCCCACTGAAGGACTGAACCCATGTCTGCTTGTCTTCTGCTCTGCAGGCAGATTCTTTACCTGCTGAGCCATACCAAGTTATTATAATTTCCCACGTAATACTACACAAATTATCAGTTAGAGGGTTATAGTCTCAACCGCAGTACTTTCAAAAGTTTCAATCAGGTGTCTCTGTGGGGGTGAGGCTGCCTGTGCATGGCAGAGTGTCCAGCAGCATCCTTGGCCTCTGGATGTCAGTGGCCTCCTTGTGACAACCAGCAATGTCTCCATACACTGTCCAAAGTCCTCTGGGAGGCCAAGTTGTTTCTGGTTGGAGTCACTTGTCTAGAGAATTGAGGGCATACGTATTGGTACAAACAGTTCACATGTGGAATCTGACAAGAGGGCTAACTAGACAAAGGCCAGAAGGCAGGGTCATTTCATCCTGAGACAGCCAACTCAGAAGGCAGCCTGGTAAGGTCAGGAAAATAGGCTGTGTACAGGGGACTTTGCTGATAAAGCTCTGTACAGTCAAAGCTATGGCTCTTCCAGTAGTCATGTTTGGATGTGACAGTTGGACCATAAGGAAGGCTGAGTGCCAAAGAATTGATGTTTTTGAACTGTGGTGCTGGAGAAGACTCGAGAGTCCCTTTCACTGCAAGGAGATCAAACCAGTCAATCCTAAAGAAAATCAACCCTGAATATTCATTGGAAGGACAGATGCTGAAGCTGAAGCTCCAGTACTTTGGCCACCTGATGTGGCCGACTCATTGGAAAAGACCTTGATCCTGGGAAAGATTGATGGCAGGAGGAGAAGGGGACGACAGAGGCTGAGATGGTTAGATGGCATCACCGCCTCAATGGACATGAGTTTGAGTAAAGTCTGGGAGACAGTGAGGGACAGGGAAGCCTGGTGTACTGCAGCCCATGGGGTTGCAAACAGTGTGAAAAGAGTTAACAACTGAGCAACAACAACAAGAGCACTTCACAAAGACGTTCATATATTGAGACTAGCGGGAGCCAGATTTCTTGCTGGTGGAGTTGGGAAGAGAAGGCTTCAACAAATCCTATGGTGTTGCACTGGAGTTGGAGGTATTACTAATGTTTTCTGGTAACTTGGTAACTGTTGTTTCACCAAAGAGGGATGGTGGTGTTGTAGCCACGCGTTCCGGGAAACAAACTCACTCAAAAGGACGATGCAGATAGTGGAGTGCAGTTTACTACACTGGCGGGCCCAAGGCAGAGTCTCCTGTTAGCCAAGGACCCCAACCAGTTTTTGTGAAAAGTTTATATACCTTAAGTGTACGTGCTCAGATTCACCTCCCCAAATTCCTTGAAACTAGTCTGGACAAGTTAAAAGAGAGATACGATCAAAGTTAACCCATGATTCGTGTGTCACAAGACTAGATAAACAGTGGACATTTATCAATAGGCCTGTGGTCATATCACCATAACACAATGGAATTTACCACTGTGTTCTGTTACAGAGATAATTAGCATATTCTTTAGGCAACCGAGAGTCCAAGTACAAGTCCTGAGGCTCTTTTATCCCGGGGGTGGGGGGGGGGGTCTGGTTTTCCATTGGTATGCTACTTCTATAGACACCGGCACAAAGTTCAGAGTCCATTGGGAGGGTGACGACGCGTGTAGCCTAATGTTCACATGCTGGCCTACGATGGAGCCCAGCTCTGTCTGTCTCCTCCTTCAGTGGTAGTGACTTCATAAAGTGAAGTGAAAGTGAAGTTGCTCAGTCGTGCCCGACTCTTTGCGACCCCATGGACACCAGACTTCTCCGTCCATGGGACTTTCTGGGCAAGAGTACTGTAGCGGCTTGCCATTGGTGGCTCAGAGAGTAAAGCATCTGCCTGCAATCTAGGAGGCCTGGGTTCGATCCCTGGGTTGGGAAGATGCCCTGGAGAAGGGAAAGGCTACCAACTCTAGAGAATTCCACATGACTGAGCGACTTTCACTTTCACGTTATGATCTCAATCCTTGTATCTCCTTATATCTAGAAAAGCACTAAATCCCTTCATGGTGACATCAGATCCTCACTGCAGAAGACTTCACAAAAGCAGGTCTTAAATGGTATATTTTCCTGCCTGCAATCAGCATCTTTTCTAGTCCTATCAGTTTTCTGTATTTCTTAACTGGCATAGACTATAAAACGAACTTTTCGCTTTTTCCTGTGTCTGTCTGTCGCAAGGAGAAGAGCTGACGCCTTGTAGGCTCATAAGCAAGGGATGGACGTGTGGAACCGCTCCAGCTTCTAGGTCAGCAGGAACAAGCAGACTCAGCACCGAACCCAATAGGCCGAAGGCCCGCAACGCCTTCAGTTAAGACGGGCTCATTCACCCCAATACTGTGAGCCCGGAGCCGCCGCTGACTGTAAAGGGGTCGGGGTGGTGATGGAGCGGAGATCCGACCCGCGAAAGCAGGCCCCTTCCTACGTGCGGACCACCAGCCCCACGACCGCCGGGGCCATCCACCGCAGCCGCCCGCGCTTGATCCGAAAGAACAAGTACCTCCAGGGTTGCGCGCGGCTGCCGTTCGCAGAGCCACGCCGTCCTGCGCAGCCCGCAGCCTGTCATGATGAAGAAGCGCACCTGCCCTACCCAGGGCCCTTCCCCGAAGCGATGACGTTATCGCCAACTCTCCTAAAGAAGAAGAGAAGGAAGGAGGGGAGGGGGAGAGGGAGAAGGAAGAAGAAAAAGAGTAAATGCTAAATTCATTCCTTTAATTGTTCATTTCCACCTTCAGTTATTCAGGAGATCCGGTTCGATCCCTGGGTCGGGAAGATCCTCTGAAGGAGGGCATGGCAACCCACTCCGGTGTTCTCGTCTGGAAAATTCCATGGACAGAGGAGGGGCTACAGTCCATGGGGTCGCACAGAGTCGGACAGGCCTGAGCGACTAACACTTAAACATATTTATGGCAAATTACCCTAAAATTTTCTCTTCTAAAAATAGCGTTAATATTGATTCACAAATTTTGACATATTTAGTATTTTATAATCACTTATAGGGCTTCCTTGGTGTAGGGAATATGCTATGCACAGGCCTGTACTATGATTAACAGGGCTTTTTTGAAAAATAAGAATGACTTTCTCATCACCCCCAGGCAAAGGGCTGGGAAAGTACATCATGGAAAAACATCTTGAAAACAAGATGTTGAGGTACAGATGTGATTGATGGAAAGCCATCAGTGACTGTTCTCATCACCAGAGTCTTGAGGGAGTTGCTGAGAGGTCGTCACTAGCTGAAGGGCTAAACGGAATCATGAAAGGCCTGAAGGTTTGACATTGAGGACTGTGCACTGTAATTCTTTATCCCTGAGCTATCTCTTAGAGTACGTACAAGGAAGTAGATGTTAGCAATAAAAGGCATGCAAGGATTAGGATCTGGGCTTTTGCCTGCGAGTGACATCAGCCCCCTGATCCCTACCTTATTTCTGAGTCTTATTTTTCCTTATTCTTCTGCAGCAAGAGGGTGCTTCATTGTTAGGCTGACCCCAGCACTTGGTAGGACTCTGTGGTAAAGAATCTGCCTGCCAATGCAGGAGACAAAGGTTTGATCACTGGGCTGGGAGGATCTAAAACTCAGAAGAGCAACTAAGCCTGGGAACCACAGCTACTGAGCTCTAGACCCAGCACAATGAGAGGCCCTTGCACAGGCAACTCTGGAGAAAAGCCTGCACAGCAATAAAGACCCAGCACAGCCACAGACATATAAATAAATAAAAGTAGTAGTTCATAATCACTTATAGGTTTTTATTTTGTTTGGCTGCACTATGCAGATTGTGTCATGAACTCCTTATTGCTAAATTCAGACTTAAATTGAAGAAAGTAGGGAAAACCACTAGACCATTCAGATATGACCTAAATCAAATCCCTTATGATTATACAGTGGAAGTAACAAATAGATTTAAGGGACTAGATCTGATAGATAGAGTGCCTGATGAACTCTGGACGGAGGTTAGTGACATTGTACAGGAGACAGGGACCAAGACCATCCCCATGGAAAAAAAATGCAAAAAAGCAAACTGGCTGTCTGAGGAGGCCTTACAAATAGCTGTGAAAAGAAGAGAAGCAAAAAGCAAAGGAGAAAAGGAAAGATATAAGCATCTGAATGCACAGTTTCAAAGAATAGCAAAGAGAGATAAGAAAGCCTTACTCAGCGATCAATGCAAAGAAACAGAGGAAAACAACAGAATAGGAAAAACAAGAGATCTTTTCAAGAAAATTAGAGATATCAAGGGAACATTTCATGCAAAGATGGGCTCGATAAAGGACAGAAATGGTAAGGACCTAACAGAAGCAGAAGATATTAAGAAGAGGTGGCAAGAATACACAGAAGAACTGTACAAAAAAGATATTCACGATGAAGATAATCATGATAGCGTGATCACTCACCTGGAGCCAGACATCTTGGAAAGTGAAGTCAAGTGGGCCTCAGAGAGCATCATTAAGAACAAAGCTAGTGGAGGTGATGGAATTCCAATTGAGCTATTTCAAATCCTGAAAGATGATGCTATGAAAGTGCTGCACTCAATATGCCAGCGAATTTGGAAAACTCAGCAGTGGCCACAGGACTGGAAAAGGTCAGTCTTCATTCCAATCCCAAAGAAAGGGATTGCCAAAGAATGCTCAAACTACCACACAATTGCACTCATCTCACATGCTAATAAAGTCATGCTCAAAATTCTCCAAGCCAGGCTTCAGCAATATGTGAACCGTGAACTTCCAGATGTTCAAGCAGGTTTTAGAAAAGGCAGAGGCACCAGAGATCAAATTGCCAACATCTGCTGGATCATGGAGAAAGCAAGAGAGTTCCAGAAAAACATCTATTTCTGCTTCATTGACTATGCCAAAGCCTTTGACTGTGTGGATCACAATAGACTGTGGAACATTCTGAAAGAGATGGGAATACCAGACCACCTGACCTGCCTCTTGAGAAACCTGTATGCAGGTCAGGAAGCAACAGTTAGAACTGGACATGGAACAACAGACTGGTTCCAAATAGGAAAAGGAGTACATCAAGGTTGTATATTGTCACCCTGCTTATTTAACTTCTATGCAGAGTACATCATGAGGAATGCTGGACTGGAAGAAGCACAAGCTGGAATCAAGATTGCCAGGAGAAATATCAATAACCTCAGATATGCAGATGACACCACCCTTATGGCAGAAAGTGAAGAGGAACTCAAAAGCCTCTTGATGAAAGTGAAAGAGGAGAGTGAAAAGGTTGGCTTGAAGTTCAACATTCAGAAAACAAAGATCATGGCATCTGGTCCCATCACTTCATGGGAAATAGATGGGCAAACAGTGGAAACAGTGTCAGACTTTATTTTTTTGGGCTCCAAAATCACTGCAGATGCTGATTGCAGCCAGGAAATTAAAAGACACTTACTCCTTGGAAGGAAAGTTATGACCAACCTAGATAGCATATTAAAAAGCAGAGACATTACTTTGCCAACCAAGGTCCGTCTAGTCAAGGCTATGGTTTTTCCCGTGGTCATGTATGGATGTGAGAGTTGGACTGTGAAGAAAGCTGATCGCCGAAGAATTGATGCTTTTGAACTGTGGTGCTGGAGAAGACTCTTGAGAGTCCCTTGGACTGCAAGGAGATCCAACCAGTCCATTCTAAAGGAGATCAATCCTGGGTGTTCATTGGAAGGACTGATGCTAAAGCTGAAACTGCAATACTTTGGCCACCTCATGTGACGAGTTGACTCACTGGAAAAGAGTCTGATGCTAGGAGGGATTGGGGGTGGGAGGAGACAGGGATGACAGAGAATGAGATGGCTGGATGGCATCACCGACTCTGTGGACATGAGTTTGAGTGAACTCCGGGAGTTGGTGATGGACAGAGAGGCCTGGCATGCTGTGATTCATGGGGTCGCAAAGAGTTGGACACGACTGAGCGACTGAACTGAACTGAACTGAACTGATGCAGCTTGTGGGATCTTAGGTCTCACACCAGGGGTGGAAAACTGCCCCCTCCACAGTGAATGCCCAGAGTCCTAACAACTGGTCATCGAGGGAATTCCCTATTATTCTCTTTGATGCTTAAATTATTCCAGATTCCACCAGTGGAAGAGCCCTTTCAAGCTGGCATCTTTGTTTATTTTAAAAAATCTCTGTTTATCACAAATCTTCAATTTGAAAAATTTCATTCCTGAAGAAAATTGAAAGTTGAAAGAATAGTACAGGGAATTCCCCAGCAATCCAGTGGTTTAGGATTGCATCCTCTCACTGCCCAGGGCGTGGGTTGAATCTCTGGTCAGGGAATTAAAAACCCACAAGACTCACGGCAGAGCAAAATAAAATAAAATAGTACATTAAGCATCATATATGGATATCGTGATCCATTTGAAAGTCATTTGCAGTTCATATATGTCCACATTGGACATTGAGCATTTCCTTATTTTTTGGCACACACATAATGTCTTAGACTCACTCACCTTACTTTTTTTCTGCCCACACCTGAAAGCAGCCCTTTCTGTAAGGAATCCTGTTTCCTTTTAGTAGAGAATGGTATTTAGAAACCAAGATCTGGGTGCTAGGTATGCTGAATGCTACTGGATTGTCATTAATTATGGTTTTTGTCTTTTTTTTCATTCACTCTAACCTAGATAGTATATTAAAAAGCAGAGACATTACTTTGCCAACCAAGGTCTGTCTAGTCAAGGCTATGGATTTTCCAGTGGTCATGTATGGATGTGACAGTTGGACTGTGAAGAAAGCTGATCACCAAAGAATTGATGCTTTTGAACTGCGGTGCTGGAGAAGACTCTTGAGAGTCCCTTGGACTGCAAGGAGATCCAACCAGTCCGTTCTAAAGGAGATCAATCCTGGGTGTTCATTGGAAGGACTGATGCTAAAGCTGAAACTGCAATACTTTGGCCACCTCATGCGACGAGTTGACTCACTGGAAAAGACTCTGATGCTGGGAAGGATTGGGGGTGGGAGGAGAAAGGGACAACAGAGGATGAGATGGCTGGATGGCATCACCGACTCGATGGACATGAGTTTGAGTGAACTCTGGGAGTTGGTGATGGACAGGGAGGCCTGGCGTGCTGTGATTCATGGGGTCGCAGAGAGTCGGACACGACTGAGCAACTGAACTGAACTTTTAAAATAGCTAATTTATTCTTGTGTCTTGAGTATTCCTTCTGCAATCCTTTGCTTAACTCAGGTCAGCTGATGGAGTGACTCTAATGGATCATAGTAACTGATATTTATTTATTTTATTTTGTTTATATATATATATAAAACATATATGTAATGCCGGGCGGGGGACCCATCTTGGCTTCTCCTTCTCCTCTTCCTTTCCCGCCAGCGGGAATAAAGTCCCGCCGGACTCTGACTGTTTTACTTCCTCATTCCTTCCCCGCAGCTCGAAAGTCTCTGAGGTAACAGCTCTTGACAGAAATCAACCCCCCCTCCTAACCTCCCAAGCGACCAACCCGGTCTCGCCTCCTCGACTAACTGACCTATGAGAAACCACCATTCCAAACCTTGCCTTATTCGGGAAAAATTTCGCTGCTCCTTACTGTGAAGCTATATAAGTTGCTCTTTGTCTTTGTTCAGCCAGACTTCCTCGGCCTCACTTGCCTGGGGCCGGGAACCCCGCCCGGGGGCCCTCGCCATTAAAGCCTGTTACACAACCTATTTGGTGTCTGAGTTCTTTTTATCTAACATCATTGGGCCGTTTTGATCTTACAGTATATATTTGTGTTCTGTGTACATATATATGGAAATATATATGTTCCATAGCATTCCTTCCCATTTCTTTCCTTTCTCTTTTCTTTTGGATATATTTGCAAAACTCCTCCTCTCCTCCATTTAGTCCTGGTGATAAATTTCTATCACTGAATTCCCATATGTAATGGGCTGGGTTTATGACACATGTTGACCAGAATACCCCACTTTCCCATCAGACATGTCTAATTCTGATCTGGGCATATGATTCAAGAAGGATTGATCATAGTCTTGCCTTACAACAGTGCCAATAAACTGATAGAAGCGTCCTTAGATGGTTAATCTGGGAAGATGTGAATTTGGAGGTATTGGTGGCTACCTTTTTGTCACATGGAGAGAGCCTGCAGAGTGAAGACAAACAGAAGCAAACAGAGTAGAGGATAGAGAAAAACAGGTCCTGATGTCATTATTTGGGCACCTGAATCTAGCCCTGTCTGAAACACACAGGCTTTGCAAGAAGAACTTTGGACTTTGCAGTTACATCAGCCAATAGCGTCTATTTCTCCTTAAGCTGATAATCCAGTCACCATTCTCCTCCCCCTCCCCAGATCTTTGATAATTAATTTTGTTTGTGGGGACATTGGCCTATTTTTGGAGATGGAGTGTAGAGAACTTGATGTCATAGCATGTATCTGATGGAGACATGAAGGCTCATTACAGTCCTGAGACTCTTATTTTGAGTTACTACACGCATGCTGGGTCACTTCAGCCATGTCCGACTCTTTGCAACGACATGGTTAGTAGCCCGCCAGGTTCCTCTGTCCATGGGACTCCCCAGGCAAGAATACTGGAGTGAGTTGCTATGCCCTCCTCCAGGGGATCCTCCCAACCCGTGGACCGAACCCACGTTTGTCTCCTGCATTGGCAGGTGCATTCTTTACCACTAGCGCCACCTGGGAAACCCTTTGAGCTGCTGGGAGCAGGTTAAAGATGTTTATTAAAACGCCCTAGTTAGCATGGGAAATACACTGATGACCAATAACCCAAGTAGTGTAAACCCTGGTGGCTCAGAGGTTAAAGCGTCTGCCTCCAATGCAGGAGACCCGGGTTCGATCCCTGACTGAGTGACGGAACGAAACCCAAGTAGTGGATGACTAGCTAGAAAGTGAAAGTGAAGTCGCCCAGTCGTGTCCGACTCTCTGCGACCCCATGGACTGTAGCCTACCAGGCTTCTCTGTCCATGGGATTTTCCAGGCAAGAGTACCGGAGTGGCTTGCCATTTCCTTCTCCAGGCGATCTTCCCGACCCAGGGATTGAACCCAGGTCTCTCGCATCGCGGGTAGATGCTTTACCTCTGAGCCACCAGGGAAGCAGAAAAACTCTGATGTCTAAAGGACCTTTTTTTTTTTTTTTAAGGAATTCAACTGTCACTTATGACCCAGGTTTATGGTTTTTTTTTTTTTTTTTTTTTATGGAACGCTTCACGAATTTGCGTGTCATCCTTGCTGCAAGGGCCATGCTAATCTTCTCTGTATCGTTCCAATTTTAGTATATGTGCTGCCGAAGCGAGCACAGGTTTATGGTTTTTATGAGTAACTCTTCAATACTATCAACTCAGGAAAGTAAATTGTAATGCATAAGATTAAAGGCTTTATTGGGCATCTTAAAGCCAGATCTTGCCCTCTGAACAAATAGAGCACTATGTATTGGACTCAGGAATTCTCTGTTCCTCATTAACATCCATGTTCTACCAATTTATAAATGAACTCAGCAATGTTTCCTATTTCTACCTCACTTACCCCCAAATTAAAATATAGAATGAAAGATTTTTCCACTGACCCATTGTAAAAATAACTTTTGACATATGAAGATAAATATGTGACACTATTTCCAAATGTTATTTATCCAAAACACAGGTGATTAAGCAGAAAACAAAGGGTATAAATATCACAAATACCTTTAACCTCCACCTAGTGGACACGGTCCTAGCCTAATGCATTGATGAAGTTAGAGGTCATGGGTGTACCTCATTTAATCTCACAATTATACAAGGTGATTTTTATTTCTCCTTTCTACAGAGAGTGAAAATTTGTAATTCTCTGAAGATTGGTAGCTTTCTCAAGGTCATACACTGATGATGTGGGTCTGGAATTCAGTACCGATCTAGGTGATCCAAAGGTTAACCCTTATCCAGCTTCATGTGTATGTCCCAGCAAGGCTAGGCGGGGGATAAAATATAGAATTGGGAGTTTTCTTTAGGAGAAGGGTTGCGGCTACTGACGATCCCCCAAATTGCATCATTTTCAGTGTTGCCAAGTCCTGAAGCAGCAATTATATAACTGATGACAGGTCTTTATTATCAGTGTTGGATCCAAAAATAGCCCACAGAGGAGAGGAGACAGTGACTATCTCCTTGACTCTAATGAGGCCCTCAGGGCATATGGCCCTAGTGGCCATCTAGTCTCCTGTAAAGAGCTGGCCGTGTGATACCCAAACATCCTTCCTGCACAAAGGGCTGTGTCTGTGCACCCTATCCCCTTGTTCATGCAGACTCAGCCTGAAAAAACCTAAGATAAATCCCTCTCCTTCAGAAAAAAAATCTCTCGCCAGATCTAGAAAAGAGAAGCAAACATGGGAATTCTGGGGACCATGAAGACTGCCATTTTTCCTGGGTAAGAGTCAGATGGGTGGGACTTCATCATTCATTTATTTATGTAAATTTATTTATTTACATCCCTAAGGTGTAAAGCCTTGAGGGGGCACTCCTCATTACATCTCCCTTTTAGCGGCTCTGTAGAAACAGATTTAAGCTCATCTGCAGTTCCTTGAGATTGCCCAGGCATAGCCAGTATGTTTTATCTGTTTATGAGACCCTGAACAGTGAGGAAAACACACAGACTGAGTTTCTGCCAGTCCTCTGGGTTGTTTCCATTTTAATTTTACGAATTTGAGTTAGGGAGCTTAGCACACATAGCCAACAAGGCTGGCTCAGTGCTCTGTAAATGGCTCCAGAAGTTTGAGCCCAGGAAGGAGTAGCAGCGACACTATCATCACCACCTTGGGAGCAGTGTTTGATTGGTCGTGATACCATTCTCAGAACTGGTGTGCTAGGAATGTGTAACAGCTACAGACTAGAGGTAAGGGAGCCAGAAAACATTCTCTAAGGCAACATCACTAGTGACGTTATATCAGTGACATCAGTACTCTGTTTCAGGGCATATGCTTACTACACGCAGTCTCTATGTTAACCCTTTACACTTGTGTTATCCAGTACTCATCATAAATAATTAAGTCTCTATTAATATTCCTGTATCTGTAGTGTTTCTGATACTTACATTAAAAAATACATGATTATGGTAGAAAGTTTAAACATACACAAAAATTAGGGACAAAACCACTGTCACATTCTCTCGGTGTCCTTCTGGAGGTACAGCACAAGCATAAGGAAACTGCCCTCATTTTCCTAATATGAGAGGCACAAAACACACCTGGAGAAACGTGCTAAGACCTCAGTAAGGTGTTAATAACACGGCCTTTCTCCTCACATTCTTCTTAATTGCCCCATTTTAACCATCCTTTTCCAGGCCTTTGAATTTTTCCTGCTGCTGTCTGCTTCTGGGTCTAGGCTCCAAGCCCCATGGGAGAGGTGAACCAGTCGAGAGTCTCTGAGTTCCTCCTCCTGGGGCTCTCCAGGCAGCCCCAGCAGCAGCAGCTCCTCTTCCTGCTCTTCCTCACCGTGTACCTGGCCACGGTCCTGGGAAACCTGCTCATCCTCCTGGCCACCAGCGTGGACTCCCGCCTGCACATCCCCATGTACTTCTTCCTCTGCAACCTGTCCTTCGTGGACACCTGCTTCTCCTCCACCACTGTCCCCAAGGTGCTGGCCAACCACGTACTCGGGAGCCAGACCATTTCCTTCTCTGGGTGTCTCACGCAGATGTACTTTGTTTTCATGTTCATGGACATGGACAATTTCCTCCTGGCTGTGATGGCCTATGACCACTTTGTGGCTGTATGCCACCCCTTACACTATTCAGCGAAGATGACCCCCCAGCTCTGTGCCCTGCTGGTCACTGGCTCGTGGATCACCGCCAACTTGAATGTCCTGTTGCACACCCTGCTGATGGCGCGCCTCTCCTTCTGTGCAGACAATGCCATCCCCCACTTCTTCTGCGATGTGACCCCCCTCCTCAAACTCTCCTGCTCTGACACACACCTCAATGAGGTGATGATTCTGACCGAGGGTGCCCTGATCATGATCACCCCGTTTGTTTGCATCCTGGCTTCTTATGTCCTTATCACCTGTGCTGTCCTGAGGATCCCATCCACAAAGGGGAGATGGAAAGCCTTCTCCACCTGTGGCTCCCATCTGGCTGTGGTGTCCCTCTTCTATGGCACCATCATTGCTGTGTATTTCAACCCTCTGTCCTCCCACTCGTCGGAGAAGGACACTGCAGCTACTGTGATGTACACGGTGGTGATTCCCATGCTGAATCCTTTCATCTACAGCCTGAGGAACAGGGACTTGAAAAGGGCTCTTGGAAAAGTGGTTGGCAGGAAAATGTTTTCTGTCTCAGGAGAGAATCAAAACTGAGCCTCCTCCCCATGCAGATTTATTTTCTTATCAACTGAGTATCTGTTGAGCCGTTTTGCCAAGGGTAGTCTGGAAGGAAATATTTTTATGTCTGTGCTAGGGGCATGTAGAAGACAATCATTATTTATTTGTGGACCTAATTCACCTATAACCCTGCTGCACCTACCAAATAAAGAGACTTTTTTTTAATAACTAACTTTTGAATTATTTTACAACCACATCCAATTTTTTCTTTTTAAGTGGTATGTTTAGAAAGAAAGGGATTTCCCTGGTGGCTCAGAGGTTAAAGTGTCTGCCTGCAATGCGGGAGACCTGGGTTCGATCCCTGGGTCAGGAAGATCCTCTGGAGAAGGAAATGGCACCCCACTCCAGTATTCTTGCCTGGAGAATCCCATGGACGGAGGAGCCTGGAGGGCTACAGTCCATGGGGTCGAAGAGTCAGACACGACTGAGTGACTTCACTTCACTTTAGAAAGATACATGTTCCACATATTTTTGAATATTAAAGACACCTGGCTGGAGAAGACTGTTGAGAGTCCCTTGGACTGCAAGGAGATCCAACCAGTCCATTCTAAAGGAGATCAATCCTGGGTGTTCATTGGAGGGGCTGATGCCAAAGCTGAAACTCCAATATTTTGGCCACCTCATGCGACGAGTTGACTCACTGGAAAAGACTCTGATGATAGAAGGGATTGGGGGTGGGAGGAGACAGGGACGACAGAGAATGAGATGGCTGGATGGCATCACCGACTCGATGGACATGAGTCTGAGTGAACTCCGGGAGTTGGTGATGGACAGGGAGGCCTGGCGTGCTGTGATTCATGGGGTCGCGGAGAGTCGGACACAACTGAGCGACTGAACTGAACTGAACTGAAAGACACCTGGAAGTTACGGCCCGCTATTGTCCAGGTCCCAGCACAGACCAGATAGATCAGAATCTCTGGAAGTGGGGTCCCAACACTGATATTTTAGAAATCTCCTGATTCTACTGTGCAGTCAGGATGACGAATCACTGGTCTCCATCATCTTATGAGCTCTCTGTCATGGTGAGTCATAAAGATTGGGTCCCAAAAACGCTCACAAGAGTAGTTATGAGACGGAGATAAAGAAACAACCGAGTGAAATATGAGGACTAAAGTCGATAGTAAAAGTTCAGGTGAGACTCAGAGGCTCAGCTGGACTTTTGGTTCAGAGCTTGGAGAGGCGAAGCGACGCAGAATGCGGAAACTCCCTGTGAGCATCCTGATTGGCTGTCTGATGTTAGGGGGCGGGGTCAGCCGGGCAATTTTTGATACCAGGAATGCTAATCAACATTCGCTCTTCCTTCTGCCAGGACCCATGCCCCTTGCTTTCCGCCCTGGCTAGCAACCCTCTGCCACACCTCAAACCAAGTCAAATGCCACCTCGTCCTCCACGAGCCCTTCTGATTCTCGAGCTCTGTGTTTTCTTTGGTTTATTCACCCCCCCCCACAAGGATTTCCCACATATTATGAAACAGTCCATACCCAAATTCACACGCTATTTACTTTATTCCCCAGTGTCTGGCACTGCTCTTAGACCAAAGGCAATACTCAGATCTAGCTGAAAGAAAAAAAAGGATGAATGAATGTCGCCTAAACTTTTATCTATTTTGGCTGCGCTGGGTCTTCGTTGCAGTGAAGGGACTGTGTTACCCAGAGGCATATACCATCTTAGTTCCCCAACCAGGGATGGAACCCGCATCTCCCACATTGGAAGGCAAGTTCTTCACCCCTAGATCACCAGGGAAATCCTTGCCTTAACTTTTAATTTGAACCTTTTTGCTTGAGAAGGAGTTTAAAAATTTCCCCATTTAAAAATCACTTTTGTTACTTGACAGGTAATACCTACATACTTGGAACATAAAAAAAATCACTAAGAAGAAGATCAAAATAACTTGTAAATTTTCTGCTCCAAGATAACTTCAGTATTACACATAAATATAGCTTTAGAAAAGTTGGCTGCACTTTTCCCATTTGTGTTCTCACTTTCCATCTCCTTCTTCCCATGTCAGTTAAAGTCTTAGAAATTTGATTTTAATGGCCATATAATATTTTATCCACTCGTTCAGTTCAGTTCAATTCAGTCACTCAGTCGTGACCATCTCTTTGCGACCCCATGAATCACAGCACGCCAGGCTTCCCTGTCCATCACCAACTCCCGGAGTTCACTCAAACTCATGTCCATCGAGTCGGTGATGCCATCCAGCCATCTCATTCTCTGTCGTCCCCTTCTCTTCCCACCCCCAATCCCTCCCAGCATCAGAATCTTTTCCAGTGAGTCAACTCTTCGCATGAGGTGGCCAAAGTATTGGAGTTTCAGCTTTAGCATCAGTCCTTCCAATGAACACCCAGGATCGATCTCCTTTAGAATGGACTGGTTGGATCTCCTTGCAGTCCAAGGGACTCTCAAGAGTTTATTTATTTCTTGACTCTGGACAACTTAAAGTGTCTCTGTGTTATAAATAACACAGCTGTACACTTCCTGGTATAGAAATCTTTGTGTTCCTTAGTGTCACAGTTAGCCTACATACCTATTGCCCCAGCTTGGAGTAAAAATTAAGGTCATCATTCCTTTATTTCTTCATTATTTCTGCCCCACCCCACCTGATAAAACTGTCAGGAAGTCCAGTACCTCTCTCTTGGTGTCAGAGCATCTCAGAAATTCACTCAAAGGAGTCAGTCAGTCTTGCTTTCTGTTGCCAGGTGGAGAGAGAGAACTGGAAGTTGGACCCGCCCAAGGCCATGATTGTGTGAGTTGCTAGAACCCAGTGTAGCTACTGAACCTTGATCTTGTTTGATCTCCTGGAGGCCTGTTTTGCTGCATCACTGATGCTTGTGGCTCACATCCCTTTGGGGGTCCACCTCTGGCATCGGGTCACAGTTATTGGAGGTCAAGTTTATTTTATCCTCCATAAAATTCTGACTCTGCTCCATGGTGGCTCCATGCATGGGGGCTCCCAGCTCCACTGTGTCAAACCAGCTCTGCCTGTGAACACCCAGCTCAGATTTACCCTTCTACCTTTGAGATTCCTGTTGGATCCTTGGGGTCTTTTTTATGTGGAATGGACTTCAATCAGGTTTCTTCTACATCATAGCTGTATCTGTGAAACAGGCTTCAAATAAGTGTATATGAAGATGATAATATTTGGATATTGATTGATTTGTAAAGTAATGAACATTTTAACTATTTTCTCTATAATATTTGGATGTGGATTGATCTTTAAAGTAATAAACATTTCAACTATTTTTTCTCTGTATATTAATATATTTTACCTTTTGGTTTGTTGCTGGGTTATGGAGGGCATGGAGCTTCATGAATGTTATACATTCATCATAGGTTGTATCTGTTAATAACTGAAAGATCTTTATCCTCTTTAATCCCTTGTTCATCTTAGAGCAGGCTTTAGTTAATATTAAAATCACATCTCTACTTCCTTTCAGCTTGTGTTGATTCATTCCCTCAGACTTTCTAAAACAGTTGACTTGATGAAGGGTTCTTTCCCCATGTCAGTATCTTTTTTTTTAAGCTTCTACACTAGAGAAAATTAGAATATAATTCTATACTTAGAAAGAATAGTCAATGGTGAATGTCTACATCTCCCATTCACTGTTAAAAATAAAGGAAACAGAGGTCACTGGTAGTCCAGCGGTTAAAAATCCACCTGCCAATGCAGGGGACAGGGGTTCCATCCCTGGTCCAGGAAGATTCCACACATTCCGCAGGGCAGCTAAGCCTGTTGCCACAACCACTGATGCCTGCACTCTGGAGCCCAGACTCTGAAACAAGAGAAGCCATGGCAATGAGAAGCCCTTGCAACTAGGGAGTAGCTCCCACTCTCCACAGCTAGAGAAAGTCCCTGTGCAGCAACGAAGACCCAGTTCAGTGAAAAATAAATAAATTTATTTAAAAAATCACGAGTATAAAATTAATACATGCTTTGTAAGACACAGTTCTCCATGTGTTTATTGCTTTTCTGCACATTTTGTGACTAGAGACATTCACTTCTTTTGTTCTAGACCATTTCTTCAAGGATGCTTCTATAATGAACAGCACTGGAAGATAGAAATGGAGTGTCTTTCCAGAGCAAAGGGCAGATTTTTCATCATCCAGTGTAATAAATGTATTCTTCTGGGGCAAAGTTCAGCCAGGCTTACTCCCAATGACAAGATCTGATTTCCTAAGCTTGAGGAATCCTCTCCTGCAACACATCCATTGTGTATGCAGGTGCTACTTATCCTTATTCAAATCACTCTGTGAGAATCAGGGCTTAGGAACTGGTGGAAATGCAGGTGCTCTGGCTCCTGCTCCCGCTGTGAGGAACACAGGCATGCTGCATTCTATTGTGCTACATGTTATTGCACTGTTTTCTTTCTTTCTTTTTTTTTTTTTTAGCAAATTGAAAGTTGGTGGCAACTCTGTGTCAAAGAAGTCTCTTGGTGCCATCTCCCCAGAAACATTTGCTCACTTTGTGTCTCTGTCCTATTTTGGTAATTCTTTCAATATGTGAAAGTTTTTCATTATTATGATAGTTTTATAGTGACATATAAACAGTAATCTTTGATGTTACTACTGCAAAAGATTCTGACTCTCTGAAGACTCAGATAATGGTTAGCACTTTTTTTGGCAAAAAAAGTATTTTTAAAGTAAGGAATGGGGATTCCCTGGTGGTTCAGTGTTAAAGACTCTGCCTGCCAATGAAGGAGACCCAGTTTGATCCCTGGTCTGGGAAGATCCCACACGCTGCAGAGCAACTGAGCCTGTGCACCGTGACTGCTGAGCCTCTGCTCTGGAGCCCAAGCTCTGCAACAAGAGTAGCCACCGCAGGGAGAAGCTGCACGCCACAACTAGAGAGTGGCCCCCACTTGCTGCAACTAGAAAAAAGGCCACACAGCAACGAAGACCAAGCACAGCCCCAAATTTATAAGTATATAAAATTATTTTTTAAATAAAGTATGTACATTTTTTAAAAGACACAATCCCACTGCATACATAATTGTCTTGCCTACTTTTTGGCCTCTTTGTACCAAACGATGACGGTAAAAAATATTGTCTAAGGTTTAGATGTCACTCTTGGGTCAAAACTTGAAGATATCAGAAATGAAGCCAGCACTTGGCGATAAATCCCAGACAAAATTCCCTGGGACCTCAAACCTGGGACCTGGCTGATCTGGGCCTGTGCCCATAGATGGAGAGATTCAGTTATTAAATCCTTGTTCTTCTCTCTAATGAGGCTCTTAGGGAATTTGGCCCCAATGGCTGTGAAGTTCTTGCAAACACCTGCTCTGTGGCTGCCACACGTATTTTTCCTGCACAGGGGGCTAGAGCCATGGACCCCGGCTCCTCACTCACGGTCCTTATCTGTGTTGCCAAGACGTTCTGGTCCTCAAAATGGATAGAAGCACGGATGACCACTTATCCAGACATGAAGAACGCTTGATGGCAATAAGCACCAACCTCCCCCAGGTAAGAATACAGCAGTGAAGACATTGATATCTATTAAGACAGGAAATTTTTAAAGGAACCTCCTCTGCTATGTCTTCCAGATACAGGAAGTTAATAGCAGGGGGTCATGAGTCCATCAGGTGTCACTCAAGATGAACCCAGTAATGATCAACTGTTCCTCTTGTTTCTTTAAGAGCCACGTATGAGTTAGGTGGGTAGGGGAAGAACTGGAGTATTTAAGCAGAGACCATATAGTCAAAGAGTCATGCTGTGTAGAAGCTTGCCTGTTTTTCAGATTTTTTAATAAAAACTTCGTCAGTTATGCCTCAATAAATCCTCAATAAAGTACAAGGGAGAAAGCAATGGTATTTTCAAGATAATAATACACCATCAGCTGATTATTCATCGGCTTCCCTGGTGCTTCAGTGGTAAAGAATCTGCCTGGCAATACCTGCCAATGTGGGTTGGATCCCTGGTTCAGGGAAGATCCCCTGAAGGAGGAAATTGCAGCCCACTTAAGTATCCTTGCCTAGAGAATTCCATGGATTGAGGAACCTGGCGAGCGATTGTCCACGGGGTCGCAAAGAGCTGGACACGGTTTAGCAACTAACCAAGCAGCTGGTTGTTCTAGTCACGTCTCTTCCAGACCAGTCAGCAAAGACTGTGATTCCCCAAAGCGGCCACACGAGGGCGACCCTAAAGTTTTAGGCGCTCACTCGTGTTCGACTCTGCGACCCTGTAGACTGTAGCCCGTCGGGCTCCTCTGTCCATGGGATTCTAATAACATAAGAATCAGTGAGTCCAATAGGGAAAACATCAGAACTGAATGTTGGAGATCATGAGCGTGGGTGGGGTGGGCACAACGGGAGTAGCAAATCTATGAACTGATTTGCAAATGTGATCCTGCCTGGAACCTGATTTCACAGCTATTGACCTTCCTTGTCTGGGTATCTGATTTTGCTGTTGTCTATTCACTCAGATTCAGCTTATGAGAGGGGCAAACCAGTCGAGAGTCTCTGAGTTCCTCCTCCTGGGGCTCTCCAGGCAGCCCCAGCAGCAGCAGCTCCTCTTCCTGTTCTTCCTCACCATGTACCTGGCCACGGTCCTGGGAAACTTGCTCATCCTCCTGGCCACCAGCGTGGACTCCCGCCTGCACATCCCCATGTACTTCTTCCTCTGCAACCTGTCCTTCGTGGACACCTGCTTCTCCTCCACCACTGTCCCCAAGGTGCTGGCCAACCACGTACTCGGGAGCCAGACCATTTCCTTCTCTGGGTGTCTCACGCAGATGTACTTTGTTTTCATGTTCGTGGACATGGACAATTTCCTCCTGGCTGTGATGGCCTATGACCGCTTTGTGGCTGTATGCCACCCCTTACACTATTCAGCGAAGATGACCCCCCAGCTCTGTGTCCTGCTGGTCACTGGCTCGTGGGTCACCGCCAGCTTGAATGCTCTCTTGCACACCCTGCTGATGGCGCGCCTCTCCTTCTGTGCAGACAGTGCCATCCCCCACTTCTTCTGCGATGTGACCCCCCTCCTCAAACTCTCCTGCTCTGACACACACCTCAATGAGGTGATGATTCTGACCGAGGGTGCCCTGATCATGATCACCCCGTTTGTTTGCATCCTGGCTTCTTATGTCCTTATCACCTGTGCTGTCCTGAGGATCCCATCTACAAAGGGGAGATGGAAAGCCTTCTCCACCTGTGGCTCCCATCTGGCTGTGGTTTCCCTCTTCTATGGCACCATCATTGCTGTGTATTTCAACCCTTCATCCTCACATTCTTCTGAGAAGGACACTGCAGCTACTGTGATGTACACGGTGGTGACCCCCATGCTGAATCCTTTCATCTACAGCCTGAGGAACAGGGACTTGAAAGGGGCCTTGCAAAAAGTGATTGGCAGGAAAACATGCTCTTCTTGATGATGGTACCATAGATCTTTCATTGGCAGTTGTGTAAATCTTTGCCAATTCACTGAAATGTAGCAATCTGTCAGTGTCTACAAAGAACTCAGAATAAAGATATACTCTCAGCAGATACTTATCAATGACCTGGGACTTAAGTACACCCCTTTGAACAGGTAATTGCATTTATTCCTAGTTAGTTTGCAAAAAGGTCAAGTTTTCCTTTCTAAGTGATCACTTTAAAAAATTACACATAACAAATATTTTTGTATTTCCTTCTGGAAATGTTCTCAGAAACCACTATTGGTTTTCAATCTCAAATGTATGATATTATCAGCTGTGGAGCTTTGAAAGTATATATACTAATGCTGGACTAAACCTTGACCAATGGCATCTGGTCCCATCACTTCATGGGAAATAGATGGGGAAACAGTGGAAACAGTGGCTGACTTTATTTTTGGGGGCTCCAAAATCACTACGGATGTTGACTGAAGCCATGAAATTAAAAGACGCTTACTCCTTGGAAGGAAAGTTATGACCAACCTAGATAGCATATTAAAAAGCAGAGACATTACTTTGCCAACCAAGGTCCATCTAGTCAAGGCTATGGTTTTTCCTGTGGTCACGTATGGATGTGAGAGTTGAACTGTGAAGAAAGCTGATCGCAGAAGAATTGATGCTTTTGAACTGTGGTGTTGGAGAAGACTCTTGGGAGTCCCTTGGACTGCAAGGAGATCCAACCAGTCCATTCTAAAGGAGATCAGTTCTGAATATTCATTGGAAGGACTGATGCTGAAGCTGAAACTCCAATACTTTGGCCACCTCATGCGAAGAGCTGACTCATTGGAAAAGACCCTGATGCTGGGAGGGATTGGGGGCAGGAGGAGAAGGGGACAACAGAGGATGAGATGGCTGAATGGCATCACCAACTCGATGGACATGAGTTTGAGTGAACTCCGGGAGTTGGTGATAGACAGGGAGGCCTGGCGTGCTGTGATTCATGGGGTCGCAGAGTCGGACACAACTGAGCGACTGAACTGAACTGTGCTGAGACTTGGGCTTAGTAATTTCCCTCCCTAAAATTTCCCTAGGGGTTCTAATGCACTTGAAAAACAGTTTTCTTTCTTCCGTTTTTGGCTGTGGCGGGTCTTCCTTGCTGCCGTTGCAGGGGCTACTCTTCACTGTGGTCTGTGGACTCCTCACTGCAGTGGCTTCTCTTGCTGCAGGGCAGAGGCTCTGGGTGTCCTGGCTCAGTAGTTGTGGCACATGAGCTTTGTTGCTCTGTGGCATGTGGGATCTTTCTGGACCAGCAATCGAACCACTTCCCTTGCTTGAAGGTGTATTCTAGACCACCAGGGAACCCCAATGTACTTTCTTGGTTGGCAATCAGCTGCAGCGACTGGAGTGATGCATTTATAAGCACCATCTGGATTGCTGGCAATAAGCAACCTAAGGATCCCCAGGGTTGCTGCAGCTACAGACGGTAGGATGAATTTTCCCTCAGAACCTCCAGAAGGAATCAACCTTGCCAACACCTGGATTTTGGACTTCTAACCTCCAGAGCTGTGAGATAAATTTCTGTTGTTTAAAGCCATCTAGTTGGTGGCACTTTGTTACATCAGCCCTTGGAATCTAATACGGTATCCCTACAGAATTGCTTGCCTTTTCGTGTACAACCATCTTCTGCAGTTTTTTGCATTCTTTTTGGGTCTTCCATTCTGGCAATAAGGATCAGATCATCTTTTTTGAAATCATGAAGAAGTAAGAAATTTATGCAAGTTTTGCTGTTGCACTCCAAAGTGCAAAAATTGCAGCCATTGTGTGTAATGAGTGCTTAGTTAAGATGGATGGCATTTCATTTGTACACTCAGCATTGGGCACTGGGTCTGGTTCATGTAAAGTGTAGCATGTTTCATGAAGAATGAGTCAGTAGCTTAAATCAATTTCCTTGAAGTAATTATTTTGTTTTTTCCTTTTCATGCTCCCTACCTCAGTTAGACTGTATCTCCATGAGTGCAAGGACAAAGTTTTTTGTTTTTTTTTTCAATTGGCATGTAGTGGTTGCTCTAGAATTATTATTTGCCTGAATAAATGATTATATGACTGAATCAGTATGGGGAAGTCACTGGAGAGGTAGATGAGAAAGTTTCCTGAAGGAGTTGATGGGCTTGGCTCAGATCTCCATCACCCTTCAAGTGTTACAGAAGCCTATATACATGTTTTAATATAGTTTTTAATGGTTAATTTTTTCCAAAACATTTTCACAAAAATTAACCCTCTTGTCCTGCTTTCTGTAATTTTTCACTTCTCTCCTCGAGCCCCCACCATCCCCTCTCTTGACTCCCTCATCTCCCTTCAAAAGGCCCAATGACCTCTGCAGAAACTGTGCTCAAGCTTCTTCCCTTGCTGTCAGTACACTAGTCCCTCCCCGCCCTCCCATTCACAGTTTCACTTACTCATGGTCAACTGTGGTTTGAAAAATATTAAATGAAAAATTCCAGAGATAAACACTTCATAAGTTCTCAGTTTCACACGATTACGAGTAGCCTGATGGAATTTAATGCCACCTCTGCTCTGTCCAGGCCAGGACATGAATTATCTGTTCATCCAGCACAGTCTGATCATTAGTCACTTAGCAGTTCTCTGGGTTTTCAGGTCAACTGTCATGGTATTGCAGTGCTTGTGTTCAAGTCACCCCTTATTTTACTTATTAACAGCCTCAAAGCACAAGAGTAGTGATTCTGGAAATTCAGATTCACCAAAGAGACGCCATAAAGTGCTTCTTTTAAGTAAAAAGATGGAAGTTTTCAATCTGATAAGGAAAGGATGAAAAAAATATGCTGAGATTGCTAAGATCAACCATAACAATCTTTTTTGAAATTGTGAAGAAGAAATTTGTGCAAGTTTTGCTGTTGCACTCCAAAGTGCAAAAATTACAGCCATTGTGTGTAGTGAGTGCTTAGTTAAGATGGAATGGCATTTCATTTGTACATGATATTTTGAGAGAGACAATATTCACATAATTTTATTACAGTGTGTGTGCTTAGTTTGAAATAGCTCAACTGGAATTCCATCACCTCCACTAGCTTTGTTCGTAGTGATGCTTTCTAATGCCCACTTGACTTCACATTCCAAGATGTCTGGCTCTAGGTCAGTGATCATGTTATCGTGACTATCTTGGTCATGAAGATCATTTTTGCACAGTTCTTCTGTGTATTCTTGCCACCTCTTCTTAATATCTTCTGCTTCTGTTAGGTCCATACCATTTCTGTCCTTTATCGAGCCCATCTTTGCCTGAAATGTTCCCTTGGAATCTCTAATTTTCTTGAAGAGATCTCTTGTTTTTCCTTTTCTGTTGTTTTCCTCTATTTCTTTGCAGTGATCACTGAGGAAGGCTTTCTTATCTCTCCTTGCTATTCTTTGGAACTCTGCATTCAGATGCTTATATCTTTCCTTTTCTCCTTTGCTTTTCGCTTCTCTTCTTTTCCCAGCTATTTGTAAGGCCTCCTCAGACAGCCATTTTGCTTTTTTGCATTTCTTTTCCATGGGGATGGTCTTGGTCCCTGTCTCCTGTACAATGTCACGAACCTCCGTCCAGAGTTCATCAGGCACTCTATCTATCAGATCTAGTCCCTTGAATCTATTTGTTACTTCCACTGTATAGTCATAAGGGATTTGATTTAGGTCATATCTGAATGGTCTAGTGGTTTTCCCTACTTTCTTCAATTTAAGTCTGAATTTGGCAATAAGGAGTTCCTGATCTGAGCCACAGTCAGCTCCTGGTCTTGTTTTTGCTAACTGTATACAGCTTCTCCATCTTTGGCTGCAAAGAATATAATCAATCTGATTTCGGTGTTGACCATCTGGTGATGTCCATGTGAAGAGTCTTCTCTTGTGTTGTTGGAAGAGGGTGTTTGCTATGACCAGTGCGTTCTCTTGACAAAACTCTATTAGCCTTTGCCCTGCTTCATTCCGTGCTCCAAGGCCAAATTTGCCTGTTACTCCAGGTGTTTCTTGACTTCCTACTTTTGCATTCCAGTCCCCTATAATGAAAAGGATATCTTTTTTGGGTGTTAGTTCTAAAAGGTCTTGTAGGTCTTCATAGAACCATTCAACTTCGGCTTCTTCAGCGTTACTGGTTGGGGCATAGGCCTGGATTACTGTAATATTGAATGGTTTGCCTTGGAAACGAACAGAAATCATTCTGTCGTTTTTAAGATTGCATCCAAGTACTGCATTTCAGACTCTTTTGTTGACCATGATGGCTACTCCATTTCTTCTAAGGGATTCCTGCCCACAGTAGTAGATATAATGGTCATCTGAGTTAAATTCACCCATTTCCAGCATGCCAGCAAATTTGGAAAACTCAGCAGTGGCCACAGGACTGGAAAAGGTCAGTCTTCATTCCAATCCCAAAGAAAGGGATTGCCAAAGAATGCTCAAACTACCGCACAATTGCACTCATCTCACACGCTAATAAAGTCATGCTCAAAATTCTCCAAGCCAGGCTTCAGCAATATGTGAACCATGAACTCCCAGATGTTCAAGCAGGTTTTAGAAAAGGCAGAGGCACCAGAGATCAAATTGCCAACATCCGCTGGATCATGGAGAAAGCAAGAGAGTTCCAGAAAAACATCTATTTCTGCTTCATTGACTATGCCAAAGCCTTTGACTGTGTGGGTCACAATAAACTGGAAAATTCTGAAAGAGATGGGAATACCAGACCACCTGACCTGCCTCTTGAGAAACCTGTATGCAGGTCAGGAAGCAACAGTCAGAACTGGACATGGAACAACAGACTGGTTCCAAATAGGAAAAGGAGTGCATCAAGGCTGTATATTGTCACCTTGCTTATTCAACTTATATGCAGAGTACATCATGAGGAACGCTGGGCTGGAAGAAGCACAAGCTGGAATCAAGATTGCCGGGAGAAATATCAATAATCTCAGATATGCAGATGACACTACCCTTATGGCAGAAAGTGAAGAGGAACTCAAAAGCCTCTTGATGAAAGTGAAAGAGGAGAGTGAAAAGGTTGACTTGAAGCTCAACATTCAGAAAACAAAGATCATGGCATCTGGTCCCATCACTTTATGGGAAATAGATGGAAAAGCAGTGGAAACAGTGTCAGACTTTATTTTTTTTGGCTCCAAAATCACTGCAGATGCTGATTGCAGCCATGAAATTAAAAGACGCTTACTCCTTGGAAGGAAAG
Source organism: Moschus berezovskii (assembly GCF_049115385.1). Lineage (NCBI taxonomy): Eukaryota > Metazoa > Chordata > Mammalia > Artiodactyla > Moschidae > Moschus > Moschus berezovskii. Next base: position 39,691,983 of record NC_142486.1, on the reverse strand, counting down.
TTATGACCAACCTAGAGAGCATATTGAAAAGCAGAGACATTACTTTGCCAACCAAGGTCCATCTAGTCAAGGCTATGGTTTTTCCCGTGGTCATGTATGGATGTGAGAGTTGGACAGTGAAGAAAGCTGATTGCCGAAGAATTGATGCTTTTGAACTGTGGTGTTGGAGAAGACTCTTGAGAGGCCCTTGTACCGCAAGGAGATCCAACCAGTCCATTCTAAGGGAGATTGATCCTGGGTGTTCATTGGAAGGACTGATGCTAAAGCTGAAACTGCAATACTTTGGCCACCTCATGCGACGAGTGGACTCACTGGAAAAGACTCTGATGCTGGGAAAGGTTGGAGGCAGGAGAAGGGGACGACCGAGAATGAGATGGCTGGATGGCATCACCAACTCTGTGGACATGAGTTTGAGTGAACTCCGGGAGTTTGTGATGGACAGGGAGGCCTGCCATGCTGTGATTCATGGGGTCGCGGAGAGTTGGATACGACTGAGCGACTGAACTGAACTGAACTGTGTGCTTAGTTGCTCAGTCATGTTGGACTCTTTGGGACCTGTGGACTACAGATTGCCAGGTTCCTCTGTCAATGGAACTTTTCAGGCAAGAATACTGGAGTGGGTTGCCATTTTCTTCTCCATTTATTACAGTATATCATTATAATTATTCTATTTTATTAATTTTTATTGTTAGTATATTATTGTGCCTATTTTATAAATTAAACTTTATCACAATTATGTTAGTACAAGAAAACACACTATATATACGGTTCAGTAGATCTATAGTTTCAGGTATTCACTGGGGGTCTTGGATCATACCCCCCAAGGATAAGGGGGAAACCACTGTAACTACTGAACAGAGTAGGCTTCACCACTTTAACTAATGTCTGGTTGGTGTGTATATTTGACACTAAGTTCAGTGGAATCAAACATCAGTAATATTTTCAAAATCTAGTTCTTTTCCTATCTCGGCTTCAAGAAAGAATCGTCATCTTAGTTTCTCTTGATCAACGGAAGCTCTAAAGTATTTACTGATCTTGTCTTTAAACTTTGATATTTTGTTCCAAGATTTTTTGCATTAATTTTGCTTTGAAAAAATATTTCATCGATACTCTGGTTTCTTTTCAGAACATATAACTCTTTCGCCTTTTATTAAAGATTTCTGTGGAGAGGAACAATTCTGTTTTTACCCAACTTTTTGAGGCCCTGCACTTGCAAGGCTAAAAAAACAAAACAAAAAAAAAAACCCCACTGCATTGAAATACACTTTATTTTGGACGTTAAGCTTTCGGGGGTCCCGGGAGGTTTGCGTCTCCAGTCCCCTACCCCACCTTGTGGTAAGGAGTCTGCCGCCCTTAAGAGCACATCCCTATGCGCGCCCCTCACGCGCATGCGCAGTGCAGGAGGCGCGGACACGGCGGGACCTCTTTCCGGAAGCACTGAATAGGCCCTTGACTGGGCCAGTCAGAGGCGGCATGGACCGGCTTGCCTTGCCCCGCCGCTCCGCACCCACGTGCTCCTGCCCAATTAGAAAGGCGGGAGGCGGAGTCTCAGCTTTGCGGTGTCTCCTTGGGAAAGAGAGACTGATTGTTTCACCGGAAGTTTCGGGCTGGGACCTCTGGTGTGGAGCGGATGTTCAGCGATGTAGTGAGTGGTTCTGCCTTGACCCCAAAATGCTGTAAAGAGGCCTTCTGGGATTGGTGCCTGCTGAATCTGGGCAACTGGCGGATCCCAGGAGCCTACCGCACGTCACCTAGTCCCGGTCCTTTAGGTCTCTGCTCCATCTCTTTGGCGTTCCCGGTTAGGATGGGTCCCAAGGTGTTCAGGATTCCTGTCCTACTTTCAGAGCCTGAAACTCAAGGAAATCAACGTCTGAGTTCCAATCTGGATGTCCTTTCAAAAGGCGAGGTGTACTGGGAAGCCAGCACCACAAAAACCGGTGTACCCTATTCAGGGTAAGGGTTCCTTTTACTCCATTGCTTACGGCTTGCTACCGCCCAGTGTGACCTGAGGACCTGGCGTCACTGCCTGGGCGATTGTTAGGAATGCCTAAGCTCAGGCTCCATCCCAGACTTCCTGAGTCAGAACCTTCACTTTAAAAACATTCTAGATGATTTCTGTGCACGTTAATTTTTGAGAATCTCTGCCTTCGGCTTCCCGAGATTTCTAGTCTAGGAGGCAGTGTTGATGTATATAATTGCTTCTGCAGTCGGTTGCCTCTATTGCAGATCTAAAGGAGATGTTAAGGTTAGAGCCTGGTATGTCAGCCTCACGATCTTTATGACATCCCAGGCATCACCTACTACTTAATCAAGATGACATAAGGAAAATGATGGTGAGGGGTGATATAAATAGACAACTTGTGGAGAGCATGGTTATTTGGGAATGTGCGGAAGCACTCAGGAAAGGGAAACTGATGTATACAAGGACGTGCTTAATCAACCTGAGATCAAAAGACTGATAGCATATGTGTTAGGGATGAATTATTCATCAACTTGGCATCCCACCAACATTGTTTCTAATCAAGGGACTCACTTTATAATAAAAGGAATGTGGCAGCCAGTTGTCAGGATAGTCCTGGGCATCCTAGTCTTGTGTAATCTCTTCACACAGTGAATTGGGCTGATTTATGTCTTAATGTATTGGGGCTTCTGTAACAAAATATCATGGACTGGGTAGCTTGTACACAATAGAAATTTATTTGGGGGACTTCCCTGGTGGTCCAGTGGCTAAGACTCCACAAGATGTCAATGCCGGGTGCCTGGGTTTGATCCCTGGCCAGGAAACTAGATCCCATATGCTGCAACTAAGAGTTCAAATGCCTCAACCGACCCCACATAATTCAGTTAAGATCTGGTGTGACCAATACATTTCTTTTAAGAGAAATTTATTTTTCACAGTTCTAGAGGCTCAGTTCAGTTCTGTCGCTCAGTCGTGTCTGACTCTCCGCGACCCCATGAATCACAGCATGCCAGGCCTCCCTGTCCATCACCAACTCCCGGAGTTCACTCAAACTCATGTCCACAGAGTCGGTGATGCCATCCAGCCATCTCATTCTCTGTCGTCCCCTTCTCCTCCCGCCCCCAACCTTTCCCAGCATCAGAGTCTTTTCCAGTGAGTCAACTCGTTGCATGAGGTGGCCAAAGTATTGGAGTTTCAGCTTTAGCATCAGTCCTTCCAATGAACACCCAGGATTGATCTCCTTTAGAACGGACTGGTTGGATCTCCTTGCAGTACAAGGGACTCTCAAGAGTCTTCTCCAACACCACAGTTCAAAAGCATCAATTCTTCGGCGATCAGCTTTCTAGAGGCTATAAAGTATAAAATCAAGATGCTGGCACATCTGTTGTGTGGTGAGAGCACACTTCCTGGATCGTAGATGGCAGTGCTACTGCATATGGTGGAAGGGACACGGGAGCTGTCTCAGGGCTCTTAGAAGGGTACTGATCCCATTAGGGAAGGCTCTGCCCTCAGGAGCTAATCACCTTCCATAGGCTCCATAACCTGAGGATTAGGATTTCAGCATACAAATTTTGCTGGGACATTCGGCCTGCAGCACTGTGTGAGTCATAGTGTATTATGGAAATGATGCTGTGTGACTTCTAGCGCTCGGTATTAAAGACACTGTGGCTTCTATGCTGCTGTCTTGAATCACTTATTCCGGGGGAAATGAGCTTCTCTGTTGCAAGGACATGTCAAGTTAGCTCCCTGGAGAACTAAACACAAGGAACTGAGGCTTCCCGCCAATAGCAATGTGTGAGCAAGCCCTCTTGGACACTCATCCTTCACCATAGCTGAGCTTTCAGATGACTGAGCACCTATAGATAACCTCAGTCTTGTGAGAGGCCCTGATCCTGAACCATTCTGCTAAACCATTACCAGATTCATGACCTATAGGAACTGTGTGATATAAATGTTTATTGTTTTAAGTTGCAAAGTTTTGATATAACTTATTACTTGACAACAGATAACTAACACAGAGGATAAGGCTAGTGTCCATGGGATTCTTTGGTGTTTACTTCCACACCATTACCAGGAACAGTTGACCTTAGGAATAGAGAAATAGTCTTTTAAAGACTCAGTTTTGACCCCAGTTGAGGTTACCAGGTGGCTTGGTGGTAAAGAATCTGCCTGCAAATGCAGGAGACGTGTGTTTGATTCCTGGGTTGGGAATATCCCTTGGAAGAAGAAATGGCAACCCACTCCAGTATTCTTGCCTGGAAAATTCTATGGACAGAGGAGCCGGGCAGGCTGCAGCCCATGGGGGTGTAAAGAGCCGGACACAACTGAGCACACATGCACACAGCAAGGTTACCCTATAAGATTAGGGTGCTGTTTTATAGAATACAGTATAAGTTTCATGCCAGTGGACAATATATGCTAAACTTTCTCCCAGGTAGTAATTTATTGGGTGAGGAAACAAGAGGTAGAAGTGGGCACCTCTTTTTGTAATACTTCATGATGTACTTGCAATATTTTGCTTTTTACCCCAGCAGTACTGGCCTCTGAAGAGAATTCCTGCTGGCCAATTTGGGCTCCTTTTGCTACTGGATAAACTGAACAAAAGGAGATTCTAATATTGTTATGAGTTTGACTGTCTATAGAAAGTAGTTTTTCTGCTGCACAGTGGTAGCAGAGAGGATTATGGGTGGAAAGATCTCCCTGAGAGATTCTGGAATTGCCATGTCCTGTGATCAGTTCAGTTCAGTTCAGTTCAGTCGCTCAGTCATGTCCGACTCTCCGCGACCCCATGAATCACAGCACGCCAGGCTTCCCTGTCCATCACCAACTCCCGGAGTTCACTCAAACTCATGTCCACAGAGTCGGTGATGCCATCCAGCCATCTCATTCTCTGTTGTCCCCTTCTCCTCCCGCCCCCAACCTTTCCCAGCATCAGAGTCTTTTCCAGTGAGTCAATTTGTCGCATGAGGTGGCCAAAGTATTGGAGTTTCAGCTTTAGCATCAGTCCTTCCAATGAACACCCAGGATTGATCTCCTTTAGAATGGACTGGTTGGATCTCCTTGCAGTCCAAGGGACTCTCAAGAGTCTTCTCCAGCACCACAGTTCAAAAGCATCAATTCTTCGGTGATCAGCTTTCTTCACAGTCCAACTCTCACATCCATACATGACCACGGGAAAAACCATAGCCTTGACTAGACGGACCTTGGTTGGCAAAGTAATGTCTCTGCTTTTTAATATGCTATCTAGGTTGGTCATAACTTTCCTTCCAAGGAGTAAGAGTCTTTTAATTTCATGGCTGCAATCAGCATCTGCAGTGATTTTGGAGCCCCCCAAAATAAAGTCTGACACCGTTTCCACTGCTTTTCCATCTATTTCCCATGAAGTGATGGGACCAGATGCCATGATCTTTGTTTTCTGAATGTTGAGCTTCAAGCCAACCTTTTCACTCTCCTCTTTCACTTTCATCAAGAGGCTTTTGAGTTCCTCTTCACTTTCTGCCTTAAGGGTAGTGTCATCTGCATATCTGAGGTTATTGATATTTCTCCCAGCAAAGGAGTTAATAAAAGACTAGGAGAGTCTTATATGGGCAAGATCATAAGAAGGTCAGATCTCTCAGACATGAGAATTTTTAGATTATTATTCAGATTTAAAAAAAAAAACATTGACTAGCTGAGATGCTGGCTAAAGGTAAAGGGAACATGAATTCTATTGTGGATAAGGAGACTTCTCAGGTGGGTCATTGGTTAAGAATCCCCCTGCCAATGCAGGAGGCATGAGTTCAATCCCTGGTCCGGGAAGATTCCACTTGCCATGGAGCAACGAAGCCGTGCACCACAACTACTGAAGCCCACACTTTAGAACCTGTGCTCCACAACGAGAGAAGTCACTGCAACAGGAAGCCCATGCACTGCAACCAGAGAATAGTCCCCACTTGCAGCAACGAAGACCCAGCTCAGCCGAAAAAATAAAAATAAATTAAAAATTTTTTTAAAGATTGTGGATAAAGGAAACTATTGATATCAATTAATCATTCATGGCTACCTATAGAAATGAATATTATATCATTCAGTCATATTTCCCTCTTTCTGTTATGTTTATATTTATCTCTTGAGCTAGTTAGTTTTCTTCTTTTCTTTCCCTCCTTCTGTTTTACATGAACGTAGGATATGTAGTTATTGCTTAGCTTTCAAGTTTGATTCAGAAGTTACAGAAAGTCATAATGGGATCATGATTGTAGAAGGGAAGATCTTGGTTTGGTTCCTGAATACAGTAACTCATGTTCTTCTGCGGTGAGAAGGATACTTACTTGTATTATGTTAGACCAGAGAATTTCCCTATTGAAGGGTAAGTAGGTGAGAGGAGTGTGTGTTAATATACAGCTGGGAGGATGGATTCCAATGGGAGTTTATCTTACTTCTTTGGCTTCTCAACTTCTGTGACTCCTTCCAAAGCTTAGGTAATAATACCTACCTTGTCATTCTGGTGGGGAAGAAAAGCCTACTTCTTCCCGTGTCATGGGAAACTCAGAATCACTTCTATCCCAGCCCCTCTAGGAGCTAAGCTCTGGGCATGTGTGGACCCATTAGATGTCCTGAGTCAGCCTTGACACAAAGAAAGGGAGCCCAGTGCTAGCTGTGTCGGAGTCATGAGCTGTGAGGTTTATGCTGGGATAAACCCACTAATCCAGCCCGTGCTATGGATGATCTGGGCCATTCTAGCTGCCATGTGACCTCCTGAGCCTGCTTCTCCAGTTGCTCCATGATTTTAAAGTAAGAATTATCAGTTTCAAGAAATCTTTTTCTGCCTAATTGGCAAGACTCTTATTTTCACCTAAGAACTGAGTGAGGCCACAGTACTCAACCATCAGAAAAGGACTTGAGGGACTTCCATGGTGGTCCAGTGGCTAAGACTTCAAATGCAGGGGGCTTGGGTCAGGGAACTGGATCCCACATGCCGCAACTAAGAATCCACATGTTGCAACTAAGACTGGGCACAGCCACATACGCAAATATTAGGGGCTTCCCGGGCAGCAGTACTGGTAAAGACCCTGCCTGCCAGTGCAGGGGATGTGGGTTTGACCCTTGGGTCGGAAAGATCCCCTGAAATGTGCTGTGCTTAGTCACTCAGTCTTGTCTGACTCTTTGCGACCCCATGGACTGTAGGCTGCCAGGCTCCTCTGCCATGGGGATTCTCCAGGAAAGAATACTGCAGTGGGTTGCCATGCCCTCCTCCAGGGGATCTTCCAAACCCAGGGATCAAACCCAGGTCTCCCTCATTGGAGGCAGATTCTTTACCATCTGAGCCACCAGGGAATTCCCTGGAATAGGGAATGGCAACCTGCTTTATTATAATTGCCTGGAGAATCCCATGGACAGAGGAGCCTGGTGGGCCACAGTCCATGGGGTCGCAGAGTTGGACACGACTGAGCACACATAAAGAAAGAAATATTTAAACAAAGAAATATTTTTTTAAAAAAAGGAAAGTACCTGAACTCTGAATAGGGTGGTCGCTAATACTCTCTCCAGCTCATTGCTGTTTCTGTGCTTTTTTGTTTGTTTTTTGCTTTTCTGCATAGATTGTTGCTTCTCCATCTATGAAGCAGACAGGAGAGAGTTGCAAGCTTCTGGATTTTCCCATCCAGACCAAGTCATACTGGGAATGACCCACAGGTCCTCAGCATCAGTGCAAAGTTCACAAATCCATCACAAATCCTCACTTGGAGGAGATGGTGGACTCTAAATTGGGCTGCTGGAGCCCACACTCCTGTGAGTATGGATTGATGACCATCCCCAGAAAAGGGTGATCCACTGTGTGCTGGGAAGACATCCCCACAGAAGTCTGCTCTGGGAGCCTGGAGTTTCTTAATCATGGGATGCTGTGCTGTCTGCTACATCTCTCCCTCCAGGCTGATCTTTTACATCAGATGCTTTACAGGAAGAAGCACAACTCTCCCCCACCCCAGCTTCCCTATCTGCAAATACATCACTAGGTCTACACAGTAAATGACAAGATATTAGATAAAGAAGCTCACTCAGATAACACTGGAATAACCCCACTTTCTGAGCTAAGAAGAAGACCTTTTAATAGCTGAATTGTTAAGCATAAGCCCAGATCAGCAAGGTGATGCAATTGGAGATTTCAAAGGATTTTCTCTGGGACTCCTCTCCACCCAGACTGCTTTATCTCCAAGATCTGATCCTGAAGTTAGATCATATACTTTGCTTTCATTGTTGGGCTCATAGGGACCAGGAAACAGATGGGACAATTACTTTCTGCTTGTCTCTAATAAGGCTCTCAGGGAATCTGGTCCCAATGGCCATGGAGGCTACTGTAAGAAACCATTTCTGACCAACCCTCCCCCGCTCCAAAAAACATCCTTCCTGCACAGAAAGCTGAGGTAATGAACACTCTGCTCCTCACCTGCTCAGGACCTACCTATCCTTCCAAGCCTTTCCAAACCTTATAATAAAGAGGAGCCCTGGCCCACTTCCTCAAGAGTGAAGCGCACTTGATGGCAACAGCACAACCTTCTCCAGGTGAGATGGTAACAGTTGATCTTCCTTTTTTGGGTTGTGCTCTATAGCATGTGGGTCTTAGTCCCCTGACTAGGGGTTGAACCCATACCCCCTGCAGTGTGAGCTCAGAATCTTAACCAATGGACCATCAGGGAAGTCTAAATATTTCTTTATTAATGGGTGAAGTTTTTGGAAGGACCTCCTTCATTAAATCTTCCAGATCCAGGGAGTAGTAGCTGTCCTCAGCTGGAGCTTGAGAGAAACCCAATACCAACCGTTTCTCTTCTCTCTACGAACTACTAAGTAGGAGACTGGGAATCTTAATAGAGACACACATAGTGGCAGGGGATGGCTGTGCATTATTTTTATATTATATTTGATATAATTTAAAAAATGAATCCAATGGGACCAGCATCATCTAGGACTGGGAGTTGGAAGTTGAGTGTGTGGGGAGTAGGGGCAGATTCTGACTGAGCAACTCTGCATGCATGGAGTCACTTCAGTCATCTCTGACTCTGTGACCCTATGGACTGTAGCCCACCAGGCTCCTCTGTCCATGGGATTCTCCAGACAAGAATACTGGAGTGGGTTACCATGCCCTCCTCCAGGGGATCTTCCCAACCCAGGGATTGAACCTGCTTCTCTTATGTCTCCTGCATTGGCAGGTGGGTTCTTTACCACTGACACCACCTGGGAAGCCCTTGAGCAACTCTAAGGGAAGGTTTATTAGCATAACTATGGCTGGAACTTTGATTATTGCACCCAAACCATTAGCTTCTAGGTTTCTGACCTCTGCTTCTCATCGCTACATCTTAGTCGGGCCCCATGGGAGAGGTGAACCAGTCGAGAGTCTCTGAATTCCTCCTCCTGGGGCTCTCCAGGCAGCCCCAGCAGCAGTGGCTCCTCTTCCTGCTCTTCCTCACCGTGTACCTGGCCACGGTCCTGAGAAACCTGCTCATCCTCCTGGCCACCAGTGTGGACTCCCGCCTGTACTTCTTCCTCTGCAACCTGTCCTTCGTGGACACCTGCTTCTCCTCCACCACTGTCCCCAAGGTGCTGGCCAACCACGTTCTCGGGAGCCAGACCATTTCCTTCTCTGGGTGTCTCACGCAGATGTACTTTGTTTTCATGTTCATGGACATGGACAATTTCCTCCTGGCTGTGATGGCCTATGACCACTTTGTGGCTGTATGCCACCCCTTAAACTATTCGGCAAAGATGACAGCTCTGTGCCCTGCTGGTCACTGGCTCGTGGATCACCGCCAGCTTGAATGCTCTCTTGCACACCCTGCTGATGGCGCGCCTCTCCTTCTGTGCAGACAGTGCCATCCCCCACTTCTTCTGCGATGTGACCCCCCTCCTCAAACTCTTCTGCTCTGACACACACCTCAATGAGGTGATGATTCTGACCGAGGGTGCCCTGATCATGATCACTCCGTTTGTTTGCATCCTGGCTTCTTATGTCCTTATCACCTGTGCTGTCCTGAGAATCCCATCTACAAAGGGGAGATGGAAAGCCTTCTCCACCTGTGGCTCCCACCTGGCTGTGGTGTCCTTCTTCTACGGCACCATCACATTTCTGTATTTCAACCCTTTGTCCTCCCACGCAGCTGAGACAGATGTAGCAGCTGCTGTGATGTTCTCTGTGGTGACCCCCATGCTGAACCCTTTCATCTACAGCCTGAGAAACCAGGACATAAAAGGGGCTCTTGGAAAAGTGATTGCTATGAAATTGTTTTCTGCTCAGTAATGAAATGGGCTAAGAAAATCACAGAGGGAACTAATTTCTAAGAAAATTATATTTTTATTTTTTTCATCATGCAAAACTTAAAATTTGTCTTTTAATCTTGATACTAGAAACCTATATCCTGATCTTCCACTTACATTTTATAATAGTCTTTCTAAATTTCTGAATAGTCTCCACAATTTTATTTTCCTTCCCTTTTGTATTTCCATCAAGTTGCTCTAGCAAAATAAACTCACTAGTCACCCTGTTACTGAATTAAAACAAAGGAAGTTTTACTATTTAAAAGTAAAACTTTATATTTTGAAAATTATTGCAGAAAATAAAACATTGACAAATAGATGAAACTGGTTAAAACATCACTGAGAAGGATGCTCTCGATTTTGAGGGACAAAGACAAAAAATAGGACACTTCCCCTTAACTTCAGAGAGAGCTAAGGTGATATCTTTTATGAAAATTGACAGAATTTGAATCCAAGGCGATTTCTGTTTATAATAGTGATTTTTTTAAATATTCTTTGTCATTGTGTGTTCATATTTTTGCCTAAAGGAATAAATGGTAGCATTTCCCATTTTTAGTCTATATATCCAAGAATTATTTGTAATAAGAGGGACAATACCTGTTCTTCCAAAGTCTGAAAGAAATCCCCAACCTTTGCTCCATGTATTTTTGTGCTCTATTCAGTTCAGTTCAGTTCAGTCGCTCAGTCGTGTACGACTCTCTGCGACCCCATGAATCACAGCACGCCAGGGCTCCCTGTCCATCACCAACTCCCGGAGTTCACTCAAACTCATGTCCATAGAGTTGGTGATGCCATCCAGCCATCTCATTCTGTCGTCCCCTTCTCCTCCCACCCCCAACCTTTCCCAGCATCAGGGTCTTTTCCAGTGAGTCCACTCGTCGCATGAGGTGGCCAAAGTATTGCAGTTTCAGCTTTAGCATCAGTCCTTCCAGTGAACACCCAGGATTGATCTCCTTTAGAATGGACTGGTTGGATCTCCTTGCAGTCCAAGGGACTCTCAAGAGTCTTCTCCAGCACCACAATTCAAAAGCATCAATTCTTTGGCGATCAGCTTTCTTCACAGTCCAACTGTCACATCCATACATGACCACGGAAAAAACCATAGCCTTGACTAGATGGACCTTGGTTGGCAAAGTAATGTCTCTGCTTTTTAATATGCTGTCTAGGTTGGTCATAACTTTCCTTCCAAGGAGTAAGAGTCTTTTAATTTCATGGCTGCAATCAGCATCTGCAGTGATTTTGGAACCCCCCAAAATAGTCTGACACTGTTTCCACTGTTTTTCCATCTATTTCCCATGAAGTGATGGGACCAGATGCCATGATCTTTGTTTTCTGAATGTTGAGCTTCAAGTCAACCTTTTCACTCTCCTCTTTCACTTTCATCAAGAGGCCTTTGAGTTCCTCTTCACTTTCTGCCATAAGGGTGGTGTCATCTGCATATCTGAGGTTATTGATATTTCGCCCAGCAATCTTGATTCCAGCTTGTGCTTCTTCCAGCCCAGCGTTCCTCATGATGTACTCTGCATATAAGTTAAATAAGCAGGGTGACAATATGCAGCCTTGATGTACTCCTTTTCCTATTTGGAACCAGTCTGTTGTTCCATGTATAGTTCTGACTGTTGCTTCCTGACCTGCATACAGGTTTCTCAAGAGGCAGGTCAGGTGGTCTGGTATTCCCATCTCTTTCAGAATGTTCCACAGTCTATTGTGACCCACACAGTCAAAGGCTTTGGCATAGTCAATGAAGCAGAAATAGATGTTTTTCTGGAACTCTCTTGCTTTTTCCATGATCCAGCAGATGTTGGCAATTTGATCTCTGGTGCCTCTGCCTTTTCTAAAACCTGCTTGAACATCTGGCAGTTCACGGTTCACATATTGCTGAAGCCTGGCTTGGAGAATTCTGAGCATGACTTTACTAGCGTGTGAGATGAGTGCAATTGTGCGGTAGTTTGAGCATTCTTTGGCATTGCCTTTCTTTGGGATTAGAATGAAGACTGACCTTTTCCAGTCCTGTGGCCACTGCTGAGTTTTCCAAATTTGCTGGCATATTGAGTGCAGCACTTTCACAGCATCATCTTTCAAGATTTGAAGTAGCTCAACTGGAATTTTGTTCGTAGTGATGCTTTCTAAGGCCCACTTGACTTCACATTCCAAGATGTCTGGCTCTAGGTCAGTGATCATGTTATCGTGACTATCTTGGTCATGAAGATCTTTTTTGCACAGTTCTTCTGTGTATTCTTGCCACCTCTTCTTAATATCTTCTGCTTCTGTTAGGTCCATACCATTTCTGTCCTTTATCGAGCCCATCTTTGCCTGAAATGTTCCCTTGGAATCTCTGATTTTCTTGAAGACACCTCTTGTTTTTCCTTTTCTGTTGTTTTTCTCTATTTGTTTGCATTGATCACTGAGGAAGGCTTTCTTATCTCTCCATGCTATTCTTTGGAACTCTGTGCTCTATTAGATACAGGCATATTTATCTGTTTTATATAATCTTGTCTTATCCTTTTATTGTTATAAGGTATCCCTTTTATCTAGAGTAACATTTTGTGTACTATTTTGTCTAATATTATTGTAACCATTCAGGTCTTCTGTGGTTTCTGTTTGCATGACATCTCTTTGCATCCTTCTTTCAATTCAATATGTCTTTGAATCCAAAGTGTGTACCCTGTAGACAACATATACTTTGATCATGTTTGTTAATCCAGTTTAATGATCTCTGACTTTTGGTTGAATTTTTAACCCACTCACTTTTTTTTATGGCTGTACTGGGAAGCATGTGAGATCTTAAGTTTCCTGACTAGGGACTGAACCCGTGCCACCTGCGTTGGAAGCACAGAGTCTTAACCACCTGACTTCCAGTGAAGTCCCCCACTCACTTATAATACTAATATCTACCATTTAACTTTGTTTTCTGTGTCTTGTGCCTTTTTTGTCTTTCCTGCTCTCTTTTGCATTTATTCTGTATTTTCTAATGTAGCATTTTAACACCAATATAATTTTTATTATATTTTTTGGATTTTTTTTTTTAGTGGTTGCTCTAGAATTAACTGATCATCAGCATCAGACTTCAGTTCAGTTCAGTTCAGTCGCTCAGTCGTGTCTGACTCTTTGCGACCCCATGAATCACAGCACGCCAGGCCTCCGTGTCCATCACCAACTCCCGGAGTTCACTCAAACTCATGTCCATCGAGTTGGTGATGCCATCCAGCCATCTCATTCTATTGTCCCCTTCTCCTCCCGCCCCCAATCCTTCCCAGCATCAGAGTCTTTTCCAGTGAGTCAGCTCTTCGCATGAGGTGGCCAAAGTATTGGAGTTTCAGCTTTAGCATCAGTCGTTCCAATGAATACCCAGGATTGATCTCCTTTAGAATGGGCTGGTTGTATCTCCTTGCAGTCCAAGGGACTCTCAAGAGTCTTCTCCAGCACCAGACTTATACTAGCTTAATTCCTGTTATATACAGAAATGCTTCTTCTATATGGTTTTATTCCCTCCCCATTTTAAGAATTATTATGTATTATTGGTTTACATATTGTATCAATGTTACAAACTAAACAATACATTCTTGTAATTATTACCTTACTGTCTTGTGGTCATTTCCTTAGTCCCATAAAGCTTTACTCCCACCCAGCTTCTTTGCTGTTATTGGCAACAATATTGCCACACAGATGTTACATTTCTATGTGCTACAGGCCCAACAATACATTCAGTTCAGTTTAGTCCAGTCACTCAGTTGTGTCCAACTCTTTGTGACCCCATGAAGTGCAGCATGCCAGGCCTCCCTGTCCATCACCAACTCCCAGAGTTTACTCATATTCATGTCCATCGAGTCGGTGATGCCATCCAGCCATCTCATCCTCTGTCATCGCCTTCTCCTCCTGCCCCCAACCCCTCCCAGCATCAGGGTCTTTTCCAGTGAGTCAACTCTTCGCATGAGGTGGCCAAAGTATTGCAGTTTCAGCTTCAGCATCAGTCCTTCCAATGAACACTCATGACTGATCTCTTTTAGGATCAACTGGTTGGATCTCCTTGCAGTCCAAGGGACTCTCAAGAGTCTTCTCCAGCACCACAGTTCAAAAGCATCAATTCTTCAGCGATCAGCTTTCTTCACAGTCCAACTCTCACATCTATACATGACCACTGGAAAAACCACAGCCCTGACTAGACGGACCTTTGTTGGCAAAGTAATGTCTGTTTTTTAATACGCTGTCTAGGTTGGTCATAATTTCCCTCCAAGGAGTGTGTCTTTTAATTTCATGGCTGCAATCTGCATCTGCAGTGATTTTGAAGCCCCCCAAAATAAAGTCAGCCACTGTTTCCACTGTTTCCCCATCTACTTCCCATGAAGTGATGGGACCAGATGCCATGATCTTTGTTTTCTGAATGTTGAGCTTTAAGCCAACTTTTTCACTCTCATCGAGGCTTTTGAGTTCCTCTTCACTTTCTGCCATAAGGGTAGTGTCATCTGCATATTTGAGGTTATTGATATTTTTCCCGGCAATCTTGATTCCAGCTTGTGCTTCTTCCAGCCCAGCGTTCCTCATGATGTACTCTGCATATATGTTAAATAAGCAGGGTGACAATATACAGCCTTGACCTACTCCTTTCCCTATTTGGAACCAGTCTGTTCCATGTCCAGTTCTAACTGTTGCTTCCTGACCTGCATATAGGTTTCTCAAGAGGCAGGTCAGGTGGTCTGGTCTGGTCTTCCCATCTCTTTCAGAATTTTCCAGTTTATTGTGATCCACACAGTCAAAGGTTTTGGCATAGTCAATAAATTACCTACATATTATTTTATCCAATTGCTTTTAAAATTAGTAACAGCTTCTCAGGGTGCTCTCCCTGGGAACTTGACTTTGCACGCTCTACATGTGGGGCATGGAAGGCATTTGCTGGGTTTGGGGAAGGGGTAGGGGTCCTGAGAGTCACCCACCCAAACATCTTGGGGACTCTGTGGCCCAACCCTTGGGCAGGGGACAGGACCCTCTCACCTCCAGGACCTCACCTTTTCCCTTTTCTGTTCAACAGTCATCTTGCCTTTTAAGTTTTCTGGGCGTGCAGGTGGGTCCCTCTGCATAACTGGGTAAACCCTGGTCAGACTTGCAAATGAGTAAGAGAATAATGCTGACAGCCAGTTTCGTCCCTTATTTTAAAGGGTACAGTAGGCTTGAAATAGACAACATGGATAAAGGCCTGTTTTAATGTGGCTTTTAAGTGTTGGGGTTTCTTTTTCTATCTTTGACTATGACTCAAGATAACTGTATCATAAAACATCCTTCTCTTCGTATGCTTTGTACCACAACAAAGTTTAGAACCACGTATTTTAAATATAACAACAACAAAAAAGAGCAACAGGCAGAAAGGAAGAAAGAAAACTATTATTTATAGATGGCATAATTTTTAATCACAAATTTTAACAGAACTGAGAAATTACGGAAAATCACATCCAGAGAAGTAGCTAGTTTTGCAAATATATAATTAAAAATAACTTTCCTATGCAAGAGCAATAACCAACTAGAAAAATACAATGGAAAAAAAAACTATTTACAGAAACAAAATTTTGTTTTGTGTACAATTTACCTGAAGAAAATTAGAAAAAAATGTACTCAGAATACTCTAATCAATGGAAGATAGGTTTCTGGATGGGAACAAAACGTGTAAAGGTACTTTTTCACCATTAGTGTACAGAATTTAGCTTATTCCAATCCAGATACCAATTTAAAACCTAAGGAAATCTAAGAGGAGCAAGACTCATGGAGAATCTGAAAATGACACACCACAGGATCGGTCCTGTGAAGGCACCGCTGGCCTTGCCTCCGGCAGACAAGTCAGGAAAGTGTGGGTACCAGGAAGCCACAGAGAACAAATGTCCACTACAGTGAGGACACTGGAACCCTATCTCCTGAGGGGTAATGTGAACGAGCCACTGGAGAGATAAATTTCTAAAAGTAAAACGCTATGCTTGTGAGGTAGTGACCACCCATTGCCAAAGGTCTGATGGGAACTAAACATATGGCAAGGTTCTTGACCAGCCACGGATCCAAGCCAATGTCTTCCTCCCGCTCTGCAGGTTCCTGGGGTTTCCTTCCTGGCAGGTTTTCCTGACTCAACAGAGGGATAAAATTCAGAAGTTTTTCCAGGAGTGGGGCTGGGTGGCCAGGCCTGAGTGACCCAAACTTCTTCCGGCAAGGCAAAGGCATGAGAGAGCTGTTTGAGCAATTAACAGCTGGACAAAATACAGTAAGAACGGCACTTTTAAATTACACTGTGAAGAGGATTTCTGTAAATGTCACTTTTCACCACAAAATGCAAGTTACTGAAACTGATCGTTAGTTTTTAGATCACATACAAAGATGGAGTAAGTCTTTGACATTCAGTTGCTGTGTTTTCCTATATTCCAAAGTAAACAATCCCTTTCATCTCTCAAGCTTTCAGGGTATCTTTAGATGGTGATATGAATGGCTGATAGAAGCTGTTGACCTATTACCAAGTCAGTAGTTTGGTTCTTTTAGGGGAACAGTTTCAGATAAGGACCTTTACATTATTTCTCAGGTGTGAATTCCTATGTGTGTGGGGGGGCGGAATGGAATATTCTGATACTTTCAGTACACTTGTCAGTCTTCACCTTAAGGTAAGAGGCCCCCAGACTCGTATTTCAAATCCTTTTTTGGGAAAGGGATCTGTGAGCTGTCTGTACATTGTTGCATAAGTTCACAAAAGAAAGCTCTTTAGTCCAAAAAGCCTGGTTGCTAACTGAGGTATAGCCCTTGAGGATGTTTTGTTTTCCCTGTGAATTTTCTAAAAACTTGAGGTTTCAGCAAACTTGATTATTTATCTGATTTTGGCTATAATGAGATTTTCTTATCTGTATCTTTTCACATAGCTTGGCAATTCAGAATTATTTATGGAATATTTCAGTTTGAGGTGGTATCATCAGACCTTTCCCTGATGTCACTTCTGTTGTCGGGTCTTACATGCTGAGTGGGTTTTTTCATGCCGGGTACAGTTTGACAGTCGACCAAATCTTCTCCCACACTTTTTACAACCATATGGCCTCTTGGTCTTGTGACTCTGCAAGTGAATCACAAACTCTTTGTTTTCTGGGAAGGTTTTCCCACATTCTGGACACTTAAGTATCTTTTCCCTTATATGGATTCCTTCATGGCGACTTCGATGAGAATTCTGACGGAAGTTTTTCCCACACTGAGAACATGAATAAGGTTTCTCTCCTGTATGGATTCTCTCATGCTTATTAAGGTTTGTTTTATGATTAAAGCTTTTCCCACAGTGACTGCAGTCATAGGGCTTTTCTCCAGTGTGAGTCCTCTGGTGGGAAATAAGGTAAGAACTCTCATTAAACTGTTTCCCACACAGCGGACAAGTATACCATCTTCTTGTTCTATGATTTCGGGTAAGTGCGATAACATTAATATCCACGTATTTTGAAAGTTCCTCTAGAGGAGTATCATTTTCAATGGTAACTAAAAGATTTCTCATTTTCCTTTCCTTTGGAATAGATGTATTTAATCTTTCTTCTTTTTGGCAATCTGGAGACTGCTCAGGGACCATGGAACAATCCATTTCATTACAATCTGAAGACTCTTCTCTATGATCTTCATCCTCTACAGGTTCCGTCTGAAGCTCTTCACCCTCAGGATTACTGCCACTGACTGCTGAAACAGAGAGAAAATCTAATAATTTTTCAGGATATGATACGATGCAGGAAAACCCAAGTTAGATTTCTCATGAGACCATAACCTTGAAAGTCAGAAATCCAACTGGCAGACAGTTGCCATGAACACTTCCTCACCCTTATTGAGGGTGGGATACATGACTGATAAATGTTCCCTTACCCATAATGCAAGCACATAGTCCTCTTTTTTTTTTTTAATGAAATGTGTGGAATTAGACTGAAAGATTTCCATGTTTGTTTTCTGAATAGGCACCAATTACTTAACAAGTTCATACTGATCTTATACTATGTGTAAATCACTGAGCTAATAAGGACCAGGGGGTGAAGGACATAAATATTAAAAGGTACTACTTGTAATCTTTAGGAGGCTAGTAAGTAAATGGTAAGATGAATTACTTCCAGGTTTTCACTATATTATAGTATTAGCTAACATTATCCAATATAGTGAAAAACTGCAAACAATTCAAATGACCACAACTAAAGGAGGCAAAGTATTTTTACACAGTGTATTATTTTTTTGGACATGAAAGGATTACTACAGCGAACTTTCCTGGCAATCCAGTGGTTAAGAATCTGTGCTTCCACTGAGTTTGATCCCTGTTCAGGGAACTAAAGATCCTGCATGCTGCACAGTGTAGCCAAAAAGAAAAAACGATCTACATTAAAAAAAAAAAGACTACTACAACTGATAAAATGAAAACTATGGTAGAAGTCAATGGTTGTCATTTTTGGGGGGAGAATGGAAACTAGTGACTGAGCAGGACCACAAGAGGGATATCTGGGCTATGGGTTGATTTTAGACAAATGTGTTCATTTTGTGGAAATGAGCTGTACACTTAGGACTTGTATTTCCCAAAAAAGTCTGTGTAAAATAACAGATTATAGCGCTCACTCTGGCAGCACATATACTAAAATGGGAACGATACAGAGAAGACTAGCATGGCCCCTTGTGCAAGAATGACATGCAAATTTGTGAAGGGTTCCATTTGAAAAAAAAAAGCAAAAAAACAAAAACAAAAACCCAAAGACTAGGTTACAAAGCAAAAAAAAAAAAGTATGCTATGAACAAGTGGAATGACAAAGGACTTTGACTCTGGGCAACTTAGTGAAATTATAGGATGAAATCAACCACTTTAGATAATGTGACTGATCCTAAAGCCAGAATCTGAATCTCTGCTGGATTTAGCACTTTCACACCAATAGATTTCTTTCTTTAAAATTATTTCACTTAATGATTCCCTTAGGATAATGAAAATGTTGGGCCAAAGCAAAGGACAATTTTTTTTTTTTATTGCAGCTCTTGATATGAACTGACATACTGCTTTCAAAAGGAAGTGTACAGATTTCAATAAAACCATCAACATGTGGCTAGGTATCAATTTTAATCTTGCTGGTAGCAGATATAATTTTCAAATATTTAGTAGGTATAAAATGGTTTCTCACTGTAGCTTTACTTTGCACTTTGATTATTGCAAACTAATAATTTATCTATTGGCTGACACTTTTATAAATTTAAATAAATTTTATAGGACTTCCCTGGTTATCCAGGGATTGAGAATCTACATGCCAATGCAGGAGACATGAGTTTGATCACTAGTCCAGGAAGATCTCACATGCCAAGGAGCAATTAAGCCTGTGCACCACAACTACTGAGCCCAAGCACTCTACAGCCCATGCTCTGGAACAAGAGAAGACACTGCATTGGGAATCCTGAGCACTGCAACCAGAGAAAGCCCGCCTGCAGCAACAAAGACCCAGTGGAGCCAAAATTAAATAAAAATAATACATAAATTGAATATATTATAAATCTTAATCTCTTTATCACTGATGTATTTTTTAATTAAAGTCTTTCTCTATAATAGCCCCACAACTTAAAACCAGAAAAATCAGTCTTTTAAAATGCAATCAATTTCTATTGTTTTCTGGCCATTCTTTTACGACTTATCTGATACTTTTGAAGTTTAGTATCACACTGTTTGTTGTTTGTAACGTGTCTAATATTGGTAGAGTTAAACAGAACATTCACTTCTTTCACAAATTTGATAAAGTACATTTACAGTGTAAGTCTGGAGGGCAGTGATATCTTTATATGATTTTAGTTTTCCCATTTAGACTTGTTTCTCTCCAACATTCAAAAAATCTCTTCTATTTACCATATAAAACATCTCTCTATTTTACTCCTATTTTATAGTCATTCTAAAGGAGAGCTCTCATTATTTTGTGTTTAAGAATGCTGCTGCTGCTGCTAAGTCACTTCAGTCGTGTCCAACTCTGTGCAACCCCATAGACGGAAGCCCATCAGGCTCCCCCGTCCCTGGGATTCTCCAGGCAAGAACACTGGAGTGGGTTGCCATTTCCGCAGCAACTGCATTTTACATTCCTTTACTGTACTAACTTTAAAAATAGAGAAGAATTTTAGTAGCTGATATATATGGCTCTAAATCAAAATACGAAAAATACACTGAAAAGCCTTACTCTAATCCCTGTCTCATTCCAATCCCAAAGAAAGAAAGGCAATGCCGAAGAATGTTCAACCCCACAGCTGCATTCATCTCACATGCTAGCAAAGTAATGCTCAAAATTCTCTAAGTTAGGCTTCAACAGTATGTGAACTGAGAACTTCCAGATGTACAAGCTGGATTTAGAAAAAACAGGAACCAGAGATCAAATTGCCAACATCTGGTGGATCACAGAAAAACCAAGAGAATTCCAAAAAAACATTTACTTCTGCTTCATTGACTACACTGAAGCCTTTGACTGTGTGGCTCACAACAAACTGTGGAGAATTTTTAAAAGAGATGGGAATACTAGACCACCTTACCTGCTTCCTGAGAAATCTGTATGCAGGTCAAGAAGCAACACTTAGAACCAGACATGGAACAACAAACTGGTTCCAAATTGGGAAAGGAGTATGTTGAGGCTGTATATTGTCACCCTGCTTATTTAACTTATACACAGAGTACATCATGAGAAATGCAGGTCTGGATGAAGCACAAGCTGAAATCAAGATTGCCAGGAGAAATATCAATAACCTCAGATATACAGATGACACCACCCTTATGGCAGAAAGCAAAGAACTAAAGAGCCTCTTGATGAAAGTGAAAGAGGAGAATGAAAAAGTTGGCTTAAAACTCAACGTTCAAAAAACTTAAGATCATGGCATCTGGTCCCATCACTTCATGGCAAATAGATGGGGAAACAGTGGAAACAATGACAGACTTCATTTTCTTGGGCTCCAACATCACTGCAGATGGTGACTGTGGCCATGAAATTAAAAGATGCTTGCTCCTTGGAAGAAAATCTATGACCAACCTAGACAGCATATTAAAAAGCAGAGACGTTACTTTGTTGACAAAGGTCCATCTAGTCAAAGCTATGGTTTTTCCAGTAGTCGTGTATGTACCTACAATTTACTGCACTTTATTTGTTTAAATATTTATTTTGTCATAAAAAGTTTTAAAATTTTTATGTATTTACCTTACTGATCTTTTCTTTAAAGACTTCTAGATTTTTGAGTCTTTATTAGAAAAGTCATCCTATCCCATGGTTATAAAGGACCCACATGCTCTAATTGTTTTTTTAAAAAAAAAACATTTAAAATCTTTGACCCACCTGGAGTTCTTCTTGGTGTGCAAAGTAAGATATGACTCACCAAGAGGCTAAGTGTTCATTGGACCTTTTATGAAAAAGTCCTTCTTTACCTTGCTGACTGGGGATTCCAACTTTATCACAAACTAAATCCCCATGTGTATTTGAAGCTATTTCTGCACTTCTTATTACACTCCATTGGTTTAGCTACTCACATGCCAAAACTATATATTGTTTTCATGACAGGTTTTAGAGGCTGCTTAAACACCTGGTAAAATATAACTCTCCTGCCCCACTGCTCTTCTTCCAATTTTCCTGGTTACTTGCAGTTATTTTTTTACTTGAATTTGAAATCAGACTGTCCAGTTCCAGGGGGAAAAATCCTATTGGTTTTAGTAAAAGGACTACATTGAATTCATAAAGTAATTTGGGGAGAACTGACCTTTTTAAATCTTTCCAACCGAGGACATGATATTTCTTTCTATTCATTCAAATTTACTTTTGTGTCCTTTAGAAGTGTTTTATTTTCCTCGTCATTTTTGCATATTTCTTAAGTTTATTTCTAGGTGCTTAAGAAGACTCTTGAGAGTCCCTTGGACTGCAAGGAGATCCAACCAGTCCATTCTTTTTTTTTTTTTTAATTAATTAATTTTTATTTTTTGCATTTCAATAGTTTAATATGAACAATCAGAACTAATTAACAGTATAACAATATTTTACAACTGAAATAATTAAAATAAACTATAAAATTACTACATAAAACAGGTCTGATCTAGCTTATTTACTTTCTATAATCTCTTCAGTGCTGCAAAACCATTTCTTTCTTTTTTTTTTTTCATGTTTTAATAAACACTTCGTCTTTTTGTATTGCTTTCTTTCTCATCACAATAATAGAAATATAACACCATATATCACTGTAAAACACATTTCCACATAAATGCTGATAAGCACAAAATATTTTTCATCATTTACATTTTAACTGTAATAATATATGGCAGGATTAAAGATGCATCCATCATGTGTCTAACTAACCTTGCTGTAATGAATTTTTAAATGTAATGGTTTCTGTCGCAAAGTAAAATTGTACATAATGTCCAACCAGTCCATTCTAAAGGAGATCAGTCCTGGGTATTCATTGGAAGGACTGATGCTAAAGTTGAAACTCCAATACTTTGGCCACCTCATGCAAAGAGTTGACTCATTGGAAAAGACTGATGCTGGGAGGGATGGGAGCAGGAGGAGAAGGGGACGACAGAATGAGATGGCTGGATGGCATCACCGACTCGATGGACGTGAGTCTGAGTGAATTCTGGGAGTTGGTGACGGACAGGGAGGCCTGGCGTGCTGTGATTCATGGGGTCACAAAGAGTCGGACACGACTGAGCAATTGAACTGAACTGAATCTTTTTTTGTTCCTAATGCATATTTTCTAAATCACTGGTCTCCAACCTTTCTGGAACCAGGGACCGGCTTCATGGGAAGATAATTTTTCCGTGGACCCTTTGGGTAGGAGGGTGGGTTTCAGGATGATTCAAGCACATTACACTTATTGTGCACTTTACATCAGCCACATCTCAGATCATCAGGCATTAGATCCTGGAGGTTGGGGACCCCTGTTCAAAATGACTGTGTTTCTATAAATGATTTCTGTATAAAAATTTTACATCTCATTGCCTTACTGAATGCACCTATTATATATAATAAGTTTTCAGACATTCTCTAGAATTTTCCAGCTACACATTTATATCATATGTAAATAGATGTAGTTCTATCTTTCTCTTAAATTCTTGTATGTTTAGTTTCTTTCTCATTTAACTGTACTAGCTAACACCTGAAAAGAAAGTGAAAGTGTCAGTTGCTCAGTCGTGTCCAACTCTTTGCAACCCCATAGACTATAGCCTGCTAGGCTCCTCTGTCCATGGGATTCTCCAGGCAAGAATACTAGAGTGGGTAGCCATTCCCTTCTTCAGGGGATCTTCCCAACCCTAGGGATTGAACCTAGGACTCCTGCATTGTAGGCAGACTCTTTACTGTTTGAGCCAGCAGGGAGGCCACCCAAAACACAATGTTAAATAGTAGTAGTGATAGTGGGCTTCATTGTTGTATCCTAATTCTAGTGGGACTACCTCTCAGTGTTTCCTATTAAAGATGATAATGGTGGGACTTCCCTGGTGGTTTAGTGGCTAAGACTTTGTCCTCCCAATACAGGGGGCCCAGATTCAATCCTTGTCAGGGAACTAGATACCACATGCGGCAACTAAGAGTTCACATGTTGCAAGTAAGACTTGATGCAGCCAAATAAATAAATATTAAAAAAAAAAAAACCTCTGCTCTACTACTTACTACTGTGTGACCTTCAGCAAAGTTAACTTTTCTCTACTTCAGTTTCATCATATATAACATAATAATGATTCCTATACCCCACAGTGCTATCATGAGAATTCAGTTCAGTTCAGTTCAGTCGCTCAGTCGTGTCCGACTCTCCGCGACCCCATGAATCAC
Source organism: Moschus berezovskii (assembly GCF_049115385.1). Classification (NCBI taxonomy): domain Eukaryota; kingdom Metazoa; phylum Chordata; class Mammalia; order Artiodactyla; family Moschidae; genus Moschus; species Moschus berezovskii. The sequence goes on along the minus strand of NC_142486.1, from coordinate 39,667,959 downwards.
AGCACGCCAGGCCTCCCTGTCCATCACCAACTCCCGGAGTTCACTCAAACTCATGTCCATCGAGTCGGTGATGCCATCCAGCCATCTCATTCTCCGTCGTCCCCTTCTCCTCCCGCCCCCACATTACATGAGATAATAAATGCATGTAAAGTACTTAGAATAGTGTCTAGCACATACTGGCATACATGTGCTTAACAAATGCTAGATAATACTTCCGTCAAAAATAGGATATATTTTCTCTTACACTAGGAAGTTTCACAGCTATTGAACACCAATGACAAAATAAGACTTAAAAAAGAATTAGTCAAGTGTCCAATGAAAACAGTGATGTAAAATATATCCGTTGAGAGAATACCACTGGATGCAGAAAGTGGATTCAAAAACAGTATGCGTGCGTTTTCTGTTTAAATGTTTGACGTTAGCACATCAGCCGCAGGTCTTGATTACCAAGAGAGATGCCCTCCACCCTTGCTGCCCCAAAGATACAGGAAAAATGGCCACTCACAGCTGGAGAAGGCTCTGCCACATAGAATAAAACAAAAATACGCGTGTGAACATGAACTTAGCTGGTGTGACCAGTGTCTCAAAAAAAAAATTTGAGATGAAACAGAATCATGCTTTTCCCACAGCCTTCAATCTAAACATACAAGGGACTTGATTTCTTACCTAGTAACATCATCTCCCCAATGCTATCTTCTTCCATCTCTGAGGTGGGCTGCTGAGCAGGATCCAGGCTTACACATTCTTCTTGGGAGTGAAATACATTCAAATCCTCAAAGACCACCAGTTTCTGAAAGAACAATAGGCCCCCTTCCTCTTAGTAACAGAGGTTCCTTGACAGCCTCACTGTTAAGAAAGACTGAGACCCGAAGATTGGGGAAGGGATGGTGAAAGGGATCTACAAGTCTCACACAGACCGGAAAGCCAAGCTCAGAGAGAAGCCAGAGGAAAAACAACACAACTATCTAAGAAGGCAGTGAAGAATGAGCCGTCTTCCTGCTGACTCCCTAGAGTGTGTTTTTATACGTGGGAGGGCTGCGAGAGCAGAGAGGGCAATGCACCCAAACAGTGAACAGGAAAGCTGAACCCACCTCAGATTCAGATTTCAGACACAGAGATACTGTCTCCTGTTTCTGTTGGATTCCTTCTCTAGGTAGAAGCTTCACTAAGGGACGAGGTTGCACTGGGGAAAGAGGAAGCTGAAGTTAAAAGTCAGTGACTCTAATACAAAGATTCTACCCACATTTTGAAGCCAGATCATTCCTTCAGTAGGTAACTCATAGCTTTTTTTGCTCCTATGAGCCCAGTCAGAGGTCAAGCCTCAAACCACAGGGTCTTGAACCTACATGGCATCTTTCCATTAAAAAAGATGATTCCCCTAAGCACCTTTTAAAATTTCCATTACCACTAATAGGAAGGTTGGGGTATGGTAAAGTCTGAAAATGTCCACAGCAAGCACAAAAGTTAACAAGATTCCACATAAGCTGAAATCAATTAAATAATTCATCGACATTTCTTCATCCTAAAAACATACTCCCCAGGCTTCCCTGGCAGTTCAGTGTATAATACTCCATCTTTCTAATGCAGGGGGTGCAGATTCGATCCCTTGTTGGGGAACTAAGATCCCACATGTTGCATGTCATGGCAAAAGAAAAAAAAAGATTCCCCCTCCTGAATGTGTGAGTAAAAGTGACACTACAAAAAAAGTTAGTCTATTCTATGGCTTTACACATACTTAGCAAATCAGTCAAACCCAGCTTGATGAAAAAAATAATACTCCCTTCCTCTTCCTGGCATGTTGACTTATTGGAATCAACTCCTTTTTTCAACACCCACCTTCCTAACTTGAATTCACTATTACTATGGAAGCCTAGCTCAATCCCCAGTACCACCCTCTTTCTTCTAGTGAAACAGTATGTGCTTCTTACCTCTATTCTGAAGATTTGAGCTCACATCCTTCACAATTACCAAAGTCTTCTTGATTTTCTGACTGGGTTGGACTAAGCTTGGCTTGGGCAAGAAGGTGAAGAAGTGCTCCAGAACCAGCTGGTGGATGGTCTTGGGTCCACTAGTAGCATCTCGAAGTAGGTCTTGGCCCAGCTTGGAGTTGGGAGGGACTCTCAGTATAAAGGATTGCTTTGGCTTGGGGGGCATAGGGACCACTTTTGCAGACATCGTGCCTTGAAATCACACACCACACTTGTTTCTGCAGAGCTTCAAGAGCCACCTCTAACTGGAGAAAACCTTTCAATCAGCTGTAGGTAAGAGAAACCATGGGTCAGGCTGAGCATGCCTCTACTCCAATATGTTTCTTGGGCAGTGAAGCCACGTGAAATCTAAATCAGTAAGGAAAGATAAGCTGGGGTACGGAACTCACAACTGAAAGGAAGACCCCTGAACCTGATACTCTCAGCAAGACCTGAAAGGAATATCCTGCGAATGGAAGCAGATGTCCAAACCTCAAAGGCCAAACAGAAGGGAGCAAAGACAACTGGCAGAAGACCAAGGGTCGTCCTCATGATAATGTGAAGTGCAAACTCCATTAGGAAAAATGGTTCCACTCACACTGAAAAAAAAAAAAAAGCAACGGGCCAAAAGACAGGAAATCCGAGGTTCAATAAAGAAGGCATCTGGTTAGAGGTCAGCTTGGCCACTGAATCTGGCCTCACCGTAGCCCTTGGACCTTATGTCCCTAGGATGTCCTTCAGGGGGCAGTTGGCCCAAGGAGCAACCTCAAGGCCGCATGAGGGGTCTACATGTGGCCAGCCGACTCTTTTCCGCCCTCAAAGTCTTGTAAGAGGTACAGGGGGCATCCCAGTAGGGCCCACCCTGCAGCCTCTCCCACTAGACAAGGAGCACCTTCACCGCAAAGCCAAGCTGGCGCATTGCCTGGGGTGCGCTCCAGCAATGGCCCCTGTTTCGCTCCCTAGAGGCCGCCTCAGTCTGGTTCCCGCCCTCCTGGAGCCCCTCACCTTTTGGGGTTCTGCTGTGGCTGGGCGCACGCTGGGGACAACCCCGGACCCAGACTCAGGGAGAGACTGGGAAACTAGGCGCGAGAGGCTCAGCCCAACCCTCGCCCTTCGGGGTGTCCTCACGGGCAGCCAGCTATTATTTGAGTGAGCTGCGGTTAGTTGGGGAGGACGACCGGGACGCGGTGCCTTCTGGGAGACCGGGTGCCTAGGGGGCCGTGATGTCACGCCCGGTGCCTCGTTTCCGGTGCGGAAGCCTGGTCTCCTCGCTTGGAGCGGGCAGTCTGCGCTTCAGAAGGCGAGGCTCGAGGCAGACCAGCAGGACTTTCAGGACCGCAGGGAGGCCAGATTGGCAGCATCCGCTTTCTCTGCGGCTGTACCTGGGAGACGGAAAGCTAAAGGCTAGCTCCAGCCCGCCAAACCTGGTTGGCACCACTCCAACTACGGAAGGGCTAACTACAGGAGCTGCTGGGAAATGTAGTTCGGCACCACACAGCCAATGGGAGATCGTCAGACTCAGCGGTTGGGGCGGAGCAGGATCGGGGCTCGACCGGAAGTGGGCTGTCGGGAGGGCCGGAAGGTGTGTGCGAGGCCGCCGCAGTTTCCGCCGCATCGCTTGGGGTCTATCAAAAAACTGAGGTGGCGGTGAGTTGGTGGTGGGTTCTGGCCTCTATCGGGTCTAGGGTTCTGTTACAGCCGATTTTTTCGGTAGGGGCGGCCAGTTGGTCAGAGCCGAGCGACGCTCCTCTCCCCTGTATGCCAACTCCTACACTGCGGTCTGGACCGGCCATCTTACTTTCTGAGGAATCCTACTTGTCCATTCCGCTTCCGTTCTCCGTTTATCATTTATTTCTGCCTTGTTCACGTACTCGATTCATTCGCCAGGGAGGTATTGGTCAAGATTTTGGGCCACACAAGAGCAGAGATTGCCTTATTTCTCTGTGTAAAGTCATTGTCAGTCAGGATGACTAAAGTGAAAGCATAAACGAATCCCTTTTCTTAACGGAAACTGGGTGATTCAGCCATGGTCTAAAATGTGTTTTGAAGAGACTACTGTCAAAACTGTGTGGCAAAAAAAAAAAAAAAAAAAAACACAAAAAAATGTATAACAACAAGTTAAAGAATACCTGTCTTTCCAGACATCGAAAGTACGAAACAAAAACAAAAACCTTCTTTAATCAAAGCTGTATAGTTTGAACTACGAGTGAATAAATAGAACAATAAATGCTGAAATTGATCTGAACATATGTCGACCTGTTTGAAAGGGTGGCTTTTAAGCTTGGTACTAGCAAAAGTTATCTGTTCTTCTTGGAAAAAAGGAAGACTGCTGTCTTTCAGTTCAGTTCAGTTCAGTCGCTCAGTCGTGTCCGACTCTTTGCGACCCCATGAATCACAGCACGCCAGGCGGGATTTAATAGCCAATGAAAAAATATTTACGAGAACGCTAAGTTTAATATTGAGGCAGAGTAGGCAACTGAGGTGCCTTAAAGTAGATTATAAACTTGTGAGAATGTATTAAAAAAAGAAACTTGAGAAAATAATATTGATAAAGTCGAACAAGCAGTAGACTGGAATGTAATTGTGCAAGATAAATCAGATAAAGAATATGGCATTCCCAGCATACAGAGCTCCTGGCAACTGACTGAAGACTGAGGCAAAGGCCATGGAACCATTCCATAGAGGAGGAAAGCTAAATGATATTGACATTTGAAAAGATGTTTAGTGGGAATTCCCTGGCAGTCCATTTGTTTGATTCCTGGTCGGAGAACTAAAACATTGCATGCATGACAGTGTGGTGAAAGAAAGAAAGAAAAGATGCTTAGCCACAGTTTGGAAGTCTTTCAAAATATCTGCGTAGAATTATTATCAGTTTAGTTCAGTTGCTCAGTCATTTCCGACTGTGCAACCCCATGGACTGCTGCACGCCAGGCCTCCCTGTCCATCATCAACTCCCAGAGCTTGCTCAAACTCATGTCTATCCAGTTGGTAATGTCATCCAACCATCTTATCCTCTGTTATCCCCTTATCCTCCTGCCCTCAATGTTTCCCAGCATCAGGGTCTCTTTCATGAGTCAGTTTTTTTCATCAGGTGACCAAATTATTGGAGATTCATCTTCAGCATTAGTCCTTGCAATGAATATTCAGGGCTGATTTCCTTTGGGATCGACTGGTTTGATCTCCTTGCAGTCCAAGGGACTCTCCAGAGTCTTCTCCAACACAATAGTTCAAAAGCATCAAGAATTACTGTAGGGTCAAATAATTCGATTCCTAGGTATAAACCCAAGAGAAATGAAAACCTATACACAAATAGCATTGTTCATACTGGCTGAAAAGTAGAAACCCACTTGTCTGTGGAACAGATTACCAAGATGTATATCCATATAATGAGTTATTTAACAGTAAAAAAGGAACAAAGCAGTGATACATGCTGCAACGTGGATGAACTTTTGACACACTGTGCTGAGCCAAAGAAATCAGTCACACAAGACCATATATTGTAATTCTTATATGAAATGTCCAGAACAGGCAAATCTGTAGAGAGGAAAAATAGGTTAGTTGTAGCCAGGGCCTGAGGGCAGAGAGGAAAGACCAGTGACTTCTAATGGGTGCAAGGCTTGTTTTGGGGGTGATGAAAATGTTGTGGAATTAGTGTTGATCCACACATTGTGGATATACTAAAACCCATTTAGTTGTGTATTTAAAAGTGTGCATTTTATGGTATGTGAGTTATATCTCAATTTAAAAAACCACTGACAGGGAAAGTTACATCCTACAAATACAAATATTTAATATTTAAAATATTTATGTAAAAGTACTACAGAAACTCGTTCAACGTCTGGATCCCACATAGCAAGTAGTTAAAGGAACTGTACCATTTTTATAGACTAGAAGGAAGCAGTTTTTCACATGTTGAGGTATGGGGAAGTCATTCTTGCTTATAAATGATTTGGATTGAACTTTATGCTAATTAAAATAGCCTGTTTTATGGCTTGTCTAACTTACATTGTACATATGCTTTAACCACTAAAATAAAAAAAAGAATACAGCTACCAGATTGTTGAAAATGTCATCTTTGACGATACGGATAAATGTTCCCCTCCCACCCCCATAACACCAATGCTGCTGCTGCTGCTGCTAAGTCACTTCAGTCGTGTCCGACTCTGTGTGACCCCATAGACGGAAGCCCACCAGGCTCCCCTGTCCCTGGGATTCTCCAGGCAAGAACACTGGAGTGGGTTGCCATTTCCTTCTCCAATGTGTGAAAGTGGAAAGTGAAAAGTGAAAGTGAAGTCGCTCAGTCGTGTCCGACCCTTAGCGACCCCATGGACTGCAGCCTACCAGGCTCCTCCATCCATGGGATTTTCTAGGCAAGAGTACTGGAGTGGCTTGCCATTGCCTTCTCCAACACCAAAAAAGAACAAAAAACATCAAACATAGCAGGTTTCAAATGAGGCAGATTAGCATGCACACAACTAGTTAGCATGACCCTGGTGTCTGGGAAGAGAACCTCATCTTTAATGCAGTACTAGAACACCAATGCTAGTACTGCATTAAAGATGAGGTTCTCTTCCCAGACACCAGGGTCATGCTAACTAGTTGTGTGCATGCTAATCTGCCTCATTTGAAACCTGCTATGTTTGATGTTTTTTGTTCTTTTTTATTAATATTACTTTTTGGCCATGCTGGGCCTTTGATGCTGTGCCTGGGCTTTTCTGTAATTGCTGGGAGTGAGGATTACTCTCTTGTTGCAGTGTGTGAGCTTCTCATTGTGGTTTTTCTTGCTGTGTCTTGGGCTTGAATAGTTGCAGCCCGTGGGCTCAGTAGTTACAGCTCTCTGGCTCTAGAGCACAGGCTCAGTAGTCGTGGAGCATAAGCTTAGTTGCCCCACGGCATGTGGAATCTTCCTGGCCAGGGATCGAACCCGTGTCCCCTGCATTGCAAGGCAAATTCTTAACCACTGGAAAGAGCAAAGAGTCAGACACGACTGAGTGACTGAACTGAACTGAAAATCTCATTACACTTCTATCATATCAGCAAAAATTTTGTAAATGATCAGCACTGCTTCAGGCATAAAACATTTAAAATCTTTCTGAAGGATTGTATGGCCAACCACTGCAAGTGTTGTCAAATAGTTCATGTTCTGAAACAGTTTTAGGAATAATTGGAGGGAAAAACATGTGTATGGGAAGGCGGCAGAAAATATACACCAAGTTGTTCATGGAAAGATAGCAAGGGAGAATTGGTAACAACAAATGCCAAACACAGGGAACAGCTGAGCAAACAGGGCACGTGAGCTGTGTCAGCATGTCGATTATGCATGTAGAACAAAGCTCCATGAAGAAAGGAAAGCATGTGTTTTGTGCTCTGGTCACAACCATGGAGAATCTAGGCTCCACTGTGAAGATGGGAAGAGAAGTTGGAGTAGTGGGAGTTTGTGGTTCAATCTTCATTTGATCCTCGTTTTTTCTTACATCCCTCTCTATATGTCATTTTATTCTTTGGGTGTGTTAATTTTTTTCTTTTGAAGTATAGTTGATTTACAATGTTGTGCTAATCTCTGCCATACAGCAGTGTGACTCGGTTATACACATACATTCTTTTTTTTTTATTCACCCCAGGAGACTGGATATAGTTCCCTGTGCTATACAGTAGGACCTTGTTGTTTATCCATTCTCAACATAATAGTTTGCATCTACTATCCCCAAACTCCAAGTCTGTCCCTCTCCTTCCCCCTCTCTCTTTATGTTTCTAAATGGAAAATGAACTAGAACCTAACATTCCACAGACCCACAGATTGGCCAGTAGAGCTCAGGAAGAATAGTAACACCTGCCCCATCTCCTTCATGGTCCGTATGCAAACAGCATCTCACAGTAATCAACTGAGTGACAACAAATGCAATTACAACTACATTTTCTAAGTGATTTATTTATAAGGTCCAGCCACAGTTCATTAATCCAGGTACAAAAGTGATTTGTAATGATCCAGTCTGCTTGTTTTTCTTCAGGCTTCCTAAGTCTTAAGACAGGGGTAGGTAGAATGAAGGAACACATCCTTGCCAAGGGTCCTGAGGGGAAATGAGGGTAGGTTCTGTCTCAGGAGCATCTTAGGTGCTACTTCTTAACAAGGATTTATTAAGCAACAGCGGTGTACTCTGAAAACCTTGTGTCATCTGTATGTGTGTTCTCTTTACCCTTGGTTTACCAGTATTTGTGACCCAGCCTACTTCTGCTTCTGTTCTGTAAATTCCTTGGACACGGGGACTGTTTTTTCATTGATTATATTCCCCATAGCACTGGAACCCAGTAATGACTGTCGAGTGTATGGATTCAAGATTCAAGGCCAGGAGCCTGAAGGGAGATGCAAAGTGTCAGGTATTTGGGGAGGCCTTGGCCACCTCCACTGGACAAATGGTCAGAGGATCCATGTTCTTCTCTCCATCATGTGTCCTGGGGCTGAGGATAGGTTGAAGGGGCCCTGGGGGAAAGTAGCCAGTGGCTGTGAGGAATTTGGGATTTGGCTGTCACTTTGTAAAAGGAGATGTCCCCATCTTGTAGTCCAGGGAGATGCCTCCATGCCAGCAGGGCTCCTCCATCTGGATCTGGAGAAAGGTGCACGCTTGGCATTCATTTTACTGCCTCGTTGTTTCTACCAAATGCCCATTCTCTGGTGACAGAGTCATGTTCTCCTTGCTGCTCATGGCTGCCTTGCAGATACCCAGGACCCACCCTGGCTTGTCTCTCACCGTCACTTCTCAGTCATGGTGGCTAGAGAGCAGGCTCAGAGAGCCCAGCACCATGATTCAGCTATAGAATCTTCCTGGACTAGCAGGCAGATTTTTTTTGCCTTTTTTCCCCCCAAGGCTCACACACACTCTTCACGTCATCAGAGAAGATGAAAGATGAGGTTGGAGTGGATAGTTTCTGCTTCCAGAATCACATTAACTGCAGAGAGAATTAGAATTCCTGACTTCAGGTCCATGGACAACATCCCCACAGGGTTTTCCCCACATCCAGGAAACATGGACAGGGTCGTTCTTCGGGAACGCACTGGGGGACCAAGCAGGGACCCAGCAGGCCAAGGCTACTTGCCTCAGGGTGCCTGACCACCAATCAGTTCTGCAACTACAGAGAAAAAGGAAATAGGGGAAGTGCTGAGCATCCCCAGTCAGAGGGACTACATCCACCCTGGTCCCCACAATAGGGAAAGACAAGGACCCCTCCTCCCTGGCTTCCTCTGACTTCATAGGCCCCGTTCCACCCTGGCACCCAGGCTGGCCTTGGATATTCTGTGATCTGGCAGTGACCCCGGCTCAGAGACTATGAGGACTTGTCATGACTTTTCTCCCACCTTTGTTACAGGTGTTTTTTTTCGCTTCTAAATAATGCCTAGAAATCAACAGCACAAGGGACCCCTGGCCAGCACAAACTACCACCACCACACTCACCATTGAACGTTTCCACTTCTGAGCGCAGAGTCTCTAAAAGGAGAGAAGGAGTTCAAGTTAGGTTCCCCAGATGGGGACAGATCTGGGAGAAGCTGAAGGCAGAGTCAGAAAGGACAAGAGAGATGGAGAATACATGCCAGGGGGTCTGGGCTACACAACTCTTGAGGGCAGGTGAGGGGGCACTTCCCATTCTCCCGCAAGCCCACCTACCCAAGAAGTGCTTCATGTGCTTCTCCACAAACTCTGATTTCTGGTAGAGCAGGTGGATCTTCTCTTTCACCTCTGGTGGCGTGGCCCACAGCTCAGGGACAGTCACCATCTTGGCCCTAGAGACAAAAAGACCATTGGCAAAAGAGGGCTGGAGCATGGGGGTGGCCCAAGGTCTCACGAACTGAAAGGGAGGTGCAACTTCCACCAGGCACACGCAGCCCAGACCCACTTCACAAAGAAAGCTTCCTTCCTGGGCTTCAAGTTCTAAACACTGGTCCTCAATGCTGGCCATGGGGTGGGCTCTCCAGGGGAGTTTTAAAAACCACAGATACCAGGGGACTTTCCTGGCAGTCCAGTGGTTAACACTCTGAGCTTCCAGTGGAGAGGGTGAGGCTTGATCCCTGGTTGGGGAACTAAGGTCCTGCATGCCGCAGGGCAGTTAAACTCACACAAGAAACACAGCATAGCCAAAATTAAAAAAAAGGAATGGGGGGTTTCCCTGGTTGATTCACTTGTTAAGACTCCACTGCAGGGGCCACAGGTTTGATTCCTGATTGGGGAACTAAGATCCAAGATGCAGCCCAGCCATAAAATAAATGTAAAAAAAAAAGGAATTTTGGCACATTTTACAACATGAATGAACCTTAAAGATATGCTAAGTGAGATAAATCAGACACAAAAACAGAAATATTGCATAATTCCACTTATATGATGTAGCTAGAGTAGTGGAATACAAACAGTAAAATGGTGCTTGCCAGAGGTCGGGGGAGGGCAGATTGGGAAGTTGTATAATAGTACGGCGTTTCCGTTTGGGAAGATGAGAGAGTTCTAGGGTTGGATCATGGTGATGTTCAATACTGTGATGTACGATGATATGAAGGTACTCACTGAACTGTACATTTTTAAATGCCTAAAATGGCAAATTTTGTGTTACATGTATTTTACCACCAAAAAAAATTCTTCAAAAAAACTGATGCTTGGGTCATACTCCTGAAGATTCAGATTTAATTTGTCAACCAGGGCTTGAATGTCAGGAACTCATAAAGTTCCCCTGCGTGATTGTAGGTTCCAGCCTCCTTCCCTTTCCCTTCCTCCCCTACCTTCCCCTTCTCTTGCCCACCCCCTCCACCGCTGCCTGCTGGGCTTAGCAGATCCACTTCTGGAAAGTGCCTCTCTCCCTGTGCCTGCAAGCAGGCAGTCCTGCAGGAACAGTTTTCACAAGGTGAATTGCACAGGACACAGTCTGTTAGGGGAGGTTTCCTAGGAAGCCACCACTATGCAACAGGCGTGTTCATTGGGTTCCGTCTTCAGTCCCGCACTCCCCTCCTGATCATGTTCCCGTTCTCCCTACACAAATCCAGAAAGGCCTTCGGAAGCTGCAGGAGATGGGAGGAGGCACATCCCCGGGGTTGGGAGCATCTCCCTCTTAGGGCTGCCTCCCCAGATGCTGCCTGCAGGACCCCCCGACCAAGGGATCATCAGGGGACCTCTTGGTACCTGTGCAAGGTGACTCCAATGTCCTAGAAGAGAAAAGAGGGAAGTTCTCCATCACCAGTGTTGTAAGGTCTGTGCTGACTCCTGGCCTCCCTGCCCCAGAGTGTCAGCAAAAATAGGGCCCCTCTCCCCAGTTCTAATCACCAAGGTGGCAGCTCAGCTGGGGCTTGCCCACAACCATACCCAAAGTCTGCTGACATCTGGGAGATGCCGGGGGATCCCCTAGATTCTAGGCCACCATGGGTTTCTGAGACTGTGTTGCAGAGGTCTGGGCACAGGAAATATTATGGGTCACCAAGGAAAAGTCCCATCCCAGCCCTAAGGGCCTCACCACTGGGTTGGGGAGAGCTGATGGCAGTACTGGGAGCCCCTGTCATCCTACTGGGCACAGTGGACAGAGGAAGGCCAGGCCCAGCTGTGCTCACCTTCATAAGCTCCCACTCTGGCTGGCACTGCTTGGCCTCCAGCTCCCCAATCAGCTTGTCGAGAAGGGCGATGTCCCTCGTCCCTCGGGTGCCGTACATCTCCCTAACCTGGCCGATGGTCTGCCCCAGCTCCTGTAGCCAGGCCACAAAGAGCTGCTCCTGCTGCTCTAAAAACTGGCACAGCTGCTCCAACTGGTACTGGATTCTCTGCTTCTGGGTTTCAGCTTGTTTCTGGGGAACAGAAGTCAGGGAGGTGTAGGGGCCTGTGCGCTCAGGGAATACCCAGAAGCGCACCTTCCAAAGGGAGAGTCCTCTCTCCTCCCCCTGAATGGGGGCAAGTCAGTCCATCTATTTGGATGCAAGTGAACTTGACTTTCAGTACTCTTGCACACTGGCCACCCATGACTTTCACATCACTAGAAAGTTGCGGTGGACATGTGAAGTTGCTCTAGGGTAACTTTCCTTCATCCAAGGAGGGAGAGTACCCTTCACATAGACTGTACAGAAGAAATCTCATTTTTGGCTCAAAAGGACAGGACTAAATCTCTTAAGTTCTTTTGAACCAAAAATGTCTCAGCACCTTTTGTTGTTGCTTTTAACATGGACACATTCATTTATTAGCTAAACTGCTAGATACAACAAAGACTGCTAGTGGGTGGAACTCTGGTGTAAATTCCAGACAGCCCAGGGCACCCCGGGACACTTTGTGGCTGTTTGCCTGGCCCCTGTTCCCCTGCCACCTGTGGTCCCCTAGTTGACATATGATAGTGGTTCTGACACTGTCTGGTATTTTTCTGCAATTAAGGAGTAAGGTATGAACTCAATGCGTGCGGAACCTCACACCTTCCCCTGTAACGTCAGCAGCCTTTGCTGAATCACGTGCTGGGTTTCGAATGCGGAAGAGTGTTCTCCTGGTCTTTACAGCACAGCACCACAGACACACACCCGTGCCTCTGGGCTGCACAAGTCACTTTCCCCATCACTCACTGTCTTGAGTCTAGACTATCAACAACAAAACCAAGACTGGCTTGTGGCGTTTGCTATTTCTGTGGGGTAGATGGGCTTCTCTGGTGGCTCAGACGGTAAAGAATCTGTCTGCGGTTCGGGAGCCCTGGGTTTGTTCACTGGCTTAGGAACAATCCTTCTCCTCCTGGAGGAGGGCATGGAAACCCACTCCAGTATTCTTGCCTGGAGAATCCCCATGGACAGAGGAGCCTGGCGGGTTACAGTCCATGGGGTTGCAAAGAGTAGGACACGACTGAGCAACTAAGCACTAAACGTGGGTGTAGATACTCTGACATGTGTCTAACTTGAGACATGTGGCCGATCTCAAGCTTCCAATGTGATGTTCCTAAACATGGAATCTGGAACACCTTTTGTTGATGGCACTAATGTGGACTTTTTTTTTTTTTTTTAAGAGGACAGGTCAACTGTCCTGTTCAACGGCCTATATTCTAAAATTCTCTGATAATTTTGCTCATGATTAAATTCAGAAGAAACATGGGGTGGGGGGGTGAGAGTGCCATAGACCTAATGCCATTCTCTTTCTAGCCCATCCCATTGGGAGGCAAAGACTATCCAGTTTGCCATCATCAGTATAGGGATTCTATGGTTGGGTAATTGGTTAAGGAGGGGTCTGTCAGTCACTACTGTAAATATATATTATTTCCTTTATAATTACTTAGTAATTTGGGGAGTGGTACTTTAAGAGTGTGTAAGTATGCTTTCTCTGCTGTTTTTTTCCTAAAAATTTTTGCTTCTGTTGCTGATCCCTGTCAGTGTCAACTGTATAGTGGAAATCTTCTAATTCAATTATTATTCTTCTGTACTTGTTTTAGCTGGCTTTCTGCTGTAAAAAGGAGCTTTCCCTACCCTCTTTTCTATGAATAAAAAATTTTTTTTCATTATTTGAAAAAGGAGGAGGACGTGAAGGCCTGAAAACCGCATTTCCTTCCCATAAGGGCCCACGACACTGCGTCTGAAGGGAAGGCTGGACACTTTTGTCTCCCTGAGTTTCCCTGAGCAGCCCAGGCTCCTGCCTCACCGTCCTCCACCCCACCTGGAGCACCCCTGACCTCTGCCCCATCCACAAGTTCAAGCCACCTGGGGTTATAGGAAGGGTTTTCATTTGACTACCATTCAGCAGTTTCCCCAAAGTCAGACACCTGGACAGCTGCCACCCCTCTCCCTCTCATCCTTCCCTTTGTTATCTTTGCCTGTTTCTCACTGCTATGTGGTGGGTCCTGACAAGTTTGGAACTCAGGGAGATGAAATCCAGCCAACAGAAATGCATCAGACAAATCAAGGCTCTGTGGGTTAGTTAGGCACCTTCGCACGAAGGGCAAACAGAAGCAACTAAATCATCCAAGAGTCTGGACAACACCTTAACGGGAAGGCTACTAAGTGGTACTTTTTGGAATCTGCGGTGTTGCAGAACCACAGTTTTAAAAGAAAATGTCCACTTTAACCATTTGACTTTTAAAAATAAATATGGCTTTTGTAAAAAAAATAGATAACAGCAGCAATTATAAAAACACGGAGCAGTATTTAAAGTAGAAAGTCTCTCCTCCCCTTTCCTCAATCCCATTCCTCACTTACAGCATCCGTTTCTCTAAACCATTTTGTGGTGAGTCTAAGAAAGTGTGACCGGGTCCTGGGAGATGCCCCTTCTTGCTGGAGGTGGACAAGCTCATCTCAGGACACCTGTTATTCCCTGCCTCCTAGGAGCAGGTGACTAAATATGTGATCAGCTGTGTTTCCCTGTGAGGTAGTACAGGACTTGAGGGACCCCTGCTCACTCTGGATTCCCTGTTTCCTTCTACAGGGGTGAACCCAGTCAATGACAGGCCACAGACCACCCCTAACCTTACCAGGGAGTTAACTGGTTTCTTATCCCCCTGAGATCTCTGCTCCTCTCCAGATTTTCTCAACTCCTTCAGATGCTCCAACTGCTTCTGAATTTGCTCCTGGAAAAAAAAAAAACAACACAACATTTGTTGAAGCTTAAACTTGGCTCTTGCCATCTTTAGTTGGTGCCAACCCTAGATGGGGAAATTTGCTTCAGGGAATAAAGCTTGAGGTTGCTGCAGCCTGGAGCATAGGGAGAGGTAACCAGAGGAAGAATGACCCCATCACACCAAAGGAAGCAGAGCCAAGAGGTGGTGAGAAAGATTTCTTGTGAGCACCTGGATTCAGCCATACCTGAAGTTAGATTCCCATAGACCTCTGAGCTACATGCAGCATCCCTCTTTGCTGGCTCTATTTGTATGTGTTTGCCATTTACAGCCCAAGGATGCTGGCTAATGGACCACCTCCTAGTGTTTCAGGGAAACGCCCTGGTGTGTTCAGGTGCCCAGCAGAGAAGAGTCCCAATGCAGGAAGCCCTACCTTGTATTCCAGGGCAGCCTCCTCAATGGGGCGCACCCGGTGGCCCCGGTGCTCCTGGCTCAGCCGGCAGATGAGGCAGATGAGCTCCCCATGGTCCTCGCAGAAGAGCAGCTGCACCTGCTTCATGTGACGCTTACACTGTGGCAGGCTCTTGGGGTTCAGGCTGGCCATCTGCAGGCCCTCCTGCCACTCACGGTTTCCATGGCTCTTCCCCGGGAGCAAGTCCTGGCACCGGGGGCAGCTGGATGAGCGGCTGATTGAGGCCTCAGGGTCCCTGGAAGCCGCAGAGCAGCTGCAGGAGATGTGCACACAGTTGCCACCAACCAGATCTCCTTCCTGGGCACTGCAGAGAGGACACTCAGCCTTGTCCTGCAGCCTCCCTGAGGACATAGCAATGGAAAAACCTCCTGAGGGACAAACCCAAGATGCTACCAGGGGATGCTGCAAATCCGCGTAGTGAGAATCTGTGCCTGGGACGTGAACATTCTCTGTTAGACTGAGGCCTTTTCCTAGCTTGTCCTCTCCCAGCTTCCCTCCAGCGAGGACACGCAGACTGAGGGCTAAGGCCTGGATCTCATGCCAGTCCTGAGACTTGGAATTCTCGGGCATTTGTCCTAAAGAAAGGCATTTTGCTATAAATTCTATGCCTTCCTCCTGCACATACACTGACACAGGTGATATAAAGATGGAAAGACATTCTACTGGTGTTGGCTTTACCAAATACCACCCCTGAGAGGGTGCATAACTTGAGTAGAGTTCCCAGGGGATGGTTACCCGCTTGTGGCTGAACCCACAGACCCTAGCAGAACACCTGGCACCTGGTAAATATTTGGGAAGTGCGTGTTGAATGAAGGAATGAATGAGCCACTGCTCACATCCAGATTCAGAAAACATGATGTGAAAGTAAAGTAACTTTACAAGGCTGAAGGGTGTAACCCACCGTGATCACCTATAGCTGTGACCAGCTCTGCTCCAAGACCAGCACAGCTTCATAAAGCAGAAATAACAGGAGACGCAAGAGGAAATAGAAACACACTCAATCCACGAGTCCCCTCCCACCTCCTCCTCTCTCAGGGTCCCAGGAACTCATATCACATCTGTAAGTGAGACTGCGAGTGACAGTGACAGTTTCCCCCTTCCCTTATGATGACATTGTTTGCAGTCTATGTGACTGTTTCCCCACCCCTGCTCCCCCCAAACTACATTTCCTAGCCTCCCTAGCAGTTATGTGTGGTCATGAGACTCCAGACACGCCTCATTTCATTGCACTTCCCTTTATTGGGACACTTCATTTTTGACAAAATAAAGGTTTGTGACATCCCTGTGCTACCAGGTGATGGTGAATGTTCCTTAGCAATAAAGTATTTTTAAATTAAGGTGTGCATGTTCGCTGGTGGTCTGGTGGTTAGATTCAACACTTTCACTGCCATGGCCCAGGTTCAGTCCCTGGTGGAGGAATGGAGATCCCAGAAGCCACGCAGTGACAAAAAGGTGTATGCATTGTTTTTTTAGACATAATTGTACACTTAATACAGACTACAATATAGTGTAAACATATGTACTGGAAAACCAAAATTTCCTGTGACTGGCTTACTGCAATATTTGCATTATTGCAATGGTCTGGAACAAAACCCACATTATTGCCGAGGTATGTCTGTACATTCTGGCCAAGAGGATGTAAACAGAGGCATCATGGGCAGCATCTAGAAACTTCCGAAAACCTTCCCTAAGTGATACCATTCTCCTTTGTCCCTCCATCCTGTTGCCTGGAATGAGGATGCTACCATCTGAGACCATGAACTTCAAACTCTGTGGAGGAGAAAAGCAGCAGGAGCTGGGGTTCCTAGCCAGAGGGTACCACGTTCATCCCAGACTGTCATTTTTGTGAAAGGGAAACAAATGTCTATCTTGTTTCAGTTCTGTTGCTTTGGTGTTTCTGTCATTTACAACCCATCATAATCCTAAATTCTGCCTCTTTAGTAAAAGAGACCTATGATTTTGGCCATCAGCTTCCTCTCTGCTCAGAGAGGCAGACTGGTAGAATCTCAGCTCCTTGACATACTGCCATGGAGTATTGTAAGGAGGTGAAGGAGGTGATATTTATCTAGTCTTTCCCAGATGATCAACCTGAGGTTCAGAAGCCCCTGGGGATTCTAAAGAAGTATCTAAGAGCTAACTAGCTGAAATGTATGCAACATTGCAACATTTTGTGAAGATGTGCAGATATGCTTATTTTTCAGGCTTCAGAGCCTACAATCAGATTTTCAAAGGATTGAGGCCCTCAAGGTGGACCCAAGGATCCAATGAAATGGATAAAGTAGAGATAAAAGCAGGCTTGTGCATCTTCCCAGGTGGTGCAGTGGCAAAGAATCTGTCTGCCAGCGCAGGAAACACAAAGTGACACAAGTTTGATCCCTGGGTTGGGAAGATGCCCTGGAGTAGGAAATGGCAACCCACTCCAGTATTCTTGTCTGGGAAATTCCATGGACAGAGGAGCCTGACGAGCTACAGCCCATAGGGTCACACAGAGTCGACTGTACACACGGGGAAACCTGCACCAGTCATCATTTCTAAGGATATCAGGTCTTCTGGACTCTGAGGTCCTTTCTTACCTGAAGATGGAGAGACTTCTGGATCTGAAGGCTCATGGGGCACACTGGAGGCCTTTGGAGCCCCAGTTCCACTCCTCTCTGCAGGTGCTGTGGGTTCTAGATGCTCCCCAATCATCGTCTTTCCAGCCGGCAGTACACTTAAAGGTGTATTCCTGAGTGCTGTCCCCTCCATGGTCGTGGCATGCTCCGGATTCCTGGAGTCTTTCTCCAGAGTCACAGTCGGCCCTGATTTCAGAGTGGCCACTTCGCTGGCAGTGGTTGCTGAGCCTGGATTCTCAGTGTTCATTTTCTCCTGAAGCAGAAGAGTTTCTGGATTGAGGGGTCCTGTCTCTTCTGGAGAAATGGTAAGTTCAAGACTTTTGGGTCGCTTCTTTCCTGAAGGTAAACATACTTCCGTTATCTTTGTTTCTCTTCTTCCTGGGGACCCAGCAAATGACCCGCTGGTGAGTCCCTGGAGCCTTCCTGCAGAGCTGGCGTTCCTCCGCAGCCTGACGCTCGGATAGCTCCCTTTCTCCTTCTCCCGCGGCACCTTGGCGAGAAAGGGGCTTCTCTTGGGAGACAGAGTCGTGTTCCTGGCCCCCAGCTTGCCCTGCACCTCCAGGCCCTCAGAGCCTTTCTGATCTCGCTGTTTGCCCAGAGGCTTCTTCTGGGGCCCCCTGCCAGCCTCAGGTTGGCTGGAGGATGGGCAGCCAGCCCCATCAGCACTTTGTCGCTGCTTGTCGTCACCTTCCAGGCCATCTGGGGTCTTTAGGCTCTTGGGCTTCATCTCTCCAGAGGAACCTGACGTTGCTGAGCTGTTTGTGTCACTTTCTTGTATCTGACACTCTGAAAAGACAACGAGATGAAAAGGCATGGGCATGCCCGGTGCTCAGAGTCAAGATTTGGGGAAAGGAAGAGAAGAGAGAACCTCCTCAGAAATTAAGAAAGTTTGGGACGTTCTAAACAACGGCAGTCAGTTAGCATTAAATATCATATTCATTATCTGCTGTCTTATTTCTGAAGTAGTACTTTTCAAACTTTTAGGCAGGAAAAGTTGTTTCCAACCTAAGGTCTTACATAGAATTCTTAACATATAAGTGAAAGCCCTAGTTTATTGGTATACAGTAATTAGTATACATTTGTGTGTGACTTACAGATCTACAAAACTCAGTTATCAGTCAATAAAGATAGGCGCAAAAGTTTGAAATCAAGGGTCATGAGGTCCAGTTAAAACTGTAGAAGCTAATTTTTTGCTGGTAAATTTGGTTTCATGAAATGAAGAAAATCCTAACTCATCCAGTTCAGTGTAAACAGTTTGAAAAACAAGTTTGCCTGGAAATTTCAAGGCCATATTTAATTAAACAGAAATGACAGGGCTGAATTTCAAGGTCTCCATTAAAAGGGAGTTCAAGTATAGCATGAACTATCACACTGATGGCCTCCAATATTCTAAAGTTTGGTTAATGACACATTTTAATATGAATTTGTTAGTTTTGTAAGTTAAAACAATTCATAAAATTTGAGTCAAGTATTTGCCAACTTTCTAAAGAATTCCTGAAATGTCTTCCTGGGATACAATTTGAAAACCACTACTAAAGAAAATAACCTATAATCAGCACCTTAATTTTTGGTTTGAAAAAGCCCATAGTAAAATTAAGATTGCTTAAAACACTTTGTTGTTGGCTTTCCAGGAAAACATATTTTACAAAAACTGCCTCAGGAACTGGTGAAAAACCCTGAAGAGGCTCATAACCAAGTTTTAAAATACAAAAAAATTAATTTTAAAATTATCCTCATTAAATTATACCAGGTTCAGATTACAGTTTAGCTTTATCATTCTTTCAAAGAGCAGAGAAATTTTGTTATGTAAACTCTTCTATCTCATAGAAGGACATGAAAAGCATTCCTGATGTATTCTTAAAATCTAGAAATAGAAGAAAATTTCAGACATCAAAGAATAGTTTTTTAAACTGGTCCCAGAGTAGCACCCCTGTCCCCACCAAATCTCCAAAAAAAAAAAAAAGACTTGAAAAGCAGAAATCCAATAGACCACATTCTTTGATCACAGTGTAATAAAATCAGAAAGTGACAGCAAAGGGGTAGAAGAAGAAGGAAGGAAAAGAGGAAAGAAAAGATGAAAGAGAAATAAGGGAAAGAAAGAAAAGGAAGGAAGGAGAAAGCCCTTTTGAGAATTTTAGAATACTTTTGTGACATGTATTAGAGGAGAACTCAAAACTGAAAAGAGATAACAATATTACCCATCACCCCAGTTGATAGGAGTGGTTAGTTTCTTGCTCGACTGAAGATACCCGTCTGCAGGTGTTAATGATAAATGAAGTGAAGAACTCTACCAGCAGGCATCCAGCCCCTGCCTCTCCTGATCTGGCCCCATTATCAGAACCTCAACCTCCTGGGTTTGTTTGTTTGTTTTTTAAGCCACTGGGAGCCTTAGCTTTGCTCCAGTTGCAAAGACCAGAGAAGGGGACAGAACTTGATTGGCTGAAGAAGTCAGGAGTTGTCGCAGACCTGGGACTCCTGACCCCCAAGTTAGTATGCACTGGTCTGAACACAAGTTCCCTCTTCTACCTTCCACTCGACTCCATGAACAGCCAGCAGTTGCACTGAGAGAGGAGGGCGCTTGGGGCCGCTTACCTGGGCTGATCACCCGGTGAAGCTCCTCTGCCAGGAGGTGCTGGTTGATGGCCCTCAGGACCTGCAGGGTCAGCTGCACGGCGTACTCCTCCCCGTAGTGGTTGACCAGCAGAGAGGCCAGCTTCACCGGCTCAGCTGTCTGCAGTTGGCCCCGGGGGATCCGGGTGTGCTCCTTCTCCAGGCTGGTGTTCTGCAGCTTGAACTTGAACTTCTCAAAGTCATAGGGCAAAAGCTCTTCCAGGGAGTAGAGTAGATGGTCGCTCCGGGTCCTGGCCATGGTGTTGACCAGAAGAAACTGGAGGCAGTCGTCCTGCTTCTGAGGGAAGAAACTACTGTCTGTTCTGGTGCCCAGAGAGTGAGAAGATGCAGCTTGTGAAATAACGGAAAAGGCACAGGAAATGCTCTGTGTTTTGGTGGGAACCGAGACTGAGGCTGTTAGTGTGTCATTGCTGGCTTACGTCCTCTTCCTCAAAGAATCAGAGGCTTTTCCAGGAGGGCTCAATGCCTTGTCAGACACATGGTGGTCCTGCACGCCAGCTCTCGCTGACCCAGGCTGGACTTTGGAGTGGTGGATTAGTCTTTGAGGGAGGGTCCGGGATTGGATTCCAGATTCTTGATCTTTGGAAGCCTCTCAGATGCTTCCCTCCTTCCTCCCAGGAAGGTGGGAGTGGGAGTGGGGGGAACAGGGAACAGAGTCCCTGGTCCCATGCTGGAGAGAATCACGATGAGGGTCAGCTTCTCTCCTCCAGACTCTTGGGGTTTTATTGACCCTCTGGAGCCAATGGCAGGAGGATGGGGAGCAGCAGATACAGCCTTGCAAGCTCTGCCCTTCCCTGCCGGAGGAGACAGGTGAGGTCTGGAGGCACGCCAGAGAAAAGCCCTGGGATCACTCCTGTGGATGTAGTTCCAGATGTCTGGTTCTTCCAGCAACATAAAGGCCTAGGAATGCCACGCCTGGGACCACCATCCTGATTCGTTTGTCCCAGCGTTGATTCTGCCATGACTTCCTAGGAGAAGACCCCAGAGGGAGGGCGTCATACACGTACAGTTACTGAACAGATGTTCTGGATCAGGATGCTGGAGAAACAAGGGTGAAAAAGGCATCCTTAGGGCTCACAGCCCAGTGTGGGGCCCCAGCCATGGCTCTGAAGCTAATGGAGGTGGTACTTAACTGCTCTCTTTCTGCTACAATGATTTTTATCCTCAATTTTGTTTTTGAAAAATTGCAAATCCACAGAAAAGTTCAGAGCATAGTACAGTGAATGCGTGTATACTCTCAACCCCTGCTCATCAGCTGTTTGCGTGTTATGTTCGGTGATTCTCTCCCTCTTATACACATCTGCACTCTTCTGCTTTTTCTTTTTTGAAGCATTTAGTAATAAGTTGAAAATGTATCAGGCATCATTCCAAATACCCTAACCATCATAATTACTAAGAACAAGAACATGAGGATAATTACTTATGTATTTATTTATGGCCATGCCTCAGGGCTTGTGGAATGGAATCTTAATTCCCAGACCGGAGATTGCACAGCAGAGAAAGCACCAAGTCCCAACCACTGGACCGCCAGGGAATTCCCAAGGATATATATATATATTTTTTTCCCCAAGGATATTATTTTAAATAATCACAATACTGTTATCACACTCAGGGAATCTAATATTGTTACAATACTGCAATCAGTCTGTAATCAAATGCCCCAGTTATCCTGATAATGTCTTTGATAGCTCATTAAAAAAATTTTTTTTTCCAATCTAGGATCCAATCAGAGATCATGCATTGCTTTTAGTTGTCATATCATTGTAGTCTCCTTTTATCTAGAACACTTTCACATTCCCCCACCTTTTATTTTAAAAAAATTTATTATTAATATTTTTTTTGGCCTTGCTATATAGCATGCGGGATCTTAGTTCACCAACCAGGGATCAGTCCTGTGCCTCCTGCACTGGGAACAGTCTTAATCACTGGACCACCAGGGAATTTTCTCCCCTCACCTTTTTAATGAATTAATTTATTGTTTATTTTTGGCTGTGCTGGGTTCTTATTGCTGAGTATGGGCTTTACTCTAGCTGCGGAGAGCAGGGGCTACTCTCTGGTTCTGGCACAGATTTCTCATTGCAGTGGCTTCTCGTTGCAGAGCATGGGCTCTAGGGTGCTTAGGCTTCAGTAGTTGCAGCACATGGGCTCAGTTGCTCCAAAGTACGTGGGCTCTTCCCAGGCCAGGGACTCAATCTGTGACTCCTGCATTGGCAGGTGGATTCTCACCCACTGAGCCACTAGGGAAACTGACCCCTCACCTTTTGAAATTCTTCCTTTCAAGACATTAATGTTTTTGAAAAGTCTGTTCCAGGCACAATATCCTTCAGTGTAGATTTGTGTGATTGTTTCCTCATTATTAGATTGAGGATATATCCTACTTATCCTTGAGATCTCTCCATTGTAACAGGTCATTTTCCCCTTTGTTATTAACATGTAACGTGGGCGTGTGGACGGGTCTCACGCTCTCAGTCTTTCACCCCATGCTGTTAGCCTTCATTGATGATCCCTTCCTAAATCAGTTGCTAGAGTGGTGGTTGCAAAATGGTGGCGTTTCTATCACTGAGTTGGCAAATGATGCCATATCCTGATTGAAACTTGCTGTCTTCGTCATGAAATGTTTGGCTTACAGATATTTTTTCCAAATGTTTTGTTGGTGATACAATTCCCCCTGAATGATGCTTACTCTGTGCTTTTTTTTTTTTTTTAAAAAAAACTCTGTGCTTTGTACCCATTGGTCTCTAAAGTCTCTGCAGCATCCCTTCAGAACAGGATTCATCACCCACATTTACAGCTGGGATTAGTGGATTAGAGACCTGCCGCAGAGTCAGGGTTCAGACTCACTCTATTAACCACTCTGTAATACTGTCTCCCTCCAATAATGATACCTTATTTTACTGTTCATCACTAACCCTGGATGTCACCTTTTCGGCTGACCAATGAGGCTCATAATGGGCCATGCTGACCATTCCAGCAGGTCAGTGACAGCATTCTGATGTCTGGCTGAACAAACAGCCCTGAGTATGACCAACCTGGGATTAAGGCTTCCTTGAGTTCCGATTGGTTGAATTTATTTTGTTGTCTGGATCGTCCATGTGCTTTGTATTTTACATACTATTCCGTGTTCGGGATTTAACAGCTGATAACATCCAGTTTTCTGGATCCTGGTGAGAAAATAAGACCCAAACCCAACATCTTCCCTAAAAAAATGGATGAACTCAAATGCACCTTTATGGTGCAAATATCAGAAGTGTGAAACTCTCACGTTGGGCCATAAGGGTTTTAACTGGGATTTTTCTAGGACCAGGACCTGCACAAGATTCCGTAAGGCAGTCTCCTACTGCTTCCGCAGAAGTGATGAAATTACACAATGCCACAAAGCATCCTTCTGGTTCCTGGGAGCTCTGACGCTGATCTGACTGGCCAGGAAACTCCTCTAAGCTAAGACTAAGGTACCTATGACCGAATCGCGTAGGGACTTTCCACTCTACAGCAGGATGTTTTGCAATTTCAGTGACACTTTTTGCAACAGGAGCAATTATGAGGCAGAGAGGTTTTGAAAGACAGTACTTTGTTGCCGCTGAGGCTTTTCCAGGTCAAGAGAGGCTCACAATGCTTTCCTTTCTAATATTTATTTATTTGACCACCCTGGGTCCTAGTTTAGGCACGCATGATCTTCGTTTGCCAAGTGCTGGATCCCCAATTGCGACATGTAGGATCGAGTTCCCTGACCAGGGATCGAACTCAGGCACCCTGCATTGGGAGCTCAGAGTGCCAGCCACTGGACCACCAGGGAAGTCCCATCCAATGATATATTTTCAAAATTTTACTTATTTATTTACTTTTGCCTGTGCTCGGTCTTTGGTGCTGCTCAGGCTTTTCTCTAGTTGCAAAGAGCAGGGGCTTGCTCACTAGTTGTGATGCGCAGGCTTTTCAACACGGTGGCTTCTCTTGTCAGGGAGCATGGGCTCTAGGGCGCCCAGGCTTCAGTAGCTGCAGCACATGGACTCAGTATTTGCGGCTCCCGGGCTCTAGAGCACAGGTTCAATAGTTGTGGCACATGGGCTTAGTTGTTCTGCTGGCATGTGGGAATCTTCCTGGATCAGGAACTGAACTCATGTCTCCAGCATCGTCAGGCAGATTCTTTACCACTGAGCCACCAGGGAAGTCCCCAGTGATTTTTTTTTTTTTAATGAAGAAATTTAAAAATAGCATTATAGTCCTCAGGATTCATTTTAGATGTTTGATTAACAAATGGAGTGTTGATGAGCTCTTCTTTCTGTACCTCTGTGACTATACATTTGTGTGCACTTATTTGGGGACATGACAAATCTAGATCCAGTGGAACTGCTGCCAAGGGTCCAGCCTGTGCTGTCAGCCCTGACACCCTGACCTTTTCTCCATTCCCGGTCATCAGGGGTATCACATTAGACAACATTCAAGTTTGCATCATTTGGGGCCTTTAAAATCAATATGTATTACCTTTATAATAAGAAAAAAGATAAGTTAAAAAAATCATTTCATAACTAGTTTAACTTCAAAGTACATATCAATCCTGTCTCCCCAACCCTCATGATAAAAGAGGTTTACGGTGTTGAATATAATTAAGTGAAAGTGTTAGTCAATCAGTCATGTCTGACACTTTGTGACACCATGGACTGAGAATTCTCCATTTGAGAATACTGGAGTGGGTAACCATTCCCGTTTCCAGGGGATCTTGAACATAATACATATCTATTATTAAGAGAATGGAAAGCCCTGTCGGGAAAATCGTGGAAGAGTTCCTGTGTTAATCTGAAATTGAAAATAATGGATCCCACTGTGACCCAAACTCTCCCTCATCCACCAGTATATTGAATTTTAAGGGAGAAATCTGAGACTTTGAGAGGCTAACCATTCAAGTTCAAAGTGAGTTTCCAGGTAATGAACTTTCCTCTGAGAAACATTGTAGCTGTTGTCTCTGAGGGTGAACCAACTTCTGGGACAACCTCTGACTTCCTCAGCAGGTGGAAAAAGTGGGAGAGGATGCCAACACTCCAAAGTGGGGTGTGATGGGTGGCTTTGACCTGTCCCAGGTAATGCAATAAGGGTGTCAGAATAGGTCACCAAATGAGAGCTTCATTTGCATTATGGTAACCTTAAACCAGAGGCTTTATATGTTATAAAGTGCTGTGTTTGCTGTTTAGTTGCTAAGTCGTGTCTGACTCTTTTGTGACCCCATGGACTGTAGCTTTGCAGGCTCCTCTGTTCATGGGATTCTCCAGGCAAGAATACTGGAGTGGGTAGCCATTCCCTTCTCCAGGGGATCTTCCAGACCCCAGGATCAAACCCTGGTCTCCTACACTGCAGGTAGAAGCTTTACCATCTGAGCCACAGGGAAGCCCCGTAAAGTGCTATACACATTATTTATTCTGATTGTTAAATCTAGATGGAGAGTAAGTGGGTATTCATTTTACTCTTTAAATCTTCCTATGTATTTAAACATTTTACATGCCCCCTCTCCCCCCGTGGGGGGCATGTGGAATGGAGGATCTTAGTTGCCCCACTAGGAATGGAACTCGTGACCCCAGCAATGGAAGTGTGGAGTCTTAACCACTGGACCAACAGGGAGGTCCAAACATTTTACAATTAAAAAAATTGGAAAAAATTTTGTTGTTTGTTCTACCAGTATTTATATGGCCCCTATTAGGAGGCTGGCCTTGGGCACACAGTCCCTAACCACCAAAGGCAATTGCTTTCCCTTCCATGCATCCATTGAGGTTCAGTTCAGTTCAGTTCAGTCGCTCAGTTGTGTCCGACTCTTTGCAACCCCATCAATCACAGCACGCCAGGCCTCCCTGTCCATCACCAACTCCCGGAGTTCACCCAAACTCATGTCCATTGAGTCGGTGATGCCATCCAGCCATCTCATTCTCTGTCGTCCCCGTCTCCTCCCACCCCCAATCCTTCCTAGCATTAGACTCTTTTCCAGTGAGTCAGCTCTTCGCATGAGGTGGCCAAAGTATTGGAGTTTCAGCTTTAGCATCAGTCCTTCCAATGAACCCCCAGGATTGATCTCTTTTAGAAAGGACTGGTTGGATCTCCTTGCAGTACAAGGGACTCTCAAGAGTCTTCTCCAGCACCACAGTTCAAAAGCATCAATTCTTTGGCGATCAGCTTTCTTCACAGTCCAACTCTCACATCCATACATGACCACGGGAAAAACCATAGCCTTGACTAGACAGATCTTGGTTGGCAAAGTAATGTCTCTGCTTTTTAATATGCTATCTAGGTTGGTCATAACTTTCCTTCCAAGGAGTAAGCGTCTTTTAATTTCCTGGCTGCAATCAGCATCTGCAGTGATTTTGGAGCCAAAAAAAATAAAGTCTGACACTGTTTCCACTATTTCCCCATCTATTTCCCATGAAGTGATGGGACCAGATGCCATGATCTTCGTTTTCTGAATGTTGAGCTTCAAGCCAACCTTTTCACTCTCCTCTTTCACTTTCATCAAGAGGCTTTTGAGTTCCTCTTCACTTTCTGCCATAAGGGTGGTGTCATCTGCATATCTGAGGTTATTGATATTTTTCCCGGCAATCTTGATTCCAACTTATGCTTCTTCCAGCCCAGCATTCCTCATGATGTACTCTGCATATAAGTTAAATAAGCAGGGTGACAATATACAACCTTGACATACTCCTTTTCCTATTTGGAACCAGTCTGTTGTTCCATGACCAGTTCTAACTGTTGCTTCCTGACCTGCATACAGGTTTCTCAAGAGGCAGGTCAGGTGGTCTGGTATTCCCATCTCTTTCAGAATGTTCCACAGTCTATTGTGATCCACACAGTCAAAGGCTTTGGCATAGTCAATGAAGCAGAAATAGATGTTTTTCTGGAACTCTCTTACTTTCTCCATGATCCAGCGGATGTTGGCAATTTGATCTCTGGTGCCTCTGCCTTTTCTAAAACCTGCTTGAACATGTGGAAGTTCACGGTTCACATATTGCTGAAGCCTGGCTTGGAGAATTTTGAGCATGACTTTACTAGCGTGTGAGATGAGTGCAATTGTGCGGTAGTTTGAGCATTCTTTGGCATTTCCTTTCTTTGGGATTGGAATGAAGACTGACCTTTTCCAGTCCTGTGGCCACTGCTGAGTTTTCCAAATATGCTGGCATATTGAGTGCAGCACTTTCACAGCATCATCTTTCAGGATTTGAAATAGCTCAACTGGAATTCTATCACCTCCACTAGCTTTGTTCGTATTGAGGTTAGGTTAGGTTTACCTAATTCTGTCTCCGCTTCCACCTCCCACTTCTCAACACTGGCAGAGCTGACCCCTCCTTCTTGGTGCTCTGGTCATTTCATTCCTGCTCATCACCTTGCATTGAAACTGTTGACGAGTTTGGAAGCTGCACAGAGTGGTGAGGAAATATGGGACTCCAAGATCTGTGACCTGGGCAAATTATTCCACTTCTCTGAAATTGTTTTCCTGTCTGTCAAATGGGTTGATAATGGAAGTCAAACAGATAATCTTTGCAAGCACCGCCGGCATCGTGGAAGAAATCCTAGCTTCATTCGTTGCTGTTCCAACGCCTTGCACGTCGTGGGCGGTGTCCACGGATGTGGACAGGAGATTCTTGCTCCAGCACTGTCATCACCTTCAGGCTCCTTTCGGTCCAAACTCCGCGCTTGCGGCAAGAGCAGTTTGTCTGCAGGAAGAATGGCCCGAGGATAAAGGGGAAGTGTCGGCGCAGGGCAACAGCAGGCGGGCAGGCGCTGAGGTGGAAATCCGCTGGGCACACCATCTCTGCCAGAAGCCCGCAGGGCCTGCTGGAGGCAGAGAAAGGCCCGACAGGCGCCACTCACCGCTGGGTCTGCCCTCGCAGCGCCCGCATTTGTGCGCAAGACGCTCGGAACTACATCCCCCAGGAGGCCCCGGGAGTATGCGGAGTCAATAGGAAGGCGGGTGGGCGGGCCCTCCAGCGCCGTGTCTCTTAGCGGGTGCTGGGCCGCCGTGGTGAAGATTGGCGGCCGCAGTGGCCTGTAGCTGCTTCCCGCCCTAGCGGCCGCTCGCCGCGCGCAGAGAAGGCGCGGTCACAGTGGCTGGTATCCCGGGAGCTAGGCGGGCAAGTGGAGTTCGCTCCGCCCGCGGTTGCCGGGAGCTCGAGGGCTTCGGCGCCGCGGGGCTGCACTGAGTCCGGAGGTTCCAGTCTTTCCGCCCCGATGGTGCTGTAGATCACTCATGTTTACGGCAAGTATTTACTGAGCGCCTGCTGTGTGCTTCTTCCAGTGTCAGGGGCGAGGTGGTCACAGGCAGGCTGGGTCCCTGCCTCGAGGAGCTTATCACCTGGGTAGGAGAGAGGTGTGTAAACCGTTATTTCCAATCCTAGGAAGAGGTGTGAAATAGATTGTTCAGCCCAACACCAGCACTGGCGTCTTCTCGGTTTTCAAATTCTGCCCCTACTAATCCTGATTAGTAGAGATTCTTAAACCTGTCTGTATCGTGATTCCTTTTGAAAAATCTAGTGATATGGCTATGGACCATTAGGGCAGTGGTTTTTTGGCCGCGTCGCGCGGCTTGCAGCATCTTAGTTTCCCGACTGGGAATTGAACCCCGGTCTGGTAGTCCGCGCTGAGTCCCAACCAGTGGACTGCCTGGGAATTCCCTTTCGTTTTTCTTGTTTGTGTGTGTGTTTGTCAGGAAAGGAAAAAAAAAAAAAAGGCACATGCATCTACAGTTACCTATATCACTTCAGGGGCTTCATGGACTTTCTGATGTCCACCTGCAGAAATCTGTCAGGGGGCTCTAGATATAGACACCCCTTCCCCAATGTCAGCTAGAGCAGCCCCTACGTTTTAACTGTTTTACCTTCAAGAAAGATTTCCTTTGATCCAAATCTACTGCAGGAGAAAAGTAAAAAAGAGGGAACACCCAGGTTGATGGTCTAGCTGTAATTCTAGATCCAACATTCGTTTTTGAAGTCCTTGCCATCAAGACTACTTTCTAGTCTCAGATAAACATAACTAGACTGAATTCTGGTTAACTAGACTAGCATGGCGGTGTCGGGGACACCTTCTTATTCAGATCATTCTCATTCTTCTGGAACATTCCCCTGCCTGCTACACTTGCCAGTTAGAAACTGTGAACAATTTAGATGACTATCACTTGGGGGCTGGCTTAGTAATTTTGGAAAATCTGTTCTATGTGCTGTACTGCATCCCTTGAAAGGGAGTGGAGATTTCCAGGAATTGGGCCACCGCCCACTTTTTGACCTTTCTGGTGAGCCTTGGAACTGTCATGGTGCCTGTGGGTGTGCATTTAGTCTGCTGATGTGTTACAATGAGAACTTCCCAGGTGGTGCAGTGGTAAAGAATTAGCCTGCCAATGCAGGAGATGCAGTTTCAGTCCCTGAGTCAGGAAGATACCTCGAGGAGAAAATGGCAACCGACTCCAGTATTGTTGCCTGGAGAGAGGAGCCTGGAGGGCTACAGTCCATGGGGTCGCAAAGAGTTGAATATGACTTAGCCACTAAGCATACCTCTCTTGAAAAGCGTGATGGGTTTCCATGTGCTAATGTGCAAGGATGGTCAATATATTAATATATTATTACATGAAAAAAGCATGTTTACCATGCAATGTGGTAGTATAATCCCATGTTTGTAAATAACAGGGGAAAAATTGTTTTCTTGCCCACGTGGCATGCAGGATCTTAGTTCCCTGACCAGGGGTCAACCCTTGCCCCCTGCAGGGGAAGTGTGGAGTATTAACCACTGGATCGCCAGTGAAGTCGTAGGAAAAATAATTTTTAAAATTTGAAAATCTGAAGATAGATTCAAGAACTCATATGGCAACCTCTAGAGAGTAGAATTGGGATTAGTAGGTTGTGCTTTTTACATTTTGTAAATGTTCTCTGTGCATTTTTGTGGTTTTCAGTGAGTATGTAAACATTTTATGACACATGGAACATACTCCGTGAATATATTTCCAGTGTAAAATTTAAGAGGCAAAACAGAAAATATAGCATCTCATTCTTAGAGAAAGACCTTCATACTTTGCTCATTATTTTTATAGTAAAAACTGTAAAAAATCTCATTAACTGAAATATTTTTTAACTGGAATGCAGAGGATTAGGAAAGTGGTTTTTAAAAAGCAGATTGTGCCCACAGAGAAACTAATGTGAAGTTTTCAAGTGATATGTGAAGTTCGCCAATAATGAAGGAAACACATTGTTCTTGCTTAGTGGCTAAGTCATGTTTGACTCTCTGTGATCCTGTGGACTGTAGCCCACCAGGCTCCTCTGTCCATGGATTCTCCAGGCAAGAATACTGGAATGGGTTGCCATTTCCTTCGCCAAGGGATCTTCCCAACTCAGGGGTCGAACTCAAGTCTCCTGCATTGGCAGGCGGCTTCTTTACTGCTGAGCCACCAGGGAAGGAAGCACTGCACAGACCTACCTGCAAAGTAAGCGCACACACAGAAACATACACATACTGCAGGTATCAAATTAACACAGACTTTTTAACGAGAACCTATAAAGTCTCATACCTTAACTCCCCTGAAGATATAGAACTGAAGCTAAAATTTTAAAAATATAGTTGAAATAAGAAAAATGACTGAAAGGCTGTTTGCTCAGGAAAGCCTTAGGACAAGTTTCTTAACCCACAGATCAGTATCAAAACTCAGGTGGCATTTCACCTGTTCTGTAGAGGGCACCCTCACATGTGAACTCTGGGGCCGCAGCTGGAAGCACAGTGGACACCACCCCACTCCCATCCCCACCCAAGAACAGTCCTCCAGCAGCTTTCTTTTTTTGCAGCACAGGGGCTCTTTGTGTCTGCTTCAGTAATTGCAACACACAGGCTTCAGTAGTTGTGACTTAGTTGCTCCTCGGCATGTGGGATCTTAGTTCCTGAACCAAAGATTGAGCCCATGCCCCCTACGTTGGTAGGAAAATTCTTAACCTCTGGACCACCAGGGAGGTCCCTGGAAGCAGTTCCTAATGCTGCTGAGAGAGGATTTCAGGATGGGTACTCATTTCAGAATTAAAGGTCATAAAGTTTCCTGGAGGGTCCTTGGGATGTCTTTTTGGGAAACTGAAAGTGCCTGTAGGCAGAGTGTACCATGCCTCACTCCTTACCGTACTATGAGCCCCTGGAGGGTGGATTCAGCAGTCTGTTTCTTGAGTTCCTTGATTTTAGCCTAGACAACATTCTCAACACACTGTGAAAGAATTGCTGCAGATTCTGGAAAGTCACAATTGAAAAAATCTTAAAATGGCTTCTGCAGGATTTCTCTGCTTTCAGAAAACAAACAGCATGGCATCTTAAGGAGGACTGTCTCAGCTAGTGAAAGGGATGAGCCTCTCCTAGGTCTATTTGTCTCCTATCTTTACTGCCAACATTAATTAGGTAGGCTGCTATTAACAGTTGCCATACAAAATCCACACAGGGAATTCCCTGGCAGTCCAGTGGTTAGGACTCCACACTTTGACTGACGAGGGCTTGGCTAGGCAACTAAGATCCCACAAGCCTCCTGGCCTGGCCTAAAATAAAGTCCATATGATAGTTTTTTGTTTTGTTTTTTTGCTTTTAAACCTCTTTTTTTTTTTTTTTTTGCTTTTAAAACCTCTTAGTAAGGGAAGAGGAAGTAAAAAACAAAAGCAAACACCCAGGAGGCAGAATTGGGAAGCAGTTAAACTCCTCTATCTCACTTCCCCTTCACTCACCACCAAGGATGCTTCTAAAGAAACAAGAACACTTGAGCAGTCCAAGACTGTTCTAGATTTGGTCCTAAAGATGGAACCCTTGTTTTCTGAGGCTTTGCGTATAATTAACAAGTTTTATTAAATATGAGTCTGAAGAAAACTGAAATGAACTTTTCAAAGCAGAAATATAATGAATCTCATTTTCTAATCAATGCAGTAAAAAAAAATTTTTTTTTATAAAGAGAGATTTTCTGGAACAGTTTGAGCAGTTGGCCAACTCTTGGCTCAAAGAGGAAATAATAAAAATGGCAGTGATGGGAAATCCCTGGTGGTCCAATGGTTGGGGAACTGAGATTCCACACACTGCACAGCCAAAAATAGAATATGAAAACTGCAATGACTATTTTGAAATCATCAATAAAGACATTACTTTATATAGAAATTATGAAATACAACCAAAGCTGCACATAGAGGAAATTGTTGTTGTTCAGTCGTTAAGTCGTGTCCAACTCTTTGTGACCCCATGGACTGTAGCACACCAGGCTTCCCTGTCCAGGCACCCCTGTCCTTCACTGTCTCCCAGAGTTTGCTCAAATTCTAGTCAGTGATGCCATCAAACCATCTCATCCTCTGCTGGCCCCATTCTCTTAGAAAAATATTTATGGCCTCAAATGCTTTTATCATCACATAACAAAAGCAATAAAATACATTGAGGTTTATTGAAAGTTGATTTTGTATAGAGCCTGCACTTAAATATTTCATGATGAAAGTGAAAGAGGAGAGGCTTGAAGCTCAACATTCAGAAAACAAAGATTATGGCATCTGGTCCCATCACTTCATGGGAAATAGATGGAGAAACAGTGGAAACAGTGTCAGACCTTATTTTTTTGGGCTCCGAAATCACTGCAGATGCTGATTGCAGCCAGGAAATTAAAAGATGCTTACTCCTTGGAAGGAAAGTTGTGACCAAACTAGATAGCATATTAAAAAGCAGAGACATTACTTTGCCAACCAAGGTCTGTCTAGTCAAGGCTATGGTTTTTCCAGTGGTCATGTATGGATGTGAGAGTTGGACTGTGAAGAAAGCTGATCATCGAAGAATTGATGCTTTTGAACTGTGGTGTTGGAGAAGACTCTTGAGAGTCCCTTGTACTGCAAGGAGATCCAACCAGTCCATTCTAAAGGAGATCAATCCTGGGTGTTCATTGGAAGGACTGATGCTGAAGCTGAAACTACAATATTTTGGCCACCTCATGCGAAGAGTTGACTCACTGGAAAAGAATCTGATGCTGGGAAAGGTTGGGGGTGGGAGGAGACGGGGACGACAGAGAATGAGATGGCTGGATGGCATCACCGACTCTATGGACATGAGTTTGAGTGAACTCCGGGAGTTGGTGATGGACAGGGAGGCCTGCGCGTGCTGTGATTCATGGGGTCACGGAGAGTCGGAGACGACTGAACGACTGAACTGAACTCAACCTTTATAGTACTTATTAGGTTGGCACTGTTTTTTGCCCTTATCTTTTCAGAATGCTTAGAAGCAATGAGATATATCCATGCAGTGTTCTATGTTCTTAGTTTCCAAGAGGTATTATTCGACATCTCTCTTAGTTCAAAGCTACAAACATTTAATGTTTAGTATGTAGGGGGTACATTAAGGGATAAAGAAATGAGTTACTGCTGGTCTCTATCTTGTAAAACTCTAGTCATGTGTGTGATGTTGATACACGTATATTGGGAGGGCAGGAGAAGATTGCAGTTAATCCTCCTAGTTAAGGAGAACTGTGTTAAGTGCTAAAAATGATCTCTAAACAAAGCACTGGCAAATAGAGGGGGAAAAGGTAGATGTAGTGACAGATATCCTCTTCTTGGGTTCTAAAATCACTGCGGACAGTGACTGCAGCAATGAAATATGAAGACATTTGCTTCTTGGCAGGAGAGCTATGACAAACCTAGACAGTATGTTGAAAAGCAGAGACATTGCTGACAAAGGTCCATATAGTCTAAGCTATGGTCTTCCCAGTGGTCACGTACAGTTGTGAAAACTGGACCATAAAGAAGGTGGAGCACCAAAGAATTGATGCCTTCTAACTGTGGTGCTGGAGAAGACTCCTGAGAGTCCCTTAGATTGCAAGGTGATCAAACCTGTGATCTTAAGGGAAATCAAGCCTGAATACCCGTTGGAAGGACTGATGCTGAAGCTGAAACTCCAGTATGTTGGTCATCTGATGCCAACAGCTGACTCATTGGAAAAGTCACTGATGCTGGGAAAGATTGATGGCAGAAGGAGAAGAGGCGTCAGAGGATGAGTTGGCTGGATGGCATCACCAATGCAACAGACATGAACTTGGGCAAACTTTGGGAGATGTTGAGGGACAGAGAGGCCTGGCATGCTTCCATCCATGGGGTCGCACACGACTGGGTGACTGAACAACAGCAACAACAAACAAAGCACATAGTTCGAGACGAGGCAATGAAGAAAGGAAGACGACCTCAACGGAGACAGGTTACCTTTATTCAGGCAAGGAGGGGCGACAGTCCGTCTAATGACCAGGCTGAACATGCGCAGGATCAGTGAGGCTTCTTATTTAAGGGGAGCTTTGCGAAAGCGCTATGGGAAGATTTGGTCAGGCAGGGCGTTCTGGGTAATCTTTAGCTGAGATGGCAGGTTGCGGTTGAATGGGGATGGGGGGTCCCCAGGCGGGGGGTTGAAAGTCTCAGGCTGATGCAATCTGCCCAGAGTATCAGGGTGGGACTTTAAGTTCAGTTTTGTTTTCCCCGAAGTCAGGTGGTCCAGCATGGGCCTTTGAAGTGGTTATCTCCTCTTTCCAGGCCCGAGGACTCCTTCATTTCAAACCCTGAAATCATAAAAAGATGGGGGAAAAGGGCGCCGTATCTCTCTGGCTACTTCCTGCTGGGTAGGGGCAACGGCTCTGGGCCTGGAACGGAGGACTGTCCTAGGGCCCAAATCCGGTCTTGGAGAAAACCTTGAAAGAGACTGAAGAAACAGGGTCCAAATAAGAGGAATAAAATGATAAGTACCAATGGTCCCGAGAAAGGGAGGAACCAAGGGAGGGCCAGTTCGGAATAGGCTTTGGGGAGTGGAAAGATTTTGTAACTCTTTTTTGCGGTGTTTGATTCTAAGTTCTCTGACTCTTCCCTGGACTATGCCTGTTTCATTAACAAAATAGCAGCAGTCCTCTCCTAGGAAAAGGCAGGTTCCGCCCTTTTCTGTGGTGAGAAGGTCCAGGGCTCCTCTGTTTTGTAGGGCCACAGAAGCTAATGACGGAGAAGGCAATGGCAAGCCACTCCAGTACTCTTGCCTGGAAAATCCCATGGATGGAGGAGCCTGGTAGGCTGCAGTCCGTGGGGTCGCTAAGAGTCGGACACGACTGAGCGACTTCACTTTCACTTTTCCCTTTCACACATTGGAGAAGGAAATGGCAACCCACTCCAGTGTTCTTGCCTGGAGAATCCCAGGGATGGGGTAGCCTGGTGGGCTGCCATCTATGGGGTCACACACAGTCGGACACGACTGAAGTGACTTAGCAGCAGCAGCAGCAGCAGAAGCTAATGAGTTAATTTGTCTTTGGACTGAAACAAAAGATTCCACCACCTGCTCCATATCCTCATTAAGTTCTTGGGACAGCTTGTAGTAGAAATGGGCCGAGGTCGAGATGCCCCCACCCCTGTGCCCAGGGCTGCTGCTATGCTAGTCCCAATCAGGAGGGGGGCCGCGATAGCTCGTTTTTTCCTGTGGGAATGTTCCACTTGGGGGTCGACTATCTGTTGTATCTCTTCTTCTTTGAGGATTGTTAGACCCAGGGTCGTGAAGACCAGGATGCAAGGTCCAGGGGGCTCAGGGGGGAGACATGAATATACGTAGGTCCTGCAGAGAATGAAGATTCCCGGGTTGGTGCAATTATTTGTGCTGTTCCAGAGAACCCAAGTGGAACAGAAGGAGGGAGTGGTTTGTGAGACCAGTGTAGTTGGAGCTAGAGTAGTTGATATAGGTTAGGTTTGAAGGGGCTGAAAGAAGGATATTGTCAGAAACTGGCCCAATGAGTTATGTGGCGTTTTGTTGGGGAGGGGAGGTATAGCTGCCCTGTGGCAACCACGTGGAGAGTAAAGGGATTGCTGTGTGTGGTGATTGCTGACAGTGACAGGCATATCCAGCACTGGGATGTGTGTTGTGTGTCCTGGAAGAATTAGAAGGAGGAGTTAAGAAGGCTGGTCAGGTGTCGGTTGTCAGAGGAAGGATTTAGGAGAGGCCGTAGTTGGGAAAGGAGGTCCAGGTGTCTATAGGGCTCGGGGGTCACCTGTACCTGGGAAATTAGGTCTTTTATGACGTGTTCTTGGTTCCTCTTACGTTGTTGATCTTGTGCCCCTCCCCCATCTGAATACCCTCAGTGGGTAGTGTGATAGGAGCATATGTCTTTTCCATTCGGCATATAGCAGTTGCTCACGGAGCTCCCTGTCTTTTGTATTTTAACAGTGAGTAGGGATCTGGACTTCCCCCGTCCCCGATGTTCATGGTGCATGGTTTAGGGGCCTCATTATAACATGAAGAATGAACATAGGAATAAATGTCTAAGCAGGGGCAGGAGCTAGCCAAAGGCAGGGGAGTGTAACCAGGGTAAGGAACAGGGGAGTCTTGGGTCTGTTAGTTAGGCAGCGCAGAGGAAATAGCACCCTTGGAGTAGAACACAGTAGGCAGTACTGCCGAGGAGGCATAGGGTGGGTGGCCAGTCCCAAGGGGAGACGGTTGTTAGGCCTATAGCAAAGGTTAAGAGTGCGGTTATGGCCAGAAAGACGGGCAGAGGCCAATCAAGGCGAGAGGCAGAAGGCCTCGAGTCTGTGGTAGCCTGAATTTGAAAAGGAAGAATGTTTACAGGGATGTAGAATGATGTAGAGAATGAGAGTAAAGAAATCAATCTCGTCTGGACTTAGGTTGTAGAAGGTTCCCTGAAGCCACACTTGAGACACCAGCGTGGTCAGGTCTTCAAAGGAAGTTCCTGTTGGGGCGCTGGTCCAGAGGTCTTGTAGTAGTTGGGTCACGAACAGTTGCAGGTTGAGGAGCATCCAGGTCATTCAACAGAGTCTTCTTGGATGGTTGACAGAGGTTGTCGTTGGGTGATTTCTATGGAGGTGGGCCCTATGAGGGAGACCTGACAGGCGTTAGTGGGATCGGAAATAACCCTTTTTAGGTGAGAGAGGTGTACCCAAGAGGTGACCTTTTTGAGTTTAGCTGCTGTCAGGGTAAGAAGTATGATTTTGAATGGTCCCTGCCACTTTGGGGTGAGGTCACCCTAGGGATTGTTGGACAGATAGACAATGTCCCCAGTCTGTAGAGGGGGCAAGGGGACTTGGGGGTCAGGGGCGGGCAAGTTATGGTTGATGTATTTCCAGAGGGCATCTCGGAGTTCTGCCACCAGAGGGGAGTGTAGGGAGCTTGATAGGGGAGAAGGTTCAGGGGGAAGTCCGGGGGTGTCATGGGCCTTCTGTATATCACTTCAAAGGGGCTCAACCCAAGGGGTTTTCTGGGCAAAGCCTGTATTTTGAGGAGAGCAATCGACAATAGTTTGGTTCAGTCTAGATGTACCTTGAGGGATAATTTGGTGAGAGTTTCTTTGATTATCCTGTTCATCCTTTCTACCTTCCCTGAGGACTGGGGACAGTATGGAATGTGAAATTTCCAGGGGATCTGTAAGAACTGGACAATTTGTTGGGAGACCCTGGACGTGAATTCCGGGCCATTATCAGTCTGTAGGGATGATGGCAGGCCAAACCTGGGGATAATTTCTTTGAGGAGGACCCAGGCCACAGTGTGGGCTCTTTTGTTTGTTGTGGGAAATGCTTTTACCCATCCTGAAAAGGTGTCTACAAGGACCAGGAGGCATCGAACTCTCCGAACTGGGGCATATGCGTGAAGTCTATCTGCCAGTCTTGTGCTGGGAGGCTGCCTCGCATTTGATGGGTTGGGAAGGATGTAGGTTTGAGGTTGGAATTGGGATTAGTACGTTGACATGTCTGACAGGAGCGGTAAGGTTATCTAAATAATGTTGGTCGGCAGTCGATATAGGGAAGTGGTTACAGATGAACTGCTGGAGTGCCTTGGACGAAGGATGAAAGAACGAGTGTAGACGGGAGAGGATTTTTCTAGTGGTGGGAGGGTCGGATGGGGTCAGGGCTAAGATGGCAGGGGACTGGAGAGTGGGATGGGACAGAGCTACCTCTTTTGCCTTCTGATATGTGGCTTTGTTGTAGGTTGATATGAGACTTCCTTTTTGATGTTCCCTACAGTGGAGGATGGTGGCTTTTTTGGTAAGAGTGCGGCCTTTAGAAGCTTGTGGTTAAGATCTGAATTAATAATGGGGGATCCCCTTTGGGTGAGGAACCCTCCTTCTCTCCATATCAGGATGTTTGAGAGGAGTATATTGTAGGCATATTTGGAGTCTGTGTGGATGTTAACCCTTAGATTTTTAGCAAGAGTCAAAGCTCTGGTGAGAGCTATCTGTTCTGCCTGTTGGGAGGTGGTGTGAGGTGGCAGAGGTGAGGCTTCAATTATTTGTGTCCGGTGGTCATGATGAAGATCTCCTTGAATGATGGCATATCCTGCCGCGAAGGGTGGGGATTTTTGAGAGCTGCCATCAGTGAACCAGTGTGGGGTGTCAGGGTCTAGGATGGGCTGATCTGTTAAGTGTTGGAAGGGATTTTGGGTAAGATCCACTGTTAGACTGCAGCTATGTAGGGGAGGGCCTGTTATAGAAGGCGTGGGTAATAAACTGGCAGGGTTAAGGGGAGCGCAGGGGGAGAATGAGAGTTGGGGGTCAAGGAAAAAAATGTGTAGAATTTGTACCCTGGAAGGGGGAAGGGAGAGAAAAGTCCGGTGTGGTAGTTGGTCTTGGAGGGTGTGTGGAGAACAGACTGTTAAGGAGGCGTGCCTAGAGAGTTTGTTTGCTTCAGGCACCAGGGCTGCAATGGCAGCCATGGCTGGCATACAGGGAGACCACCCCTTGGTCACCTTGTCAAGTTGTTTTGATAAATAGGCTATGGGAGCCCAGGTGTCTCCGGCCCTCTGGCATGGAAACCCCAGGGCCTGTTCTTGGTTGGAATGTGCACAGAGGAAAAATGGTCTGGAGTAACCTGGCAGGTGGAGAGCTGGCACTCGGAGGAGGCTCTGGGTGAGCTGGCAAATAGGACAGGCTCGTGAGGAGGGGATAAAGCGGCTTTGCAATGAGGGAGAAACTGGGGATCCACATACGGAAAAAGTTTAGGAGGCTGAGGAGAGACAGGAGTTCCCGTTTTTGGAGGCGGACAGTCAGTTAAGGCCTGGATTCTGCCTGGAGGGATGGTTCTTTGTTGGTGGGCTGGGAGTCCCAGGTAGGTAGGTGACTTCTGTCTGGGCTATTTGGGCTTTGGATCGGGATACCCGATAACCCCAGGACCCCAGGGCCTCAAGGGGTTTGGCAGTATGTTGGAGGCAAAGTTTTTGGGTTGGGCTATAAAGGAAAAGAAATGCAAAAAGGCGAAATGGCTGTCTGAGGAGGCCTTACAAATAGCTGTGAAAAGAAGAGAAGCGAAAAACAAAGGAGAAAAGGAAAGATATAAGCATCTGAATGCACAGTTTCAAAGAATAGCAAGGAGAGATAAGAAAGCCTTCCTCAGCGATCAATGCAAAGAAATAGAGGAAAACAACAGAATAGGATAAACAAGAGATCTTTTCAAGAAAATTAAAGATATCAAGGGAGCATTTCATGCAAAGATGGGCTCGATAAAGGACAAAAATGGTATGGACCTAACAGAAGCAGAAGATATTAAGAAAAGGTGGCAAGAATACACAGAAGAACTGTACAAAAAAGATCTTCACGACGAAGATAATCACGATGGCATGATCACTCACCTGGAGCCAGACATCTTGGAATGTGAAGTCAAGTGGGCCTTAGAGAGCATCACTACAAACAAAGCTAGTGGAGGTGATGGAATTCCAATTGAGCTATTTCAAATCCTGAAAGATGATGTTGTGAAAGTGCTGCACTCAATATGCCAGCATATTTGGAAAACTCAGCAGTGGCCACAGGACTGGAAAAGGTCAGTCTTCATTCCAATCCCAAAGAAAGGAAATGCCAAAGAATGCTCAAACTACCGCACAATTGCACTCATCTCACACGCTAGTAAAGTCATGCTCAGAATTCTCCAAGCCAGGCTTCAGCAATATGTGAACCGTGAATTTCCAGATGTTCAAGCAGGTTTTAGAAAAGGCAGAGGCACCAGAGATCAAATTGCCAACATCTGCTGGATCATGGAGAAAGCAAGAGAGTTCCAGAAAAATATCTATTTCTGCTTCATTGACTATGCCAAAGCCTTTGACTGTGTGGATCACAATAGACTGTGGAACATTCTGAAAGAGATGGGAATCCCAGACCACCTGACCTGCCTCTTGAGAAACCTGAATGCAGGTCAGGAAGCAACAGTTAGAACTGGTCATGGAACAACAGACTGGTTCCAAATAGGAAAAGGAGTACGTCAAGGTTGTATATTGTCACCCTGCTTATTTAACTTATATGCAGAGTACATCATGAGGAATGCTGGACTGGAAGAAGCACAAGCTGGAATCAAGATTGCTGGGAGAAATATCAATAATCTCAGATACGCAGGTGACACCACCCTTATGACAGAAAGTGAAGAGGAACTCAAAAGCCTCTTGATGAAAGTGAAAGAGGAGAGTGAAAAGGTTGGCTTGAAGCTCAACATTCAGAAAACGAAGATCATGGCATCTGGTCCCATCACTTCATGGGAAATAGATGGGGAAACAGTGGAAACAGTGTCAGACTTTATTTTTTTTGGCTCCAAAATCACTGCAGATGCTGATTGCAGCCAGGAAATTAAAAGACTCTTACTCCTTGGAAGGAAAGTTATGACCAACCTAGATAGCATATTAAAAAGCAGAGACATTACTTTGCCAACCAAGGTCCGTCTAGTCAAGGCTATGGTTTTTCCCGTGGTCATGTATGGTTGTGAGAGTTGGACTGTGAAGAAAGCTGATCGCCGAAGAATTGATGCTTTTGAACTGTGGTGCTGGAGAAGACTCTTGAGAGTCCCTTGGATTGCAAGGAGATCCAACCAGCCCATTCTAAAGGAGATCAATCCTGGGTGTTCTTTGGAAGGACTGATGCTAAAGCTGAAACTGCAGTACTTTGGCCACCTCATGTGACGAGTTGACTCACTGGAAAAGAGTCTGATGCTAGGAGGGATTGGGGGCGGGAGGAGAAGGGGACGACAGAGAATGAGATGGCTGGATGGCATCACCAACTCTATGGACATGAGTTTGAGTGAACTCCGGGAGTTGGTGATGGACAGGGAGGCCTGGCGTGCTGTGATTCATGGGGTCGCAAAGAGTCGGACATGACTGAGCGACTGAACTATACTGAACTGATAAAGGAGGAGGTCATCTGCGTATTGGAGGAGGTAACTAGGGGCCAGGTCGAATGTCTGTAGGTCCTTTTTAAAGCCTGTCCAAAAAAGTGGGGGCTGTCTCAGCTCTTGGGGAAGAACTGTCCATGTTAGTTGTTGGGAGACATGAGTCTTGGGGTCCTGCCAGGTGAAGGTGAAGAGGGGTTGGGAGAGGGGGTGGAGGGGGATGGTGAAGAAGGCATCTTTAAGGTCTAATACTGTGAAGAAGGTTGTAGTCAGGGAAATGGCAGACAGAAAGTTATAAGTATTGGGGACTACTGGGATTGTTGGTATGACGGCCTCATTGATTTTTCGTAGATGCTGGACCAATCTCCAAGAGTTTGGTCCCTTCTTTACTGCCAGAATGGGGGTGTGTGTGGTGAATGGGTAGGAACTAAGATGGAGGCTTGAAGAAGATGGTCAATGATAGGCTTATGTCCCTTGTGGGCCTCCGGGGTGAGAGTACTCTTGTTGGACGATTATAGCCAAGGGGTCCTTTAGAGTAATGTGGACTGGGGGATGGTGTTTGGCTATAGATGGGTGATCAGTATCCCAGACTCAGGGGTCTACAGCGGGTAGATCCAAGGGAAGGTCAGGAGCAGGGGATGGGGATGGTCCGGGTGCCATCTGCATGTAGAACATAGAGACTGCCTCTACAGGGGGTTTGGTAATAGAGACCCCTAATTTGGATAGCAAATCTCTCCCTAGGAGTGCCACTGGGCACTGAGGCATTATGAGGAATGAGTGTATGAGGGTTGATTTTCCAAATTGACAGAGTAACGGAGGGCTGATTTTTGGGCTTAAGGGGACTCCAGGGACCCCCTTGATTGTGAGCTCTGAGTTTGGGGTTGGGCCAGAGTAGGAGGTTAAGAGAGAGAAGGTGGCTTCAGTGTCTACTGTGAAGGAGCTCTTTTTCCCAGCCACTATACCGTCTACCCTAAGTTCTGAGCCCGTGTCTGGGACATGGGCCGGGGGGCTGGAACCTGGGTCCCATCATTGGAACAAGTCTTGTAGGGTTGGGCTGGGGTTTGGGGGAGAAGTTGGGACCTCCCCAGGGGCACCAGAGTGTCCCTGTGGACATTCCATCCTCCAAGTCTGGGGGGTAGGGACCTGGTGCCAGGGCGTCCCTGGGGACAATCCATCTTCCAGTGTCCCCATTGGCCACAGGTCGGGCATGCCTTTGCAGGGGGCTGTGGGTTTTGGCATGTCTTTGCCCAGTGTCCTGATTGGTTGCATCGGAAGCAGGGTCCAGCGGGGATCTTAAGCCCTGGTCTGGGATGACTTGGGCTGGGTTGATCTCTTCCCTTAATTGCTGCCACCAAAAAGGCATATTTAGCTTTTCTCTCACAGTCTTTTTCTCTCATAGCCTCCTCCTCTCTATTATTGAACACCTTGAAGGCTACTTCTAGAAGGTCTCTTCGGGTCTCTCAGGGCCCTTTTCTAGTTGTAGAAGCTTGTGTCTAATGTCAGGGGCGGACTGGCTGATGAATTGAACATGAAGGTAGAGTAACCCAGCAGGGGTGGTGATATCTAGGTTGGTATATTTCTGGACCACCTTGGTGAGGCATGCCGAGATCAAGGCTGGATTTTTGTTCGCCCCTTGGGTGACTTCCCTGACTTTATCATAATTGACATGGATATGATCATTTTTCTGCATGCCCTCTAGGAGGCAGGTGATCATGTGATTGAGTCTCCTAATGCCTGGGTCACCGGGTTGGTATGTCCAGTGGGGTTCTAATTGAGGCGTCGCCTCATCAGCAACTGGGTTAGCCTGGTCTTGGTTATTTAAGTGATCAGTGTGGGCTTTCACCACTTGCCAGATACAGTCTTTTTCATCTGGAGTGAGAGTAACATTTAGGATATAATATACGTCACTCTGTGTTTGATTATAGGCCTGGGTGAGCCTCAGTAATTATTTTTCTGTATCTGGTAGGGTTTTCAGAAAAATGATCCTAACTTTTCTTCTATCTGGCTCATGTCTGACAATGAAAATGGCACATGGACTCGGGTGGGGCCCTCTGGTCTCACCACCTCTCTTAGGGGAACTGTGTTTGGTCCGTGATCACGTGGCAGGGGGGAGGGAAGAGGGGAGGAGGAATTGGAGGAATGGGGTAGTGGGGTTGAGGGAGACTCAGGAGAGGTTTTGGAGTCAGTAGGTGAGTTCGGTAAGAGGGAAGCGGGGGTTTGATGGTGTGGCTGGTAGAGAGGGGGCTTGTGCGCGGGGTTGAACTCCGGGGGTGTGGAAGGTCACCATCGGCGTTTAGTTGAAGAAGAGGGGTCCTTTTGTTTGGGAGGCAAGGTACATAGAAGGAACTCGTGGGTGGAGCAGGCCTTGCATAGGGAGGGCCTGCTCCGAAGGGCCCAAAAGGCTTGGGCATATAGGATATCCGACCACTTGCCATTCCGTTTAAGGAAGTTGGTGAGATCTTGAAGAATGTAAAAGTCAAATGTGCCGAATTCAGGCCAGCAGTTTTGATTGTCCAGTTGGTACTGAGGCTAGATCTGTATACGGAGCTGTTCTAAGTGGCTAGCTTTGAGCTCAGTGAGTAAGAGTGGTTTGAAATTTTTGAGGATCCAGGCCAGAGGGGAATCTTTTGGGATAGATTGGCCAGACCCCATGATTGGGAGGCAAGCAGAGGCTCCTAT
This sequence comes from Moschus berezovskii, assembly GCF_049115385.1. Taxonomy (NCBI): domain Eukaryota; kingdom Metazoa; phylum Chordata; class Mammalia; order Artiodactyla; family Moschidae; genus Moschus; species Moschus berezovskii. Next base: position 39,623,966 of record NC_142486.1, on the reverse strand, counting down.
TGTGAGTTTGGGTCATCACCTGCAGTCACAATAATAGTTATGAGAAGAGAGCTCTGTATTGAGACGGAGTGTCCCCCACCGTTGCTTACAGAGTGGCCTTAGGCCGGGGGTCCCCAGGACCCGGAGAGGACAGCATTCTAGGTACCTCTAGAACACTATCCGGATCTTACCTTAATCTAGGCGCCAGAGTGAGTGGAATGTTGGATGCGGAGCGGTGGAATGGCGAGAATTCCCTGTTCCAGAGATCACCAGAGGTGGGGGGTGGGGATAGAGCCGGAGGCTTGGGGGTACATAAGTTATCGATAAAACCTTAGGACAAGGCTTGCACCTCTAATGATTCCAGGCTCCGGGATGGGGGAAAAAACAGAGAGAGAGGCGAGTGACTTGCCCTCTCCCGGGTTTCGGCACCAAAAATGTATAGTTTGAGACAAGGCAGTGAAGAAAGGAAGACTACCTCAACGGAGACAGGTTACCTTTATTCAGGCAAGGAGGGGCGTCAGTCGGTCTAACTACCAGGCTGAGTGGGCGCAGGATTAGGGAGGCTTTAGGTGTGGACTCAGTCATGTCCAACTCTTTGTGACCCCATGGACTAAACAGCCCACCAGGCTCCTCTGTCTATGTAATTCTCCAGGCAAGAATACTGGAGTGGGTTACCATTTCCTTCTCCAGGGGATCTTCCCGACCCAGGGATGGAACCCTCATCTCTTGCGTTTCCTGCATTGGCAGGTGGATTTTTTACCACTGGCGCCACCTGGGAAGCCAAATGAAACAGGGAGCCCCAAAGAAATTAATTCTGACTTGGGGAAGGGGCAGGGTCAGCTGCAGTGCTTGTTGCCACAGTCCAGTGCCTGCACCTTGAAGGTCTTTACAGCTTTGTTGAGGAATCTGTGCTTTATTATCAGGGCAATGGGGAACCATTGGAGAGTCTGTGTGTGGGGGTGAAGGTTTGTGTAACGACTATATTTTTATTGTTGCAATTCTGTTTTTGTTTTATCCCCTCAGAATTGTTTCTCAGATGTGGAACTGCTTGATAAAAGAGGTGAAATAGGGACTTCCCTGGTGGTCCAGTGGTTACAGGGCACTTGGGTTTGATCCCTGGTTGGGGAACTATGATCCCACATGCTGTGTGGGAGAAATATTTTCTAAAAAAAAAAAAAAAAAAAAAATCTAAAAAAAAAGGAAATATTTTAAAAATTCTTAAAACACACTGTCAAATCACTTTTCATAAACTATAGTGCATTCATGGGGTCTCTTTCCTATGTGGAGATGTTGGTGTCTATCGATGTCTCAATGAAGGAAGCTTCTCTAACAGCCAGGGCACTTGTGAGGCTCCTTTCCTGAATGAATCCTCTGGTGCTCAGTAGGTCTTACAATGTCGAGAGGTTCTTCCAGGTTGGAGCTCTTAGGGTTTTCTCTCTCTGTAGAGTGGTTATGATGATCTATAAGCTTTGGGGATTTCCATGCTAACTTTCTAAATATTTTTAGTCTTGTTCTTTGTGTAAAATAGAACCATGGGACACATCCCTCTTTAAAGTAACAATGAATGGATGCAGAGTTCTCAGGTTTTCTTTTTCTTTTTCTAGCTTGAAGAAGCTTCTTCATTTTCTCTTTCTCTCCTGACCTCAAAATCTGAGAGAAGAAATAGAAATTGAACATATCACCCTGATTCAACGAGAAAGAGTTGTGTTAAACAAGTCATGGGATGATAAAAACTCCTAAGTAGATCCCAAAACTTTTTCTTCCAATTAAGACTAAAATTTTGTTCCTTTTTTTTTCTTTCCCTGAACACCCAACTGTCTTGAAGTCAAATCACTGTTGCATTTCTTTGGAATCCTGCAATTTCTTCACCTGTAACTCTTCTCTCTGCTCCCTGGGGAAGCTCAGGCCAGTTTTGGTACTGGACACCGTGGCCATGATAAAGACAGGAAGCAGGTTAGTTTAGGTCCCCACTGGTGTTTCTGAATTCAGACTGAATTCTGGGGATGACCTCTGTATTGATTTCTGTTTTCAGCTTGGATTATTTCACCTGGAACTTCTGTCAGGCAGTTTTTCAACATTAGGACAAAACTAAAACAAGTGGAAGGCTCCTTTGGGGTTTAAGGCTGTTGTCCTCCAGTCTATGGAAGAGCAGTTAATTCTGTGTTAAAATCAATAAACTAAATTAGCTTTATATTATCTTCTGAATATTTTGATAACAGAATTATCTAAGTTAGGACTAAAATGTAAATTTTCCTAAAATTCTGAGTCTTTTAAGGCTGAGAAGCATTGTCTTATTGAATCCCAAGAAAAGAGAGAGAGGTGAAAGTGGGAGTTTTGGAACTGTGTCCTGGACTAATTTCAGTTAAATGATTTTCAAATAAAAATTAGTATCTGAACTGGGTTGGTTGGTGACCAGCAAAAAATAATCTTTACATGTTTCAGCTCAATAAGTCTAGAAGTGGATTATCTTGAAATTAACAAAAACAACTGTCTTAACAGTGTTTCTGTCAATCTAAGGACAACTAGTAAAATTTTCTCCAGCTCAGTTTCCTGCCATGTCTACCATTCCTTTTGTCACTGGAACAGTTACAGTTTGTTCCCTCTTTCTGTGTCCTTTCCTCTCCCTCCTCATATCTTAACAGTCTTTACTGTTCTGGAATAAAATGTAGGTTGATAAATAGTGATTTAAGATCCAAATAGAGGAAAATATTAAATATTAACATTACCAAACAATATTAGCAAGTAAGTTTGGTTAATGTTAACTCGAAAGAAAATTTAAATTTCAGAACATTTTATCAAAATGCCTTATTTTATATTTTCATGAAGAAGGGAAATATGATTAAGATTAATAAAAATAAAGTGTGTTTCAAATGAAATGCCATTTAAAGTCACTATTTTTCTGTTTGGATTTCAAAGCTAAGCATGGGATCAAAGAGTAATGTGTTACAGGTCAAGACAAGCCTGAAGTCATAGATCATAGGAAAGCTGTAGTTAAATGGGAAAAAATCAAAACTGGGGAGAGTGGCAAATAGCAAAGGCTTAGGTGGCAGAAACCTGCAGGCCAGGATATCCTAAGGTGAGAGTCAGGAAAAGCATTTCAGAATGACAGGAGCTCCTGCGCCAAAGAGCGCAGACTTGAACGTCTTAACGTTGTTGTTGTTCAGTCGCTCAGTTGTGTCCAGCTCTTTGTGACCCCATGGACTGCAGCATACCAGGCTTCCCTGTCCTTCACCATCTCCTGGAGTTTGCTCAAACTCATGTCCATTGAGTCGGTGATGCCATCCAACCATCTCGTCCTTTGTCATCCCCTCTCCTCCTGCCTTCAGTCTTTCCTAGTATCAGGGTCTCTTAACATTGTAGATTTCATCAGCTGTCAGTTTGAAAACCAGGCACAGATGACTACCACCCATACCCCCTTGAGTACAAAGGAATCTATGGGACCCAGGCAAGGACTGAAAGCAGCTCCAGAGACAGAATTCAGTACCCATGAGAACTAAGACCAGGAGTGGTAGGACTTTTTTTAGTCTGAAATTCCAAATTGTTTTTTCTTCTACAGAATAGGGAGCCACTGATAGGTAAGGACAAGAAAATATAGTTAACTTGTCCAACATGGGTTTGAACTGCATGAATCCACTTACACGTGGGAATTTTTCACTAAATACGTGTTACAGTACTATACAATCCATGTGTCATGGTTGGCTGAATCTATGGATGCAGATATGGAAGGCCAGCTGCAAAGTTATACATGAATTTTCCACTGTGCAGAGAGTTAGAGCCCCAAACCCTCACCTCATTGTACCAATTGTTTAAGAAAGTAAAATCAACAGTGGTTACTCAAGGGCATACGTACTTCTCTTACTTTTCACCAACCCTTAAAGTAGTATTTTCTAATCTTTTTCATCATTTAGAGAACTTGATGAAAGCCATGGATCCACTTCCTAGAAAATACACACACACATGTAGTTTTCTGTACAATATCAAGTTTTATAAACTCTCCAAATCCATCCACGTGACCCTCTAGCACTGCTGATGGGAGCCACTGCCTAGTGGGCCTTAGCAACACGCGCTGCATTTTCCGTGCTCAGTAGCCACCACCACAGGAGGTTCTGTTGTAGTTAGAACTGCTGCTCTAGAATTTCATGGACCCTAGGTTGAGAACTCCTGCCCCAAATGAACCTGTATAATTCTGTTGGCCTGTAACCCTTCAGTTCAGTTCAGTTCAGTCGCTCAGTCGTGTCCGACTCTCCGCGACCCCATGAATCACAACACGCCAGACCTCCCTGTCCATCACCAACTCCCGGAGTTCACTCAAACCCATGTCCACAGAGTCGGTGATGCCATCCAGCCATCTAATTCTCGGTCGTCCCCTTCTCCTCCCGCCCCCAACCCTTCCCAGCATCAGAGTCTTTTCCAGTGAGTCAACTCGTCGCATGAGGTGGCCAAAGTATTGCAGTTTCAGCTTTAGCATCAGTCCTTCCAATGAACACCCAGGATTGATCTCCCTTAGAATGGACTGGTTGGATCTCCTGGCGGTACAAAGAACTCTCAAGAGTCTTCTCCAACACCACAGTTCAAAAGCATCAATTCTTCGGCGATCAGCTTTCTTCACAGTCCAACTCTCACATCCATACATGACCACGGGAAAAACCATAGCCTTGACTAGACGGACCTTTGTTGGCAAAGTAATGTCTCTGCTTTTTAATATATTATCAAGGTTGATCATAACTTTCCTTCCAAGGAGTAAGCATCTTTTAATTTCCTGGCTGCAATCAGCATCTGCAGTGATTTTGGAGCCCAAAAAAATAAAGTCTGACACTGTTTCCACTGTTTTTCCATCTGTTTCCCATGAAGTGATGGGACCAGATGCCATGATCTTTGTTTTCTGAATGTTGAGCTTCAAGCTTATCTTTTCACTCTCCTCTTTCACTTTCATCAAGAGGCTTTTGAGTTCCTCTTCACTTTCTGCCATAAGGGTAGTGTCATCTGCATATCTGAGATTATTGATATTTCTCCCAGCAATCTTGATTCCAGCTTCTGCTTCTTCCAGCGTAGCCCTACTCCCCATCAAATTGCTATTTGACTATAAAATACCACCTATAAAAGCTATTTTTTCTGTTGGACTATAGATAGACCTCAAAGAAATGGAGGAATACTATTAGTAATTGTGAATAACTGAAAATCTCTCTAGCTGTAAGTACCTGTTCAGTTCAGTTCAGTCGCTCAGTCGTGTCCGACTCTTAGCGACCCCATGAATCACAGCACGCCGGGCCTCCCTGTCCATCACCAACTCCCGGAGTTCACTCAAACTCATGTCCATAGAGTCGGTGATGCCATCCAGCCATCTCATTCTCTGTCGTCCCCGTCTCCTCCTACCCCCAATCCCTCCCAGCATCAGGCTCTTTTCCAAAGAGTCAACTCGTCACATGAGGTGGCCAAAGTATTGCAGTTTCAGCTTTAGCATCAGTCCTTCCAATGAACACCCAGGATTGATCCCCTTTAGAATGGACTGGTTGGATCTCCTTGCAGTCCAAGGGACTCTCAAGAGTCTTCTCCAGCACCACAGTTCAAAAGCATCAATTCTTCAGCGATCAGCTTTCTTCACAGTCCAACTCTCACATCCATACATGACCACGGGAAAAACCATAGCCTTGACTAGACGGACCTTTGTTGGCAAAGTAATGTCTCTGCTTTTTAATAAGCTATCTAGGTTGGTCATAACTTTCCTTCCAAGGAGTAAGCGTCTTTTAATTTCCTGGCTGCAATCAGCATCTGCAGTGATTTTGGAGCCCAAAAAAATAAAGTCTGACACTGTTTCCACTGTTTCCCCATCTATTTCCCATGAAGTGATGGGACCAGATGCCATGATCTTCGTTTTCTGAATGTTGAGCTTCAAGCCAACCTTTTCACTCTCCTCTTTCACTTTCATCAAGAGGCCTTTGAGTTCCTCTTCACTTTCTGCATAAGGGTGGTGTCCTCTGCATATCTGAGGTTATTGATATTTCTCCCGGCAATCTTGATTCCAGCTTGTGCTTCTTCCAGCCCAGCGTACCTCATGATGTACTCTGCATATAAGTTAAATCAAAGGGAACTTAGCAAATGGTTCATCATTCTTTTTGTTTTGATTTGGGTTATTTTTTTGGCTGCACCATGAGGGTTGCAGGATTTTATTTCCCTGATCAGGGATTGAACCTGTAGGAGTCTTAACAGTGGGTCACCAGAGAAGCCCCTCATCCTTCATTCTTATAATCTCAAGGTATGTGTAGTTTGAAAACATTACTTTGCCCCACATCTGTAATAATAATCCTAGTAGCTTTTCTATAACATAGGGTAAGCCTTCAGGAATTTGCTGTGCATTGCGTGTGTGTGTTCAGTCATGTGCAACTCTTTGCAACTCCATGGACTGTAGCCCTCTAGGTTCCCCTGTCCATGGAATTCTCCAGGCAAAAAATACCGGAGGGTTGCCATTTCCTACTCCAGGGGATCGTTCTGGCCAAGGGATCAAACCAGTGTCTCTTTTCTCTTCTGCATTGGCAGGTGGATTCTTTACCACTGTGTCACCTGGGAAGCTATGCATTAGTCACAGCTAATATTGAGTTCATAGTAAATGCCAGGTATGATTCTAAGCATCCCACATATTTTAGCCCATTTAATCCTCACCCAATATTATAAGGTGGGTATAGTATTATTCCCTCAAAACAGATGAAGGAACTGAGATTTGAGGCTTAATGAGATTGAATAAGAAATGGCAGCCCTCTCCAGTATTCTTGCTTTGGAGAATCCCATGGACAGAGGAGCCTGGCGGACTACAGTCCATGAGGCTGCAGAGTCAGCCACCACTTAGGGACTGAGCACACACCCACAAGAGATTGAATAACTTGTCTGAGATGTCAGAGTAAATGCCAGGGAAATGGTTTTTAGGTTAGAATCTATTGTCTCCTGAAATGTGAATGTCTAAAACATGGGAGGAAGAAGTCTTAGAGGACTCTGATTCTGAAAGGGACCTATACCAGCCTGTGTGCCAGGAGGCCTCTGGGTCTGCATCTGCCACAGCGGCTTGTGGACCTCTTCTCTGGAGTGGTACAACAAAAAACCAAATTCTCTGGACTTTTTCCATCCTGTCGTTGAAAGTTGACCTTCTCCGTCCCCACACCCCCTTTCCGGTCACGGCAGCCTGAATTTTAACGACAAACTAAAGTGTGATTCATGTATGGATGTGAGAGTTGGACTGTGAAGAAAGCTGATCGCCGAAGAATCGATGCTTTTGAACTGTGGTGTTGGAGAAGACTCTTGAGAGTCCCTTATACTGCAAGGAGATCCAACCAGTCCATTCTAAAGGAGATCAATCCTGGATGTTCATTGGAGGGACTGATGCTAAAGCTGAAACTCCAATACTTTGGCCACCTCATGAGACGAGTTGACTCACTGGAAAAGACTCTGATGCTGGGAAAGGTTGGGGGCGGGAGGAGAAGGGGACGACGGAGAATGAGATGGCTGGATGGCATCACCGACTCTGTGGACATGAGTTTGAGTGAACTCCGGGAGTTGGTGATGGACAGGGAGGCCTGGCGTGCTGTGATTCATGGGGTCGCGGAGAGTCGGACACGACTGAGCGACTGAACTGAACTGAACTGAAAGTGTGATTCTGGGCAGGTGACTGAACTGACTACATGGGGATGATAACAGTGTCTCCGTTCCGTTGATCAGTCGTGTCCGACTCTATGCGACCCCGTGGACTGTAGCCTACCAGGCTTCTCCGTCCATGGGATTCTCCAGGCAAGAATACTGGAGTGGGTTACCGTTTCCTTCTCCAGGGGATCTTGCCGACCCAGGGATCGAACCCTGGTCTCCCGCATTGGAGGCAGACGCTTTAACCTCTGAGCCACCAGGGAAGCCCTAATAGTGTCTAGTTCCTACAATTTTGTGTGCCATGAGCATCCAGATGCATGTCAGCAGGGGCTCAATAAACGATTACTGTTTTTCACGATTCAACTCCACGACCCTTTAATCGGCTGAGACCACAAGCCTAACCCTCGATGGAGGCAATGGACTAGCTGAGCCGGTCTGGGCCATGGACACCTGCCTCACTGCTGGGCAGCCCTCCTCTCAGCACCACAAAGCTTGGACTACACCGGCCAAGAAATCAACCTTCCTTTCACCTCTCACTGTGAAAATTTACGGTGGACCTACAAGGGAGGTGAACAACGACCTGGCCCCGCAGGGCTGGACAATGAAAAAGGCACGCCCCCGACAAGTTTAAAATGAGAAGCCAGTGTGGGGCTGGACCCCGACTGGCCCGGAGGGACGTCCAGCCGCCAGCGGTGGGACCTGGGCTGACAGTAGAGCGCCACGGGACACAAGAACACTCCCCACGGCTGCGCCCGCGCCGGGCTCCATAGTGCCAGCACCTCCAGGGCGCAGGCTCGGGCCCCGCCGCCCCGTCGACGGCGTCTCCCTGAGAGCTCTGCGGCGGCGCTCACCTGGCCACTCTTCCCCGCCTCTCCCAAGCGCCGAGCGGGCGGTCGAGTGAACCGTGGCTCAATTGGCCCCCGAGGCTGCCTGGGCAGGTGAGCCCTCTCCTGCAGCTCCCTTAAGTTAGCGGGTGAGGGCCGCCTTGAAATCCGTTTTGACCAGGGCAGTGATTCTCAAAACTTGTCTGTGGGGGAAGAATTTCTCCACAGTTAGATTTTCGGGCCCACCCCGACACTCAAAAGCAAAGGGTCTCGTGTGAGTCGGAGGTCTGCATTTAAGCTTCCCGAGGAATTCTGACCCCGGTAGCCTGCCGGTTTACCCGTCGCACCCGATACAGGGTTAATTTCCACTAACCGACCTAGCGATCTCGCCCCTAAGGTTTCTGGGATCTCGGGCTCGCGCGACGGTCCCGCCTCCCTTCCCCAATTGGCCCCTCCTTCGTCCCACCCCCACAGGCAAATATTTTCTTCTGACTGGTCAGCGGTAAGTGTGTGGCGGAACCTGATCCAATGGGCACTAGAGTTCGCAGATCGTAATCCGGAAGTTGGTCCTGAGCAGTTCCGATTGGTTGTTGACGCCTAACGCGCGTTGAGACTTCCGGCGTGGGTGCCGAGCGCGGAGTCCTGTGAGCTGAAAGGCGTGGAGCTCAGGTCCTGTTCTAGGGTGGTCTTGGCGGGGGCGGGCCAAGGGGCGGTGCGGCGGCGCCAACGAGCAACTGAGCGCAGGAGCCGTTTGCGCCCGGGCTGGAGCCAGCTTTCTCGGCCAGGGTTTGGAGCCCCGGGCCACCTGGCTGTTGCGGACTCCAGCCATCCTTGCGCTGGGCCCGGGGCGTCTTCTTTGGCGTGCGCAGCTGGCTTCGCGACCAAGGCGGTCTGGGGGCCTGAAGATGGCGTCGGGTCCGGGCTTCCAGGACCGGGAAGGGCTCTTGATAGTGAAACTGGAGGAGGACAGCGCCTGGAGCCAGGAGCTGCCCCAGCCAGACCCAGGTCCCAGCCCGGAGGCCTCTCACCTGCGCTTCAGACGGTTCCGCTTTCAAGAGGCCGCTGGGCCCCGGGAAGCCCTCAGCCGGCTGCAGGAGCTTTGCCACGGGTGGCTCCAGCCGGAGATGCGCACCAAGGAGCAGATCTTGGAGCTGTTGGTGCTGGAGCAGTTCCTTACCATCCTGCCCCAGGAGATCCAGAGCAGGGTGCAGGAGCTGCACCCGGAGAGCGGCGAGGAAGCGGTGACTCTCGTTGAGGATATGCAGAAAGAACTTGGGAGACTGAGACAGAAGGTAAGATATATGCGGTTTGTTTGGCCCCAGTTGCCCATACGAGTTTACTTGATTGCCCCGAGTAGATCTTAGATGGGCAAGAAGCCTTTTTGTAGATTAGTGAGGAACTTTCATTCTCCAGATTTGCCCCAAGTTGACAGACAGTGAAGAGTGCCCTGTTTCCACCTGGAGCAGTGTCTCTGCGTTAGAGTGAGCCCAGGAGTTAGCTTGCCAGGTTCAGCTCCTCCCTCTGCTTCACTCTAGCTTTGGGACTTTGGGCAAGTCACTTAATTTCTTCTGGCCTCAGATTTGCTGCTGGTAAAATGAGAATGTTAAAATACCTCTCTAAGGTTGTTTTGAGGATTAGAAAGAGAGCAGCATGTAGTTTGATCACGCTCTTGGCTTAGAGTTAGTGCTTAATAGTTGTTAGCTGTACATTACATTCTGCAGTCTAATCTTTACAAAGCTGGGTGGCAGTTAATAGTGGAATTCAAAAAGTTTACAACTGAAACTCTGAGGCCATATGCCCCAGGGCCATCCAAATTTACCTTCTCCAGTAGTGAAGAGTGGATGCATCTAGAAGAGGTGGGTGAAAGTGAGAGGGAGTGAGGTGGGTCAGGAGCTGAGTGGGGAAGGTGTGCCCTGGGAGTGAAATCCCCCTGAACCCCACCCCCCACACACATTTTCTCAGGTGTACACAGGATCAGAAAAGTCTGGTTTTAGTGTAACTCATTCTTCTCTCGCTGGGTCTAAAGGGTTTGCCAGTGGTTCTCTGTTGAAGACTTGTCCTCAGAATTCTGTATTAATGTCCCTTCCTTTTGGGCCCTGTTGTGATGATGAGTGATGTGGGTTGGTTCCCAGGTCACAAACCGTGGGCGGGGAACAGAAGTGCTTTTGGAGGAGCCTTTGCCTCTGGAAACAGCACAAGAGTCACCGAGCTTCAAGCTGGAGCCCATGGAGACTGAGCGAAGCCCTGGCCGCAGGCTGCAGGAGCTACTAGGCCCCGGCCCCAAAAGGGACCCTCAGACTGTAAAGGAGAGGGGTGAGGAACAGTTATCTGGGCAAATGGGAGGGAGGAGGGGCTTTGGGGTTGCCCCTGACACTGGCAGGATGCAGCCTCACTGCCAAGGAGGGAGCGTTTTTGACCTGAGGGTCCCCAGATATGGAGTAAAAGATCTAGACGTGGTTTGGATTCCTCTTGGGGTGGGTGAAGGGAGGGGGATCTCTTAGCAAGTCTTTTTGTATGCAGAAGAGAGACTTTTAGAGCTCAGTGAATGAGGACTTGAATGCTTGGGCCAGCAGGAAAGACTGCTGGTACTCTGTTGTTTTGGATATCGCTTTATTATTCCTCTGTTGCCTTCTGTTCAGTGTTGGGTCCTCCTAGCAGAGTCTGGGTGTGAGGGCACAGTGGACACTGTGTTGTGATAATCCTTGGGTTGCCAAGATTTAAGAATGCCATTCTCATCATCATTTCTGTCACCTTCAGCATTATCTGCTCCCTGGCTTTCTCTCTTTCCTCCTGAAGGAAACATGGAAGACAAGGAGCTGACTGGGCCCCAGGTGATGTGGAAGTTCTCATTGTCTACCCCCAGTTGTTCTTGTGGGGGTGGGGTCCTTTTGCCACTTAGAGAGGATCCTTACTACCTCACCACATGCATCTCCCCACCTTCTTTGTCTGTCTCCTCCACACTTCACTTGTAGGCCTAACACCCTTCTTCCCCATGAAATGAGTCCTTGGCACCCCTGGGTTTTGCCCTTTAACCTGTGACTCGGCTTAATTGTTCTTGGTGCCTTAGGGCCTAAAGGTGATCTTGTGCTATTTCAGTTGCCTGAGAGCTTAGAGGACGTGGCTATGTACATCTCCCAGGAGGAGTGGGGGCGTCAGCATCCTAGTAAGAGGGCCCTCTCCCGGGACACGGTGCAGGAGAGTTATGAGAATGTGGACTCACTGGGTAAGGACTTCTTTTCCAAGGATGAAGACTGAGCCATTTCTGACCAGGGTCCTGTCCCTTAGCCACTTGCCTCCTGGGTGTTAAGTTCTGAGTTTGGCCAAGAGACCTGCCTTTGCCTAAAGTCCCTTGGACTAAGATCAGTTAAATATTTGCCAAGTGCCACAGTTGGCATACTTAAGGGCTCCAGCTGCCAGAGATGAGAGCAGGGAGTCTGAGCCATGATGAACTTACCAGGGCAGAACAAGTCAAATCCAGTGATGCTCACCACTACCCCCATCCCCACTTCCCACGCATCACCCACGGAATACTGTGGGGCTCCAAGTTCCTGATGCCTTGAAATTTTAAAATGCTTATTCTTCCGACCTCACTTTTCTGTGCTCCATTAGTATTTCTGGGCTCTTCCCAAAAAGCACAGGTTTCGGGGCACTGGCATCAACATTCCAGCTTAGTGACCATCCCAGTCCTTGAAAATTGAGGAAGGGGGAAAGCTTTGTAGAAATTTGGAAATGATATATATTCAAAACGGGTGTAAGTAATTTAAACATAAATTAAGGTACGTCTTCATGTTGAACTATTATGCAGAGATTAAAAACGAGGTCTGTAAAACAGGGCCAAAAACTGATTGTTGGATTAAGTGGAGAGTGTGTGGGTATTATATAATTCCTTCATCTTTTCTGCATGTATGGAAATTCTCATAATAAAAACTTGAAGGAATCTTAAAAAAAAACAAAACAGGACTGTGTATGTTACCATTGTAGCTATCTTGATGCATACCTGGTAGAAAAGAAGGTTGGTTGCCTGCACGGGGGCCTTCTCCAGGGTCTCTGTCATTGCGCTGTGGCTTGGCACCCTAAGTTGAGCACAGTTCTTTCAGTGAGTGCTAAATAAGAAGAGTTTGGATCACGAGTTCTTGGGACTAACTTTTTTAAAGTCCATGTTTGATGGAGTGAGCATAACACAGGATGGCTCTTTTTGGGTTTTAATCTCAGAGTCCCAGGTCCTTTTCTGATTGTCCATCATATTACCTTTTTTCCTTCTGGAATTGTCCCAACTTAGTTTCATAAGGGTCAAGGCTCTTTCACAGTATTAAACTTTGATTCCTCAAGGAACTAACCACTCTGACCATGTGCATTTGAGTGTTGTTTTAATTACAAAAGTTTTACATTGTCATTGCAAAAAGTCCCAAGTACCACACAAGTTAAGAAGAAAAAAGCCATAGTCTCTCTCATCTAATTTCTTTCTCTGGGGGTAACAATGGGAATAGTTTAGTGTATGTTCCAAGTAATTGCTGTCAGACTTACTGTGCCTTCTGTATCCATCCAATGAAGGCAGGGAGCAAGACTATCTTTGTTTCTCTTGCCTGGTTGAGGAAAGTGGTGACATAGAAATCCTTTTCTTTCATTGTGGTTAGAGTCTCAGGTTCCCAGTCAGGAGGCCCTGAGTACCCAGGTGGAACATGGAGGAAAGCCGTGGCACCCCAGTGTCCAGACTTGCAAGGAGGGTCTGAGCTCCAGGACTCCGGCTCCAGGTAAGGAAAACAACTGAGCAGCCTGCCTAGCTAGTCTCCCCCTGTTGGGAATAAGGCATTTGAGGGTCTTGGTGTAAGGCTAGCCTGTCCCCACTGCCTGCTTCCATCCCAGTGATGTCAGGCGAGGTTCCCAGGGTGCAGAGTGTAAGAAGGCATTCATTCCTGGGTTCACTTGCCCACTTTTGTCCCAGTCTTGCTCCATCCCACACTTTTCCTGAAAGACAGAAGCCAGGGACTCAGTTGGAGAGGGTGGTCAGGGCCCCCACAAGGGAATTCAAGGCTGGTTTGAGCTCTCATTCCTGAGTGATGTCCCCACGCCTCATATGGCCTGTCTAGAGTGAGTTACCAATATGGGGAGGATGGGAAACTGAGGCAGAGTGAGGCCTTCTGGACTTCTGACCTACAGGCAGTATCACGCATGGGATTTCCTTTTCTCCTGCATAGACATAACATGGGGGTCTGATTTCTCTTGCTCTTCCAGGGGAAGAGAAATTTGAGAACCAGGAAGAGTGTGCTCAGTCTGTTTCCCCTGAGAGCATCCACCGTCAGGTGGTGCTGCCTGGCCAGGCCAGAGGGGAGGTGCCCTGGAGTCCTGAGCAGGGAAGGCCTCGGGACAGGGCAGAAAAACTTTGGGAGCCTCCCACAGAGGATCGAATGGAGCAGTCCTTAGTGGGGGCCACAAGTTGCAAAAAACTGGGACGACCAAAGGAACTGCAGCCGAAGAAGCTTCACTTATGTCCCTTGTGTGGCAAAAATTTCTCTAACAACTCGAACCTGATTAGGCACCAGAGAATACATGCAGCAGAAAGACTGTGCATGGGTGTGGAGTGCGCTGAAATCTTTGGTGGGAATCCACACTTTTTATCATTACACAGAGCACACCTGGGAGAGGAAGCCCATAAGTGCCTCGAATGTGGAAAAAGCTTCAGTCAGAATACCCACCTGACTCGCCACCAGCGAACCCACACAGGTGAGAAGCCCTATCAGTGTAATGTGTGTGGAAAGAGCTTCTCTTGCAACTCCAACCTCCACAGGCACCAGAGAACACACACAGGTGAAAAGCCCTACAAGTGCCCGGAGTGCGGGGAGATCTTTGCTCATAGTTCCAACCTCCTCAGGCACCAGAGAATTCACACAGGAGAGAGACCTTATAAGTGTGCCGAGTGTGGGAAAAGTTTCTCTCGCAGTTCACACCTTGTTATTCACGAAAGAACTCATGAGAAAGAGAGGCTGTATCCCTTCTCTGAGTGTGGGGAAGCAGTGAGGGACAGCACGCTCTTTCTTACAAATCCTGGGACCCAACCCAAAACAGAGAAGAAACTTTTCCAGTGTTTGACTTGTGGGAAAAGCTTCCGGCAGGGCATGCACCTCACCAGACACCAGAGAACACACACAGGAGAGAAACCATATAAATGTAACCTCTGTGGGGAAAACTTTTCTCATAGATCCAACTTAATCAGGCACCAGAGAATTCACACAGGAGAGAAACCCTATACCTGTCACGAATGTGGGGACAGTTTCTCTCACAGCTCCAATCGGATTCGTCATCTGAGAACCCACACGGGAGAGAAACCTTATAAATGTTCTGAATGTGGAGAAAGCTTTTCTCGGAGTTCACGCCTTATGAGTCATCAGAGAACTCACACTGGATAGAAACAATGGGATTTCTTTTGGGTCCAGATAAGGTGGCCTGTTCAGAGGGGCCTGTTGTTCAGAGCTCATATTCCTTCCCATCAAGTAATGGGTCCTTTTGAGGGAAGTACAGAGGCAGCAAAGGATTAGCATAAAACTGAAAAGGAATTCTGTCGGAATTAGTGAGAATAGCAAGTCTTTGAGGCGACCCACTCAGGGTGGAATTCTCTGTGAAGTACTTCCCGTCCCAGGACACTCCTATCCCCCTAAACATATTTAGCCAGCTTGTGACGTGGGTGCCTTATTCTGTCCTGTGTCCATCCCAACAACTTTGGGAATCCATGGACTTACTGCTTCCTCACTTGGGACATTCATCAGGAATATTTGGGCTCCTGAGGAAGAGTGATCAGGTCTCCTGGGAAAGCAGGAGGCACCAAAATACTGGTGGTGAGTTGCAACTCTTCTGAAGGCCTGGCTGGGAAGCTCATAGGCAGTCCTGAGCACCCACCGTCAATGGCCTGACCGTATTGGTCATTGGCAGGTCCTAATGTAATTGTCACCTCACACAAAAAGGAACAAGAGACCTAAGGGAAATAGTAAGACAGAATTTGCAGGTCTGCCCAGAAGTAGGCAGAGGAAACTATATAAGTCTGAATTAGTTTACCCTTTGCAGAGATCGAGTCTTTAGAAGGTTCACGAAAGATGGGTTCCCTGGGAGACTTTGAAAACATGGATCCTGGGGAAGTTAGGAATCATGCCCACCCTTGTTGAAAATATGGTTGGATGTTAATAAATATCTTCAGGAAACATGAACATGTGTGACTCATCATTGAGGGCCTTTGTCTTGTCTGCCATGTTGATCTGTCTTTGTCCACTTCGGGAGGAGGACCTGATTTCTCTTTCTGGTCTTAACTTGTTGCTAAGGAAGGTTCTGAAAAAGGTGACAACAGACTGGCGGAGGGAGGGAAGGTGTGGCCCTGGCTGGCTCCAGGCTGAGGTTGCTATGTGGAAATAAGGGTCAAGCCCAGTGGCTGCTTCAGGTGATGTCATAAAGGTGTCCTTTAAGTTTTATGTGTGTGTGTGCTTTTTCGTTCTCTAGTGTACAGCAGTGAACATGCCTTTTTGGTTGTTTAGAATGTTTGCTTTCTTACAAAGTAAAGATCTAGCTCTTCAAAAACAAGTTATTTTGGTCTAGGAAATGGTTGCCAGGAAAAAATGGTCCTGGTATGACTGAGTTATTGCCCATGTGTGGAGAGAGACTTCGGAGAAGGCAATGGCAGCCCACTCTAGTACTCTTGCCTGGAAAATCCCATGGGCACAGTCCATAGGGTCGCTAAGAGTCGGACACGACTGAGCGACTTCACTTCCACTTTTCACTTTCATGCATTGGAGAAGGAAATGGCAACCCACTCCAGTGTTATTGCCAGGAGAATCCCAGGGACGGCAGAACCTGGTGGGCTGCAGTCTATGGGGTCGCACAAGAGTCGGACGCGACTTACCAGCAGCAGCAGCAGCAGGAGAGAGACTTGGGAGAGAAGGCAAAATTATTAGGGGAAAGCATTACATTTTACAATGGGAAATCAGGAATAGGAATTTAGGAGTGTGTTTCTGTGGAAAAGAGGATACCAGAAAAATTCTAGGAGTGGGAAATGCTGATGCCAGGAAAATATTGCAGGTTTTGGCCCTGGAGGAAGGTACCAAATTAGCTGTCTTCAGGAGGAAAAGATAAAATATTCCATTGGCAACAGACCATTAAATATATCACTGTTAAGTGAGGGAGATACCCCTGCATGCTCCTCACCCTTTCTTGTATCTGTCTTTCATTTATTTCCCCTTCTCTTGAGAGCAGTGGTAGTGTGGGACTCGGGTGCCAGGGGAGGGAGGTGAGGATTTGAAAGAGATTCACGTGGGATGGAAAGTGGTGGGAGCAGGTCAGGCTGCTGTGGCTGTCGATGCCATGAAAAGGGTGGCTGGTATAAAGTTGATGTTCCTAAGCACTCTGGTTAAGACGGTAACTTACGTGGGTTGTGAACCTCATAAAAATGGAAAGCACCCCTTTAGAACCCCACTTACCCCTGAAGCCCCATAATATCACCCATACAGATCTCATGATGTGCTCTAACTGGCATTACTCGTACTACAGCCAGAGCAAGAGGCCCCTCATGTGTTCACTCCTGGCACAAGAAGGCTTTCCAAGAGGAGACTTCACCCATTCTGCAGTCCAGCTCCCCTTCTAGCAAACTTAATATGCAGGCTCTTGCCTTGTTTTCATGAGATGAAGTCACAAAGTATTGCATGTAGAACACAGCACAGAGCCTGGAACATAAAATACTCATCTATTTGTGCCACTTGTGGACATATAAAACTGGGAAATTGCTTTTCTTCTAAGTACCTGGTACTGAGATCAAGGTAAGACCAAGCTGGAGAATTCCCTGGTGGTCCAGTGGTTAGGACTCGGTGCTTTCACCGCCATGGCCCAGGTTCAATCCTTGATTGGGGAACTAAGATCCCGCAAGCCACTCGGGTGTACCTGGGGGAGAAAAAAAAAGACCACGCTGGCAGGAATATTCAGGTGGTAGTCTGCTGTTACAGGCAGGATCGATTACTTTGTAGTCGTATTTTGTTTTTTCTTGTAGTCATATTTGAAAAAGCAGGTCAGAGGTCCTTACAGTAGGGTCCCATGAAGGCATTGCAAGGGAAGGTTAAGTATATATACTTTCATGTTACTCCTACTTTTACCCCACTAGTCTTGGGAAAGAAACCAGAAGATATTCCAGCTGGCTTTTTTGTCAAAAAGAAACTAACACTGGGGGCAATAAAGACCCCTGCCCCTGCAGTCCAGATGGGTACAAAGGAGACCTGGGAGATGTGGACTGACCCTGAGCAACAGTCTCATACCCTTGTAGCAAAGGTAGTGCCTGAAACCAGCAGAAAGGCTCCTGGTACCACGCATAAGCAATGTGAAAACGCCTGGCAGAGCCCATCTAGAAGCATCAGGCCCAACAAAGGGGATAAAGCCCCATAACACCAGAGACTGGACAGAGTAATAAAACATCAATAAATTGTTTTTATTTCCAGGAAGAAACATCAGCAATCACTGAGTTTTTACCCCATTTATGAAAGAACTTAACATGTTTCAGTGCAGTTAGGAGACAGAATGGTCCAGGTAAATTCAACGACAAAATGGTTAATGAAAAATGACTCAGGCCTACCTCTACCCCCCACACCATCTCTGACAAACAAGTGAATGTCCTTAATTCATCACTGAAACACTTTGAACATCCCAGAAACTTCTGTGTTAAGAAACCAAAACTGGTGGCTCACCAGGCTCCAAACCTGCTTCAGGGAGACAGTGAGATTTCCCCAGGTGGAAAGGATAAGAAGAGAAAATGCTAAGTTTCTGAAATGTAGGCAGTGGTATGGAGAAGGCAATGGCAAGCCACTCCAGTACTCTTGCCTAGAAAATCCCACGGATGGAGGAGCCTGGTAGGCTGCAGTCCGTGGGGTCGCTAAGGGTCGGACACGACTGAATGACTTCACTTTCACTTTTCACTTTCACACATGGGAGAAGGAAATGGCAACCCACTCCTGTGTTCTTGCCTGGAGAATCCCAGGGACAGGGGAGCCTGGTGGGCTTCCGTCTATGGGGTCACACAGAGTCGGACACGACTGAAGTGACTTAGCAGCAGCAGCAGCAGCAGGCAGTGGTAACCCACTCCAGTATTTATGCCTGGAAAATTTCAGGGACAGAAGGGGCTGGGGCTGGCGGGTTACAGTCCATGGAGTCTCACAGAGTCGACGCGACTGTGCACGCTGCACACACCGTACGCACACACGCCAGGGTGTGTTTAGGACCTAAAGAGGAAACTCTGCCTCTCCACCCCAATTTCCCCTCTAGGCAGGAAAACGTTCTAAATCCTGGATGCGGTTCCCCATCAGAGGGTGAAGCTTCTCTTGAGGCTGTTTCCCATTCTCGGGAGGGGGTCCAGGTTAAGTCTGGGAACCCTGCCACAACCGCTGGAACAAGAGCGAGGAGCTTGTTTCCCTGAGGCGCTCTCGTCTTCAGGAAGATTTCCAGAAGCCAAAACGTCAGTCCTTTCTCAGGTTTAGGCGAAAAAAAAAAAAAAAAAAACGAGGCTGCGGGTCCCACAGCTTAGCTTCTGGCGGCATCTGGGAGCGGGCGCAGTGCGCCTAGGACCACCAGTGAGCCCTACCAGCTCGTCCCTTCGAGGATGGCTCCCGAGCCGGCCCGGGAGAAGCAAGGACTAGGGGGTGTGTGTGGGGCGGGGGGTGCTCGACGGCCGCGTCCCAGCAAACCTTTCCCCCTCCGTGAGCGCCTGGGGCCGCCTTGCGCAGGCAGCCCGCACGTGCCGCGCTCCGCTCGCGGGCCTTCCAGGACCTTGCCAGGCCGCGCCCCTCCTCAGGCCCGCCCTCCGCGCAGGCCCGGCCCCGGCCGCCGGGGACCTCGCCCAGTCTTCGGCTCCGACTCTTGGCGCAGGACCGGGACGGCCGAGCAGCACAGTTTTCCTCTCCTTCCACCGCGAGCAGTTACTGGCGGCGCGACTACACTCTCCGAAGCTTCCTAGTCCGCAGGTGCGCGCGCTAACCCGCAGTCCTACCCTCCCTCGTGGTCCAGCAGGAGGCGAGCTGGTACGGGTGGGCAGGTCTCGGGCGGGGAAGGGTGGGCCTAAGGGCCCACGGCCGACTGGGAGCACCTCTTCAATTTTGTTTTAGTTCGCAGTCTCTGGCCACAGGATGGGCAACTGATGGGAGAGGAGCCTAAGGAGACAGGTGCAGAGTGTGATGCAACCTGGACTAGGAAAGGAGCAGTAAGAAGGGAGAAGTGGAGACGGTCAGACCTTCAGGATGCAGAGCCTACAGGACTTCATGTGGGTCCAGGCAGAAGTCTAAACTCTTCGGATGACCTCCAGGGCATTGAAAATCTGTCCCTGGTTTGTCTTTGCTCCTGTCTCCACTAGTCGCCCCTACTGCAACCATCCAGGGACCTCGACGCTTCCCAGGGACATACATTCTGACATCTCACTTCCCCTTTGCCTAGACTGCCTTTTTCCCTGCTTCCCCCACACTTTAAAGGCCAGCTCAGAAGTCACACTTGCCTATTATCCAAGCATTCATAAAGCCCTCCGTAACTCATTTTGGCTATCACACAACCAACTGTGGCTTATTCCTATTCCTAAATACCCAGCACAACAACGTGAAATTTGCAAAATCAATGAATACTGTTTCTTCGGGGGGGGGGGTGCTATTCGCAGGATTTATGGGTTCTCAAATGCCAACCAGGGATTGAACCTGGGCTGTGGCAGTGAAAGTCTGGAATGCTAACCACTAGGCTACCACGGAGCTCCCTCAATGAATACTTTTGAAAAGGGTATGGCTGCAGGTCATATATTCTGAGACTTTATGAACACTGGGGTAAAAATGGATGTTAATGCAATGAACTTGAGAGCTATCAGTATGCTCATCTGACATTCCCCCTCAACTTCTTCCAGCATCCATTCTACCCTAGGGATTGAAAGGTGTCTCAACAAATGCTAATTTTATAAATAACAAAAATGTTAAGATATAAAACTGTATTTACAATGTATCTTACCTATTTTAGATACATGCAATATACCAAAGTCTTGAAAGTCCATCATTAGTCAATAAAATTTGAGTGCTTTTATCTTATGTTATCTTTTATAATTAGCATGTTACTTCCACAATAAGAAACAAACACTAAGTAGGTGGTAACCCATTTACAAGAGCAGTGTGTCATACCATTAAATTGAAAAGTCTGTCCTTTTCTTCTTAAATAACTAGTCAGCGTAAATATAGCTGCTTTGTTATATGCTGTGAATATATTTAGATTTTAATGCTCTCCCCACATCCATTCCACCCATAATCTGGGACAGTAATTCCTTATTAAAGCCTTTGCCTTAAATAGAAAAAAAATGGATTAAAGGACATATTTATACATAAAAACCCCAAATTTATTCCTTTCAAATTATTTTATAAACAATATAAATGGGCATTGCTATGCAAAGTGAGGTCAGTTGATAAAAACAATAACAATCCACAACAGGTCTAGTTCATGTATCATCACAAAACTGCAGAAATCTTTAAACAACATCTAATTATTACAACCAGAAATTGAAGGCATACTGAAAGAATACTTAATATTATGAGGCCTCGGTTTCAAAAAGCTACCAATTCTAGAATGGATTCTATTCTGGAACTGTTTCTTGATTATTTCTTGTTGCATCTCTTTCAGTGTAAAACGGAACCTTTGAAACTCAGGTGTGACATCGACAAAGTCAAGTAGGTAGTCCAAACTCTTTCCTACAGCAAATAACTTAAATTCATCAGCCTCCTCTTCAGCTCCTTTTTGAACAACTTTCTTTGTAATTCCACCTTTTGTTTCTGGGGGGCTACCCTTTTCTTCTTCACCCACATTGAACCATACCCTATTGTCATCCAGCTTGGTTTCTAACTCCCTACATTTCTCAAGAATTTCTCTATAATCCCCATCTTCTAAGTCTTGAAGATCATATTCCTTTTTGTAAAGAAGATTTTCCCATGCATTTGTTATCGTTATTTGTGTTACTTCATCCCAACTCTTTGCCCAGTTAAAAACTGCTCTTTTTAGGTTGTAGATTTTAATCTTGGAAACTACTTTTTCTCCTTTTTCTTGTTCATCATCACTTTCTTCAAAAATTACAAGACTTTCCTCAAGTTGCTTCCACCTGTAAAGTCGTTTGCAGCTCAAGATCACGCCTTGATTCATTGGCTGAATTAAGGTTGAAGTGTTATGGGGAAAGAACATGCATTTTATTCGACCATCCTCACTGGTTAGTAATTCAGTAGAAGGGTGAACTGGAGAACTGTCCAGGAGTAACAAGGCCCTGACATCCTCCTCATGGAATCTTAGAACATTAAGTTGGAAGTGCTTGACTTCAGGAACAAAGTTTTGAAAAAACCATTCTGAAAACAATTCTCTGGTGAACCAAACATCTTTACTAGGTTTGTATATCACAGGTAACGTACATGTGTCCTCTTTTACACTTTTGGGCAGCTTTGATTTTCCAATAATGATTGACTTCAACTTATGAGTACCATCTGCGTTTGCACATAAAAGAACAGACAATCGTTCTTTGTTTATTTTCCTCCCTGGCAGGCAAATATCTTTTCTGCTTGCCTGAGTATTTTCTGGCAGTGACTTCCAAAAGAGGTCAGTCTCATCCCCACTGTACAGCTGAGCAAGACACAACTTCTCTTCTTTGATAAGCATGGACAGTTTTTGTCGAAATGACTCAACATTTTCTGAAGCTGAACTTAGGACTTGTTCCGCACATACTTTTCGGTTCCCAATTGCATGCCTATTTCGAAACCTAAAAAGCCAACCAGTGCTAGCTTTGAAGTCTGTTCGCCCAAAACACTGTGCAAATCTCTCGGCAGCAGCCTGAAGCTCCACACCTTTCACAGGGACACCAGCGGAGCATTTCTGTTGGTACCACATGTAGACAGCATCGTCCACATCGCCATATTTGGCTCCTGTTGTCCTCTTTCTCTTCTCAGCCCCTATTAATGGAATGTCCTGCTTCAGTACAAAGTCCAAAATCAATTTCTTATTCTTTTTAATGTCATAAAATGTTGACTTACTGATTCCAAATTCATCCATTACACTTTTAAGAGATCTTCCAGCTTCAATCCTACTTAGAACCTTCATTTTCTCCTCCAAATTCAGTGTTGTATATTTCCCTCTCTTATTCATTCTGAATTTGGTTTCAAACAATCAACAGGGGTAAAAAGAAAGATGCCTAATTAGAAAAAAAATTAAAAATGAAAAAAAAACCCACCCCCTCCAAAAACTAGCACAAACTCCCAGAAGGCACAGGCATTTATACTGAAGGGTACACATATCCGTAAAAGAGATAAAGGCTCATGTAGTGCTGGTCTAGAGGTAAAGGTCTGAGAGGTAAAGGTCTCAGAGAGTTACCACTGTCAAGGTCCTGTCTAGCTGTTGCTACTGCAAGACATGGATGATCAATCTTCAGAACCCTGCTTCTGAATGCTGCTTCTTCTCTTCCTCTCTTCTTACAGTAGCACCAGTCAGGAATAACAGGAATACCTGCATACTCTCCCTAACTGAATATAGGAAAAGACACAAAAGGAAGAAAAAAGGTGAGATGTGCTCACAAGAACAAACTCAGGTAAGATAAATCTCAATAAAAAGTAGTGCTTCAGAAGGGAGTATGAAAGGCTCAAAGGCAAGGACAGAATAATATTGTGTAACAGATGCAGTGTGGCTTCTCCTCTCCTGAAACAAGCTGACTTTCCTCACTGCTAGAAAGGAAACCAGTAATCATATTGCTCTGCCTGTAGTGTTCACTGGGCAGCAGTCTGTCCACCTGGATAAAGACTTTAATCCATCCTGACAGTGAGATGTCTGGAGAGTTGGAATTCAGAAACAGTAGTATAGTATCTTTAGGTGAAGAAAAAAGTTAGTAGGTTCTGTTGTCCATATGAATGAAATCCAACTTTTACTGCATTCAATACAGCATTCCCAAAGACTAAGCTTTAACTTAAGTGTTTCTTGTGTTTACCAAGGTAATCTGTTAAGTTTATAAATAAGGTATGTTATTGGCACTTTTTCACTCTCAGATATTCTTTCTTGTGTACATTTTGAGTATTTTCAAGTGTTATTTATAACTAAAATTCTTCTTCCATATTTGGGATGTTATCAAGTTTCAGCATCATGGCAGTTCTTAGAGATGAGCCCAAAAGTTTTATAAAAATTTTACAGTAGTAAAAAGTTTAAAAGATTTGTCCTTGAGATTGCTTTCCTAAATTTATATTGAGTGTTCAGTAACATATTTTCTCCATTTGAGATTTTATTTGATTTCTCTTCAGCATAGATTTTACTTAATTTGACCCAAGACTCAAGTTTTTCCACTGCTTGAAGAAATTTAAACGGTTTCTCTATTGATGATTCTTATCTGTTTTCCATAAATCCTTCTGTTGGCAAACTCTTCTATAGCTCTGCACCCTCAAATATTCCTTTTAAGTCCTCCTGGTGTTGCCCAAAGCCATTCATTCCATGTCTTTAGAAATGTCCTGCTGCTACTGCTGCTGCTAAGTCACTTCAGTCGTGTCCGACTCTGTGCGACCCCATAGATGTCCTACTCTAGGTTAATTTCATGGTTCTCCTTCCAGATACACAACCTCATGGGAAGTAACAAAACTGCCTCTTTTATCCATTCCAGGTGCTATGAAGAAAGAAAAGTATGTCAGAGAAATGAGAAAAATGGTTGGTATTATTTCAGTTATTTTTCTTCTCTTTTAGGGCAAAGCCTGACTGTCTTTCATTCATTTCTTGACTACACAGGATTCTCAAAAGCCTCTCACCTAGAAGAACCCAGATCATTAGTTTTCCTCTAACATTTGTTGCAAGAAATGTCAACTGCTTTACAGAGTACTAATGGCTCAGAGGTTAAAGTGTCTGCCTCCAAT
The DNA here is from genome assembly GCF_049115385.1 of Moschus berezovskii. Lineage (NCBI taxonomy): Eukaryota > Metazoa > Chordata > Mammalia > Artiodactyla > Moschidae > Moschus > Moschus berezovskii. The sequence continues at coordinate 39,599,644 of NC_142486.1, read as the reverse complement.
GTGAGATCCCTGGGTCGGGAAGATCCCCTGGAGAAGGAAACAGTAACCCACTCCAGTATTCTTGCCTGGAGAATCCCATGGACGGAGAAGCCTGGTAGGCTATACAGAGTACTAATGGCTCAGAGGTTAAAGTGTCTGCCTCCAATGTGAGATCCCTGGGTCGGGAAGATCCCCTGGAGAAGGAAACAGTAACCCACTCCAGTATTCTTGCCTGGAGAATCCCATGGACGGAGAAGCCTGGTAGGCTACAGTCCACCGGGTTGCAAAGAGTCGGAGACGACTGAGCGACGGAACGGAAGAGGCTCATGAAAGAATACAAACATGAATAGGGTGTGAAGCCAATGACAGGCTAAGCTCAAGCAACCTTCTAAAAAAAGGCAGCTCTAACTAAGGCGATGACTATTATAAACCAAAAAAGGAAAGAATGTTTGTTAGCCAACAGCAGCACCATTAAACCCAGACAGTCACCCAGCAAAAACATTCAGCCTGCTATGGCAGTTGTATGATGTCTCAGAATAAACTGCATGCTTTCATTGCTTTCCAGCTGTACATTCATAATTTCTCAAACTGTGCCCAGGCAGAGAAAGGTGAAATCAAAAGCAAAGATTTTCAGGCGACTTCAGTGGGTTCCTCAGCAAGAATAAGGAACTGTGGCCCTTATTCTTAACATTCAAACAACAACAGTCATCAGGGGCCCTCATTCACAATTCAGCATTTTGTGCCTTGTTTCCTCTTCTTCCTTTCAGAGGGTCTCTTTTCCCACTTCTTCTCCCTGTGTTCACTAACCAGCTCCCTACCCATGTTTTGAATCAGGCCTGCCAGTGACACTCAGGGGCACAGCTGGCAGAGCTCCATTTATTCAGTTTAACAAATTCCAATTTTATGTTCAGCTTGGTCCAGATGATGAGGATCTCAATGCTCTGAGTTACATATGACAGACTTATTGCCCACTGGTTCTGAGAGACTGGAAACAGCAACTACTTTGAAGAGACTCAGTCACAACCTGAAATTCTAAGGAAATGAACCTGCTTTGAAACATATTCAAGTGACTTAGGCAGATACTTTTTTTTTTTTTTGGCCATGCTGCATGGTTTGTGGGATCTTAGTTCCCCAACCAGGGACTGAACCCGTGCCCTCAACAGTGGACGCAAGGAGCCCTAACCACTGGACCGCCAGGAAATTCCCAGCAGATACTTACTAGTATCACCTCTGTTTAATCCTTTTCTCTCACTCAAAAACGATCAAGGTCTATGCCTTGGAGTGTAACACCAGTCTACCTAAAAGCAAAAATAGCATAATGACCTGGTAATGGTCTCTTATTTTTGTTCCCACCTTAAACTTAGCTCCAGATGAGCTGCCCTGGAAAGAACCTCCCTCAAAAACCCTCAAATGATACTCTTTATTACTTTATTTTATTAAATGCAATCTCTTCACTTCCATTCCAGGCTCCATAGTAGAAGTACAAGAACTCATTTTCTAACTTTTACTCTAAATATACCCCAATTACACTGAGTTTAAAAAAAAAAACACAACAACTAAAGATTTTCTCACATGCTCATCTCTGAAGCTTTCAAGACTGCTCTTACCTTTCCCCCTGCCTGGAATATGGCCCCACTCTGCTTTAGGGCAAATCCCTCAAGGACTTCTGTAACTTTCCCCTACCCCCAAATCAACTTTCACTTCCTTGGAACTCCCAGAGCCTTCAGCTTATGTGTTACTCTTTCCTACCTGTGTTACTGATATTTGTGAAATTGCCTCAGTCCTTTTGCCAGATATCTTGAATCAAAGGCACCTTTCTACCGACTCTGTAACACTCGCTACACGTGGTAAACTTGACTAGACTAGGCTGACACTATGAAAACACTGACAATTGAAAGCGGACAACCTGAGATACTCAGATTCCTAAAAATATGACTCACTAAATATTTATGGAATGCCTACATTACCCAGGAAACTCTATAAGACATAAATAAAGTAAAGAAGGTGCCCATCCTCCGGGAAGTGCGCTGTGGTGGGAAAAACAGAAGATAGGAAAAAGGACCCTAAATTCCACTGGACCACCCCCACTGGTGAATTACCTGACCTTGAACAAGTCACTCCTTAGCTCTCAATTCTCTGTCAAGGAGCTCTATGAAAGGAAACTACTGCATGAGGAAAAACCTACCTCACAAGAAAAAACAGAATCGTGTGAGCACGCACGCCCTGAAACGGGTATACACCCCCAAGGGGCCGTTGATCCTGACCGGGACAAAACGGACTTGTACTGACGGAGATGCGACGAGCCCCGGGACCGCAGCTAGGACAACGCCGGCTAAGCCGCGGGAAGGTCTGGGGCCCCACGCGCGAAAGGGGACGGCGACCCTCAAGGACGGATCCGGGTCCCTAGGCTCCGCCGGCAGCCCGAACGCGACACAGGGACCACCTGGACGCATGGGCCTCACACAGCTGGGACGAGAGACAGCGACACCCGGGCGTCGAGTCGCGCGCCGGGCCCTCTAGGCTGGACGGACTTGGAGACTCGGCGGTTGGTAACCCTTTCTTGTTCCCATGGCTGAATTGTGAGCCGTAGCCCAGCGGGGCCTGGAACCGCAGCGCTAGCGCCCGCCCCTCCCCGGAAGTGCGTCCCTTCTACTTCCGGTTGGAGTGCTGATCTTGGCGCCCTGGAGACAGCAGAAGAGGTAGAGGGGCTGGGTGGGCCCAAGTGTTTCCAGACCTACGCCCCAGGACCCGCCTCTGAGTGGCGTGGAGCCGGGGTTGTGCTCCTCAGAGCAGCGGTTAGACGCTTGGAGGCTTGCGGTTGAACCCCGGGAAGAGGGAACAGCTTCCACGAAGCCGGGCTGTCTGAGGTAACCTGGAAGCGGCTTCCCCTTCGGCGCCGGCTCCGGAGCCACCGAGAGACGCCTGTCACTGCTCGCGGCCGCTGCAAGGCAGCCGGGGCCGTTTCGGAGCCGGTCGGTCAGACTACCCCGGGCGAGGCCCGACGCCAGGCTCCTGAGGCCGCTCTGCACCCTTTGCGAGGGTGGCGCCCGGGCCCGCGCGGCTGAAACCCGCTCGAACACTGCCTGCAGGCCCAGTGCTCGCGGACGCGCCCCGAGTGGTGTCCACTTTCCCGCCTCCGCCGGCGTTTCCTTTACTGGCTGATGTGACCGCGGGAGAAACGAGAGTCCTCGCCTCAGAGATCAGCCTCTGTGATGCGAAAGTTCGTTAAGTGTCCCCCGTGCCCCCTGAGCTGAGTGGGCATGTAGCCGGCCTTTTGTAGATATCGCGGCTTCCTGGGCAGAATTTCTGTGCCATTTCTGCTGGGTCACCTCAGGGAAAATGAGATTCACGAGGCCTCGCTCAGAGGTCTAAATGACCCTTGGAAAAGTTGAAAGTAACCAACACCAACTCACATGCTCTCCTTTTTTATCTGCTTGACATTTGGATAAACATTTTGTGAACAAGGGTCACCTGTAATTTTTCCTAGATCAAATTCAAAATACACGTATAATTCTTCATAGTTTTCTTTACATATCTTGCAAAGAAATGCCAAGGTGAATGTTGGTCAGTTAGTTGATTTCTTGTGGGGAGCCTTCTTTTTTTTTTTTGCTGTACTTTGGGGAATATGAGATCTGAATTATATGACCAGGGATCAAACCCTTACCCCCTGCACTGGAAGTGCGGATTCTTAATCACTGGACCCCCAGGAGAGTCCCTTGGGAGATGCTTTTTTTCAAGAAAATAAAGCTCCGGTTTTCCTAATTATTTTCCTTCTACTCTGGTCTCATAGTTTCAGCTCTCCTGGCAGTAATCACAATGGAAAGTAGCACTTTAAATGGTCCAGGAAGTGAAGGTTTCCATCTCAAGAGGATGAAGGGTAATAAAAGTGTACCCACTTACCAAAGACAGAAGACTAGGATGATATGTCGACATTAAAACAGAAACTCAGAATATACTCCTAATCTTTCCTTGACATGGAGAGAATGGCATAAGAAGTGCATGAGTTAAATATTTGGATAATCCCAAAACTCGTAGGAGCCAGTGGATTTTTCACCTGCTAACCTTTCCTGATTTTTTTTTTTTTTTAGAGAAGGAGAAGTCACCTATTGGAATTTGTCTTTAATAAGCTGTGCTGTATTCAGTTGGTTAATAGAAAAGGAGCAAAACACAGCCTGGCAGTTGATTTTTAAAGTTCATTTTTCTCATAATAAGTAGCAAGTAATAAAGTTCATGTGACAATATGTTACTGACATGAGCTTGTTTCTGCTCTCAGCGCCTTAGGAAGAAGATCCTTTTATTGATTTTATTCCAAACCAGATCGGGCCTCAGTTGTCAGAGGTAGCCGCTGGTGGGGTGTCTGATACAGGAGCAGAATTGTTCCTGGAGGAGAATGATGACAGTAGATCTGAAGGTGGCTGAGTTCTTGAATCCTCAGATCAGAGCTCTTTGGGAGACCAAAGGACCTGTGGCAGAGAACGCTGATCAGCTTAAGAAACATGCCCCACAGACGGACAGTCTCAGTCCTGAGAGGTCTCACCGGCACTTCCGGAACTTCCTCTATCATGAAGCAGCTGGACCCCGGGAGGTAGTTGACCAGCTTCAAGAATTATGCCGTCGGTGGCTGAGGCCAGAGATTCACTCAAAAGAGCAGATCTTGGAACTTGTGGTGCTAGAGCAGTTCCTGACCATTCTGCCCAGGGACACCCATACCCTCATAAAGAAGCACCATCCACAGAGCATCGAGGAGGCTGTGGTCCTGGTAGAACACTTGCAAAGGGAAACTGGCCAAACAAGGAACGGGGTGAGCAGAAAGATTCTTGATGTGCAGTGAAACAGAGTGAAGGTGGATATATTGGGGCAGTTAATTGGGAGGAAAAAATGGATTAGGTCACTGTTGTGTTGTTCCTTTAGCACTTGTGAAGCAGGACCTGAAAGCACAGACCCGCAGCCTTAGTCAGCCCGTAGGATTCAGAGATCCTGGCAGAAACTTCCCTGGCCTTAGGGACAGAGTTGAGTTTTGGTCTCTTTGGAGCTAGGGTGTGTTGAGGGTAATGAGCCTAGTCTGGCTTGGCCAAGGAGATGGACCTCAAATTCTTAGAAACAAACAAAAGGCACTAAGGAGCTGGAGAGTTCAGGGCAGATCAGAAAAGAAAGGACTCTGAGAGACCAAAAGAGAGTGAAGATATGACAGAGAAGGAACAAACCAAGCAACTAGGGGACAACTGTCCAGGAAGGGGAAAAGTAGAAAGAACACAGGGAAAGAAAGATTTGAAATCCCAGCAGAGTAGCTGAGAGAAGAAAGACCCTGAGGGGTAGTGTCCTCTGTACCATAGGCGAGAGCCTGCACTGCCCTCTCTCAGGGGTTGTTCCTGGCTCTGCTCTGAGTGGGGATCCAGGACATGCCCTTGGACAGGTGACAGCTCACCAGCTGGCCTCCGGCCCATTGTGAATACTGGGAGGGCACATGTTTGTCAAAATTATTTGCACATAGGTCAGAGCTATGGCTCTTTCCTCCCGCTTTTTTCTCCATTTCATCCCCATTGTCTGTGAGAATCTTCCCTGACCATGTGGAAAATCTGGTTGACAGGACAACTTTTAAATTCAATTCCTTAATCTTTTGAGAGAATTAGAAGACAAGAAACCACTAAGGCAAGGATCTAAGTTGGGAGAGAAAGCCTGTCAAGGCAGCACGAGAACAGGTGGCCTGTGCAACCCTGTTAGTGGGCCGAACGGGGCTGAATTCAGAGGGTGGGACTGCTGCCTTGGAGAGCTGGCAGTAACCACACCCTTTACTGGTTTCTCCCAATTTTCCCATGTTTTATGGATAGTTCTTGTGGAAAATTGGTGGCTGATACCTCTAGGTCTTTTATGTCATTTCCTTCAGCGTCTCCCTCTTTCCCCGCAGTCTGCACTCTCTGCTTTTTCCTCCCTCTCCCATCAAGCCCAACCCAAAAGTCAGTTCTGTGGTAACAAGTATGGGGGTTATTTCTAGGTTGCAGTCCAGGAGCTGGGAAAGGAGGCAGTGTTCTTGGGAGAAGCAGCAGAGGCCCCAGGCTTCCAGCTGAAGCCAGCAGAGTCCCAGCCAGTGGGCATGTCCCTGGAGGAAGAAGTTTGGAATATACACCAGGGTCTCCAAGAACCACTGAGCAGGAATACCCACAAAGAACCTGAGCCTGTATGTGAGAGGGGTAAGGATCTTCATGTTACTTTTCTTCTCCTGGGAGGTGGGATATAATTTAAGCCAGAATGTGTGAGCACTTTCTGGTTACCCTGCCCTGTGGATCTAGTAATGCAGCTACATTAGCAATTAGGATGCCCCCCAAGTGGCGGTAGAATAGGTCATATGGCGTTGAGGGTGGGGGTTGGCCTAAGATACAGAGATCTCCCAACCACAGAACCCTGGTAATAACAGCAGCAATTGTTTGGAAAAGTAAAGATGGTCTGGCTCACCTCATCTTGAAAATACAGAAGAAATCTGGATCAGAATGGATAGTTAGTGACAGAATGTTAGTAATAGAATGTGTATACTACTGTGTACCAAGGAAAAAGTAATAAATGATTTAAAAACTATCTCCTACTGTACACTGGAGTCCCTGAGTACTTCATTTGCAAATATGTTTAAACTTTGCCAAGGTGAACAATTTATGTCATCAGAGGAAAATAATAAAAAGAGTTTTCCTTTGTTACTTTTGCTTATGGAAACTGGGGAACTTGTTTTAGAGGCTGGTAGATACTTGGTTCTCATTAACAAGGAGAAAGCCATCTGGGCACCATACGCTTATAAAGACATCTCATCAATCCTGAAAAAAATCGGGGTCTTCTGTCTTTTAGAATTGACCATAGTGTATTAGAAACATAAGCAAGAAATATTTACTGTGGCTCCATTTCACCCACAGTGGTGCCTGCTCACCAGATCCTAGCCTTTCCTGAGCAGACAGACACCAAAGACTGGACAGTGGCACCTGAGCTTGTCTTGCCTGAGTCCCAGGTGAGCTGTGCTTTCCAGATTCTCGGGCTACTTCTCCCTGCTGCCCATGACCCACCCTGCCCAGCAGATGCTCAGAGGACTTAACCCAGATTTTCCCAGGACTTTGAGCACCTATTTGCTGATCCCTTGCCTACTTCCTTTCTACCGTCTCACTTAAAATTAATTCATGTGCTGTTAGTTCCTTTAGTGACTGGCTTACCATGCAGTTCATGGCTCAGAAGGTTGGGCCGCTTTTGAAGTGGCAAGTACCTGGCTGAAGTCCATTCTCTTCTTTAGAGCTTGTTGACATTTGAAGAAGTGGCCATGTATTTTTCCCAGGAAGAATGGGAGTTACTGGATCCCACTCAGAAGGCCCTCTACAATGATGTAATGCAAGAAAACTATGAGACTGTCATCTCTCTAGGTAAAGTTTCTTTTTCCCCTTCCCTTTGCACATCAGTGGACTAATCTGTCCTGTTTTGGGGGTTACTGAGAAAGCACCCTTGTGAGAGAGTCTGTTCTAGTAGCTGACTGGTTCTCAACTAGTTTCCCTGATGTGGGCAGGGAAAAGGTACACCAGATCACCAGCAAGCTTTTAACATGTGTACATGCTCATTCCTTATCCTAAATCTTGATCCTTCTCTTTTTCCCTCAAAATCGCTCTTCTCTTGTTTTTCCTTCACCCAGTATTTTAGGCTAGAAAACTTGTGGTCATCCTTTGCACCAATCTAGTCCAACCCCTGTAGTACTAATGCATCACTAGTTCTCTTGGCTCCATTCCACCTCACTGTGTGGCCTGAGTCCAGCCAAGTCTCAGCCTCCTGTGCTTCAGCATTGTGGTGTAAGCGCGGCAATCTCTAAAAAGGTCCAAAAAATTAAAAAAAAATAAAAATAAAAAGGTCCACCTCCATACTTGGCACCCCCTGCCAGCATTCCTCCCTGCCTGCAGTCTGTTCTCCACACAGCAGCCAGAATCCTTTAAAAAACCAGTTCATATCAGAACATGGCTCAACATCAAAACCTTAGCATGATTTTTTGCACAATCAAAATAAATCCAAACTCCTTATAGAGGCACCCAGGAACCCCCAAGTTCTGGCCCCTCTTCACTTTCCTCCCCTCGTCTGCCACTCCTGCCCTGCTCAGTTCTCATTAGCCACACTGGTCTTCTTGCTGTTTCTTGAACTCACCAAACTCATTCTGACCTTTGGATTTTCTGTACCTGGCACACTGGAAACTCAGTACTGCATTGTACAACACCTCTAATTTTTGTCCAACTCAGAAGAATTCATGTTATGTAAAGAAAAAAACCAAGATTTCCTTTTCTTAACTTCAATCGTGAAAACTGAAGAGAGTCAACTGGGAAACCTGTCTTAGGGGCTAGTAGATGCTTGTTTAAAATGAGATAGCTACTTCTCGGTACCATGTAACACTTGTAAAGTTGTTCTATCTCAACTGAAAGAATGAGGATCTTCTATACTTTTGAATTGAACTTGGGATGTTCAAAGATGGGAGGGAGAGAAATTTTCTTGTTCTTCCACAGCTGTGCCTGCTCACCAGCTCCTAGCCTTTCCTGAGCAGACAAATACCAGTGAGTGGACAGTGGCACCTGAACTTATTCTGCCTGAGTCCCAGGTGAGCTGTGCTTTCCAGCTTTTTAAGGCTGCCTCTCCCTGCTGCCCATGACCTGCCCTGCCCAACAGGTGCTCAGAGGTGTGTTAACCCAGATGTTCCCCCTGGGGAACTGAGTACTTCCTGGTCTGTTTGCTGATCCCTTGCCTATTTTCTACCATCTCACTTTAAAATAATTCATGTGCTATTAGTTCCTTTAGTGACTTGCTTACCTTGTAGTTCATGGCTTGGAAGATTGGGCTGCTTCTGTAGTGGCAAGTACTGAGCTTAAGCCCATTCTCTTCTTTAGAGCTTGTTGATATTTGAAGAAGTGGCCATGTGTTTTTCCCAGGAAGAATGGGAATTACTGGATCCCACTCAGAAGGCCCTCTACAATGATGTAATGCAAGAAAACTATGAGACTGTCATCTCTCTAGGTAAAGTTTCTCCCCTTCACTTTGCATAGGAGTGGACTAAACTGTTCTGTTGTGGGCATACTGAGAATGCACCCTTGTGAGAGAGTCTCTGTTCTAGTAGCCGACAGGTTCTCAATAAGTTGGTGTGGGGCAGGGATTACCAGATCACCAGGGAGCTTTTCCCTGGTACACATTCCTTATACTGTTGGAATTCTTGATCTCTTCTTCCATCTAAACTTGCCCTTACATCTTTCTCATCTCTGTAAAAGGCATCCCCATTCATCCACTTGCTCAGAGCAAGCAATGTCCAGTCATCCTTTACCTTGATCTTGCCATAATACCCCACTAAGGCTAGCGCTCTTGGTTCCACCTCACAGTGTAGCCTGAGTGTCACATCTCAGCTTCTTGTGCTCGTAGCATCCTGGTCTCAGGTAGTAGCATCTCTATCGAGCTTCACCTCAGTACTTTCTTCCTGGTACCCACTCAGTCTGTTTCCTGCATGGCAGCCAGAGTGTTTTTAAAACCTGACCAGATCATGACATTTTCTGCTTCAGATCTTACAGTAACTTCTCATAACGTTCAGAATAAATCCAGGTTCCTTACCAAGACCCAGGACCCTCCAAGGTCTGGCCCTTCCTCATCAACCTGCTGTCGTCTCCTGCCACTTTTGCCCTTGCTCTGGACTCTAGTCACACTACTCATCTTGTTTCATGGACTTGATGTACTCATTTCTTCCTCCTTCCCTCTGCCTGGCCCACATTTCTGCCTCATGACAGAATCCTCATTTTAGGGTTCTGCTCAGATGTTACTTTCTTAAGGAGACTTTTTATACAACTTTATATCTCAAGTAGCTTCACAGAAGCAGAATCTTAAAATGTTCCCTTACCCTCCCTTAGTTTTCTTCAAAACATGTATCACTTCCTGACATTTTATTTGCTTTTCTGTTGATGTTATATTGTTTCACTCTGCGCAAGAATATAAGCTTCGTGAGATCAGGGGACTTGGTTTATTTAGCACTATGTCCCTGCCACATAGAGGGTGCCTGGTGCACCATAGCCACTCACCACATATTTTTGGAATGACTGAGTGATGAATACTTTCCATACTTGGCAGTAAGATTTTGAGAAAGTCTGCTAAGTAATTCTTGTCTGTTTCCTCCACCTGGATATGAACCAGTGAGCTATGGGAGTGATAGAAATCTTTGCTAGTCCAGTGTCTGGTGCTTGAGAACTAAATAAAAAGTTATTTTATTTAACTTTTACTAAATAAAAGTAATGATGGCATGTATCAATTACGCCTGATACCCAACCCACTGACCTTTGCATTGACTTCCCTGAACCTGGACTTACCCAGTTTAAGTCTTGCTGCTTTTGAACTGTGGTGTTGGAGAAGACTCTTGAAAGTCCCTTGGACTGCAAGGAGATCCAACGAGTCCATCCTAAAGGAGATCACTTGGGTGTTCATTGGAAGGACTGATGCTGAAGCTGAAACTCCAATACTTTGGCCACCTCATGCGAAGAGTTGACTCATTGGAAAAGACCCTGATGCTGGGAGGGATTGGGGGCAGGAGGAGAAGGGGACGACAGAGGATGAGATGAACGGATGGCATCACCGACTTGATGGACATGAGTTTGAGTGAACTCCGGGAGTTGGTGATGGACAGGGAGGCCTGCCGTTCTGCGATTCATGGGGTTGCAAAGAGTCGGACACAACTGAGCGACTGAACTGAACTGAATAGTTAATAGGACTAGTGTGTGTATTTCTTGCAGCCTTTTCACTTTACTTCTACCTTAGTAGAATGTGGGATATTCTTGGTAGCAGAAGATGGGGATCATGCACTGCATTCCCGTGCCCTATATCTTTGTCACTGGTCCAGCTCAGGTTTATTTCTCAGTCTCCACTTTGCATATCCATCCACCAATGAAGTTTGTTATAAACCTGATATGAGATTTGGTGTTGTTAACTATTCAGGCATCCTTTGCTCTTCCTGAAATAGTTTGAAATTAGTGAACTGTTGTTAAGTTACCAGTCTGTGACCTCAGTTTTTCTGTTTCACAGCATTATTTGTGCTCCCCAAACCTAAAGTGATCTCCTGTCTAGAGCAAGGAGAAGAGCCATGGGTTCAAAGACCTCTGGAGTTCACGGACAGTTCTGAAGAGCTTCCTACAGGTAAGTAAACCATGGGAAGAAGGAAAATGTACCATGATAGGAATCTTTGCAAGGATTTCACATTTTACAGTTCTGCTTATCTATTTTTTAAAAAATTAGTGTTTGTCCAGTTTTTCTCTTCATTTACTGTGGCTTACTTTCTCTGACATATAATAAGCTGTTTCTCACGTTTATTCCAGCAGGGCTGAGGCTTAAAAATGACACTGAACATATTCAATCTCTATGTCTTTCTGACTTAGAAATACAAGCACCAGTAGCTATAGCATCAAGAAAGGCCAGATTGAAAGTTCCCCAGAAAACAGTTGGCAAAGAAAATCATGGTGATGTGCATAGGGTTGGGAAATTGCACCAAGATTTTCCGGTGAAGAAAAAAAAGAAACTTTCAACCTGGAAACAAGAGCTGCTGAAACTTATGGATCTTCAGAAGAAAGAACGTGCAGCAGAGAGGCCTTTTAAATGCCAGGAGTGTGGGAAAAGCTTCAGAGTTAGCTCTGACCTCATTAAGCACCAGAGAGTTCACACAGAAGAGAAACCATATAAATGTCAACAATGTGATAAGAGGTTTAGGTGGAGCTCAGATCTTAATAAGCACTTAACAACACACCAAGGAATAAAACCATATAAATGCTCATGGTGTGGGAAAGGCTTCAGTCAAAAGACAAATCTCCACACACACCAAAGAACTCACACTGGAGAGAAGCCCTTTACTTGTCATGAATGTGGGAAAAAATTCAATCAAAATTGCCACCTTATTAAACATCGGAGAACTCATACAGGTGAGCAGCCTTACACCTGTAGCACGTGCAGGAGAAACTTCAGCAGACGCTCAAGCCTTCTTAGACACCAGAAACTCCACCAGTAAAGGGAAGTTTGTTCGGTGTCCTCAGTCTAAAGAAATTTATCAAGTGGAGCTTGACTTTAAAGTTAAGAAAAATACAACATTATGAAGCATCAGGAATTTTTCATCAGGAAACTTTGGGATATAAACGTGCTTCTTAGAAGGAATCAAGATTGACTCCTCAAAGGATTTGTTAGTAGTTGCACTACGTGCTATTTTTACTAAAAGCTTCCAGGGAATTCCTTAGCAGGAGAGGTGTTCTAAGAACATTCTGAGTAAAGCAAAAAGCTGTTTGGGGATTGTATATAGCAAAACAGCAAATACAGCTTTGCATAGCAGATGCAGCTATGAAATAGTCTTCTTTGGCCACAGAGGTAAATATTGTTGGTTTGCATTGATTTCTCAAGGCACTGAAACTTATGATGGAAACATTTGTATTATGGCATGGTTTTCCAAAACAAAGCAATAATATGCATGTTTAGTTGCATACCATTGTCTTCCAGGTTTGCCAGTTTCAGTAATCTCATGGGCAGAAATGAATTCTAATGTAAAACTTTTGAAGAATCAAATTGGATTTTCTTAACTGTCCCATCATTGGGCGCTGTTCACAAATTTGGACATTGAGTTCCTTGTTTAACTTTTTAGCAAATTCAGCTCTAGAATCCTATTAGTACAATTTTTACTCTGATGAAATATTTTCTTCAGCAATATCAATTCTGTCCAGATGAACTAATCACTATTTTATACCTCTCTGCCGGTGAATTAATCACTATTTTATGCCTCTTGAAAAGGGAGAGCACCTCTAAGAAGGCGAGAAAATGGAAACAGGTTGGAATCTTTAGCCATGTAAAGAAGAACTTCCTGCAATAAAAGAAACTAGACTGTTTATATCACAATATCAATAGGATAAAACAGCCATGAAAATGAGCACTTTTTTTCAAGGTCTAAATGGAAATTAATGGGAATTCAGGATCATCTTCTCAGGTTTTTATCTATTTGCATTTTAATTTGGTTTTTGTTTGTTGTTAAGAACAAGGAGAGAGTTACATTTGTCTGGGAACTAGAGTGTTTTCTGCACCAGGATCTTGTGGCTCCCTGGACATATTATTCTGGGAATCCAGTGAGCTGGAGACCAAGTTCCCAAAAGGGGAGCTAATGCTGGGTGGCAGGCAAGGATGGACAAATGCACCTCTACATTGGTTAACTTACACTGTAACTGTTAAGTAGGCAAGGGCACCCTACTTCTGTCTTCTCCATCCTTTCAGGTAACAGCCTTAGGTTACGAATTTGATAGACTGCTAGAAATCTCCTTAGGTTGTGAGTTATCTTGTATCTCCCCCTTTTATCTGCTCAGTGATGCAGATATGTTCCTGGTAGAGCATCTAGATGTAATCAGGAAAGGAGTTAAATTATCTCTTCCAAATCTCTGACTTTATAAAGTAAGGAAGTTAGGCCTAAAGAGATCCAGAGGCTTGTTACAACCATGTAGTTAGTGGGTCTGTTGGCTGTCACTTAGCTGCATTAGTCAGGCCTGAAGGCAGGATCAACAGGACTGATCTATATGTTGTTCCTGTCCAGCCAGCCTAGATGATATTGTTTCTAGCTAGTAAAACATGCCTGTTTCTTGATTGGTTACTGAAACATTCTTAAATCTCCATTGTCTCTGTGAAATAGAGATAATGCTTAACTCAGGGTTCTCTGGGGATTAGAGGGATTGATGAAGGAAAAGCACCTGATGATCTGACTGATAGTGGGGTCTCAGACACTGTACACATCCTTCTCTTTCCTCTGATCCACAGTGGTGTGTTGGGTAGACTGACCACAGTGAAGGAGCAGATCCATTTGTGGCTGTTGCAGCTTCTTCCTGGAGCTGAGCACTCCTTGTGGTGGTCTGCTCAGTTGATTTTTTCCCTTATCTTCAGTGCTTTATGGTGTAAGTCACCTGACCTGTTGGTGTGTCTCTCTCAGCAGGATTTCATTATCTCCCTAAGATGAACTCTAGCAAGTATTATTTCCTAAGCACAGGTAGCTCTGCAGCTCTGGTCTGTATGGATCACTGAACATCTTTGGTCTCAAACCCCTGGGACTCTTGTCTCTTCTCCCAATATATACAGGTTTGGATTTCTTGCTGGTGCTACATTCAGTCATTCAAGTTAATGAAATCCTGTTATGTGCCCAGGTACTCTTCTAAAGTAAGGATACAGTAGTGGACAAAGATACAAAATGCATATCCTCATGGACCTTGTATCCTAATGAACAGTAAGAAGGGAATGGTTAGATGTTTTTGCTTCTTGCAGTTAGGGTCCAGAGATAGTTTTGAGCAGTGGGTTGTGTGCAGAGGTCTCACTTCTTGGCTGAAATATTTATTTGTTGGTGCAGGACTCTAATGCTGTCTTTTCCTGCCTCAGCCATGTAAGCATATAGAGAGAGGGGACAAAATTCATAACAGTCTGGAATGCCGAGCACCCAACATTGGGGAGCAGTACCTGTTCTGGAGAGTTCCCTAGACCTCTAGTGGACTTTGTAGGAAGGATTAATAAACTTTTCTTGTGTTAAATCACTGGGATGTTGGTGCTGTGTGTTTCTGCAGCATAACCTGGCCTGTCTTGTTGGAAACATTAGAACAGATCCAGCACTTGCTGGATGGCACATGTAACCCAGTAGATATTGACAGTCTTCTTGAAACAGGAGAAATGTGAGCCTTAGAATGAAGCCAACACCACAGCAGACAGAGCAGGGTGATAAATACTCAGGTTTTAGAGACACCATTGAACTGTAGGATCAAGCATCACCTGATACCTAGAATTGCACTGGACTTTTCAGCTACATAAATCTATACATTTCTAATTATTTAAGCCAGTATGATTGGCATTTCTGTTCATTGTAACTGAAATAATTCTAATATATAGAGCAATAACTGATTTAAGATAATATATGTAGGAGAGGAACAGTGTTCTTATATATATACATATTCTTTCATTATGGAAATTATCAAAATATCTAAAGTAGGGAAAATAATATGACCCTTATATAGGCTTTAAAAATTTTGCCAGTTTTTACATTTATCCACTCCAGTGTTTTGTTTTTATTTTGTTTGGGGTGGGTGGGTTTTGGAATATTTGAATATTTGGAATTTTTTTTCTTTTTAGTATTTGAAGCCAATCTCAGACATTATGACATTTCATGCATAAATAGTTTATTTGTTAGAGAGAAAGAATCCTTGACAGTCTCTGCCCTAATCCATCTATGAGAAAGAATTCCCTGTCAACAGAGGCTGTCTCCACATGGCACAAGCTTAATTGAGAACATGGGAGCTGCTTTTTCCTCCCTCAGAGGGCTTCCAGAACTTGACCAACAGCTTCTCAATATGACTCTGTAAGAGGACCCTCTTGATCTCCTCTGCACCCCATGGTATTAATTTATGAGAACCAACAGGCAGCCCTAATGCCTCATAATAAGGGTGGTCCACAAGGAATACTAGATGCCTATAGTGATCACTTGAGCAACTTATTAAAAGTTGAAACTTCATGATCAACTGCTAACTTTTTACAAGCCCCAGTGTGATTTACTCATTAAGAGTTCAGTAGTAATAGTTAATTGTTGATTTTCTAGAAGCCATCAAAGAACAAAATAATAATAGTAATTACACTTTAACATTTTCATATGGGACATTTACCTGAAGCTCAAAAAGTACCCTCATTTATCTACTTTTCATTGGTCTTCTTTTTTTCTTGAAATAATGTGTAAATGAATGCTAAAAATACTATAGTAAAAATACTTTTTACTATAATTTGAATCCACTTCTTTCTAAGCATTCCTGTTTGATTGTATTTTTTACAATTAGCATTTAACCATCACACTTCAGTAACTGCTAAGATGAAAAATGAAGTGGATATTTAATATTCCTATTCTAGTTTCTTCCTTATTTGGTACCATACATTCTCTTAATGAAGTTTCTCTCCTTTTCCGTGGTTGGTGTCCACTTGTTCCCTTGATCCTCTTTCTGTTGTTCTAAGGTTATTATTCTGTGCTTCAGCAGTCAGTGTTCTAATAGTCAAGAAGTGTGGTACAAACTACTTTGACAGATCCCTTCATGGCCAGTTCAGCTTACCTTACTTTGTAACTATTGACTTAATCAACAAAGTGTTTTTTGCAACCAGTCCTGGTGCCATAAGCTAGGGTTTATCACCTTTAATTCCCAAATTAATGTATTAACCATGCTGCCAAAAACTGGTTCTGTCTTTATCTCTGGCTGTGGATGTTTGCTCACTAAAACTGTTGGAGAGATATGTACTGTGAATGTTCATTTATTCATTCAACATCAGATATTGATACTTATGTGCCAGGTGCATTGTTTTAGGTGCTGAGATTTTATGTTTATGAACATTTTTGGTTTTGCATTTTTGCTTCTAAAGAATGCTGGGTTGGGGATAAAGTGGGCATTCTTTAGGCTCCTTCTCCATGGTTTAAACAATTTGTATAATATTTGTTGTATTCATTTGTTTGGCACTTTGGCTTTCCATGGTCAGTTTCCCACTCTGTCTTACCTTCAAGACCAACCACAGCTTCCCAAAAACAGAATAGGAAAAACACAACTCTACTGTCTTACATACCTTAATGTTTTGTTTTGTTTTTTAATGTGGTTGGGTTGATTTAAGCTCTTTATATTTTGAGAGTGGATTTGCACAATTTGGAGAGCATCTCCAATAATTTTTAAGAAAATATTATAAGTACAGACATGATTAGAGCATTAGAGCAGAAATAAGAAATCTAGATACATTCTCAGTAAGTCATGAAGACAGAAAGCCACCTCCTATGAAAAGTTGGGCACTTTAGTATATCAGCAATTATATCCTACTTGCCAAAAGAGTATTTTTAAAGCTTGTGTCAAGTTTTTATAACTACAAACCCCCAAATGATGAGAAACATCATCTCAGGAAGCATTACTTGACACTAAAAAAACTCAGTAGTAGAGAAATTATTATTGAAGAATTTGAGTAGACATTTCTCACAATAAGATATACAACTGGCCAGTCAGCATATAAACAGAACGTCATTAGCCTTCAGGGAAATTCAAATCAAAATCACACTGAGTAAGTTCCCTGGCAGTTCAGTGGTTAAGGCCCTTGCTGTCACTACCAAGGGCCCAGGTTTGATTCCTAATTGGGAAAATAAAATCTCACAATTCACTAAAGAAACAAAAAAACATTGAGATACCACTTAACCTCCCCTAATGTGGCTATAATCAAGATTAATTCATGTTATCAAGGATGTGAAGAAATTAGAACCCTCATACACTGCTTGTGGAAATTTAAATTGTACAGCCATTGAAGAAAACATTTGATCAGTAACTTAAAAAGTTAAACATAGAATTTCCATTTGTCCCAGCAATTTGACTGCTAAGCATTGTATATACCCATGAGAAATGAAATCTTATGTCCACAAAAAACCTTATATATGAATGTACATAGCAGCATTATTCACAGTAGCCCTGAAGTAGAAAGGACCCCAAAATCTACCAACTGATAAATGGATAAAAAATGTTATAGTTGTACAATGGGATATTATTAGCAATATAAAAATAAAGGAAGTTATGATGCATGCTACGACATGGATGAAAACATGCTAAGTGAAAGTAATTAGACATAAAAGGTCACATGTATTACATATCAAGAATAGACAAATCTTTAGAGAGCAAAAGTGAATTAGTATTTTCCAGGAACTGGAAGCTGCAGGGTGTCAAGTTTGCTAAAGATATGGGACTTTTTCAGGGGATGATGAAAATGTTCTGAAATTAGCGATGATGAAATGTAAATATACTAATAAACTGCTGAATTAAATACCTTAGATTGTCAATTTTATTATGTATTATATCACAATTTAAAAACTGACAAGGGCTGTAAGTATGTATCATAATGCTGTTTTGATCTGCATTTCCCTAATGACAAGTATACTTCCAGTATTAATACTAGCAGGTGGGACAGGGAAAAAGATTGTGGACAACAAAAAAGGGAAGATAAAGTATAGGCTTTGAAAAGAAGTAAACTAATTTATGAAGATTTGCAGAGGCAGGGATTAGCTGTCAGAGTGGAGAACCAGTAATACAGGAAAGAAAGAATATGGTATAAAGATTGGAAAAGCACTAAAAAAACTAATAGTATTAGGGTTCCAGCTCTGGGTAAGTTGAAATAAGCATGCTTCACCTTTTTTCTCACATAGACAACAACCCTAAAACCTGGGTAAAATGCATGGAGCAGCTATTTGAGAACTTTATTAATAGCAGGTGAATTGGAGAACAACAGAATTCAAGGCATCACAGAACTGACAGTGAGTTTACAATTTATGTTCTCTGATATTCCTTTACCTCAGATTAGCACAACTAGCAACCTGGAAATGAACACTGTAGTAAGATGGAGACAAAAATACAACATTTATTTATGACAGAAACTCAGGGAACTAGGAAAAGAATGGAACTTCTTCAACCTATAAAAGAGCATCTATTTTTATAATTAATTTTCCCACAGCTTGTGGGATCCCAGTTTCCTGACCAGGGATTGGACCCAGGCCATGGCACTGAAAGCACCAAATCCTAATCACTAGGTCACCAGGGAACTCCCAAAGAGCATCTACTTTTTAAAAACCTATTGTAAGCACCCTGCCCCTGCACGCCGCAAATGGTGAGCGAGACTGCGGAGACGTGCTGAGGAGCGGAGGCGAGTGTGCAAAGCCGCTTCCTCCCTCATAATCCGGAGTCCGGCCAGGCTCTGCTGCAGGGACAATGTACTTTTCCATTCCTGAAACCGAGTCACACAGTGGGAAGAGTGGCGGCTCAGCCAACGTGGTTTATAACATTCGTGTGAATAGAGTTCTGCACTGTTGGGTGTGCAACAGCCAGCTCCTGGGGCTGCACGAGCAGCTTCGGAAGGAATATGGGGCCAGTGTGCTTCCTGTGTTTCCCCCAAAGAAGCTTTTGGCTCTGACACCGGCTGAGGTGAAACAGGAGAGAGCAGTTAGAGAAGTACATGCAAACTGTTCGGGAAGACCCATTGCTTGGAAGCAGTGAGACCTTCAAAAGTTTCCTGCGTCGGGCACAGCAGGAGACACAACAGGTCCTCACAGAAGAGGTCTCTTTGGAAATGCTGCTCAGCAACGGGCAGAAAGTTCTGGTCAACGTGCTAACTTCAGATCAGACTGAGTATGTCCTGGAGGGTGTGGCTGCAAAGCTGGATATTCCAGATGACTTGATCGGCTACTTCAGTCTCTTTCTAGTTCAAGAAAAATAGGATGGAGCCTTTTCGTTTGCACAGAAGTTGCAAGAGTTTGAGTTGCCTTATGTGTCTGTTACCAGTCTTCAGAGTCAAGAGTATAAGATTGTGCGGCTGCTGCTAAGTCGCATCAGTCGTGTCCGACTCTGCGCGACCCCATAGACGGCAGCCCACCAGGCTCCACCGTCCCTGGGATTCTCCAGGCAAGAATACTGCAGTGGGTTGCCATTTCCTTCTCCAATGCATGAAAGTGAAAAGTGAAAGTGAAGTCGCTCAGTCGTGTCCGACTTTTAGCGACCCCATGGAATGCAGCCTACCAGGCTCCTCCATCCATAGAATTTTCCAGGCAAGAGTACTGGAGTGGGGTGCCATTGCCTTCTCCTAAGATTGTGCTAAGGAAGAGTTATTTGGACTCTGCCTATGACGACGATCGACGATGTCATGGAGAACCGGATTGGCCTGAACCTACTTTTTCTTCAGATGGTAGCAGACATTGAGCGTGGGTGGATCCTGGTCGCCAAGGAGCAGTAGCAACTCAAATCACTGCAGGAGGAGGTCTCCAAGAAGAAGTTCCTGCGAAGGAGTGGCTGGGCCAGACACTGCGGCACTATGGCTACTTGCGCTTCGATGCCTGTCTGGCTGACTTCCCAGAGAAGAACTGTCCGTCCAGTGGTGATGAGCGCAGGCAACAGTAAGCTCAGCCTCCACCTCCGCCTGCCTGGCCAGCAACTCCGTGAATTCACCTTCCGGGTCACCCGCATGCGATGCTGGTGGGTCACCTCCTCTGTGCCACTGCCCAGCCGAGGCACAAGCAAGTGAGGTATGCCTGGAATTGGCTTTTGAATACCTCATGAGCAAGGACCAGCTACAGTGGGTCGCCATCACTAGCCCCCAGGCTATCATGATGAGTATCTGCTTGCAGTCCATGGTAGATGAACTGATGGTGAAGCAATATGGCGGCAGTATCAGGAAGATGCTGCACCGGAGGGTGGGGGGCACCCTGTGATGCTCAGACAGACAGCAAGCCGTGAAGTCACCACCGCTGTTTGAGTCACCAGATGCCACCCGGAAATCCATGGTCAAACTCTCATACAAGCTGAGTGCTATGAGCCTGTGGGTGATTGGCACTCCTGGTACAGATGCCAGTGCCAGTGACGTCCATGGCAGTTTAGCCTTCGAGGGCATTGGAGATGAGTACCTGTATCTCCAGCTCTCGGATGTCTGCCCTTTGCCCCGGGGGAGTGTTCATGAACTAGCCCTGTGCCTGTATCCCACCCTGCCTCCAAAACTGGGGGCATTTTCCTTTCTCTTGTCCCCTTTTCTCCTCTGGGCCAGGGGCCTCCTAACCCACCTCTTTTTCCCCCACCCTCCCCCATCCTGGGGCTGGCTACACAAAGGATCGCCCAGAGCTGGCCCTCAATGCCAAATTAGCATTTAGTATTTTGCACAAAGTCCACGGGACCATGGCTACCTGCCTGGGGAGGAACTACAGTTCCCTCCAGGCTGCTTCTGGCTTCTAGGGGCCATGAGCCAAGGGGATGGGTAGAGGTCTGTGTATGGTCTGGCCCAGCTCCCTATCATTAAATTCAGCCTGATTGCTCCCTAGAACAAACAAACAAAACCTACTGTACATATCACTTAATTGTCAGAGACTGAATGCTTTCCCTCTGAGATAAGGAACAAAACAAGAATACCCACTCCTGTCACTCCTGTTTAGCATTGTACTGGAAGGCTTGGCCAGTCCAATCAAGAAACAAAACATCCAGATTGGAAAGGAAGAACAAAACGCTCTTATTCACAGGTGACATGATTGTCAATGTAGAAAATCCTAAGACCCTACAAGAGTTTCTGGAGTAAGTACACTTAGTAAGATCACATGATGCAAAGTCAACGAATAAATTCTCTTTCTATACACTGGAATTAATATAGTTTACAACAGCTTCAAAAAATTAAATAGTTATAAATCTAATGAAACATGAAGTCAAACAAGTCCTAAATAAATGGGAGGATTTAACCATGTTCATCTATTTTGATCTTACAGTATTCCTGCCAGTTTCTGTATTCATTTTATAGATGATGAAACAAAGTGCGAGAGAGATCCACTGGCTACCACAGCTAATTATTTGCAGACTACAACAAGGTTCCCAAGTCTCTAGGTTCCTAACGTTCTAGGATATCTTCCTGCATTTATTTATTTGTTTAACTAGCTGAGCAGGGTCTTAGTTGCTGCAGGGGAACTCTAAGTTTCAGCACGTGGGATCTTTTTAGTTGCGGCATGTGAAATCTTGCTCCCCTGCCAAGGGTGGAACCCCACACTCCCTGTATTTTGAACGCAGATTCTTTAGCCACTGGGCCACCAGGGAATTCCCTCCCTCCTTATTTAGACAGCAGGGTATTTGGATGGCAATATTGACAGGAAAGAGAGGTGGGTGGGGGACAGAGGGACAGAATTGTGTTTGATTATGGGAAGAAGTGAAGGAAGGGCAGTGATTCTCGGTAGCACTACTGTGGTGGCCTCGACTGTAAACGGAGGGCGAAAAGGTGGGATTGCTACAAGGACCCTTCAAAATAGGAGAAGCGGAAGCGCCGAGTCAAACTTAAAGGCAGTAACCAATACGAGGGATTAACAAGTAAGCGGTTTAAATAGGTTGTGACGCAATGAAGATCCCGTCTTCTTATTGGGTAAGACTGCTGTCGATTAGCGAAGGGGCGGGACAAGATGGGGAGGGCTATGCGTGTTCCGCGGCGCTGTTTCCTGGCTTAGCCTTTGCGCATGCGCCAGACATTCCGTAAGTCCCGGCTTGCACAGTGGCAGCTTCCTGCTCCGCACTGGGAAAGACTGCCTGGTGGATGACTGAGTTGGGCGCCGTTTTCCCGGTGGGCGGACCCGAGCTCCGCGGCTCTGTTCTCTCTGAGGCTCTAGTGGTGTCTCGGATCCTCGAACGGGAAGACACTCAGTGGCCATGAGCTGCAACCTCATCTGTTTGGAGAGGCCTGGGAACGCGGAAGCCTGGTGTGTGCGCCCTGTCGCGCTTTGCCGTGTCCCTCACTTTCCCCGTGAAGTCGCCTTTGAAAGGCCCTGAGCCTCTTGTTCTCGTGATTTACGCGAATAAAGCACTGGTACACCAGGGCCTTATGGCACTCATGTGCTGGGCAGTGGGGACACGACAGCTCAGAACTCCTTGTCCTCAGAGAGCGCCCAGACTATGGAGTAGATTACCCCGCAGAAACAAATTCTGGTGTTTAGGTGGGTAACGTAGCTAAGCAAGGGCTGTGTACCTGTGGCGCAGAAAGCCAAACTGACCACAGGTGTTTGCAGTGTAGTAGACGCAGGGTGCGGAAGACAACAAACACCTGTCCGGCCCCCAATATTAATAGTGCTGAAGTTCAGAAATCCCACCTTAGAGCCAAAGGAGTGAAAACGAAGGGGAGACAGATCTCAGGGACATCTCAGCCGAGACCAATTTTAATCTTCGTTTGTACTCTTTATAATGCTTAGGTTTTGGATACCCGGTCAATAAACCAGGTCTAAAGACCCTAGTCGTCTTTGTCTTTTCTCATCTATTTATTCATTTGCCAAATGTTTATTTTAGGGCTAGACACTTCTTGAGGTGCTGCGATTCACCAATGAAACAAATTACCCGTTCTCCAAGAACCATAGATTCTGTGGGGATGACAGACATTAAATCTATTAATATATGTCAAATAGTGAGATATGCTTAAAATTACTATAAGATGGTACTTCTCTCACACCAACCCAGACCGTTTACTCTGCACCTTCTAAGTGCCAAGCACTGGGCCAGATGCTATACAAATAGCATTGTATGCCAGCAAATTTGGAAAACTCAGCAGTGGCCATAGGACTGGAAAAGGTCAGTCTCCATTCGAATCCCAAAGAAAGGAAATGCCAAAGAATGCTCAAACTACTGCACAATTGCACTCATCTCACATGCTAGTAAAGTCATGCTCAAAATTCTCCAAGCCAGGCTTCAGCAATATGTGAACTGTGAACTGCCAGATGTTCAAGCAGGTTTTAGAAAAGGCTGAGGCACCAGAGATCAAATTGCCAACATCTGCTGGATCATGGAGAAAGCAAGAGAGTTCCAGAAAAACATCTATTTCTGCTTCATTGACTATGCCAAAGCCTTTGACTGTGTGGATCACAATAAACTGTGGAACATTCTGAAAGAGATGGGAATACCAGACCACCTGCCTGCCTCTTGAGAAACCTGTATGCAGGTCAGGAAGCAACAGTTAGAACTGGACATGGAACTACAGACTGTTCCAAATAGGAAAAGGAGTACGTCAAGGTTGTATATTGTCACCCTGCTTATTTAACTTATATGCAGAGTACATCATGAGGAACGCTGGGCTGGAAGAAGCACAAGCTGGAATCAAGATTGCTGGGAGAAATAGCAATAACCTCAGATATGCAGATGACACCACCCTTTTGGCAGAAAGTGAAGAGGAACTAAAAAGCCTCTTAATGAAAGTGAAAGAGAAGAGTGAAAAGGTTGGCTTGAAGCTCAACATTCAGGAAACAAAGATCATGGCATCTGGTCCCATTACTTCATGGGAAATAGATGGGGAAACAGTGGAAACAGTGTCAGACTTTATTTTTTTTGGCTCCAAAATCACTGCAGATGCTGATTGCAGCCATGAAATTAAAAGATGCTTACTTCTTGGAAGGAAAGTTGTGACCAACCTAGATAGCATATTAAAAAGCAGAGACATTACTTTGCCAATCAAGGTCTGTCTAGTCAAGGCTATGGTTTTTCCTGTGGTCATGTATGGATGTGAGAGTTGGACTGTGAAGAAAGCTGATTGCCGAAGAATTGATGCTTTTGAACTGTGGTGCTGGAGAAGACTCTTGAGAGTCCCTTGGACGGCAAGGAGATCCAACCAGTCCATTCTAAAGGAGATCAATCCTGGGTGTTCATTGGAAGGACTGATGCTGAAGCTGAAACTGCAATACTTTGGCCACCTCATGGGACAAGTTGACTCATTGGAAAAGACTCTGATGCTGGGAGGGATTGGGGGCGGGAGGAGAAGGGGACGACAGAGAATGAGATGGCTGGATGGCATCACCGACTTGATGGACATGAGTTTGAGTGAACTCCTGGAGTTGGTGATGGACAGGGAGGCCTGGCGTGCTGTGATTCATGGGGTCGCAAAGAGTCGGACATGACTGAGCAACTGAACTGAATCTTTTTCTCTGTGCTGCATGGTATTGTTATGCTCAGATGAGAAACAGAGGCGTAGAGAATTTCAGTATTTTCCCCAACATCATTCGTATGAGTTGAGCTGGGACTGGAAACCATATCTAGTTGATGGTCAAGGCCTGTTTGATTTCCGTTAGGTAACTCATATGTCAACCTGATTATACCCACTTTGTAGGGATTGAATTTGGCAACTCGGAGAGCTCCCATCAGCTCTTCAGACTCTCCTGTTATCAGCAACTGGTGGGCCTCACAAGCTTTCAGCCAGCTCTGGGAGCCTTGGTCATAATGGTTGGACCCCAAGCTGAATTCAGGTATAGGATCCTGGAGCTGAAAGTAATTCCTGATGATTCTGCACAGGGAGATCCAAACCTGGGTGAGAAGAGAAGCATTGAGAAGGCATTGAGCTTGGTGCAGCATCCTGAGTGAGAACCCAGCAGAGGAAGGCATGGTGAGAAAGGGAGAATGGAAATCAGATCGGAGATGGCCTCGGTGAGGGGACAGGCAGTTGAAAAAACGTGGAGAAGCTTAATTTAGCTTCTGCTTAAGCACTTGTTTTCCTCATCAGTGTCCATGCCAGTTTTTTTTGTTTCTCCACCCTGTGCAGCATGTGGGATCTTGGTTCCCCAACCAGGAAGCAAACCTGTGCCCCCTGCAGTGGAAGTGCAAAGTACTAATCATTGGATTGCCAGGGAATTTCTGATTCCCGATTTTAGGAGAATAGATTTCCTTTTCCCCTTTGAAGGAAGGAGGGAGAGTTCTCAATAGATCTTGGCTGCAGAGAACAAAGGAAGGGAGGTATGTGTCCCTGTAGAACTCAAGCTTTTTCCCCACACATTACAATGATCCAAGCCATCTCTGTAAGTGAGAATCTTCTGGGTCTTGACGTGTCTTGTAAGATAGAGGGATTGCAGTGCTCAGTCAGCTGTGGGAACTTTGGTTGCATCTCAGTGTCTAGCTTGCACCTCTCACAAAGCAGATTAATAAGACAAAACTGCCTTTATGAAAATTACTATCTTATTTAAAATGGAATCAGTGCTCAAAGGAGCAGATATCATGCCCCACCTCTAGACATCAATTGCATGAGCAACAGGAAGAAGGTTTACTTTTCTACCCACCAGAAGAATTTCTCCTGGCCCAGCAAAAGAACTGCCAAGAGGAGATTGTCAAAATTCAGACAATGAAAACTCACTACACTCCTAACTCTCATAGTCCTCCTTTGGATTCTTGAGCCTCGTCCTCCAGACTAGCTAACTGTTGCGGGTTTACATATTCCAACCCTAAATTGTCCCCAAATTAATTTTTCTGACAAAAATAACAGGCTATTTTATTGTTTTAGGTAAACACCAAGTACTGGAGGAGGCTGTGAGAAGCGGTGGGAGACCACCGCCCGCCACCCGCAGCGACGGAGGAAGAAATGACCTTGAGAGGGCGGCGCCCATGCAGAGACCCCAGGCTCCACGGGCCTGAGATTTCGCGGCGTTAACTCTTTCCCGCCGACAGGCTGCTCACTCAGTTGCGGCCGTGATAAAGCAATGGGCGGTGCGGAACCCTCTCCGGAAGTACGTCACTTCCCTTCCGGTTGGCCGGGTTCTGCGGCCCCGGGGAACTTAAGTGGAACCCTGCATTCCCTTCTTCCCCCCGCCCCTAGCCTCTGAGTGGCGCGCTAGACGGCGAGGCGGGGGCTGACCTCCTCAGAGCCGCTGTTAGACTGGAGGCGACTTGCGGTTGAGCCCTGGGAAGAGGGAGCGGCTTCCGCGAAGCCAGGCAGTCTGAGGTAACTTAGAGGCGGCTTCCAGTTCGGCACCGGCTCCGAAGCCGCCGAGAGACCCCCCGCCGCTGCTGGGCAGCCGGACTGACCCGGGCTAGGCCCGCCGTCAGGCTCCTGAGGCTGCTTTCTGCACTCTTTGCGCGGGTGGCGCCCTGTGCCGCGCAGCTGGAGGCCTCTCGGATACTGCCCGTAGGCCCAGTGCTCGCGGGCGCACCCCGCGTCGTGTCCACTTTACTGCCTCCACACTGGCTGATGTGACCGCGGGAGAAACGAGAGGCCCAGGCTCGGAGATCAGCTTCCGTGTTGCGAAAGCCTGTTTAGTGTCCCGTGCGCCCCCTGAGCCGGCCGTTTGTGAATACCGCGGCTTCCTGGGCAGAATTTCTGTGCCCTTTCTGCTGGTCATCTCAGGGAAAGTTAGACAGACGGCTCTTTCTCCCCACCCCCACCAGCATTGCTTAGCGGTCTAAAGAACCCTTGGAGAATCTGAAAGAAATCAGTAGCAGTTGAATGTAATTGCCACTCACGTGGGCTCCTTTTTTTTTTTTTTTTTTAATTTCTTGACTGTGCTGGGTCTTTGCAGCGTGCGGGCTCTTTGTAGTCGGTGGACTTTCCCTAGTTACCTGCTAGACTCACTTGCCCTGGGGCGTCTAGTATCTTAGTTCCCTGACAAGGGATCAAATCCACATCCCCTGCAGTGGAAGGCGGATTCTTAACCCCTGGACCACAGGGAAGTCTCACCACTTGACATTTGAATAAACAGTATGTGAACAAGGGTCATCTGTAGTTTTTTCCTAGGTCAAGAGAAATTTAAAATACGGATATAAATCTTTTACATAGTGTTTTTTATATGTCTTGCAAAGAAATGCCAAAATACTTGAACAACTAATTATTGAGGGATAATTTTTCGGTAGAATAAAGCTCCATTTTCCTAATTACTTTCTTTCCACTCTGGTCTCATTGTTGCAGCTCTCCTACCAGTTTTGATACAATGGAAAGGAGCACCTCAAAAGGTCCAGGAAGTGAAGGCTTTCATCTTCCCAGAAGGATAAAGGTTATAGAAGTTGTATCCTCTTACTAAAGACAGACTAGGACCATATGTTAAAATTTAAGACAAACTCAGAATATTCTTCTGATCTTTCCTTAACAATAGAGGATGACATAGGAAATTTTTCAGTTAAACCTTTGGATAATCCCCAAACTCCTTGCAGCCAGTGGGTATTAGTTTTCTCATCCATATACTTTTCCTGATTATTTTTTAAAAGGCAAAGTGATTTATTGGAATTTGTCTTCAGTAAGCTATGCTGTATTAAGTTGAATAATGGAAAGTAGAAAAACATAGCCCTGGCAGTTGGCTTTTAAAGTTCATCTTTCTCATAACTAGCAGGAAGTGAACATGTGACAGCATCTTATTGACATGCACTTGTTTCTGCCCTGATTGCCTTAGGAAGAAGATTGTTTTATTGATTTTGTTCCAGACCAGACTGGGCCTCAGTTGTCAGATCTGGAGCTGGTGGTGTATCCAGCACTGGAGCAGAATTGTTCCTAGATCAGAATGATGACAGTAGATCTGAAGGTGTGTAAGTACTTGAATGCTCATTTCGGGGCTCTGTGGGAGACCAAGGGACCTGTTGCAGAGAATGCCAGTTAGCAGAAGAAACATGCCCTACAGATGGACAGTCTCAGTCCTGAGAGGTCTCGCTAGCACTTCCAGAACTTCCTCTATCATGAAGCAGCTGGACCCTGGGAGGCTGGTGACCAGCTCCAGGAATTATGCCATCGGTGGCTGAGGCCAGAGATTCATTCAAAAGAGCAGATCTTGAAACTTATGGTGCTAGAGCAGTTCCTGACCATTCTGCCCAGGGACACCCATACCCTCATAAAGAAGCACCATCCACAAGGAGGCTGTGGTCCTGGTAGAACACTTGCAAAGGGAAACTGGCCAAACAAGGAACGGGGTGAGCAGAAAGATTCTTGATGTGCAGTGAAACAGAGTGAAGGTGGATATATTGGGGCAGTTAATTGGGAGGAAAAAATGGATTAGGTCACTGTTGTGTTGTTCCTTTAGCACTTGTGAAGCAGGACCTGAAAGCACAGACCCGCAGCCTTAGTCAGCCCGTAGGATTCAGAGATCCTGGCAGAAACTTCCCTGGCCTTAGGGACAGAGTTGAGTTTTGGTCTCTTTGGAGCTAGGGTGTGTTGAGGGTAATGAGCCTAGTCTGGCTTGGCCAAGGAGATGGACCAAATTCTTAGAAACAAACAAAAGGCACTAAGGAGCTGGAGAGTTCAGGGCAGATCAGAAAAGAAAGGACTCTGAGAGACCAAAAGAGAGTGAAGATATGACAGAGAAGGAACAAACCAAGCAACTAGGGGACAACTGTCCAGGAAGGGGAAAAGTAGAAAGAACACAGGGAAAGAAAGATTTGAAATCCCAGCAGAGTAGCTGAGAGAAGAAAGACCCTGAGGGGTAGTGTCCTCTGTACCATAGGCGAGAGCCTGCACTGCCCTCTCTCAGGGGTTGTTCCTGGCTCTGCTCTGAGTGGGGATCCAGGACATGCCCTTGGACAGGTGACAGCTCACCAGCTGGCCTCTGGCCCATTGTGAATACTGGGAGGGCACATGTTTGTCAAAATTATTTGCACATAGGTCAGAGCTATGGCTCTTTCCTCCCGCTTTTTTCTCCATTTCATCCCCATTGTCTGTGAGAATCTTCCCTGACCATGTGGAAAATCTGGTTGACAGGACAACTTTTAAATTCAATTCCTTAATGTTTTGAGAGAATTAGAAGACAAGAAACCACTAAGGCAAGGATCTAAGTTGGGAGAGAAAGCCTGTCAAGGCAGCACGAGAACAGGTGGCCTGTGCAACCCTGTTAGTGGGCCGAACGGGGCTGAATTCAGAGGGTGGGACTGCTGCCTTGGAGAGCTGGCAGTAACCACACCCTTTACTGGTTTCTCCCAATTTTCCCATGTTTTATGGATAGTTCTTGTGGAAAATTGGTGGCTGATACCTCTAGGTCTTTATGTCATTTCCTTCAGCGTCTCCCTCTTTCCCCGCAGTCTGCACTCTCTGCTTTTTCCTCCCTCTCCCATCAAGCCCAACCCAAAAGTCAGTTCTGTGGTAACAAGTATGGGGGTTATTTCTAGGTTGCAGTCCAGGAGCTGGGAAAGGAGGCAGTGTTCTTGGGAGAAGCAGCAGAGGCCCCAGGCTTCCAGCTGAAGCCAGCAGAGTCCCAGCCAGTGGGCATGTCCCTGGAGGAAGAAGTTTGGAATATACACCAGGGTCTCCAAGAACCACTGAGCAGGAATACCCACAAAGAACCTGAGCCTGTATGTGAGAGGGGTAAGGATCTTCATGTTACTTTTCTTCTCCTGGGAGGTGGGATATAATTTAAGCCAGAATGTGTGAGCACTTTCTGGTTACCCTGCCCTGTGGATCTACTAATGCAGCTACATTAGCAATTAGGATGCCCCCTAGGTGGCAGTAGAATAGGTCATATGGCGTTGAGGGTGGGGGTTGGCCTAAGATACAGAAATCTCCAAACCACAGAACCCTGTTAATGATACTGGGAACTCAGTTCATTGGAAAAGTAGAGAGGATTGGGCCCACCTGTCCTTGTAAAAACAGAAGGAATTAAGCAGTTATCAGTGAAAAAATGTGTGAATAAAATTGTGTACAGGCAAAAAGTAACAATAAAAAGTTTAAAAAAGCTAAAGCAACATTTCTTACTGTACACTAGATTCTCTGAGTATTTTGTTCTTAATTCATGTCATGACTGGATAACAGATTTTTTGCCTTTCATAAATTTGCTCAGGAAGATTAGAGAACCTGTTTTAGGGGCTGGTAGATTCAATGGTTTTTATTTACAAGGAGAGAGCCATTTCTAGACACCACACACTTGTAAAGGTATCTCATCAATCCTGAAAACATGGGAATCTTTTACGTTTTAGAAATGAGCCTAGTGTGTTTAGAAACAGAAGAGAAATTTCCGTGGTGCTTTTTCACCCACAGTGGTACCTACTTACCAGATCCTAGCCCTTCCTGAGCAAACAGGCACCAAAGACTGGACAGTGGCACCTGAGTTCATCTTGCCTGAGTCCCAGGTGAGCTGTGCTTTCCTGCTTCTTGGGGCTGCTTCTCACTACTGTCCATGACCCACCCTGCCCAGCAGGTGTTCAAAAGCATGTTAACTCAGATGATCTCCCAGGGGAACTGGGTACCTCCTGGGCTGCTTACTGATCCCTTCCCTCTTTCTTTTCTGCCTCCTCACTTTAAAAAGTATCATGTGTTGTTCCTTTAATATTTGGCTAACATACAAATCATGGGCCAGATGGTTGGACTGTCTTTGAAGTGACAAGTTCTGAGTTAAAGCCATTCTCTTCTTTAGAGTTTGTTGACATTTGAGGAAGTGGCCATATACTTTTCCCAGGAAGAATGGGAACTACTGAATCCCACTCAGAAGGCCCTCTACAATGACGTAATGCACGAGAACTATGAGACTGTCATCTCTTTAGGTAACGATTCTCCTCTTCCCTTTGCATAGGAATGGACTAATCTGTCACATTCTTGGTTTACTTTTACCCCTGTGAGAGAGTCTTTGTTTCAGTAGCTCTTTGATTCTCAGATAGTGGTTCACCACGGAAAAGGTGTATCCGGATCCCCTGGAGCTTCTGCCCAGTTCACATGTTCATTCCTTTTCCAAAATTTTTGTTCCCTTCAAATCTACTGTGTTCTACTCTCTCCTGTCTCCCTGAAAGACACAACCATTAACCTTAAGTTCAGGCCAGAAAACCCCTGGATCATTTTTTACTGTGATGTTGCCATCATACCCCACTACTAACACATCGCTGATCATCTTGGCTCCACAATCACAGTGTAGTTTGAATTGGATCATGTCTTAGCCTCTTGTGCTGTTCGCATCCTCATCTCAGCCACAAGGTTCACCTCAGTACTTTCTTACTGGTACCCATTGCCACCATTCCTGCTCTCCCACACTCAGTTTTCCACACAGCATCCAGAGTCTTTTAAAAACCTAATCATGGGGTATTTCCTGGCAGTCCATTGGTTAGAGGTTCTCATTTTCAATCCCAAGAGTGTGGATTCAATCCCTGGTTGCAGAACTAATATCCCAAAAGCTGCATGACCCGGCCAAAAAAAATAAGCCTAATCAGATCATGACATTTTCTGCTTAAAAACCTGTCAAAGGAGAAGGAAATGGCAACCCACTCCAGTATTCTTGCCTGGGAAAGTCCATGGACAGAGGAGCCTGGCGGGCTACAGTCCCTGGGGTTATATGACTGAGCATGTGTGCGTGAGGGTAGAGGGTGATGGGTTGGTAGCAATAAACTGGTAGAACTTTTAAAAAAAAATGAACAACCTATGATAACTTCTCAATATATTCAGTATTAGAACCAAATTCCTTCCCACAGCCCCCAGGATCCTCCAAGGTCTGGCTTCTCATCTTCCTGCTCTCGTCTCTTGCCACTTGTGCTCTTGCTCTGGCCTCTTTCTTCACTCTTGTCATCTTGCTGTTTCATGGACTTCAAATGCTCATTTCTTTCTCTTACCCTCTTTCTGGTACACTTTGCTGTCACATGACAAAAGTCACTTTAGGGTTCTGCTCAGATATCATTTTCTAAAAGAAGCTTTTCTCACAGTCTTATCTAAAATAGCTTCACAGAAACAGAATCTTAAACATTCTCTTAGCCTCCCTTCAGTTCAGTTCAGTTCAGTCGCTCAGTCGTATCCAACTCTTTGCAACCCCATGAATCACAGCACGCCAGGCCTCCCTGTCCATCACCAACTCCCTCCCTTAGTTTTCTTTAAAACATTTATCACTTCCCGACATTTGTTTGTCTGTTGATGTTAGATTGTCTGACTCTGCATGAGATGATAAGCTCCGTGGTATCAGGGGATTTGGCTTATTTTCCACTATTTCCCTGGTACATAGAGGGTGCCTGGTGCACATAACCACTCAGTACGTATTTATGGAATGACAGAGTGATGAATACTTTCCATACTTGGCAGTACAGTTTGGCGTAAGTTCACGAAGTAATTCTTGCCTGTTTCCTCCACCTGGATGTGAACCAGTGAGCTATGAGAGTGGTAGAAATCTTTGCTAGTCCAGTGTCTGGTGCTTGTGAACTAAATAAAAAGTTAGTATAATGATGGCATGCATCATTTGTGCATGATACATGCCCACTGACCTTCACATAGACTCACCTAAACCTGGTCTTATCCTGTATAAGTCTTCCTGAAGATGTAATAGCACCAGTCTGTGTTTCCTGCAGGCTCTGGAGTTTGGTTACACCTTAGTTGAATATGGAGAATTAGTGTCAGAAGATGTGGAACTTGCACTGGATTCCCATCTATCTAGCTTACGTTCATTTCTCAGTCTTTGCTTTTCATGCCCATTCACAAATGCAGTATAGTGTAAACTTAATATTGGATATGAGAGTATCCATTTAACCATTCAGGGTAACAAACTGTTAGAGTATCTTTTGCTTTACCTGAAGTAGTCTGGAATTAGTGAACCATAATTAGTTCTAGTCGTTGACCTCAGTTTTTTATTTCACAGCATTATTTGTGCTCCCCAAACCTAAAGTGATCTCCTATTTAGAGCAAAGGGAAGAGCCATATATTCAAGGATCTCCAGTGTTGAAAGACAATCCTGGAGTGCTGCTTTCAGGTAAGTAATACCTGGGAAGGGAAAAGGAGAAATGTGCGTAGATTAGGAACCTTTCCAAGGGCTTAAGGGATTCATTACATTTTAAGGTTCTGCTTCCCAATTTATATATTTTAAAATCAGTGCATGTTGTGCTTTTTTTCTATCCCCATAGTTATCTTGGTCTGACATACAGTAGACCGATTGTTATGTTTATTCCAACAGAGATAAAGCTGAAAAATGACATGGAAAATCATCAACCTATGTGTCTTTCTGACTTAGAAATACAAGCACCAGGAGAAATAGTATCAAAAAAAGCCAGTGTGAATGTTCATCAGAAAACAACGGGCAAAGAAAATCATGGTGATGTGCATCGACTGGGGAAATGGCAGCAAGATTTTCCAGTGAAGGAAAGAAAGAAACTTTCCAACTGGTGGGAGGAAGAGCTGCTAAAACTTATGGAGCTTCATAAGAAAGAACGTGCAACAGAGAAGCCTTTTAAATGTCAGGAATGTGGAAAAAGCTTCAGAGTTAGTTCTGACCTTATAAAGCACCAAAGAATTCACACTGAGGAGAAACCGTATAAATGTCAACAGTGTGATAAGAGGTTTAGATGGAGGTCAGATCTTAATAAGCACTTAACAACACACCAAGGAGTAAAACCATATAAATGCTCCTGGTGTGGGAAAAGCTTCAGTCAAAATTCACATCTTCACACACATCAAAGAACTCACACAGGAGAGAAGCCCTTTGCATGTCATGAATGTGGAAAAAAATTCAGTCAAAATTCTCACCTTATTAAACACCGGAGAACCCATCTATAACACATGCAAAGCTCAAGACTTTGACACCAGAATTGACACCCATGAAGAAAAGCTTATCCAGTGTTCTTAGTCTAAAAAATTTACCAACCAGAGTTTAACCCTAAAGTTTATGAAAAATTTCAAAATTAAGAAACATGAAGAATTTTTTACCAGTGGAAAATTTGGTGATATAAACATCATGTTTCACAGAAAGAAATTAGGGTTGACTGTGAGAGGAAACAGTAGTGGTTAGTTATACTACTTACTATTTTTACTTAGAACTATCACTGAATTCCTTAGGAAAATAGGTGTTCTAAGAACCCAAGTAAGGGAAAAAGCTTTTGGGATTGTAGCTGACAGAATAGCAACACCAGCTTCAAATAGCAGACGCAGTCATGAGTCACCAGTCTTCTGTGGTCACAGAGGTAAATATTGTTTTCCATTGATCTTCCAGCCACCGTTAAGCACATATGATAGAAACATTTGTAGCATAGTTTTCCAAAATAAAAAGCAGTAATATACGTGTTTCATTACATACACTGTCTTTCAGCCAATTTAGCAGTTTCAATAGTCTTTTGGGGAAGAAATTAATATAAAGTGTTCCAGAAACCAAGTTGAATTTTCTTACTCTTGTCATTGGACAGTGTTTGCAAAATTGACATGGTTTTGACTTCCTTTATGAACCTTTATTTCTATACCTCTGGAATCCTTTTAGCACAATTTTTACTGTGATGAAATAATTTACTTTACTGGTGGAGAATCTCCCGGGTGAACTGATGCACCATCATACCTCTCATTGGTGATGTTTGAAAAAAGGAGAATATCTCTAATGAGGTCATGTGGACATGAATTGGAATTTTTACCATTCAGTCTATATTAGATAGCAGGCCGCAGTCCATGGGGTCGCAAAGAGTTGGACACGACTTAGCAACTAAACAACAACAACAACATAATAGATGTAAAGAATTTTCTGTAATAAACTAGACTCCTTACCTCACGATGCCAATAGGATAAAAGAGCCATGAACATGAGTACTTTTCTGAGGTCTAAATGGATATCAATGGGAATTCAGAAACAATTTCTCAGTTTTTTGTCTGTTTGCATTTTAATTTGACTTTTGTTTGTTATTAAGAACAAGGAGAGGGTTATGTTTGTCTGGGAACTAGAGTGTGTATACTAGGGAGGACCCTGTGGGTCACTGGGCATGGTGCTCTGTGAATCCAGGGAGCAGGAGACCAAGTTCAAAGGTTTGGGAGCTGATGCTAAGTGGTAGATGAAGATGGGTGAACCTGCACCTCCCTTGGCTAACAATAAACTGTTAAACAGATGGGATCTTCTATTTCTGTTTTCTCCAGCACAGCATAGACTGCTGAGAATCTCTCTGGATTCTGGGTTTTCTTATAATACCTTTTTATCTACAGCCTGATTCAGATGTGTTCCTGCTAGAGCTTTCAGGTAGTGTTAGGAAAGGAGTTAAATAATGTCTTTAACATATCTCTTAGAAACAAGGAAGTTAAGGCTCAGAGAGATTTAGGTACTTGTTAAGACCCCTTAACTAGTGGATCTGTTGGCTGTCACTTAGCTGTAACTAGTCAGGCCCTGAAGACAGGATCAGTTGGACTGATCTGTATGTTGTTCCTGCCCAGTCAGCCTGGATGACGTTGGAACTGTTTCAAGTTTGTGAAACTAATTTCTTGGTTACTGAAACACGCCTAAGTCTCCATTTTCTCTATGAAATAGAGATAAAGCTCAACTCAGGGTTTTCTGAGGATTAGAAGGATTGATGAAGGAAAAGTATCTAATGGCCACGCTGATAGTAGGGTCTCAGACAGTGTCCATGTCCTTTCCTCTGATCCGCAGTGGTGTGTTGGGTGGACTGACCACACTGAAGGAGCCAGTGCATCTGTGGCTGTTGGAGCTCCTTCCAGGAGCTGAGCACTCGTGGTGGTTTGCTCAGTTGATTTGTCCCTTGGCTTCAGTGCTTTATGGTGTAAGTCACCTGATCTCTTAGTGTGTCGCTGTCGGCAAGATTTCATTTCCTTCCCCAAGATGAACTCTGTCAAGGATTATTTCCTAAGCACAGCCTGCTCTGCATAGATCTTACCCAACACCCTTGGTCTTAACACTCCTGGAACTCTTGTCTCTTCTCCCAGGATACACCTATAGATTAGTTGCTGGCACTACATTCATGCATTTGATTTAATGAGGTCCTATTACGTGTCCAGGTACTTGTTTTTTTGAAGATCAGACTTTCAGCAAGACTTTTTATTTTTTTTCCCTGTGGTGGGTCTTTGTTGCAGTGTGCAGGCTTCTCTTGTGGCGAGCAGGCTTAGTTGTCCCAAAGCATGTGGGATCTTGGTTCCCCAACCAGGGATTGAACCCACGTCCCTTGCATATGAGAGCAGATTCTTAACCACTGGACTACCAGGGAAGTTCCCACATACTCTTCTAAGCTAAGGATATGATAGTGGACAAGGAGACAAAATGCTTGTTGTTGTGGAGCTTGTATCCCAGTAAGAATGGGGTGGTTGGGACTTCCTGGTGGTCCAGTGGTTAGGACTCCGCACTTTCACTGCTGAGGGCCTGGGTCCAGTCCTTGGTTGGGGAACTGGAATCCTGTAAGTTAACATGGGCCAGCAAAAAAAAAAAAAGGGAGTGGTTATCCTTTTTTGCTCCTTTTGGTTAGACAGGGTCCTGAGATAGTTTTGAGCAGTGGGTTGTATAGAAGTCTCACTTATTTGTTGGTATAGGACTCGTGCTGTCTTCTGCCTCAGTCATGTAAGCACATAGGAGCTGCGAGATCAGAACAGCCTGGAATGCTGACCTCCCACACTGGGGAGAGATATCTGTTCTAGACGGTCCACCAGACCTGTAATGAACTTTGTAGGAACAAGAAATAAACTTATGTTGTGTTAAATCACTGGGATGTTGGTGCTCTGTGTTTATACAGCATAACCTGACCTGTCTTAATTGGGCTGGCTGTTCTGGTAGGGCTCAGAAACCTTTGTCATTCTGCCTGGTCTTTGGTCCTTGGAAGAGATCTGGTTTCCTCTCGATGGTCCACTGAGTTGATGTAACTGTAACACCAGCGGAAACACTGTAGGTGTAGGGATTGTAGGTGATGGGAAAGAAAGACTGGATTGCTTACCCCAGACAAGTAAGAGGTCAGTTGTTGAAGTGGATGAGGCAACCATCTCGCCCTCTGTCTGACCTTCTTCCGCTTCGTCTTTGTCCTCCACTGCACCACTGCTCCATTAGCCCCTCATGCACTGGAAGAGTTTCTGTCCATTAGTGGGCTTGAGAGGGGGTAGGGATTTCCTTCCATTCCTCTTGTGAATGTAGTAGACTGCAAGTAATCGTTTGTTAAATACCTCTTGTGCCTTTTGTGAGTTGTGCCTCAGAGAACACAGGACACAAGTCACCAAATTTTCCCACAGTATAGAGAGGAATGTGGCTTCTCTCCCTGGACTGAAAGGTGACAGTTGGGAAGAAACTTGGACAGGAACACAGGAACAGTCCAATCCAGTTGGGGAATGAGAAACTTCCAATGGGAAAGTCTCAGCCACTAGTTAGCACAGTGTCTTATTCCTTATGTTTGGAATTTGGATCAGATGTGTGCAAGTTGGAAGAAGGCATTTCTATACCTCATCACAGGAATGAGAGCTGATTACTAAAACAATATAAAACGAAAACTATTGAACCTTGGTTCAAAAATGAATTCAGACTTGACCCTGGGTTCAGTCTCGCTAATGTGACTTTTTGTAACCAGATGATTTCTAGGACAAACCAGAAGGTGATTTATTTTTTGTGTGTTCAGTTAACAGCCTTACAAGTGGCTCCAGGGTTGCTTCTGAGAAGTAGATCACTCATCTAGTCTAGCCCCCAGATCTTCGACACCTTCTCTGCACTGGTCTGTCCCAGTGGTCACGGTTTCAGGACCATTGCATACCCAGAGTTCTGGCCCTTAAGCTGACTGTAACCTCAAGCTGATCTTGAGAACTTCCACTCTCTTTTGACTGGAGGGGAAGTACAGGAGAGCTTGGAAACTAAAACTGGTGTTTCGATCAGCTTTTGAAACTGAGAACAGTGTTTATTTCTGCTGGAGAACTTGAGACAAAGAATCCTAAGCAGCCTTTTCGATTCTTCAGGACAAGGTAAGGATGCTTGGAGCTCTAGTTCTTTGTTCTCCTAGCGAACATGTTTTCTCCTGTACTTTACTTTCACAAAGAGTCGGACACGACTGAGCGACTGAACTGAACTGAACAGTGTGCTTATGTGAATGAATGACAAGCCCTGCGCAAAGCAAGTGAGGAGCCCTGCTCTTTGGTTCCGCAGTGACCTCTTATGACTTGTGGCAGAAACCCTGTCAGGGGTTTATACCGACCTGCCAATGGACTTCCCTGGTGGCTCAGACGATAAAAGTGTTGCCTAC
The DNA here is from genome assembly GCF_049115385.1 of Moschus berezovskii. Classification (NCBI taxonomy): domain Eukaryota; kingdom Metazoa; phylum Chordata; class Mammalia; order Artiodactyla; family Moschidae; genus Moschus; species Moschus berezovskii. Next base: position 39,561,516 of record NC_142486.1, on the reverse strand, counting down.
GGTGCAGGAGACCTGGGTTCAATCCCTGGGTTTGGAAGATCTGGAGAAGGAAATGGCAACCCACTCCAGTATTCTTACCTGGAAGATCCCATGGACGGAGGAGCCTGGTAGGCTGTAGTCCTTGGGGTTGCAGAGTTGGACACGACTGAGGGACTTCACTTTTGTTTCTTTTCTATCCATCTGGACAGTTGGGAGTAATGCAGAAGATTTGAACACTGTAAAGGATTTTCCAGACATTCACTGAACCATTTCACACCACAGACCAGTGTTTACTGAGCACCTTGTGCATTCTCTGACTCATTCCCACTCACATGTAATGGATCAAGGCTGCCCATTGCTTTTATCTCAGGAGCGTTCCCTCCAGGGCTCACAGTGATGATTTGCTGAAGGCCTCCTCAACATTCTGTGGGTTCTCTCCTGTGTAGTCTCTACAGTGCCCTCAGTAGAAAGTGTTGAAGCTTTAGCCACACTCTTATTTCTAGGTTTCTTTTCAAACAAGTTACAAAGGCATATTGTTGCTGAATCTCTTCCACACTTTGGCACTTTTATAGTTTCTTCCCTGTGTTGGTTCAGTGGGGAGCAAGGCTGGAGCACTGTTCAAAGCATCACCAAACCCAGTGTACACGTAGGGTTTCTTTGTGTATGAATTCTCCAGTGGACAAGGATACTGGGCTGCACTGAATTTCTTTCCACAGTCAGGCATCTTGTCAGGCTTTCCTCCTGTATAATTTAATTCATCCATAATGAATTTACGGATGAACTTAAAGCTGTTTTCCCATCTGGCTCTTGTGAGAGGAATTATGCAAGCCAGCTCTTGTCTTTCACTGAGTTTCAGATGTAGGAAAGCTATTGGAATCACTTCTCTTGTCTACCACAGTAGGATGATGAATCTTGAACTGCTCAGGTCTAAGCACTAGTACAAAAATGTAAAGGTTTATTGTATTCGAATACCCTGCACCTTCAAGGAAGAACTTAGTAAGAAGTCTTTCTGTTGAGTTTTTAAGCCAATAAATGTAACATCTCCAACATCATGGTTTTCACACTAAGTATTTGTCTATGACTTGGACAGGGAAGCCTGGTGTGCTGCAGTTCATGGGGTTGCAAAGAGTTGGACACGACTTAACCACTGAACAACAACAATGACTTGTACACCGAACAGTTTCAGAACATCTGAAAAAAATGTAGGAGTGACGGATATTTAATGTTCATGAAGAGAAGAGTTAGATATTTTAAGCTTTAAAACAATCTTTAAAAAAATGTTGGTAGATTGGGACTTACCTGGTAATTCAGTGGCTAGGATTCTGCACTCCCAAGGCAGGGGGCCTGAGTTCAATCTCTGATCAGGGAACTCGATTGCACATACCAAAACTGAGTTCACATGCTGCAACTGAAAGATCCCTCATGCTGCAACTAAGACTTGGCGCAGCCAAATAAATATGCATATTTTTTATGTTAGTACAGTAAGGGACAATAGTTTCTTCTTTGACTGCATTGTACAGTTTGAAGGATCTTAGTTATCCAACCCAGGATCAAACTTGCCTCCCCACCCCCTGCTGCAGAAGCAAGGACTCAACCCATGGACTCCTAGGGAAGTCCCCCCATTTTTTTTTTTAATTTTCCGGTTTTTTAAAATTTAGTTTCTTACATGGAGTTAGAGAAATGTTTTTTAAATGTTTCCTTCATCCTGTAACTATGATAAGTAAGCATTCAGTTCAGTTCAGTCGCTCAGTCGTGTCCGGCTCTCCGCGACCCCATGAATCACAGCACGCCAGGCCTCCCTGTCCATCACCAACTCATCAAAGCTATTTATCCTCCTTAAAGGAGAAGCTCATATTTCCAGTCTTTTATCTTTTTGGCTGTACCACGTGGCTTGTGGGATCTTAGTTCCCCAACCAGGGATCAAGCCTGCACCCTTGGCAATGAAAGCCTGGAGTTGTAACCACTGGACTGCCAGGGAGTTCCCAAGTCTTACTCTTTGAGTTAAGAGGCACTTGTACAATATACTCCTCTTGAATCTCTCCACAGCTCCCACATTTTGAAACCCAAGCTTGCACAAGGGCTTAATCTTCTGTTGACCTTCACTCTTGTTCAGTCAGGCACATCTGCCCTCACCACTCTGAGTGCTGTGCTTCACAGCATGTATCACAAGGTAGAGTTACTTTGTTTGTTGTTTTCATTATCTGCATCCGTTAGAATATAAGCATCAAGAGGGCAGTGGCTTTGTCCTGTGTAGTCTTGAATCTTCAGTGTTGGGCACAAAACTGACTTACAATAAATATAAGAATGAAAATACAGTTGATTCTGGAGCAACACATGGAGTAGGTTGGGGGTGCCAGCTGCTGGACAATTCAAAATTTGTGTATGACTTTACCATTGGCCCTCTGGATCCATGGTTCTGCAACTTCAACCAGGCATGGATCATGTACTTTAGTACCGAGTTATTCAGTAAGCTCCACATGTGAGTGGGGCCTCCCAGTTCAAACCCATGTCCTTCAAGCATCAACTTACATCAAACAGAAAAAAGCTACCATAGGCACCAAACATCAGCTTTGGTCACTTAGAGCACCCCTGTCCCAGTGTTCTCTCTTCTTCAGGTATTGACTGCTTGACAGATGTGTGATGGCTGTGAGTTCTCATCTTGTTCTTTATCAGAAGAGATAGAAGCAAAGAGCTTGTAGGTCCCATCAAGGAACGCACAGAGGTGTCCTACATTGGGTACCTTGGAATGTTTAAGGCTATCATTCCAGCTGCCTGAATGTTCTAGCTTGGAGCTCAGGGAGCTTCGCCCTGGAGTAGGAAGACTGGATTCCATGTGCACCCCAGGGAAAGCACCTCCACTCGGCTTGCCTCTCCTCCCAGCACGTTCCCCCACCACGTCTGCTCTTCACTGCTTGCACTGGACCCGGATGCCTACAATTCAGCAAGGGCCTGAGTGCACACACAGTCCTAGGGAGTCCTTCAGACCCTTGGCACGTCTCTTCCCAAGGACTCTCAACACTGAGGTGTATAAAAGGACCTGGAAGGGCCTTTGGAATCTGTTCTGTCAGTGGGTCCTGAGCTGGTAGGCAGAGAATACGGAGATGTGCAGAGCTATTCCATGAAGGATGTGTTATGCACCCAAGTAAATCGGGACAGTGGGTTAAAGTCCAGTATAAGATCTTTCAACTTCAGAGCTCATTTACTTCCCAGGAGGTTCTCCGTCCTTGGTTGGAAAGATGGCTCAGGATTAGGCCTGTGACCTGAAGCTGATCCCATCACGATTTGTTGGAAACGCTGGAACAGATCCAACACTTGTATGATGATACATGTAACCCAGCAGATGTTCAGTCTCCTTGAAACAAGAGCTGTGAGCCTTAGGATGAAAATAATACCACAGGAGGCAGAGCAGTGATATATATGATGCAGGTTTTGGTGACACTGTTGAGCTGTCGGATCAAGCATCATCTGACACCTAGAATGCCCTGGACTTTTCAACTACTAATACATAAATCTATAACTTCATTTTTTTTAAATTTTTTATTTTATTTTAAATTTATTATAACTTCATTTTATTGTTTAAGCTAGTGTGAATTGTAACTGAAAAGAGTTCTAATACATAGAGCAGTAGCTGATTTAAGATAATGTTGGAGATTAATAATCCTTTTATAGATATATATTTTAAAATTTTCATTATGGAAATTATCAAACACAGTAATTGTATGATGAACCCCTATGTAGACTTCACCATTTATCAACATTTTGCCTATTTTGTTTCACTTATCCTATCCAGTTTTTGTTTTTATTTTGTTTTGGAATATTTTAAAGCAAATCTCAGACGTTATGACATTCCGTGAATAAATAGTTCCTTTTAAAAGAGATCAGTAAATCTTGACAACCATACCCTAATCCGTCTATGAGAAAGTATTCCCACTCAACAGAGGCCCTGTCTCCACAAGAGGCAAGCCTAATTAAGAACAAGGGAGCTGCGTTTCCCTCAGAGGGCAACCAGAGCTTGACCAACAAGTTGTCAAGATGACTTTGTAAGAGGCCCCTCCTGATACGCTCCCCCTCCCGGGGATATTCATTTATGAGAACAGGCAACCCATATGCCTCATAATGAGGGTGGTCCACAAGGATTACTAGATGCCTGTGGTGATCACCAGAGCAACTTAGTAAGGTGAAACTTCATGATCAACTGCTAACTTTTAACAAGCCCCAGAGTGATTCATTGAGTTAAGTGGCAGAAAATAATAATAGCAATAACTCTCTAACATATTCACATGGGACATTTCCCCTGGAGCTCAAAGTACCCTCATTTACCTACCTTAATTGGTTTTCTCTTTTTTAATTGAAATAATGTGTAAATGAATACTAAAAACATTAGAGTTTGTTATAATTCCCTGTAACCATTCCTGCTTGATTGTATTTTTATTAGCATTTAACCATAACATGTTGGTAACAGCTAAGATGAAAGTGAAATGGAAATGAAATATTCCTACTCTATTTTTGTCCCTATTTGGCACCACACTTCCTCTAAATGAGGAATTTTCTCTTCTTTTTTTTGGTTAGTGTCCATTCCTTCCCTTGATTCTCTTTCTGGAGTTAAAGTAGTTACAGTGCGCTTCAATACCCAGTGAATTGTGTGTGGAAATGCTTTGAAAGATCATTCCATGGCCCAATAATACTTGCTGTAATTTAACATTTATAAAAATCAACAAACCAAGTGTTATTTGTAACCAGTATTCCTGGTGCCCTTGTTGTTCAGTTGTTAAGTTGTGTCTGGCTCTTCGCAACCCCATGAACTGCAGCACCCCAGGCTTCCTTGTCTGTCCTTCACTATCTCTCTGAGTTTTCCCTGAACTAGTGTTTATTACCTGCAGTTCCCAAATTAACAGTTACATAAACCTGCTGCCAAAAACAGGTTCTTCTTTTATCTCTGCCTACAGATGTTTGCTCCTGAAAACTTTTGGAGATGCACTGTGAATGTTCATTTATTCATTCAACATAAGGCAAATGTTTATTGGGCACTTTCTGTGTGCTGGGCATTGTTTTTGGTGGTGGTATTTTATGTTCACAAACATTTTGGGTTTTGCATTTTTGTCTCTAAAGAATGCTAGGTTGGGGATAAAATGGGCATTTGCTACGTTTCTTTATATGGTTAAAACAATATGTATAATATTTACATCATTCATTTGTTTGACAGATTGGCTTTCCATGGTCAGTTTACCACTCTACCTTATTTTCAAGACCAATCACAGCTTCCCCAAACTAGAATAGGAAACACTCAACTCTGCTGTCTTACAAAACTTAATATTAATTTTAAAAAGATGTGATTAAATTGACTTAGGCACTCAGCTTTTTTGAGCGTGGACTTTAGTATTCACATTTGGAGAGTATCTTTGATATTTTTAAGTTTTTAACTTCTTACAGATAATGTGACTAGAGCATTAAAGGCAGAGACAAGAAGTTCTAGATGCCTTTTCAGTAAATGCAGAGAAAGCTACAAAAATTTAGGCACTTTAATATACAAGCAGTTCTACTTGCTATAAGGTTTTTTTTGTTTGTTTGACTTTTGTTTGGATCTGTGTCTCAAATTTTCATAGCCATCAATACCAAGTGGTCAGAAACTTCATCTTAAGCAGCATTAATTAATACAATATGAAAGGAATGCAGTGGTAGAGAATTTAATATTGAAAAGGGCAAATAAGTGTTTTTTATAATATTTATTTATGGCTGCATCAAGTTTTAGTTGGGATCACGTGGGCTCTTTGTTGTACAGGCTTATCTCTAGCAATGGCACAGCATCCAGAGCACATGGTCTCTAGCTGAGGCACATGGGCTTAGGGATCAAATCTATGTTCCCTGGACCACCAGGGAAATCTTGAAAAGGGCAAGGCTTTAAATAGACATTTCTCACAATAAGATACACAAATGGCCAATCAGCACATAAAAAGGGACTCAACGTCATTAGCCACCATGAAAATGCATATCAAATCCACAATGAGATACCACTTATATCCAGTAACATGGTTATAATTTTAAATGATAATAAGATGTGTTTTCAAGGATGTGAAGAAATTAGAACGCTCATACACTGCTGGTGGAAATTTAAATTGTACAGCACTATAGGAAACATTTTGGCAGTAACTTCAAAAGTTAAACATAGACTTACTGTTTTACCCTGCAGTTCCTCTGCTAATTATATTGCTGTTGTTGTTCAGGTACTAAATAGTCATGATGAAGTGTAAATATGCTAATAAAACCACTGAGTTAAATACTTCAAAATGGTGAATTTTATGATATGTGACATATCTCAATTTAAAAACAGAAGGGACTAAAGCAGAAGGTGACAAGTCAGCTTCCAGGTAACAAATAGTAACAGGTAGGACAGGGAAGAAGATTGTGGACAAGAAAAAAGAAAGACTAAGGGAAGGCTTTGAAAAGAAGTAAACTGATTTGGGAAGCTTCTGTGGAGTCAGGGATTAGGTATCAGAGTAGAGAACCTGTAATATAGTAAAAGAAATGAATAGAGGTTGGAGAAAAACCATTATGAATATTATTTGGGTTCCATTTCTAGGTAAGAAGTAAGCATACTTCACTTTTTCTCTCACCTAGACACAAACTCTAAAACCTGGGTATAATGCGTGGAGCAACTGTTTGAGAACTTCAAACCGTTAATAGCAGTAGGTGATTTGTAGAATACCAGAATTCAAACTACTACTGAATTGATGGTGAGTTTACTGTTTATGTTCTCTGATACTCTTTTACTTCAGTGCAGCACAACTAGAAACTGGAAGTGAGCACTGTAGTGAAAATGGAGACAAAATACATTTATGACCAAAATTCTCAGGAAACTAGGAATAAAATGGAACTATTTCAACCTGTAAAAGATCATCTGCTAGAAAAAAAGGCAGGACTTCCCTGGCAGTCCAGTGGTTAGAACTCTGTGGTTCTGTGCAGGAGGCACAGGTTCAATTTTTGGTCACGGAACTAATACTCCGCATGCCACATGGCCAAAAAAAAAAAAAGACCAAAATCCCTATAGCTCATATCACACTTAATTATCAAAGATCAAATACTTTCCCTTCTGAGATAAGGAACAAGAGAAGAATACCCACTCCTGCCACCCCTGTTTAGCATTGTACTGGAAGACATAGCCAGTACAATAATGAAAGAAAAGGAAATTTTAAAACATCCAGTTTAAAAAGGAAAAACAAAGCTGTCTTTTTTCACAGATGACATGACTAAATGTGGAAAATTCTGCTGCTGCTGCTGCTGCTAAGTCACTTCAGTCATGTCCGACTCTGTGTGACCCCATAGATGGCAGCCCACCAGGCTCCCCTGTGCCTGGGATTCTGCAGGCAAGAACACTGGAGTGGGTTGCCATTTCCTTCTCCAATGTGTGAAAGTGAAAAGTGAAAGTGAAGTCGCTCAGTCGTGTCCGACCTTTAGCGACCCCACGGACTGCAGCCTACCAGGCTACTCCATCCATGGGAGTTTCCAGGCAAGAGTACTGGAGTGGCTTGCCATTGCCTTCTCCTCCATAAACCACTGGTGAAACATAAATCAAAGGAGTCCTAAATAAATAGGAAAACAAATCACATTCACAAACTGAAAAAACTCAACATAGCAAAGATGTCAGTTCTCCCCAAACCAGTCAATAGATTTAATACAATGTGGAAAGAGGAAAGAACTAGAATAGCCTAAATAGTTTGAAAAATAAGAAAGATACTGAAGAAATTACGTCACTTGATTATAAGACTTTCTCTAGATAGCATATTAAAAAGCAGAGACATCACTTTGCCAACCAAGGTCTGCCTAGTCAAGGCTATGGTTTTTCCCGTGGTCATGTATGGATGTGAGAGTTGGACTGTGAAGAAGGCTGATCGCCGAAGAATTGATGCTTTTGAACTGTGGTGCTGGAGAAGACTCTTGAGAGTCCCTTGGACTGCAAGGAGATCCAACCAGTCCATTCTAAAGGAGATCAATCCTGGGATTCATTGGAAGGACTGATGCTAAAGCTGAAACTCCAATACTTTGGCCACCTCATGCGACGAGTTGACTCACTGGAAAAGACTCTGATGCTGGGAGGGATTGGGGGTGGGAGGAGACGGGGATGACAGAGAATGAGATGGCTGGATGGTATCACCGACTCGATGGGCATGAGTTTGAGTGAACTACAGGAGTTGGTGATGGACAGGGAGGCCTGGCGTGCTGTGATTCATGGGGTCGCAAAGAGCCGGACACAACTGAGCGAATGAACTGAACTGAACTGAACTGAAAGCTATGTTAATGAAAAGAGTGTGGTCTTGGTAAAGGGGAAGACACACAGATCAATGGCATAGAATAAAGAATCCAGAAATAGACCCACATAAATATGGCAAGTTGATTTTTTAAATTATTTATTATAATTAAAGGCTAATTACTTTACAATATTGTGGTGGTTTTTGCCATACATTGACATGAATCAGCCATGGGTGTTCATGTATCCCCCTGTCCTGAACCCCCCTCCCACAACCCTTCCCATCCCATCCCTCAATGTTGTCCCAGTGCACTGGCTTTGAGTGCCCTGTTTCACACATTTAACTTGGACTGGTCATCTGTTTCACATACAGTAATATACATGTTTCAGTGCTATTCTCTCAAATCATCGCACCCTCACCTTCTCCCACAGAGTCCAAAAGTTTGTTCTTTATATCTGTGTCTCTTTTGCTGTCTAGCATATAGGATCATCATTACCATCTTTCTAAATTCCATATATATGTGTTAATATACTGTATTGGTGTTTTTCTTTCTGACTTACTTCATTTTATAAAATAGGCTCCAGTTTCCTCCACCTCATTAAAACTGACTCAAATGTATTCTTTTTAATAGCTGAGTAATATTCCATTGTGTATATGTACCACAACTTTCTTATCCATTCGTCTGCCGATAGACGTCTGGGTTGCTTCCACGTCCTGGCTATTGTAAGCAGTGCTGCGATGAACACTGGGGTACACGTGTCTCTTTCAATTCTGGTTTCCTCAGTGTGTATGCCCATCAGTGGGATTGCTGGGTCATATGGCAGTTCTATTTCCAGTTTTTTTTTTTAAGGAAATCTCCACACTGTTCTCCATAGTGGCTGTACTAGTTTGCATTCCCACCAACAGTGTGAGAGGGTTCCCTTTTCTCCACACCCTCTCCAGCATTTATTGTTTGTAGACTTTTTGATAGCAGCCATTCTGACCAGCGTGAGATGGTACCTCATTGTGGCTTTGATGCAAGTTGATTTTTATAGGCAAATATTTAATGAGGTGACAGTCACATAAAGCAAAATTAACCATTTTAAAGTGAACAGTCAAATGGCATTTAGTACATACATAATTTTGTACAACTGCCACTTCTGTCTAGTTCAAGAACATTTTCATCACACTCAAAGAAAACTTCATTCTTGTTTCCCCATGGTGCCTGGCAAATCATAAACCTGCTTGTTGTCCCTCTGGATTTCTCTAATCTGAATGTTTAATTTAAACATGGTCTTATATGTGACACACTAGGCCTGATTTTCTTTCAGTAGAATAATGCTTTTGAAGTTGATCCACATTGTAGCATGTATTGATCAGCACTTCATTCCTTTTTTGGCTGAATAACACAATGTGTTTATCCACTCATCTGTTGATAGACATTTGTTTCTGCTTTTTGGCTATTGTGATAGTCCTGCTGTAAATGTACATATACAAGTATTTGTTTGAGTATTTGTTTCAGTTCTACAGGGTATATACTCCGAAGGGGTAATGTGGGGACATATTTTAGTTTTATGTTTAACTTATTTTTTTTGCTGTACCACCAAGTGGCTTTCAGGATCCCAGTTCCCTGACCAGGTCTTGAACCTGGGCCATGGCAGTGAAAGCATCCAGTCCTAATCACTAACCCTCCAGGGAATTCCCGTGCATGCTCAGTCGCTTTAGTCACATCCCACTCTTTGCAACTCTATGGACTGTAGCCTGCCAGTCTCTGTCCATGGGATTCTCTAGGCAAGAATATTGGAATGGGTTGCCATGCCCTCCTCCAGGGGATGTTCCTGATCTAGGGATCAAACCCGTGTCTCCTGCATCTCCTGCACTGCAGGCAGATTCTTTTACTGGTGAACCACTGGAGAAAAGGTTAGGAAAGTCCCAGTTTTATGTTTAATTTTTGAGCAACAAACTTTTCTATTGGGTCGGAACTATTTTATAAGCATACCTTGTTTTTTTATTGCACTTTGTTTTATTGCCCATCACAGTTCAGTTCAGTTCAGTCGCTCAGTCGTGTCCGACTCTCCGCGACCCCATGAATCACAGAATGCCAGGCCTCCCTGTCCATCACCAACTCCTGGAGCTCACTCAAACTCATGTCCACAGAGTCGGTGATGCCATCCAGCCATCTCATTCTCGGTCGTCCCCTTCTTCTCTCGCCCCCAACCTTTCCCAGCATCAGAATCTTTTCCAGTGAGTCAACTCGTCGCCCATCACAGATAAATGCATTTTTACAAATTGAAAGTTTGTCACAACCCTGTATCAGCAAATCTAACTGCACTGTTATCCCAACAACATTTACTCACTTTTTGTTTCTGTGTCATATTTTGACAATTCTCACAGCATTTTAAGCTGTTTCATTATTATATTTGTTATGGTGATCTATGATCAGTGATCTATTACAACTGGTACTGTTGTAATTGTTTTAGCATTTTTTAGACAATGCTATTGCATACAAGACTAAGATCATGGCATCTGGTCCCATCACTTCATGGGAAATAGATGGGGAAACAGTGTCAGACTTTTTTTGGGGGGGGCTCCAAAATCACTGAGGATGCTGATTGCAGCCAGGAAATTAAAAGACACTTACTCCCTGGAAGGAAAGTTATGACCAACCTAGATAGCATATTGAAAAGCAGAGACATTACTTTGCCAACCAAGGTCCATCTAGTCAAGGCTATGGTTTTTCCCGTGGTCATGTATGGATGTGAGAGTTGGACTGTGAAGTAAGCTGATCGCCGAAGAATTGATGCTTTTGAACTGTGGTGTTGGAGAAGCCTCTTGAGAGTCCCTTGGACTGCAAGGAGGTCCAACCAGTCCATTCTAAAGAAGATCAGTCTTGGGTGTTCATTGGAAGGACTGATGCTAAAGCTGAAGCTCCAATACTTTGGCCACCTCATGTGAAGAGTTGACTCACTGGAGAGGACTCTGATGCTGGGAGGGATTGGGGGCGGGAGGAGAAGGGGACAACAGAGAATGAGATGGCTGGATGGCATCACCGACTCAATGGACATGAGTTTGAGTGAACTCCGGGAGTTGATGATGGATAGGGAGGCCTGGTGTGCTGTGATTCATGGGGTTGCAAAGAGTCAGACACGACTGAGCAACTGAACTGAATTGCATACCTAATGGGACTTCCCTGGTCACCCAGTGATTAAGACTTCACAATTCCACTACAGGGAGCACGGGCTCAATTCCTGGTCAGGGAACTAAGATTAAAAAAAAAAAAAGATTGCAGTATTGTGTAACTGTAACTTTTACATGCACTGGGAAAACCAGAGAATTCTGTCACTTTCTCTGTTGTAATGTTTACTTTGTTGCAGTGATCTGGAACTGAACCCTCAGTATCTCCAGGGTATGCCTATATGTTCTCATCAGGGGTTCCTTTTTTTTCTTTCTTCTTGCCAACACTAGCTATTTTCTATTTTGCATTATTACTGTAGCTATTTAAATGAGCATAAAGTGCTTTTTCATTAAGTCTTTGATCATCATTCCCCCAGTGACTAATGATGTGAGCATCTTTTTATATGTTTGTTCTCTTCTTTGAAGAAATGTCTTTTTGAGTCCTTTGGCCATTTTATTTTATATAGTTTTATATTTATTTATTTGTTGGCTGCACTGGGTCTTTGTTGCTACTTGTGGGCTTTCTCTAGTTGCAATGAGCAGGGCTACTCTCTAGTTGTGGTGCGTGGGCTTCTCATTCCAATGGCTTTTCTTGTTTCTGAGCACAGACTCTAGAGCATGGGCTCAGTAGTTGCAGTGCACAGGCTTAGTTGTTTCATGTCTTGTGGCATCTTCCTGGACAAGGGATCCAGCTTGTGTCCTCTGCATTGGAGGCAGACTCTCAACTACTGGACCATCAGAGAAGGTCTCTTTGGCCATTTTATTTTATTTTTTTTAGGTAATTAATTTATTTTTTATTGGAGGCAAATTATTTTACAATATTATATTGGTTGGTTTTGCCATACATTGATATGAATTTGCCCCGGGTTTACATAAGTTCCCCCTCCTGAACCCCCCTCCCACCTCCCTCCTCCCTTTATCCTCCCTCTGGGTCATCCCCGCATGCCAGCCCCGAGCATCCTATAACATGCATTGACCCTGAACTAGTGATTCGTTTCACATATGACAACATACGTGTTTCAATGCCATTCTCCCAAATCATCCCACCCTCACCCTCTCCCATAGAGTCCCAAAGACTGTTCTATACATCTGTGTCTCTTTTGCTGTCTTGTATACAGGGTTATCATTTGCATCTTTCTAAATTCCATATATATGTGTTAGTATACTGTATTGGTGTTTTTCTTTCTGGCTTACTTCACTCTGTATAATAGGCTCCAGTTTCATCCAACTCATTAGAACTGATTCAAATGTATTCTTTTTAATGGCTGAATAATACTCCATTGTGTATATGTACCAAAGCTTTCTTATCCATTCGTCTGCAGATGGACATCTAGGTTGCTTCCATGTCCTGGCTATTATAAACAGTGCTGCAATGAACATTGGAGTACACGTGTCTCTTTCAATTCTGGTTTCCTTGGTGTGTATGCCCAGGAGTGCGATTGCTGGATCATATGGCAGTTCTATTTCCAGTTTTTTGAGGAATCTCCACACTGTTCTCCATAGTGGCTGTACTAGTTTGCATTCCCACCAACAGTGTAAGAGGGTTCCTTTCTCTCCACATCCTCTCCAGCATTTATTGCATGTAGACTTTTGGATAGCAGCCATTCTGACTGGTGTGAAATGGTATCTCATTGTGGTTTTGATTTGCATCTCTCTGATTATGAGGGATGTTGAGCATTTTTTCATGTGTTTGTTAGCCATCTGTATGTCTTCTTTGGAGAAATGTCTGTTTAGTTCTTTGGCCCATTTTTTGATTGGGTCATTTATTTTTCTGGAATTGAGCTGCAGGAGCTGCTTGTATAATTTGGAGATTAATCCTTTATCAGTTGCTTCATTTGCTATTATTTTCTCCCATTCTGAAGGCTGTCTTTTCACCTTACTTATAGTTTCCTTTGCTGTGCAGAAGCTTTTGATTTTAATTAGGTCCCATTTGTTTATTTTTGCTTTTATTTCCAATATTCTGGGAGGTGGGTCATGGAGGATCCTGCTGTGATTTATGTCGGAGAGTGTTTTGCCTACGTTCTCCTCTAGGAGTTTTATAGTTTCTGGTCTTACATTTAGCTCTCTAATCCATTTTGAGTTTATTTTGGTGTATGGTGTTAGGAAGTGTTCTAGTTTCATTCTTTTACAAGTGGCTGACCAGTTTTCCCAGCACCACTTGTTAAAGAGACTGTCTTTTCTCCATTTTATATTCTTGCCTCCTTTGTCAAAGATGAGGTGTCCATAGATGCGTGGATTTATGTCTGGGCTTTCTATTTTGTTCCATTGATCTATATTTCTGTCTTTATGTCTTTGGCCATTTTAAAATTGGGTTGTTTGTCTTTTTCCTTTTGAGTTGTAGAAATTCATTATATTTTCTGGATATTAACCCTTATACAATGTATGATTTTTAAGTATTTTTTCCTTTTCTGTAGATTTTCTTTTCATTTTCTTGACAATGCCCTGTTGTGCACAAAATTTCAAAATGTTGGTGAGGTCCAGTTTATTTTATTTTTTTTTAATTTTGTTGCTGTAGCTTTAGTGTTGTATCTAAAAATCCATTGTCAAATCCAAGTTGATGATGATATACCTGTATGTTTTTTTCTAAAAGTTTTACAGTTTTAACTCTTATATTTAGGTCATAGATCCATCTTCATTAATTTTTGTGTATAGTATGAGGTACTGGTCCAACTTGCTTCTTTTGCATATGGCTATGCAGTTGACCCAACATCATTAGTTGAAGAGCCTCTTCTTTCCCTCATTGAATAATCTTGTAACCCTTATTGAATATCAGTTGGCCATGGTATATGGGTTTATTTATGGGGTCATGCCAACATCCGTTGGATCATAGAAAAAGCAAGAGAGTTACAGAAAAACATCTACTGCTTGATTGACTGTGCCAAATCCTTTGACTGTGTGGATCACAACAAACTGTGGAAAATTCTTAAAGAGATGGGAATACCATATCTTCTTACCTGCCTCCTGAGAAATCTGTATGCAGGTCAAGAAACAACAGTTAGAACTGGACATGGAACAATATACCAGCAAATCTGGAAAACTAAGCAGTGACCATAGGACTGGAAAAGGTCAGTTTTCACTCCAATCCCAAAGAAAGGCAATGCCAAAGAATGTTCAAACTACCGCACAATTACACTCATCTCACATGCTAGCAAAGTAATGCTCAACATTCTCCAAGCCAGGTTTTGACAGTATGTGAACCGTGAACTTCCAGATGGTCAAACTGGTTTTTAGAAAAGGCAGAGGAACCAGAGATCAAATTGCCAACATCCACTGGATCATCAAAAAAGCAAGAGAGTTCCAGAAAAACATCTGTTTTATTGACTGTGCCAAAGCCTTTGACTGTGGATCACAACAAACTGGAAAATTCTTCAAGAGATGGGAATCCCAGACCACCTTACTTGCCTCCTGAGAAATCTGTATGCAGGTCCAGAAGCAACACTTAGAACCGGACATGGAACAACAGACTGGTTCCAAATTGGGAAAGGAGTACATCAAGGCTGTATATTGTCACCCTGTTTATTTAACTTATATGCAGAGTACATCATGCGAAATACTGGGAGGGATGAAGCACAGCTGGAATCAAGATTTCTAGGAGAAATATCAATAACTTCAGATATGCAGATGACATGACCCTTTTGGCAGAAAGCGAAGAGGAACTAAAGAGCATCTTGATGAAAATAAGAGAGGAGAGTGAAAAAGCTGGCTTAAAAGTCAACATTCAAAAATTTAAGATCATGGCATCTGGTCCCATCACTTCATGGCAAATAGATGAGAAAACAATGGAAACAATGGAAACAGTGAGAGACTTTATTTTTTTGGGCTCCAAAATCACTGCAGATGGTGACTGCAGTCATGAATTTAAAAGACCCTTGCTCCTTGGAAGAAGAGTTATGACCAACTTAGACAGCATATTAAAAACCAGAGAGATTACTTTGCTGACAGAAGTCCATATAGTCCGAGCTATGGTTTTTCCAGTAGTCATGTTTGGATGTGAGAGTTGGACTGTAAAGAAAGCTGAGCGCCAAAGAATTGATGCTTTTGAACTGTGGTGTTGGAGAAGACTCTTGAGAGTCCCTTGGACTGCAAGGAAATCAGTCAATCCTAAAGGAAAGGCAGTCCTGAATATTCAGTCCTGAATATTCATTGGTAGGACTGATATTGAAGCAGAAACTCCAATACTTTGGCCACCTGATTCGAAAACTGACTCATTTGAAAAGACCCTGTTGCTGGGAAAGGATGAAAGCAGGAGGCGAAGTGGACGACAGAGGATGAGATAATTGGATGGCATCACCAACTCGATGGACATGAGTTTGAACAAGCTCCAGGAGCTGGTGATGGACAGGGAAGCCTGGCGTGCTCCCTTCCATGGGTTGCAAAGAATCAGACATGACTGAGCCACTGAACTGAATTCTATTCTGTGTGTCTATATGTCTCCCCTTAGGTCAGTATCATGTCATTATGATAGTAGAGATTTTAGTTCTCTGACCAGGGATTGATTCTGTGCCCCCTGCATTGTGGGCTCAGAGTTTTAACCACTGGACTGCCAGGTCCCCTAATCATCTTCTTAATGAGCTGTTGTATCTGGTTTGTTAGTATTTTGTTGAGAATTCTTGTATCTATATGCAGAAGAGATATCGGCTGGTAGTTTTCTTTCCTGGTGGTATCTTTGTAGCCAGTTTATTTTTGACAAAGATGCAAAAGAAACTCAGTAGAGAAAGGTTGCTGCTGCTGTGTCACTTCAGTCGTGTCCGACTCTGTGTGACCCCATAGACGGAAGCCCACTAGGCTCCCCCATCCCTGGGATTCTCCAGGCAAGAACACTGGATTGAGTTGCCATTTCCTTCTCCAATGTGTGAAAGTGAAAAGTGAAAGTGAAGTTGCTCAGTCTTCAGTAAATTATGTTTGGACATCCATATGCAGAAAATGAATCTCTGTCTAAACCTCACACATTAGGAACTTCTCTGGTGGTCCAGTGCTTAAGAATCTATCCATCTTCCAGTGACATGCGTGGGGCAGCTATGCCAACGAGCCACAACTACTGAGTTTGTGTGCCACAGCTAGAGAGAAGTCGCAGGTGGTCACTAGAGAAGCCCACACATTACAATGAAAGATCTGCATGCTGCAACAAAGGTCCCTCTTGCCACAAAGAAATAAATTGATGTTAAAAAATAAAACAGGGACTTCCCTGGTGATTCAATGGCTAAGACTCTGAGCTCCCAATGCAGGGGCTCTGGGTTGGATCCCTGGTCAGGGAGCTAGATCCCATATGCTGCAAAAGAGTTCACATACTGCAACTAAAGACCTGGCACGGCCAAATAAATGAATAAATATACATATAAAAATAAAATAAATAAACCCCACACCTTATACAAAAGTAACCCATAATGGCTCATAGTCCCAAATATAAAATCTAAAATAATACAACTTCTAGATGTACACAGGAAAAAAATCTTTGTGACTCTGCCATTAAGCCAAGAGTTCCTTGACATGACACCAAAGCATAATAAATAAAAGAAAAAGTTTGTTAAAATTTTTAAAATTTCATATGAAAGACACTTAGAATAATGAGAAGCCTGCTTTGAAAAGAGTCTGGTAGTTCCTCAAAAGACTAAACATCTATATGACTTAGCAGTTCCATAACTATGTATGTATACAAAGGAATGAAAACATATCCATGCAAAAAGCTACTGACGAATGTTCATTAGCAGCATTATTTGTAATACTCAGAAGTGGAAACAACCCAAATGTCATTCAGAAATAAAGGAGTAGAATACTAAGTTATGCTTTAAAATGAACAAGCCTTGAAAACATTATGATAATGCAAAGAAGCCAATCACATAGGATCACATACAATATGAATCCTTTTATGTGAAATGTCCAGAATGGATACATTTTTGTGGGCAGAAAATAGACTGGTTGTTATCTTGAGCTGAGGGAGAGGGAGGAATATTGAGCAAGAAAGGTAATAAGTATGAAGTTTCACTTGAGGATGATGAAAATGTTCCAAAATTTATTATGCAGATGGTTTGCACAACTCTATAAATATCCCAAATCTATACATTGTATAAATAGGTGAATTGTATAGTACGTGAATTATATCACTAAATCTGTTATAAAAAGTAAGAATAAAAAGACAAGCTGTTGACTGGGAAAATATATTTGAATATCACCTATCTGACAAAGGACTTGTATCCAGAATATATGAAGCAATCTCAAAACTCAACAATAAGTAAAGTGCCCAGTTTTAAAGTAGGCAAAAAATGTAAACAGACATTTCACCAAAGAGGATATACAGATGGAAAATTAGCAAGTGGTAGTTATCAGTATCATAGCTATCAGAGAAATGAAATTAAAACCACAGTGAGATAGCATGATACACATACAGAATGAGCAAAAAAGAAAATACTGACAGCATCAATTGCTGACAAGAATGTGGAAAAACTGGATCAACTCATCCATTGGTGGAGGTAATAAAATTATACAACTACTCTGGAAGACAGTTTGGTAGTTTCTTATAAAGTTTCTCAAACAGTTAAACACTGAATTACTATATGAACCCATAATTCCACTCCTACGTATATACTAGAAAGAACTGAAGACATATTTTCAAACACAAACTTGCACATGAATGCTCACAGGAGCACGATTCACAACAATCTAAAGGTTAAATTACCCAAGTGTTCATCAACTGATGATTGAATGAACAGAAAGAATTTAGTACTGATACATACGTACAACAACATGGATGAAGCTTGAAAACACTGTGCTAAGTGAAAAAAACACAGGTCCCAAAAGGTCACAGATTATATGATTCCATATATATGAAATACCTGGAAGTGGCAAATCCAGAGAGACAGAAGGGAGACTAGTGGTTGCCAGAGGATGGAACAAGGGAGAATGGGGAGTAGCTACTTAATGGGTGGAGAGTTTTCTTTTGTGATAATGAAAATATTGTGGAAGTAAACAGGGGTAATTATTGAACAATCTTCTGAATATACTAAAAGTCACTGGAATGAACATTTGAAATGGTTAAAAATGTGAATTTTGTTATGTGAATTTAAAAGACTTCCCTGGTGACTCAGTGCTAAAGAGCCTGCCTGTCAATGCAGGAGACACGGGTTCCATCCCTGGTCCGGGAAAACCCCACATGCCATGGAGCAACTTAAGCCTGTGTGTGCCACAACTACTGAGCCTGTGCTCTAGAGTCCATGCCCACAAGAGAAGCCACCTTAATGAGAAGCCACCTCTATGAGAAGCCTGCTCATCATAACTAAAGAGTAGCTCACCGCAGCTAGAAAAAAGCCCATGCAGCAATGAGGACCTGGCACAGCCAAAAGTAAATAAATAAAAATTTTTTTAATTTAATAAAAAATTTAAAAGACACTAAAAACTTTTCCTAATTGGATTTTTCTAATTGTAAAGGAATATATTCTTATTGTATTTAGCCAAACAATACAGAAGTCTATTTCAGAAGAAGTTAATCACACTTCTTGGGGGCAGGGACTTTTGTTTGGTTGCTCAGTGCCTCCTTTCTATTTCTTTCTTAGTAATATAAAAAGCGGAGAGTTCTGACAAAATGTGGTCCACTGGAGAAGGAAATGGAAAACCACTTCAGTATTCTTCCCTTGAGAACCCCATGAACAGTATGAAAAGGCAAAAAGGTATGATACTGAAAGATGAACTCCTCAGGTCGGTAGGTGCCCAATATGCTACCGGAGAAGAGTGGAGAAATAACTCCAGAAAGAATGAAGAGACAGAGCCAAAGCAAAAAGAACACCCAGTTGTGGATGTGATGGGTGATGGAAGTAAAGTCCAATGCTATAAAGAACAGTATTGCATAGGAACCTGGAATGTTAGGTCCATGAATCAAGGCAAATCAGAAGTGGACAAACAGGAAATGGCAAGAGTGAAGATTGACATTTTAGGAATCAGTGAACTAAAATGGACTGGAATGGGTGAATTTAACTCAGATGACCATTATATCTACTACTGTGGGCAGGAATCCCTTAGAAGAAATGGAGTAGCCATCATAGTCAACAGAAGAGTCCAAAATGCAGTACTTGGATGCAATCTCAAAAAAGACAGAATGATCTCTGTTTGTTTACAAGCAAGCCATTCAATATCACAGTAATCCAAGTCTATGCCCTGACCAGTAATGCTGAAGAAGCTGAAGTTGAACAGTTCTATGAAGACCTACAAGATCTTCTAGAACTAACACCCCAAAAAAGATATCCTCTTCATTATAGGGGAGAGGAATGCAAAAGTAGGAAGTCAAGAGTTACCTGGAGTAACAGGCAAATTTGGCCTTGGAGTACAAAATGAAGCAGGTCAAAGATTAACAGAGTTTTGTCATGAGAACACAACTGATCATAGCAAACACCCTCTTCCAACAACACAAGAGAAGACTCTACACATGGACATCACCAAATGGTCAATACTGAAATCAGATTGATTATATTATTTGCAGCCAAAGATGGAGAAGCTCTATACAGTTAGCAAAAACAAGACCGGGAGCTGACTGTGGCTCGGATCATGAACTCCTTATTGCCAAATTCAGACTTAAATTGAAGAAAGTAGGGAAAACCACTAGACCATTCAGGTATGACCTAAATCAAATCCCTTATAATTATACAGTGGAAGTTAGAAATAGATTCAAGGGATTAGATCTGATAGAGTGCCTGAAGAACTATGGACTGAGATTTGTGGCACTGTACAGGAGGCAGTGACAAAAACTATCCCCAAGAAAAATAAATACAAAAAAACAAAATGGCTGTATGAGGAGGCCTTACAAATAGCTGAGAAAAGAGGAGAAGCTTAAGGCAAAGGAGAAAAGGACATACCCATTTGAATGCAAAGTTCCAAAGAATAGCAAGGAAAGATAAGAAAGCCTTCCTCAGCAATCAATGCAAAGAAATAGAGGAAAACAATAGAATGGGAAAGACTAGAGATCTCTTCAAGAAAATTGGAGATACCAAGGGAACATTTCATGCAAAGATGAGCACAATAAAGCACAGAAATGGTATGGATCTAACAGAAGCAGAATATATTAAAAAGAGGTAGCAAGAATACACAGAAGAACTATACAGAAAAGATCTTCATGACCCAGATAACCACGATGGTGTGATCACTCACCTACAGCCAGACATCCTGGAATGTGAAGTCGTGGGCCTTAGGATGCATCACTACAAACAAAACTAGTGGAGGTGATGGAACTCCAATTGAGCTATTTCAAATCCCAAAAGATGATGCTGTGAAAGTGCTGCACTCAATATGCCAGCAAATCTGGAAAACTCAGCAGTGGCCACAGGACTGGAAAAAGTTCAGTTTTCATTCTAATCCCAAAGAAAGGCAATGTCAAAGAATGTTCAAACTACCGCACAATTGCACTCATCTCACATGCTAGCGAAGTAATGCTCAATATTCTCCAAGCCAGGTTTCAACAGTACGTGAACTGTGAACTTCCAGATATTCAAGCTGCTTTTAGAAAGGCAGAGGAACCAGAGATCAAATTGCCAACAGCTGTTGGATCATCAAAAAAGCAAGAGAGTTCCAGAAAAAACATCTACTTCTGCTTTATTGGCTGGTCCAAAGCCTTTGACTGTGTGGATCACAACAAACTGGAAAATTCTGAAAGAGATGGGAATCCCAGACCACCTTACCTGCCTCCTGAGAAATCTGTATGCAGGTCAAGAAGCAACAGTTAGAACTGGACATGGACCAAAAGACTGGTTCCAAATTGGGAAAGGGGTACGTCAAGGCTGTATTTTGTCACCCTGCTTATTTAACTTATATGCAGAGTACATCAGGAGAAATGCTGGACTGGATGAAACATAAGCTGGAATCAAGATTGCCGGGAGAAATATCAATAACCTCAGATATGCAGAGGACACCACTCTTATGGCAGAAAGTGAAGAGGAACTAAAGAGCCTCTTGATGAAAGTGAAAGAGGAGAGTGAAAAAGCTGGCTTAAAGCCCAACATTCAGAAAACTAAGATCATGGCATTTTGTCCCATCACTTCATGACAGATAGATGAGAAAACAATGGAAACAGTGAGAGACTTAATTTTTTTGGGCTCCAAAATCACTGCAGATGGTGACTGCAGTCATGAAATTAAAAGACCCTTGCTCCTTGGAAGAAAAGCTATGACCAACCTAGAAAGCATATTAAAAAGCAGAGACATTACTTTACCAACAAAGGTCCATCTAGCCAAAACTATCGTTTTTCCAGTAGTCATGCATGGATGTGAGAGTTGGACTATAAAGAAAGCTGAGTGCCAAAGAATTGATGCTTTTGAACTGTGGTGTTGGAGAAGACTCTTGAAAGTCCCCTGGACTGCATGGAGGTACAACTGGTCAATCCTAAGGAAATCAGTCCTGAATATTCATTGGAAGGACCAATGCTGAAGCTGAAACGCCAATACTTTGGCCACCTGATGCAAAGAACTGACTCATTTGAAAAGACCCTGCTGATGGAAAAGATTGAGGGTTGGAGGAGAAGGGGACGACAGAGGACGAGATGGTTGAATGGAATCACCGACTCAATGGACATGAGTTTTAGTAGGCTCTGGGAGTTGGTGATGGCCAGGGAAGACTGGCATGCTGCAGTTCATGGGATCGCAAAGAGTCAGACACGACTGAGTGACTCAACTGAACTGAATACAAAAAGCACCTGTGTTGTTGGGGTTATCTGATGTGATGTGATGTCATATAATGTATTAATCAGATTTTATAAAAATTAAGAATTTATCTTCAGAAGTCAGCATAGACTAACCTAGGGGGAAGTATTTACAATATATCTACTTGGCAAAGTTTATCAAGACCATTCTAAGATCTACTGCAAATAAACCAGAAAAAACATATAAGAGCTAAAATTAAAGTGGGCAGAGGATGTGAAAAGGCAGTTTATAGAAGGAGAAATAAAAATTGCCAAAATGTTTATTAAAAAAATGGTCAATCGGTAATCAGAGAAATGCAAACTAATCTGAGGTAGCATTATATACCCATCAAATTAGCATAAATTAGAAGATTTGGTTGTAGTAGGTGTTGGCTAGGATGGGGTTGTGGGGATCAGGACCCTTAATTTATAGCTTTGGGAGTTGTATGCTGTTACATCCTTTGGAAGAGTTTGGCAGTTTTTGTGGATATATGGAGCCTCTGTGATAGAAGCTTATGTCCAAAAAGGGACCTGTGTATGAACATTCACTGTAGCATTGTCTGTGGTTGCAGGAAATTAAGGCAATCTATACGTTCATCCCTAATGGCATGGACAAATAAAGGCATGTTAAGCATTGACAACACTAAACTAAGGACTTCCCTGGTGGTCCAGTGGCTGGAGACTCTATGCTTCCAATGCGGGAGGCCCAGGTTTAATCCCTGGTCAGGGGAACTAGATCCCACATGCTACAACTAAGACCTGGCACAGGCAAACAAATAAATAAATAAAAATAAATATTTTTTTGAAAACTCACTAAACTAAATGTCCACATAACAACATGGATATATCTTTTGAAACATAAGTAATAACATTGTGGGGGAAAAAGAGTTAAAAGATAAGAAGCAGAATGGGAGGTATACTGTAATAACATCAAGCAAATTTAAAACATCACATACACAAAACATTACATGTTTTACAAGGATAACAAAGCATACCAAAACACTTACTTGTCAGACACATGAGACAGAGGAAGTGCCTGTGAGAGAGTGAAGGGGAATGAGAGTGGGATTGGTAATAAAATGGAAAAGTAAATAAAATAAGAATTAGCAAAAGAGAGGTCTTACAGAGACCTGTAATCACATTTTATATAGTATTCCACAGAGGTAGATAATTTACTGAATTCCCCACTGATGGACATTGAGATTCTCTAGTTATTCATGCTGCTGCTGCTGCTATGTCACTTCAGTCATGTCCGACTCTGTGCGACCCCATAGATGCCAGCCCACCAGGCTCCCCCATCCCTGGGATTCTCCAGGCAAGAACACTGGAGTGGGTTGCCATTGCCTTCTCCAGTTTTTTATGAGTGTGGACTTTATAGTCAAAATAAAGTTTAAGGGACTCTACTATATACCAACTAGTCCATGTGCCCTGGACAATTATCTACTACTTCTGAGCCTTAGTTCCTCTCTTGTAAAACAGGAAGTAGTGTGGTCATCATGGTAGTGTAGACTACTGAGCAGAGCATCTGGCACACAGCAAACCTGCAGTGCTTGTGGTTACTGCAGTCATGTTGGAGATAGGCCCACAGGGCAGGGAGCCACACTGGGCAGGGACCATGCCCATCTTGCTTGCCTCCATACCCCAGCAGCACCTGGGACACTGTCTACCCTCAGTTGGATGACATGGTTTCTAAGTCAGCAGTTTTGGGGGTAATTTATCTTCAGTGACATTTAATGGCCTAATCAGGTTGCCATTTAGCCTTTAAGTGTTTATTTAGCATCATTTGTAGGTTATGCCTCTTAATACAGAATGGGGTGAATGTCTAAGGCTAAGACTGACGATCCTCTTAAGTCCAGACATAATGGCAATCCCTTTTACTCTGCTGCTGCTGCTGCTAAGTCGCTTCATTTGTGTCTGACTCTATGCTCCCCCATCCCTGGGATTGTCCAGGCAAGAACACTGGAGTGGGTTGCCATTTCCTTCTCCAATGCATGAAAGTGAAAAGTGAAAGTGAAGTTGCTCAGTCATGTTTGACTCGTAGGGACCCCATGGACTGCAGCCTACCAGGCTCCTCTGCCCATGGGATTTTCCAGGCAAGAGTACTGGAGTGGGTTGCCAATGCCTTCTCTGCCCTTTTACTCTATTCCCCCACAGATAAACACTCAAAGCCAACAACTTCCTGATGATGAGTTAAAAATACTAACTTTCCCATAAAAAAGAATAAAAGATCTAGTAATAAACTTAACCAAGGAGGTGAAAGATGTATACTTTCAGAACTATAAAATATAGATGAAGGAAAATGAAGATGCTAAAAAGAAATGGAAAGATATCTTGTGTTCATGGATTGGAAGAAATAATATTGTTAAAATGTCTGTACTACCCAAAGCAATCTACAGATGTAATGCAATCCCTATCAAAATACCCATGATATTTTTCATAGAACTGGAACAAATAATCCTGAGTGTATATGGAACCACAAAGACCCTGAATTACTAAAGCAATCTTGAGATAAAAGAACAAAGCTGGAGATATCACACTCCTTGAGTCCAGACTATACTAAAAAGCTACAGTAATGAAAACAGCATAGTTCTGGCACAAAAACAGACACATAGATCAATGGAACAAAATAGCTCAGAAAGAAATACATGCACTTATGATGGTCAATTAATATATGACAAAGGAGGGAAGACTATACAGTGGAGAAAAGACTGTTTCTTTAATAAGTGGTGCTGGGAAAGCTGGGCAACTACATGTATAAAAAATAAAATTAGAACATTTTCTCACACTATATACAAAAATGAACTCAAAAGATTAAGGACTTAAAACCTCAAGCCATAAACTTCCTAGAAGATACTCCTTTATATAAATCATAGCAATATTTTTTTTGTCTCCTAAAACAAAGGTTAAAAAAAAGCAAAAATAAATAAATGGGACCTAATTAAACTTAGAAGTTTTTGTGCAGCAAAGGAAACCATGACAAAATGAAAAGACAATCTACTGGGGAAAATAATTGCAAATTACATGACTGGTAAAGGGTTTATATACATCATATATAAACAACTCAAACAACTCAATTAAAAAAAACAACCCAATTAAAAAATGGGCAGAAGCCATGAATAGACTTTTTTTTTCAGGGACGACTATTTTTATCTCTGACATATTCTTTTTGATTTTTAAAAATGTATTTGTTATTTTTGGCTGCACTGGGTTTTTGCTGTTGCACGTGGTCTTTCTCTAGTTGGTGCATGGGCTTCTCCTGTTGTGGAGCACAGGCTCTAGAGCACAGGCTTCAGTAGTTTTGGCACATGGGCTTAGTTGCCTCACAGCATGTGGGACCTTCTTGGAGCAGGGATCAAACCCATGTCCCCTGCATTGGCAGGTGGATTTTGAACCACTGAAACATCAGGGAAACCCCAAACAGACATTTTTTAAAAGTAGGTATACACATAGCCAACAAGCATGAAAAAATGCTCAACATCACTAATCATCAGAGAAATGCAAATCCAAAGTACAAGGTAATCACCTCATACCTGTCAGAATGGCTATTATTAATATAAAAAAGTCTACAAATAACAAATGTTGATGAGGGTGTGGGGAAAAGGGACCCCGAGTACACTGATGTTAGAAATGTAAATTGGGGCAGCAATTATAGAAAACAGTATGGAGGTTCTTCAAAAAACTAAAAATAGAACTATCATATGATCAGCAATTCTACTCCGAGGTACATATCAAAACAAAATGAAAACATTAATTTGAAAAGATGTATGCACTTCAGTGATCACAGTAGCATTCTTTATAATAGCTAAGATATAGAAACAACCTAACTGTCCATCAACAGATGAATGGATGAAGGTATGGTATATTTTTATAATGCCTATGTAACTCAGTCATAAAATATAATGAAATTCTTCCATTTGTAACAACATGGATGATCTAAAGAGTATTATGTTTAGTGAAATGTCAGTGAAAGACAAATATTCTATGTTATCACTTAGATGTTGGATCTAAAAAATAAAACAAATCAATGTATCAAAACAGAAATAGACTCATAGACATAGAGAAGAAACTAGGGATTACCAGTGGGAGAAGGAAGGGGGAACTGCAAGAGAGAGGTAACGAATTAAGAGATAACAAATGGCTATATGTAAAATAAACAATAAGGATATATTGTACAGCACAGGGAAATACAGCCAATATTTTGTAATAATGGAGCATAATCTATAAAAAATATTGAGTCACTATGCTTTGAGAGTCCCTTGGACTGCAAGGAGATCAAACCTAAAGGGAATTAACTCTGAGTATTCATTGGGAGGACTGTTGCTGAAGCTGCAGCTCCAGTACTTTGTCCACCTGATGCCAAGGGCCAACTCATTGGAAAGGACTCTGATGCTGGGAATGATTGAGAGCAGGAGGAGAAGCGGGTGGCAGAGGATGAGATGAGATGGTTAGATAGCATTACTGACTCAATGGACATGAATATGAGCAAACCCTAGGAGGTAGTGGACGACAGAGGAGCCTGGCTTGCTATGGTCCAGGGGGGTCACAAAGAGCTGGACATGACTTAGCGATGGAACAACATGTTGTACCCCTGAAACTAACATAATATTGTAAATCAATCATACTTTAAAAATACTAGCTTCTGCCTAGAATGGTATGTTTATGCCTAATGAGAAAACACTGTTTAACACTAAATGAGTCATTCTATTCTCATTTTATGCTTGGTTTACTTGTCTACCAAGTGAGGATAAGACCACCTGCCATAGAAAGCACTGTAAGAACTAAGCTAGATCTTGTGAAAGTACCTGGAAAAGGATAAAATTATGTAATTAGTAATAATTTAAGGAATGCAGTTATTCTCACTACTCTTTCAATTAGTAATCTGTGTTTGGGGATGGAGTTCAGGTGAAAGAACCAGTCGGTTCTTTAGGGACTGCCTTATTCCTGCATCCTGGCCATGTGAGTGCTTTGTGCTAATTGCCTGCAGGGGACAGATGTCCCCCCTTGGGCTCTGCAGATTGAGCAAGAGTGAGCTGGGCTTCCAGGTGTCAGAGCCAGCACTCCTCAGAGGGCCAGGGCCAACCCCGTGGTTAAAAGCCCTCTCCTTGAGGGTAGGAGAGCAGCCACGCAGCACAGCTTCCTTCCTAATTTCACACTCTCCCCCCTGCTTGATCCAGCAAGCACCAGTGACAGTGTGACAGAGTCACATGGGCTCTTGAAGCCAAAGGTATGTTTCCGTACAAGGTTCATAGATTTCTACTAATGAGAATCCAGGGTATAAGAGGAGAAGAAGATGGAAAAGGAAAGAACAGTCAGGGAAATTGGAGAGAGGAGAGGGAGCAGATGAAATGACCTTTTACAAGCACTGACTTTGTATTCTTAGTTTCTGGAGAAAGTTTGGAGGACATGGTATGGGGGCCCCAAGTACCTTTGTGACCTTCCCTATCAGCTAAGAGAGCTTCCTTGGTGGCATAGTGGTAAAGAATCTGCCTGCCAATGCTGGAGACATTGTGGGTTCAATACCTGAGACGCAGGTTCCATCCCTGGGTCAGGAAGATCCCCTCGAGTAGGAAATGGCGACCCTCTTCAGTGTTCTTGCCTGGAAAATTCCATGGACAGAGGAGCCTGGCGGGCTACAGTCCATGGGGTCACAAAAGAGTTAGACACGACTGGCACACAGACACATACCAGCTAAGAAAAAAGATAGGAAAGGAAAATATTTAAACTTCACAGGGGAATTATAAAACCACAAATCAAGAACTTTTATTGAATAAAATTCATTTCTAGGATGTCTAGGAGAGAAACTGGAAAATTCTTATCCTGATCACACCACCCCCAAATAAAGACGCTTTTGTGTGCACATATGTGTCCTAGGAACAGAATCCTCCAGCAGAAAAAGGTCATGGTAGACTCTGGGATAGCCCAGTGCCCCTGGTCAGACAAATCTCTAAACTTAGACAAATTTCTAAACAAAATCTTTAATTCCTTTTTCTCTTGCCAAAGAATTTGCCAATATTTTTTTCATGCCAAAATCTCAGAATGTCAAATCACAATTTCTCCTGCTTTTAATTTAAGCCTGTTTTTGCTTTTCATAGATAAGGAGAGCACCTGCTGTACAAGCAGGTGTCTTTGAAATCCCACCATATAGCAAAGACATTAACTGGAAGAAAAAAAAACACCTCTCTTTAATCACTTCTTCTTAAACAAGTTAAGGTCTTGGACATTTTCCATAATACCTATTTTCTCTTCCTTAAAAATCTGCACATGCTCCATGTCCTTTTTAAAATGTCAGGCAAATCAGGTAAGACCCTCCAATAAGGAACTGCCTATGCAAGACAGGGCAGAAAGCTTATTTCCTGGCCCTCACATCAAGCACTCCTCTGTCCGGTTTTCCTTTTGAAAAGGATTGTACCCTGGAGAGTTATTACTGGAACACCATGCTTATCCAGCTTTTTCCAATCTGAGTTTGTGGTGGGGAGTTTTCATACATATTTGATGCACTGCCATTTAACCCTCTTTTAATTTTGTAAGATCCTACGCTCATTAGAATTGCCCTCTGAGCCATCCTGCATCCAGGTTTCTTTTTCCAACAGTAGCATCAGAAATCAATTTAAGGGAGCTTGGTTGTATTCCCTGATGCAAACATCAGATGTAGAGTCCCCTCTAGACATCATTGATTCCCTTCATCTCCCTTTATGTTCCTTAAATTTTAATATATACTGTGATGCCTCTAAAGAGTAATAGTTTCCATAGTTTTACTATGAACTATGCCATTTTTGGAGAAGACAATGGCACCCCACTCCAGTACTCTTGCCTGGAAAATCCCATGGATGGAGGAGCCTGGTAGGCTGCAGTCCATGGGGTTGCTAAGAGTCAGACACGACTGAGTGACTTCACTTTCACTTTTCACTTTCATGCATTGGAGAAGGAAATGGCAACCTACTCCAGTGTTCTTGCCTGAAGAATCCCAGGGACAGGGGAGGCTAGTGAGCTGCCGTCTATAGGGTCACACAGAGCCAGACACGACTGAAGTAACTTAGCAGCAGCAGCAGCATGCCATTTTTTCTTTTATTGATCCTATACTTACCTCCTTTAAGATTTAAACTCCTCTTTTCTAATTCTTGAATTCCGAGATTTGGGGGTGGAATTCCTGTTCACTCCATCAAACACTTCAAATCCACCTTAGACTTCATCCTTCTAGACAAAGTTTATTCTGCTGTGTGGCCCTTGCATGCCATACTGCCACAATGATATCCTACATTGAAAACCTTATCTCCAGTCTTAACCAGGTCACCATGAAAAGATGAACTTAGAACTTAGATGCAAGATAGGTACAAACTGAGCTCTCAAGGAGTATCACTGTCAACTGTCTCCAAATAAATAGTTTAAAATAAATCATATATAAAATCTTCTCTTCAAGGATAAGGAATTCAGGATTAGGTTTCCTTATTTGTTTTTATTTTTTTATGATTACCTTTCTGTTTATTGCTGAAGCTGATGTTAAAGGAAGGCTTGAATTCTGAGAATTTGTACCCACATATGGGGAGTGGCGACAGCTCAGGAGCAATTTCCATAATAGGAGAAAGCCAACTCCAAATTCCATATTTGTTGAGGCTAATCTGCAAGTGACCAACTGAGAATTGTGGTGAGATTTAGGGGAAGAACGGGCAGAAAACTAGGCGAAGATGGGCAACTATAGCATCCTGGATTAACTAAGAAGCAAGTCTTGGTTGCTTTTCTCAATATCTTGAAAGTTCAAAACAAATTTACAGACAGGCCAAGATGGGAACCATCTATACACATGAGTGATTCCTAAAAATCCTTCTGTACCCAAACAAACTCCAGCTAGTTTCTCCTAAATTACACCATAAATGGCACACGGTCTGAGTTCAGTGTTGTTCTCTCTAAGCTCCTCTTAAAATGCGAATAGTGCCAGATCAACTTAACATTCCAGATTACAAGAAAACTATCGTAATTGAGAACAAGAACTCTCAATTACAAGTTGAGAGACCCTTTAAGGGAGGAAAACATCCTGAAGAGTGTCAAGTTGCTGAATTCAAACTTGAAGTTATTACAATCATGTTTGCTAGGGGAGTTTGTGCAGATCAGGACAAGAATCTAGCTGATATGGTGTTCCCTCCTGAATTTGCTGAGTGGCAGGGGTCAGCAACCTCCCACTCCAGGTATGCCCTGTCCTTTCCCCATGCTGACTGGTTTATTCCTTGTCATCCACAGGGTAGGGGCCAAAAGAAATTTTGGGATCACGGAACAGCCACAAAGCATCAGCCACCTGGAGACCAGATAACTTATGGAAGAAGACAGGCCATGTCTGTCTGTGTGTCTTTCTCCTCAAGGGATACAAGGGGACAGGAACTTCTAGGAGGAAGGAGGGAGATGGGTGTTAGGAAGAACAGAAATATGAGCTATCAGATTGGTAACTCAGCTCCCTTAAGACCCAAATGAATAGAATAGGCTGTTACTTCTTCTTAAGGTATTAGGTAGAGAAAGGAAGGAGGGTTGAAAAGTGTTCTGAAATCTGTATCATCCCTGACTCAGTAGAAGGACTACATTGCTGATCTAAAGAAACAGACAATTAGAAGAGATGTCTTGCTTCGCTTCTGGGTGGAGTCGAGCATCAGGATCTCCAGTGTTTCTGCTACTCACTGATGGAAAGGACAGTTATTAGGGTTTTGGCCAAGAGATGTGGCCAAGTGATCCCTGTCTGGAGCACCAGGACCAGATAAGCACACTTGCACACATCCCTTGAAGAACATCTCCCATAAAGCTACTCTTTGGGTGTGGCAGCCAAGGTTCCTGTGGACAAGTTATGGTCCGGAGGAAGTGGCGAGCATTTACTGCCAGTCTTCAGTGTCCGGATGAGGACAGCTCACCCAATACTGTTTTCTTCTCAGATCCTTTTATTTATTAGTCAAATAAGGGGGAAGGGCTTTGGTTCATGATTTTCAGAAAAGCCTAGGTCTTGCCCAGTGAAAGGAGATGGTGACTGGCCCATAATTAACAATAGATAATTTTTGTTTGAGATATTAAGAATTACTCCATCATTCAAGGTGGATACAGTGGTCATATGCCTCAAACTTTCAGAGATCGCCTCTGAAATCTTGTTATCCTTTACTAATTATGGACACCCAATAACTGATTTATCTGCCTTTGAAGTAAACCTTGTTTCTATCTTTAGCCTGTTCCACCTGCACATGCTTGGGCTCAAGTGAAGTTTTGTCCTACATTTACCTCTTTTAAACTCACATATGTGTATCTTCTGTATTTGGTGAGTAAGTCTGCCCGTGCTGCCCATTCTTTGCATGATTTTATAAACTTATCACCTTCTCCCTCAAACTTCATCTTTCTAGACCAGGAGTTTTCTCTTGGGGGCTGGTTAGGGATATAGAAAAGACAGGAAAAAAATTATTAGAACCTTCTGGGGAGCTTTTCCAAATACAGCAAGTCTGAGCGACCTTTCCCTGAGTGCACCAAAACTTTGGTTGGGTAAATCTGTATTTTGAGAATTTCCACATTTAGCTCCAACGGTCAACTCCTTCTATCCTGTTGTCATCACTGTGTTGAACTGAAGATTCAATCTTTTTGTTCTTTATAAGGCACTTCCTTCATTTTTGTAATAACTCACGTTTGACATTCACATGGAATAAAGTTTCCATTCATTGTAGGACTGGCAGTGTTTGAGGATTGCATGAACGCTTGCAATCATAAAGTTTAAACTGGTACTTAACTATGAAGCTCAATGACATTAGAACCACACCAATGCAGATCCACCTAATCCAGCAGCTTCCTCTTGACTCGCTTTACTCCTGGTTTTCCCTGGACAGATTCCCCAAGTGACTGAAGGCAACCAGAGATGGAAAGGGCCAACAGCAGCTCCGTGGAGGGCTTCATTCTGATGGGTGTGTCTGACCATCCCCAGCTGGAGATGATCTTTTTTGTAGGCATCCTCTTCTCCTACTTGCTGACCTTGTTTGGGAACTCGGCCATCATCCTGCTTTCCAGCCTGGATGCCCGGCTCCACACACCCATGTACTTCTTCCTCAGCAACCTCTCCTCCCTGGACCTTGCCTTTACTACTAGCTCAGTCCCCCAAATGCTGACCAACTTGTGGGGAGCAGACAAGACCATCAGCTATGGTGGCTGTGTGACCCAGCTCTATGTTTTCCTCTGGCTAGGGGCCACTGAGTGCATCCTGTTGGCGGTGATGGCATTTGACCGCTTTGTTGCAGTGTGCCGACCCCTGCACTACACCACCATTATGAATCCTCGGCTCTGCTGGCTGCTGGCTGCCATTGCCTGGTTGGGTGGCTTGGGCAACTCTGTGGTCCAGTCAACATTCACTCTGCAGCTTCCTTTGTGTGGGCACCGGAGGGTGGACAGCTTCCTATGTGAGGTGCCTGCTATGATCAAACTGGCGTGTGTTGACACGAGTCTCAATGAGGCTGTGCTCAACAGCGTCTGCACGTTCTTCACTGCTGTCCCACTGAGCGCCATCCTGATCTCCTACTGCTACATAGCTCAGGCAGTGCTGAAGATCCGCTCAGCTGAGGGACGGAGGAAGGCCCTTAACACGTGCCTCTCCCATTTGGCGGTGGTGCTTCTCTTCTATGGCTCAGCTATCTATGGGTATCTGCTTCCTGCCAAGACCAGCAAGCAGGACCAGGGCAAATTCATCTCCCTCTTCTACTCTGTGGTCACACCCATGGTGAACCCTCTCATTTACACTCTGAGGAACAAGGAGGTGAAGGGGGCGCTGAGGAGGCTGCTGGGGAAGGGAAGAGAAGTCAGCTGAAAGAAGAGAAAATGCCTTCATCATTGGCCACCTTTTCATCTCTGCATGCTTTTTCTCATGCTCTCTCTGGCCAGGGGAACATGAGGTACAAGCACAAGCTTATTCTCCACAGCACTAAGCTGTTGGCCCATAATTAGTGTTATTTCTTAGGTTCTACACTTATTTACCAAATATCCTCCTGTGATCACAGGTAACAGAGCAGAAGCTGCCATCGAGGCTCAGAGGTTGTTGACTTAGCTCACGGTTACTTCTGTCCACATGTTATTTTTACATATTCATTATGTGTAATAAATATTACATGTGTAGTATTGTATCTTAGAGAATTTTGTACATTTCTAAATTCTGTACTTTTCCTAATTCTCCACTTGCAGTATCTTATATAGTTCCATAAAATCAGGCCAGAACCCAGGAACTTCATCTTTGCACCTGATCCATCCATCATCTTTTCCCATCTCTTTGTCTCTTCTTAATATTTCAGTCTGCCTGCCCTCACTCCCCACCCATATGCTTCTGTCATTGTTTGCCCTCTCCTTTATGTCTACATCCCACTTTCCCTTTTGCCTCATCCAATCCTGAAGGAAGACCATGTTTCTTTTTTTGGCTGGGCCCTGAGACTTGTGGAAACTTAATTCCCCTACCAGGGATGGAACCCATGACCCTTGCAGTGGAAGCATGGAGTCCTAACCACTGGACCACCAGGGAATTCCCAAGACCGTGTTTCTTTCAATTAAATAGTTTCATTTAAATCATTTTCTCACTGGGCCTTCCCTGGGTCCAGTGGTTAAGACTATGTGCTTCCACTCTAGGGGACAGGGGTTCAATCCCTGGTCGGAGAACTAAGATCCTGCATCCTCTGTGGCCAAAAATAAATAAATAAAAATAAATCATTTCTTCACCAAAGTCCCAGCCATCAGGTTTGCTACCAGCATTTGGATATGCTAGTGTGGTCAGTGGTTATGGAATGCTCTGAGATTCCTTAAGCAAGTTTAAGAGCCCAGGAAAGATTGTCCATCTGTAAAGCATCTCCTCTGTCTCATGATCTAGTCTTTCACCCCTTAAGTTTCTGGAATTCAATAATCAGTCCTGCACACCATAACTCAGCAAAGAACTCAGGTACTGGAATTAGAATGCCAGTTTGTGATTCTTCAAATCACTAGAATTGCCAAGGAGATCCACTCCTGCCACCACAGTTCATGTGTTCTTTCCCCAGGGAGGAAAGCTGGGTTGATATGAGAAAGTTGCTTGACAAAACATTACATGAGAAAAGGAGATCAATTGGCTTTAGGGCCATTTTCTAGAGTCTTGTTTCTCCCACAGCACCTAAACACATGCTTTATATATCGCTGCTGCTGCTGCTGCTGCTGCTAAGTCACTTCAGTCATGTCCGACTCTGTGTGACCCCATAGACGGAAGCCCACCAGACTCCCCCGTCCCTGGGATTCTCCAGGCAAGAACACTGGAGTGGGTTGCCATTTCCTTCTCCAATGTGTGAAAGTGAAAAGTGAAAGTGAAGTTGCTCAGTCGTGTCCGACCCTTAGCGACCCCACGGACTGCAGCCTACCAGGCTCCTCCGTCCATGGGATTTTCTAGGCAACAGTACTGGAGTGGCTTGCCATTGCCTTCTCCGTTATACATAGCAGATGCTCTATAAATACTTTTGTGAGTTGACTTAATTAACAAGGCTCATGAGTCTTCTTTTTTCACACTAGGAGCTAAATACATCAAGTGAACCGTTTTCACATTTGCCACTTTGGGGTGATCCTGCCACTTGGACAATGCTGAACGACCCATGACAAATTTCCCCTCTTTCCACATTTCCATGCCTCCCAAAGACATCTAATTATATTGTCCCAGCCTGAATCTGTTTTTCCAGTTTCAGATCAGAGCCAGGACCTATTTTCTCAGTTCCTTACACAGTAATACTGAAGTATGTCTCCGGGACTCACCACTGAGCAGCATTATCTTGGTCAACTCATTAAAGTCCAGAGCCTTGCAGACTCAAAATTTCTATTGATCAGCACACTCAGATAAGATGCACTTCTCAGGAGGCAGAATCGCAATGACCAAGCTCCTAAAGCTGATATATAAACCAGAATGCCAGCTGGTTAATTTATGAGAACATCACTTTCCAAGGAGGTATGTGTATGTTCAGTTGTTCAGTTTTGTTTGACTCTTTGCGACCCTTTGGACTGTAGCCCACCAGGCTCCTCTGTCCATGAGATTTTGCAGGCAAGAATACTGGAGTGGAGTGGGTTGCCATTTCCTCCTCCAGGGGATCTTCCTGACCCAGGGATCAAACCGGTGTCTCCTGTGCCTCCTGCATTGCAGGGAAGATTCTTTACCCTCTCAGCCACTGCAAACTTACTTGGGGGGAAATATAAAGAAAATAAACAGGCATTCTTCAAACACTTCAGAGTTCTGCAGAGTCTCCCTATGGAAAGTATAGGACAGTTTAAATCTAACTTGCAGTTAGGGTCATGGTAAGACAGAATTAGAGGGAGGAGAAAAAGCTTGAGACGTGAATGCCTCATGGGGACAACATACACCATCATCAAAGTGCACACGTGTTTGTCCTCCATTCTCAATGGGGGACATGAAACAAAGTCAAAAATAGGAAAAGCAGAAGCCAACACAACATTGCAAAGCAATTACCCTCCAAGTAAAAATTAATATTAAAAAATTGGGAAAAACAATTAAATGTGAGGGAAGCTCCTTGTTTTGAGGACTTTTATGTTCCATTTCTAGGTTTCAGATGAAAAAAAAAATATGTTTGGTGTCTTATTCAGTTGGAAAGAAGAAAAAATGAAATACCAATAACTATAAACCTTAGTAAAATAGAAATGTACAGCATTTGAAGATGCTGGTCTGGTCAGTGAATTTAAGTAAGTTTAATATCCCATCTCATAGAGCCCTTCAGAATCTGTTCAGATCCTAACCTGCACTGTAAACTAGCAAAATGAGTTCAGTGACTAAGTTTTGAAACTTCCAGTGAAAATAGTCAGTTCTCCCCCTGTCTTCACAGCCTTCAAGTTCAATTCCATGGCTATGGTTAGATGTTGGAATAAAGGAGATGATGAGAAATAGGAATTGAAAAGTGACTTTGGCTTGGTAAACTTATGCTCTATTATGTGAGTGTGAAATTACAGGCTAATGATTGGGTGAAAAGGTCCTTTATTTGACTATATAGATGATTTGAACACATTGACTTTACTGAGTACTTACCCTGGGCTCGGTAACAATGTAAACTCTTTACATGAATCAGCTCCTCTAATCCTCATGATAACCTGTACCACCCCCATTTTAAGATGAGCACGTTGTAGCCCACAGTGAAACATGCTCATAGCGCACAGTAGTAGGACTGGGAATCAGACCCAAATGCATTCGACTCTAAAACTGGTGCCTCTTCCAAATTTTTTTTTTCTTTTTGAAATAATCATAAACCTACAGAAAAGTTAGAAGCATGGTATAAAGGGCTTTCCCCTCCCCAGATCATTTGAGAGTAAGTTGACAATATGATACTCTGTCTTCCCTCAAATATTTTATGGTGTATCTATAACAAACAAGGAGATTCTCCTATAGGACCTCCATGTAGACATCAAAATTACTAAATGAGCATCAGTACATTATACTATTTAATCCTGAGACCCCGTTCCGCTTTCATCAGTTGTCCCTATTGTGTCTTTCATAGCAAAAGGGTTCTGTTCCAAATCACACAGTGCATGTAACTGTCGTGTCTCCTTAGTCTCTGTCAGTCTGAAATGGTTCCTCCATCTTCTCTTCACTCTTGGGACCCTGACGCTTTAAAAAATCTAGTTATTTAGTGGGACATATCTTCAAAATCACTGCAGTTGCTGATTGCAGCCATGAAATTAAAAGACGCTTACTCCTTGGAAGGAAAGTTATGACCAACCTTGATAGTATATTGAAAAGCAGAGACATTACTTTGCCAACCAAGGTCCATCTAGTCAAGGCTATGGTTTTTCCCGTGGTCATGTATGGATGTGAGAGTTGGACTGTGAAGAAGGCTGATCGCCGAAGAATTGATGCTTTTGAACTGTGGTGCTGGAGAAGACTCTTGAGAGTCCCTTGTACTGCAAGGAGATCCAACCAGTCCATTCTAAGGGAGATCGATCCTGGGTGTTCATTGGAAGGACTGATGCTAAAGCTGAAACTGCAATACTTTGGCCACCTCATGCGACAAGTTGACTCACTGGAAAAGACTCTGATGCTGGGAAAGGTTGGGGGCGGGAGGAGAAGGGGACGACCAAGAATGAGATGGCTGGATGGCATCACCGGCTCTGTGGACATGAGTTTGAGTGAACTCCGGGAGTTGGTGATGGACAGGGAGGCCTGGCCTGCTGTGATTCATGGGGTCGCGGAGAGTCGGACACGACTGAGCAACTGAACTGAACTGAACTGAACTGATCTCTATTTGAGTTTATGTCTCCTTATAGTTAGATTCAGGTTATCTTTGTCAGGAACTCCTCAGACGTGATGTTGCCTTCTTCTCGTTGCATGCTCTCAGGTGATTCTACGGACTGAATTATCTACCATACCCAAAACTCATACATCGAAGCCCTAAGCCCCAGTACAATTAATCACATTTGGTCATAAGACCTTTAGGAGGTAATTAGGGTTAAGTGGTATCCTAAGGGTGTGCCCACCCCCCGAATGGGATTGGTGACCTTACAAAGAGAGGAAGGAGAGGAAGGTCTTTCTCCACACACTCAAAGCAAAGGCCAAGTGTGGACAAAGCAAGCTTCTGTAAGCCAGAAACAAGCCTTCACCAGAAACAGTTCTTCTAGAACCTTAACCTTGGGTTTCCAGGGTCCATAATTGTGAGAAAATTAATTCCTGTTGTTCAAGTCACTCAGTCTATGGTAGTCAGTTGTGGCAGCCTAAGCAGGCTAAGATGAGTGGTGTAAATTTCAATGTCTCTCATTACTAATGATGTTACTTGGATCACCAAGTGAGGGTGGTGTCTGTAAGATTGTTCCATTATTCCCTACTTTGTAATTAAGTATTTTATGGGGAAGTACTTTGAAACTGGGGCTTCCCAGGTGGCACTAGTGGTAAAGAACCCGCCTATCAATGTAGGAGACCTAAGAGATGTAGGTTCAATCCCTGGGTTGGGAAGATCCCCTGGAGGAAGGCATGAAAACCCACTCCAGTATTCTTGCCTGGAGAATCCCATGGACAGAGGAGCCTGGCAAACTACTGATCATGGGGGCACAAAGAGTTGGAAATGACTGAAGCGACTTAGCATGTGCACACGCACTTTGAAACTACTTAAATATCCTGATATTAATTAAACTGTTTATTCTTTTTATTTATGTATATCTTACAGAATCAATGTTTCCTGTTTTATTCTATGGTTTATAACTTGTTAATATCATTATATTGTTCTCCCCTGTTTAACCACTGGGAGTCCATTCAAGCTGACTTTTGTTTTTTTTGACTTGTCTTCATATTCCTTGAGCATTTCCTTGCTTGCTTCCACATCAAGATGTCCCAGGTTTATGTTTTATTAACCCTCCCTGACACTTTTTTCCAGCATCTGAAAAATGAATATAGTAGATGGCAGGAACAATGTAAGGATCAAAACAGATAGTGCATGTTCGAGTGCTTGGAACTGATCTATCAAAGATGAGTTATACTTAATCAAAAGGTGGAATATTTACCCTGAGGAGGTGTATCAGTCTATTTCACATCCCAGTTCTCTCATTTATATGCTGCTGGAGAGCTACTCTCACTGTGCAACCAGGTTGTTTATAACTGATAGATGGTTGAAGTAGGGTCAGAATAAAGGCAGGGAGAAGCCGCCACTATTCTTTTCCTCACACTGTCATCCCAACCCATCAGCTCCCTCTTCAAAATATATCCAGAATATCCCAATCCAGAATCACACACACATGTGAAAATTAGGAAAGTATATGAATGTTCATCAAAAGGAAAATGACTTAAGAGTGAACTCATAATGGGGAATGCCAAAGACAGGAGTTTAAAAAAAAATGAGGTTGATATATTGAAACAGAAAAGCTTGAAGATGTACTAAGCAGGCAAAATTGCAGATTATGGTCCAGCAAGATACACACACTACACAGTTATTTCCTCTGGAGAGGGAGTGTAATTTTGGAGACAAGAGATGAGAGAATTCATTTTTTTTAAGTGAGAATGTTTTGCAGTACTTTTGGTATATGAAAATTAAAATGTAGGGGGAAAGCATTGGGTTAGAAGTGAGTTCTAGTCCTACTTCTGTGATTACACAGTCACTTAAACACTGTTGCAATTTTCTCATCTAGAGGATGATAACAGAATTGGCTTTATAGGATTGATGTCAGGATAAATTACTGTGTTGTTATTGTTCAGTTGCTAAGTCAGTTCCCGCTCTTTGTGGCCCCACGGACTGTAGAACGCCAGGCTTCCCTGTCCTTCACTATCTCGTGGAGTTTGCTCAAACTTGTCTGTTGATTTGGTGATGCAATACAACCATCTCATCCTCTGCCACCCCTTTCTCCTCCTGCCCTCAATCTTTCCTAGCATCAGAGTCTTTTCCAATGAGTTGGTTCTTCAA
Source organism: Moschus berezovskii (assembly GCF_049115385.1). Classification (NCBI taxonomy): domain Eukaryota; kingdom Metazoa; phylum Chordata; class Mammalia; order Artiodactyla; family Moschidae; genus Moschus; species Moschus berezovskii. Next base: position 39,522,106 of record NC_142486.1, on the reverse strand, counting down.
GTCCTGTGGCCAAATATTGGAGCTTCAGCTTTGTTGTCAGCCCTTCCAATAAATATTCAGGGTTGATTTCTTTTAGGATTGACTGGTTTGATCTCCTTGCCATCCAAGGGACTCTTCAAGAGTCTTCTCCAGCACCACAGTTCAAATGTTACTGTGTATGGGTATAAAGAGTACACAGTACACAGAGTACAACATGAGAAATGCTGGGCTGGAGGAAGCACAAGCTGGAATCAAGATTGCCGGGAGAAACATCAATAACCTCAGATATGCGGATGACACCACCCTTATGGAAAAAAGTGAGGAACTAAAGAGCCTCTTGATGAAAGTGAAAGAGGAGAGTGAAAAGTTGGCTTAAAACTCAACATTCAGAAAGATCATGGTATCCGGTCCCATCACTTCATGGCACATAGATGGGTCAAACAGTAGAAACAGTGACAGACTTTATTTTCTTGGGCTCCAAAATCACTGCAGATGGTGACTGCAGTCATGAAATTAAAAGATGCTTGCTCCTTGGAATAAAAGCTATGACTAACCTAGACAGCATATTAAAAAAGCAGAGACATTACTTTGCCAACAAAGGTCCTTCAAGTCAAAGCTATGGTTTTTCCAGTAGTCATGTACAGATGGACTGTAAAGGAAGCTGAGTACCGAAGAACTGATGCTTTTGAGCTGTGGTGTTGAAGAAGACTCTTGAGAGTCTCTTGAACTGCAAGGAGATCCAACCAGTCCATCCTAAAGGAAATCAGTCCTGATTATTCATTGGAAGGGCTGATGTTGAAGCTGAAACTCCAATACTTTGGCCACCTAATGTGAAGAACTGACTCATTTGAAAAGACCCTGGTGCTGGGAAAGATTGAAGGTGGGAGGAGAAGGGGACAACAGAGGATGAAATGGTTGGATGACATCACCGACTCGATGGACATGAGTTTGAGCAAGCTCTGGGAGTTGGTGATGGACAGGGAAGGCTGGTGTGCTGCAGTCTATGGGGTTGCAAAGAGTTAGACATGACTGAGCAACTGAACTGAACTGAAGACATCAGGTACCTTATGGGTGGAATGGAGACCAGCAGCCCACAGTGTTCAGTTTTTTTGGAAAGAATGAAATCATGTCTTGTGACGTTTGGATGGGGAGGGGCAAAGGCAGTAAGGCTGGAAATCACAGAGCCTGTTCCAAGACATGGGAGCAGCTCACTTGTGCTGGATTGTAGGCTGTGTATAGGAGAGTGGGCAGTGAGGCTGGAGGTGTAGATTAGGTCTTGAATGCAAGGGAGAGCCCTGCAAGTTAGGTGGTCTTGGCTTATTTCAGCAGCCTTAAGTAGTCTTGAAGGTTTTTGAGCAGAGCAGTTTATTCAATTGGATTAGATTTGTAGAAAGTCAAGAATCTGCTCACTCTATAGGAAGACCACGTGGCAGATGGGAGACCCTTGTACCAGCCTGGCCTAATGATAATGCCCCAAGACCAGGGGTTCTTAACCGTGGACCATGTTGCCCCTCAAAGATATTTGGCAGAATCTGCAATCATTGTCAGGACTGGCAGGTTCTCCTCATAGCTAGTAGGTGGAGGCCAAGGGTGTGGCTAGACGTCCTATGATTCATAGGCCACCCACCAACACAGACAATAAAGACCTGACTAGTCCCAAATGTCAATGGTGGTGAAGTGCGGAAATCCCGCCGGGAGCCATGGCGTGGACACTAAGGGGAGAAAGAGAGAGCTCAGGGACATTTCAGCCAGAGACCAGCCTTTGTCTCCTTTCATAGTCTTTATAACGCTTAAGTGCTGGACACCCAGTTAATCAGATGTTAAGACCCAGACTTCCTTGTCTTGTTTCGCCCTTTCATTCCTTTACAAAATATTTATCTGGTGCTGTGATTCAGCAATGAACAAATCACCCATTCTCCAAGAACCTTACATTCTTATACAGATGATAGACATTAAATGAATAAATATATATCAAGTAGTGAGATATGCTACAGAGGAGTTCCTTTAAGGTGGAGCTTCTATTACTATCACCACAAACCATTTACTCTGCATCTCGTACGTGCCAAAGCACTGGGCCAGATGCTTTACAAATAGCATTTCTAATCTTTTTCTCTATGCTGCAAGGCCAGCATAGTCATGCTCATGTGACAAAAAGTAGGTTAGAGAAGTTGAATATTTTCCCTAATATCAGTTACTATGGAGTTGAGCTGGGGACTGGACACTGGATCCACCTAATAAGCAAAGGATTTCCATTAGGTAACACTGACTTGAACGGGAGAAAAAAATCTGTGCCTTCTTACCCAAACTTAGCAAAGTGAAGTGGAGATGAAGTTTTTATTGGAGAGGCCTAGCTGGCCAGACCGATAAGACCCTGCCTCTGTCAGGCAGGGCACTGGGATTCTTACTCTTCTGTTCTACCCAGTCACACATACCATGCCTCCATGGAAGGGGTACCTCTTGACCATCCTCTGCAAAAAGTGAGATCTCTGATTTCTCCTTTTGTTTCTTTTAATTGGTCTCTTTCTGCTTTTTCTCACTTTAGGCTACAAAAGTTCTTAGGATCATGTCTAATCTATACTGTGTGATTAACTAGCTCTTAATTTAGTGCCAGGGATGACAGCATCCTTGGGAGGTAGTTGGTCATAATGGGTGTGACATGAAACCTCAGCTGTGCCTTCCTCCTGCCAAGGAGGCTGGGCTTATGGCCCCTGCCACAACAAGGCTGCCCTGGTGGTTTGAACATGTAGTATAAGGTCTGTGTTCCAAGGTTTCACAGAAATTAGTAGCCAGAATGTTGAAAGAGTGAAAAATTAAAGGTTTTGAAATTGATTTGACTCAGGTTCAAAATCTAGCTCTTTCACTTAGTCACTATGCAAGTCACTTAACCCATGATAGCGGGTGTGCATTGGGACTACTAGGAAACCCAGACTTTATTGGCAAATCTCAGTAAATCCCCAATTTATGGAAAACTCCAGAAGTGCCACTGGAATGGCCAACTGTACAGGGAATGCCAAAGCACTTTCAGGAGCACAGCTTCCTCCAGATGCCAGAACAGGGTGGCATAAGTTCAAAGTCCTGCAGGGTAACTTCCATACCACAGGGAGTAGCCAGGTTAAATGCTAGCATCCTGTGACCTGCATATGTGAAACCTGTCTGTCCTTTTCTTGGTCTCTACCCAGAAGTCGAACTGAAGATGAGCAACAGGACTGCACGGAAGCTGGAGCTGATGATGATGAAAGCAAGAATTTGCCTGTTATGTCAGCAGTGACATGGGCACAGTCTGGCCCAGGACTCGAGAAGCCCTGGCTGTCCCCAAACTGACTGGGAAGGCAGTCCCTCACAGAAGAGGCAGAAGGGAGGTGACAAGAGAAGTCTGGTAGGAGGCCTGAAAGGTTGGCTCTGGCTTTGGCTCTGACCCCCATCTGCCATTTTAGGCTGAGGAACCAGAGCATATGTGTGAAAAGGCAAGGTGTATAGACTTCAGTGGACTCTGGGTTGTAAGAATATTTATTCAATCTTGTCTGTAGGAAGTGGCTAGCAGTCCTTGAGATAAAAGGAATACTGTCAACTGAAAAATTGTATCAATTAGTTAAAATGTTTCAGGGAGGAAGGGAGGTATTGACACTATATGGAGAGCCCCAGTAGTAAATGTACAGGGGAAACTGGGCTTTTTAATTGGTATCTGAAGGGCTGAAGCAAACCAGGAGTATAAGATACACACCAGAGGAAATGGATAGACCTGGGATGTTGCCTTTTGTATAGCCTACTTCAAATTTATTCTCAAGGGGCTCGTGCAGTGATCAGGCCGATTTGTCAGTGGGATGTCGACACTAAGGGAACAGAGCAGGTAACCATAGGAAGCTGTGACCACACAGGGAGCAGCGGGATTACGGGAGAAAGGTTGGGTTCATCAGAACTTGGAAGCTTGGAAGAGTGGTCCTGCAGAGCTGGGACTCAGATCCTGGGGCTTGCGGGCTGGGTGGTGCTGCCCGATGTACTCTATTTCTGAGGGGCCCACTGAGGCTGGTTCTGGAAGGAAAATACAGTGTGTTTCGCTCACTGCCTTCTATTTGGCTTCTGTGTAATACCTGGAACTTTAGAGGCAATCAGATATTTTCTGAATGAATGAATAACTGAAGATATTCTCCAGTTCTTACCGTCTGCTCCAGATACTCCTAAAACACTGACAGGCAAGGACCGGGTGCTCTAGTACTCTGGGTTCCTTCTCCTGCCCAGCAGACTAGAGGGTAAGGTGGTTTGGAGGGTGGAGGCACTCGAAGAATGCCAGGAGTCCAGCAGCTGCATCCCAGTTTCCCTGATCACCACACACCCAGGAGTGGGAGTGTAAGGCCTCCTCAGACAGCCATTTTGCTTTTTTGCATTTCTTTTTCTTCGGGATGGTCTTGATTCCTGTCTCCTGTACAATGTCATGAACCTCTGTCCATAGTTCATCAGGCACTCTTGTCTATCGGATCTAGTCCCTTAAATCTGTTTCTCACTCCCACTGTATAGTCATAAGACTGTGACAGCGCAGGAGCGGCCGAGAGGAGCTACCCTACATCCAAGGTCAGAGGTGGCGGCTGAGAGGAGATACCCCACGTTCAAGGTAAGAGAAACTCAAGTAAGACCACAGGCGCTGAGAGAAGGCATCAGAGGGCAGTCAGACTGAAACCACAATCACAGACAACTAACTAGCCAATCTGATCACATGGACCACAGCTTTGTCTAACTCAGTGAAACTAAGCCATGCCGTGTGGGGCCACCCAAGACAGCCGGGTCATGGTGGAGAGGTCTGACACAATCTGGTCCACTGGAGAAGGGGATGGCAAACCACTTCAATATTCTTGCCTTGAGAACCCCATGAACAGTATGAAAAGGCAGAAAGATAGGACACTGGAAGATGAACTCTCCAGGCTGGTAGATGCCCAATATGCTACTGGAGATCAGTGGAGAAATAACTCCAGAAAGAATGAAGGGATGGAGCCAAAGCAAAAACAACACCCAGTTGTGAATGGGACTGGTGATAGAGGCAAGGTCCAATGCTGTAAAGAGCAACATTGCATGGGAACCTGGAATATTAGGACCATGAATCAAGGCACATTGGAAGTGGTCAAACAGGAGATGGCAAGAGTGAACATCATCATTCTAGGAATCAGCAAACTAAGATGGACTGGAATGGGTGAATTTAACTCAGATGATCATTGTATCTACTACTGTGGGCAGGAATCCCTTAGAAGAAATGGGTAGCCATCATAGTCAACAAAAGAGTCCGAAATGCAGTGCTGCTGCTAAGTCACTTCAGTCGTATCTGACTCTGTGTGACCCCATAGACGGCAGCCCACCAGGTTCCCCTGTCCCTGGGATTCTCCAGGCAAGAACACTGGAGTGGGTTGCCATTTCCTTCTCCAATGCATGAAAGTGAAGTCGCTCAGTCGTTTCCGACTCTTAGTGACCCCATGGACTGCAGCCTACCAGGCTCCTCCATCCATGGGATTTTCCAGGCAAGAGTACTGGAGTGGTGTGCCATTGCCTTCTCCCCCAAATGCAGTACTTGGATGCAATCTCAAAAACAACAGAATGATCTCCGTTCGTTTCCAAGGCAAACCATTCAATATCACAGTAATCCAAGTCTATGCCCCGACCAGTAATGCTGAAGCTGAAGTTGAACGGTTCTATGAAGACCCATAAGACCTTCTAGAACTAACACCCCGAAAAGATGTCCTTTTCATTATAGGGGACTGGAATGCAAAAGTGGGAAGTCAAGAAACACCTGGAGTAACAGGCAAATTTGGCCTTGGATTACAGAATGAAGCAGGGCAAAGGTTAATTAAGTTCTGCCAAGAGAATGCACTGGTCATAGCAAATACCCTCTTCCAACAACACAAGAGACGACTCTACACATGGACATCACCAGATGGTCAACACCGAAATCAGACTGATTATATTCTTTGCAGCCAAAGATGGAGAAGCTCTATACAGTCAGCAAAAACAAGACCAGGAGCTGACTGTGGCTCAGATCGTGAACCCCTTATTGCCAAATTCTGACTTAAATTGAAGAAAGTGGGGAAAACCACTAGACCATTCAGGTCAGGACTCTTAGTGAAGCTTTCCTCACTCTGAGAGTACTGGTGTGGCTTTTCCCTCGTGTGGGGTTTTCGTGGGCTCTCAAGGGGGAGCCGTTGCTGAAGTTTTTCTCACACTGCCCACAAGTGTGGGGCTCTCCTTGACGTGGACTCACCGTAAGTGATGAACTGGAAGCTGTTGTTGAATCTTTTCTCACAGACCGCACACGAATATGGCTTCTCCCCTATGTGGGTCCTCTGGGGAACAGTGAGGCTGCAGCTCTGGTTGAAGCTTTTCCCACATTTCCCACACTGGTAGGGTCTCTCCCCTGTGTGAGTTCTCAAGGGGGCAGTGAGGCTGGAGCACTCGCTGAAGCCTTTCCCACACTCACTGCATTTGGGAGGTTTCTATCTGGAATCTTTGGTGTCGAACAAGATAAGAACTTTGACTAAAGCTTTTCCCACATTCATGACATTTAGAAGCCTTTTCCAGTTTGGGGACTGGGTGGTGGTGAGAGAGAGAACTCTGAGAGCAGTGAGAGCAGTTTTTCCCACATAGGAGATGTGTTCAGGTCTCCTCCCAGTATGAAGCCTCCGGGGGTTCATCCTCTGATGGGATGCAGGTTTCTCCTTACTCTCCCTGGAGAACCTCCTCATTGCCTTCCTGACACTGGCATGCATGCCCAGCCTCTTTTTAGGTTGGAGCGCCCAAACACTTACCTGGACCTTGGAAGAGGCTCGTTCATTTCTTCTTCCTTTGTATCATCCCATTTCCGATTCTCTTTTGTTCTTGATGTCTCTGTCTTGCCTGCCTTGGTCCCATCTGCTGAGTCAGGCTCTTGTGCTTCACCCTTGATTTTTTTCTTCCCCAGTTGCTGGTGTCTTGTGGTCTTTCACTCTAGTCTTCCTTGTGGAAGAAGTCTTAGGCTTTTCCCTTGCCCTGTTGCCCTTACTATCTGGGGTCTCTGCGTGTTCTCTGATCCAGGCCAGGTTGTCACTGGGGCAGAGACAGGACCATGGTTATCAAATCAGGGACAGAGCAAAGCAGGGGGAGGTCAGGCCTCCCAGAGAAGGATCAGGGTGGGTAAAGAGCCATGTCATGATGTCAGTGGACAGAACAAGGGGACAACCCAAGAGAAACTCAGTGGACCACATAATAATCTTTCCAACATCTCCAGGGAGAGTGAGTGAAATGGGAACTTAAAGAGATGAAAGGTGTCAAACACAGCTCACCTGGGCCCCAGCACCTGTCTCCTGGTCTCCAAGACCCCTCTTCTCTGGAAGGTTCCCAGAGACCTTTGGAGTAAGCCAGGCTAGGGGAGAAAACAGCCACTGCCAGAGGGCAGTCTCCACATAACGGTCATGGAGCAGAGGTTGTGAGTGGGGTGCGAAAGCCTGCAGCCCCAGCAGCACCTGCGAGCACATATTCCTGGGCTCCACCTCAGATCTAAAGAATCAGCAGCTCTGGGGTGAGGCCTTGGATTCTGTTTAACACGCCCTCAGGTGAGTCTGGTGCACAGTCAGGTTTCAGAGCCACTGCCATAGCCAATGGCCTGCCTGGGTGTTAAAAAGTTCCTTTTACTAGATCCCTCCTGACACAATAGCTTTTTTAAAATAAAAAGTTTTATTTTCATTTTAAAGAAATATGTGCATGGTATATATATATATATATATAGTGGGGGCGGGGGGAGAGAATGTCTCCTTGCCCAACCACCCAGAGATAATCATAATGCTCTTAAAAATACTACAGAAACTCAATCCTTTTAGTGTTTCAGACCAAGAGAATGAACTCTTTCTCAGACTCCCACCTTCAAGAATAATACAAAGGAAATGGTACATTTTGCTAACTTACTAGCAGAACTTCAGAGGACACTCAGAGGTCTGTGGCCCCTGGGGAGGCTTCACTACCTGGGATCTGAGCCACCTGTGGGCACAGTGAGCTGCCAGAGTCAAACATGGAACATGGTGAGTCCTGTCCCCTTTACTCAGACCCCTGAGCCTCAGAAATCAGACACCAAAGAGCACAGATGTTCCCAAGGATTTAAAGTAAAATAAATTCTAAACAGCAAAGTTTTCAGAGATACTGATAGTATATCTACTTCACTTGAAAAATATAAAAGCAGGTAAACTCTTAGAAGGTTTTCCATTTCATCAACAGAAGCTTGCCATTTTGAACCTCATGAAGACACAGTGTTTTTCTCTAGGATCTGAGTTACATAAAGATGAGGTGGCTTTAAAAAATTACTTAGTAACCTGTAATGACAGTTTTGAATTAAGCAGAAAAGGCAGCAGTAGCCTTTAGCTAATCCAGAAATGTATGCAGCCAAAGTGCTTCACAGAAGGAGACTTATAAAGACAGAGCCTTGGTTTGACTATGCAGTGGCATATTGTGCTTCGTCACTCAGTCGTGTCTGACCCCTTGTGACCCTATGAACAGTAGCCCACCAGGCTCCTCTGTTCATGGGATTCTCCACGCAAGAATACGGGAGTGGGTTGCCATTTCCTTCTCCAATGGCATATTCAGTTCAGTTCAGTTGCTCAGTCGTGACCGACTCTTTGCGACCCCATGAATAACAGCACGCCAGGCCTCCCTGTCCATCACCAATTCCCGGAGTTCACTCAAACTCATGCCCATCGAGTCGGTGATGCCATCCAGCCATCTCATTCTCTGTCGTCCCCTTCTCCTCCCGCCCCTAATCCTTCCCAGCATCAGAGTCTTTTCCAGTGAGTCAACTCGTCGCATGAGGTAGCCAAAGTATTGGAGTTTCAGCTTTAGCATCAGTCCTTCCAATGAACACCCAGGATTGATCTCCTTTAGAATGGACTGGTTGGGTCTCCTTGCAGTACAAGGGACTCTCAAGAGTCTTCTCTCCACCACCACAGTTCAAAAGCATCAATTCTTCGGCGCTCAGCTTTCTTCACAGTCCAACTCTCACATCCATACATGACCACTGGAAAAACCATAGCCTTGACTAGAGGGACCTTTGTTGGCAAATTACACAGCCCTAAAAATAGACCAAGAAGTGATACTTTGTAGACTGGAAACATAAATGAGAGAGGCTAGAAACAAAAGGTCATGTATTGTAGGAGTCTTCCTGTAAAATGTCCAAATCAGGCAAATCCATAGAGAGAGAATGAGGAGCAACTGCTTAATGGGCATGGGGTTTATTTGGGAGAGGTGGAGGGGGAGGGAGTGAAACTGTTTTGGAACACGATAGAGCTGATCACAGTACAACATTGTGAATGTACTAGATGCAACTGAATGGTTCACTTGAGATGGTTAATTTTACATTAGGTGATTAATTTCACCTCAATTAATTTTAGTTAAATTTTTGATTAAAATTTTTCTAAAACACTAAGACAAATTAAAAAAAAAGAGCCATGGAAGAAAAAAAGTAGAAGAAATATATTTAGGAAGGAATTAAGCTAGATGGAGAAGGGGTTATGTTTTCAAGTTCATGAAGAACTGCTTTGCAGAAGGTGAGGTCAACATGCTTTAATAATACCTGGTTCAGAGGCAATAACATTAAACTGTAATAAAAAAAAATTAACACACAAAGGATCTCTGCCCCCATTTTAAGTGCTAGTACCATCAACTAAAATTTGAAATATTGATTTTTGGATGTATCTCTAAGGCATTTAACCTGGAGGCCAGGGTCCAACTCCAGCTCAGACCTGCACTTCCAGTAGATGATTGTCCCTCATGCCCCAGGGGAGTGTGGAGGCTCCTGCTTAAGCTTCTGACTGCCCCCACGGTCTCTGGGCTGAGCTCTGTGGCCCCTTCATAGTCCATTCCCCTGGATGAACCCCCTGTTCAGGTGTTTGTTGTTTAGTCACTAAGTCTAGTCCAACTCTTTGGGGTGGGATCTCAGTGATTCTCTGCTGTCCCAAAGAGAGCTGTCTCCTCGATGGGCATTTTCAGATCCTTCCGAGATTCCGGGACCTGGGGACAGACCCCATCATCTGTCACTACAAATTCCTGCCTAAAGTGACAGAGGAGAGATGATGAGAGGCAGCTGGAGTCTCATTTCTACTTCTGCTCCCCTTCCCCTCCCTAAGGGGTTTCAAAGAGCTGTTTTAACGCTTACCTTCCTGAGCTGTTGTCATTCACATGATGCGTGTGGTTCTGAGGTGGTGGACAGTAGGGAGAGATGGTCCACACAGAAGTGGCAAGGGGTCTAGGATGACTGTGATAACAGAGGGATTCTGCTGTGCTTAGTCTCCTCTGACTTCTTACAGATGCTCTCCTGCCCTTCTGCATCCAGCCTAGTTACTATCAACAGTCCCCCAGCCACGGATTTTATATTAACCTCCCCCATTTCCGATGCATCATCACCACACTGCTCCTCCCTCCAAATTATGTCAGAACCTCTCAATCCTCAATCCTATGAAATTTTATCTACAACCCCCCCCCCCGCCCAACTCTTCCTCCTACAGCTGGTATGCAAATCCGCCTTCTCCCTAGAAAACACAAGCACATCCCAATCCAGCCATGCAGACTCGGAGTGCCAGCGGGCTTCATGTTACTTTTCCTTTTCCTATGCCTTTCACACCACCCTCTTCTTCCAAAATATACAAGAATGTTACACTGATCAGATCTCAGATTGAGTCTCTCCCTCCACATACGGGTATCATGTGAAACTCAATCACTGTTTCAAACTGACCACTAATCCAGATAGCAGGGACTGGCTCCAGTGTGACATTGTTTAGTGTATAACACATGGCACACTCCTTCAAGGAACCTTCTAGCAAGAGAGATTAAATTCACCAACATCTCTAATTTTCCTGACCTGCTGAGTGAAGAATTGTTCTTTCCCTGGCCTTGTTTTGGAGAACTCTAATGAGTGTTTTACCACTTTAATTAGTGACTCTAAGCATTCACTGAATATATAAATGTCTAAGTTAATTCAGCAAATGAGAAATTCTTCCCATTGAGGAAGGACATAGGATCAATGCAATATAGCTATTAATAACACTCTCTGGGCAGCAGATGAATTCTGGAATTTCTCAACTAAGCACCTCTCCAGTAACTGGATTCCTGTACTGCTCACACCAACTTCTTCATGACGAAAACCACAGGGTTCTGACTGCCTTTTCTCACCTGTTGCCTGGCCGCTCTCTGTACATCCTCAACCAGAGCCACAACTTTGTCACCATTCTCTGGGCACTGCTCTTTCACCCAGCTCTGAACCTTTTCTGGCAGAAACAGATCCATAACCAGCAGCTCTAGGATTTGCTCTTTTGAGTGTATCTTAGGCCTCAGCCACTGACAGCAGAGTTCTCAGAGTTTGCTAAAACCTTTATGGGGGCCAGCTGCCTTCTCATGGGGACCAGGTGTTCCTCACCTTCACTTCCTGGAAGCAGCACTGCTGAAAGTGCTGATGGGAAGCTTCATAATCAGGGCTATGGCCTGCCATGCAGGGCTGGTTGCTGTCCTATGTGGAGTCCTTGCTTGGGGATGGTTGAGCCTGGGGGCTCTTTATTGCAGTCATGCTTTGCTTCAACCTGCTGGCTCACTGGCTGTCACTGCCATCCTGCAGTTCAGATTCCATCTCTTATCACTGGGAAGCAGGTCTCCTGGATACCAGTGAAATGTGTCTTTCTGGAATCAGAGACCTGAGCCTGTCATAGATGGGCAGACCCAGACTCATAGTTGAAAAAGGCTCAACTGTGAAGCAAGGCTGAGAAGAATGGAAGAAAAGACAACATAAAACCACCCCCTATTCCTTCACTGTAGTTCTTACTGTTTATTTCTGTCCTTTCCTTTACTCCTTCTTCAATCCAAGCCAAGGAGCCAAAGCACCAAAAATATCAAAAAGCATCATTTTCTCGCTAGCCCGATTTCTGTGGATGAATTCCCAAATGGTTCCTCACAGTGTCATCCATCTGTCCTTACTCATTCTCCCCACGTGCCTGTGGCTTGTCCCTGTCCTGCCTACCCTCAGAAGCTTGGATCCAGCTTCCCAATTCCTTTTTCTTAGGAGAGAAAAGTATTAACCTCTTCATAAATATCACACCCTCCTCCCACCACCACCACCACCACCACACACACAGTGTGGATAAGAAATGCATTTATTTTCCAGCATTCCTTCCCCACCTCTGACAGAAGCATCTTCTCCCTTTGTGAAAAAGTCCCTTTCTATTCCACTGTCTCTGGTGGGGCTATTCCTTACAGTACCCTTCCTCCAACCCCAGGAGTGGGCAACTCACATAGGCTGGGCCAGTCAGAATTCTCTGGGGTTTTACATCCAGCTGGGGTGAGAAAAGTTTCAAATTTCCTGGAAATTGCTAAATTGGGAGGATGTAAGAAGCTTTCCACAAGTATGTGCCACTTTCCATTCCACTCCTCCAAAGGCCCAAGTCTGTTTATAGGAATAAAAAACGGATTCAGGTTGCCTTTCTTCCAAAGCCCTGCACTGTGAGCAGTCCTTTTTAACGAAGGAGCGTCACCGAGCATAGTCCCTCAGCAGCAAGGCCAGGTCTAGAAACTACACTCCTTGCCTTAGACCTTTCCATACACCCCACACCTTCTCTCGATGAAGAATCATTCAATGACTGCTACCCTAGTTCCATGCAGAAGGCGGAGCCTGCACTCTAATTGATTCCTAATATCCCATTCATAGTTCATTTAAAAATACTCCTCTCTCAAAAATGTGTTTCTGGCGACAGCCAAAAGGCTTAGCGGAAAGTAGAACGAGGATGTGGAGTCGGGCCGATTAACTTTTCACTCGTCATCCAGGATGCCCCCCTGAGTACTCGGTGCTAGGGTTAGGACCTGTGGCTGAAGACTAGGAAACAAGTCCGCAGACTGCCGCTGCACTAGCGGGGGCGAGACGGGCAGAGTCACTGGCCAGAGGGAGTCTGCGCTCGAGCAAAGGGATCGGGACAGTCCTGGCCCAACCGCCTCTGCGACGACTGCCAGCGAAGAGCCCCGGGCCTCCAGGAAGCTGAGCGATCACGGTTAGACTCCACAGACTCGCTCAGCCACCCGGCCGGAAGTCGGCGCCCCCAGCGCTGGCTCGGATCGATCCACTGCGCTTGCTCGCGAGTCGTGCAAGCGGACTGCAACTCCCGGCTTGCACTGAGACAGCGGCCAGCATCGGTAGACTCAGAAGCCAATAGGCGAGCTAGGCCGCTTCCGAGGAGCCAATCCCTCTGCGGAGGAGGCGGGCCCTCCCGTGACAGAATTCCACGGCAGCTCGTGGGAGTGTCCGCGACGAGAGGCTTCTGCCCCGCCCCCAGCTGTGGCTCCCGGGTCCCCAGAGAGGTGAGTCGCGTGCAGGTGGGCGCAGGCTGCAGGACTGTCTATCGCGCTGCCGTCGCAGGCGCCACCCCCAGCTCGTACCGGCCACGTAATCGAGCCGCGCGCCAGAGTGCTGCAGCTTCGCCGAGCTCGGGCCAGCTGGGGCGCGAAGCCCGGCGTCCTCAGAGGCCGGAGCGGCTGGGCCTCGGTGCCTCGGGAGCGAACAGCCGGCGCGCCTCCGTGTACCTTGCTCGCCCGCAGGAGGTTTCCGCTAACTCCCAACCCTCGGCGTGCGCCGGGGCTTGACTGGGCTCGCCCTGTAGCGCCCGGCGAGATGCCGGAGGTCGACCTGAGGAGGATGCGAGAGAGCTGGTGTAGGCTACCTGGATGACAATCTGAACTTTTCTCAGAAATTCCTGCCAGCCCATTAGGTTCCGTTGCGCATTTCCCTGAGACCTGTTGTTCTTGTCGCTAAAATGAAAGCAATATTTTCCCCAGTTTCCTTTTAGGACATTATGACTTTTCGCCTTTGCAAGACAGTTCAAGACGCTGGCAGGAAAACAAAAACTTTCCACTCCCAGGGACTGTGTTGTCGTCAGGAGTTTGGGGTCAAGGCCAGCTAACGAGGAGCCTCTGTCTGCATACTTTCTTTTCCAACATCCTCAGAGGACCTTCGTTTCTAGCATCTTTCTAGTATTCAGGGCCATGGTTCCAAAGGCTTGACCTGTTTACAAGGAGAGAGAAGCTGGCTCCTGAGCCCAAAAATGGCGGCTAAGATGGAGATAACTTTGAGCTCGCAGTCCCATATTCAGGCTTCCTCCAAGCAGGAGAGACATATAATAGCAAAGCTAGAAGAAAAACGGGAGCCCGCTCTGCAAAAAGACTGCCCCGATCCTGAGCTCTCCCGCCAGAGTTTTAGACGGTTTTGTTATCAAGAGGCGTCTGGACCCCAGGAGGCACTCTCCCACCTCCGGCAGCTGTGCCGTCAGTGGCTGCAGCCCGAGGTGCACACCAAGGAGCAGATTTTGGAGCTGTTGGTGCTGGAGCAGTTCCTGAACATCCTGCCCGCGGAGATCCAGGCTCGGGCCAGGCATCGATGTCCAGTGAACAGCAAGGAGATCGTGACCCTTGTGGAAGATTTTCATCGAGCAGCCAAGGGACCAAAGCAGTGGGTAAGGAGGGTACTTTCTTGTCATCCCCAGGATTTCTTTTTCATCTGGTTCGTGTTTGGTCTCTGGACCCCTCCCTAGAGAAAGGAGTCCAGAATTTCAAACGTTGCTTCTGGCCTCTGTTTGGAACCCTACTCCCTTCACCCCTGCTGGGAGGGGAGGTGTAACAAGTTTTCAGAAAACGCAGCCACAGGCACTCCAGTGAGAAAGTAGATCTCTTGAATCTTTGCTGACAGATCTCCCCCCACCCATCTCTCTTGAAGCTTTCCTACAATCAAGATTCTTAGTAGACAAGAGTCATACTGTTGGTAAGAATTTGATTTGGGGGGCATTTTATTAACTCTTGTCCCAGCATATTGCCTTTGACTCAAGGAACTCCAGCTCAATTGGCCAGTATTCCTTCCAACCCCCACCCCTAAGTTAGACCCCAGCAGGGGCCTAGGGAGGAAGCAGTTAGGGAACAGGGTTAGGGCAGTTCTCTTAGAGCCCTATCACTACTTAGATTTCCTTAATCAGGAGTGTTTTGGGCAGAATAATTTATAGATAAGGGTGGTTTTTAATGCCTCTTCTCATACTGCTTCCTAATCCTACAGAGCCTGTTTACAGCAGAAGCAGGGCAGTATAGCACAGGAACCCTGCATGGTTGACCCTGATATTTGTGCCTGCTCTCTGATGATTTTGACCCAGACCTTGAGAAGGGACCAAGCTGTGGGGACATTTACTCAGGAAGTATTGGCTGATTTGGAGCAGGTTCCTCTTGGTCATTCTACACATCCTTCCCTTTGCTCCCTTTGAGAGTTTCAGCAGTCTCTATCAAGATTGACACCTACCCCCCCAGACCCCGCCCCCCCAGACATTATCAGAAATTTCCAGGGAACAATAGTCATTACAGAGCAGTGAGAGGTCAAGCTGCCCTCAAGTCAGTCCTCCAGTTGTTCTCTAATGCGAGGGACTTGTTCCTAGGTGGCTGTTTGTATGGAGGGCCAGAAGGTGCTTTTGGAGAAAACTGGATCCCAGCTGGGAGAACAGGAACTGCCAGACTTTCAACCACAAACTCCCAGGAGATATCCCAGGGAGGAGACATCCCAAGCAGGATCTCAGGATCAGCGGAACCCCCCTCATTGGGAAAAATCCCTGCTCCTCCAGGAACCAACCTCCAGATTGACTGAGACAGGTAAACACTCTGTGTGTCTTCTCTCCCTCTCATCAGCACTTCGTCTCTATCAAAGCATCTCAGGGTCCTGAAAAGCCACAGACTAGGTATTGAGCTTTTCTTCAATATTGATGGAGCAGGCATCTGGAGAAAAGACGCTTGCTCCATTGTATGTAACAGTAGATCTTGATTCCCTAACAAACTTCATTAGTTAGAATGGTAGTAATACTATATGTAAGTGTGCTGTTACCATTTCTTTTCATGACTCTTTGACAGTCCAGTACACAAGAGGATTGTTTTAGTGCCTGCTTTTCTGTCCCTTTCAGAGCTACTGATCAGTTCAGTTCATTTGCTCAGTCATGTCCAACTCGTTGTGACCCCATGGACTGCAGGACAGCAGGCTTCCCTGTCCATCACCAACTCCCAACTTTTACTCAAACTCATGTCCATTGAGTCAATGATGCCACAGTGAAGACAAATTCACATATGACTACTGATGAACTTCCATTCAAGCTGTGGCTGAGTTTCATCACTTAAAACGGTCCCATGTTTCAGTTCAGTTCAGTTCAGTTCGGTCGCTCAGTCGTGTCCGACTCTCCGCGACCCCATGAATCACAGCACGCCAGGCCTCCCTGTCCATCACCAACTCCCGGAGTTCACTCAATCTCATGTCCATCGAGTCGGTGATGCCATCCAGCCATCTCATTCTCTGTCATCCCCATCTCCTCCCACCCCCAATCCCTCCCAGCATCAGACTCTTTTCCAGTGAGTCAACTCGTCGCATGAGGTGGCCAAGTTTAGAAAGGCCCTAAACAAGGTTCTGCTCATTAGAGAAAAAAGACTGTCTTGGTATTATTTTCTGCCTCTTCCTCCTCCTGTGCCATTAATGAAACACTTTGATTTGATTATTCTCAAAACTCAGGAATGGAGACCTAGGGCAACCATCAGGAAGGCTCTGTGGTCCAGGCTGAGGTCCTGCCCCATAACCTGGCCTTCATGTTCCTGAAGAAAGTGTACCATACGTACTCCCTTCTGCCTTAGCAGAGGCAACTGGGTTGCATGCTGTCTCCATCTCCTTTTATTTGATCCGAGTGGATGGAGTCTCATGCTCAGGGTTCACCCATGTTATAGCAGCGTGCTTCCCTGGTGGTTCAGATGGTACCTACCTGCAATGCAGAGAATCTGCCTGCAATGCAGGAGATCCGGGTTCGATCCCTGGGTCAGGAAGATCCCCTGGAGAAGGGGATAGCTACCCACTCCAGTATTCTTACCTCAGGAATCCCATGGACAAAGGTGCCTGGTGGGCTGCAGTCCCTGGGGTTGTCAATAGTTGGACACAACTGAGCGATTAACATATTCAGCATGTGTCAGTACTTCATTCCTTTTTAGGGCTGAATGATAGCCCACTCTGTGGGCATTTTGCTAGTTTTCAGTTGATAGACACTTGTGTTGTTTCTACTTTTTAGCTGTTATGAATAATATTGCTGTGAACATTTATGTACAAGTTTTCGTGCGGGTGTCTGTTTTCATTTCTCTTGGGTCTTTACCAAGAGAAATTCCAGTACCAATTCCAGGAGTGGAATTGCTGAGTCCTATGGTGAAAGTGACAGTGAAAGTCGCTCAGTTGTGTCCGACTCTTTGTGAATTCTCTAGGCCAGAATACTGGAGTGGGTAGCCTTTCCCTTCTCCAGGGGATCTTCCCAACCCAGGGATCGAACCCAAGTCTCCGTCATTGCAGACAGATTCTTTACCAGCTGAGCCACAAGGGAAGCCCGGGTCCTCTGGTAACTCTCTGTTTAACTTTTTGATGTTGGACTTTTCCGAGGTGGCTGCACTATTTTATTTCCAGCAGTCTGTGAGGATTCCAGTTTCTCTATATCCTTGTTGACACTTGTTACTGGTGGTGCTTTTGATTATATCCATTCTATTAGGTGTGAAATGGAGTCTCTTGGAAATTTTGAATTATTTCCCTCATGACTACTGCTGTTGAGCATCTTTTTTTGTGCCTGTTGGCCAATTGTATTAATATATCTTCTTTGGAGAAATGTCTGTTCAGATCCTTTGCTCATTTTTAAACTAGGTTGGTCTTTTTATTGTTGTTATAAGAGTTCTTTACATAATCTGGACACCAGACTCTCATATATAATTTTCGAATGTTTTCTCCCATTCTGTGGATTGTCTTTTCACTTTCTTCATAGTATCCTTTGAAGCACTAATGTTTTGAATGTTGAGGAGGTCCAATTTATCTTTTTGTTTGCTTGTACTTTTGGTGATGTATCTAAAATACTGTTGCCTAATCCAGTGTCACAAAGACTTACACCTTTGTTCTATTCAAAGAGAGAGAGATTTAGCTGTTCCTTTTATGTCTTTGATCCATTTTGAGTTAATTTTTGTGTTGTGAGTCAGGGTCCAACTTCATTGTGTGATATATAGAAATCCAGTTGTTCCAGCACCACTTGTTGAAAAGACATCTTTACCCCATTGAATTACCATGACAACCTTGTTGAAAAGCAATTGACCATAATTGTGTGGGCTGCTTTTTAAATCTGAATTTAAAGTTAAATAAAAATTCAGTTTCTCAGTCACACAAGCCATATTCCAAGTACTCAGTAGCCACATGTGGCTAATGGCTGCCATGTTGAATAGGTCTTCCACATGGCAGGAATCCTCCAACTTGCCCACAGGCCACTCGAACTCATTTCTCTCCTGACCCTTAATCCTGGTAGTCAGAAGTTACAGAGTTTCTGTAATTAGGGTACATGACTGGCCCATATCCCAGTTGACATATGCTATCTGTCAACCTTGTAATGAGCAAAAACACCACACTCACTAGATTTATCATTATTTGAAGAGAGACTGGTGGTCAGTGTTCATATAAGTGAGAGTGTATTTGTAGTATTGAAGTTTCTGATGGGCTTGCTTTCCCCTATTTCTCCTTTCCTAAGCCTTTTCCCAAAGGTAGGAAGGAGGCAGGGGTTGGAGAACGTAGTCCCTAACTTTAATATAAGTCAGAATACCCCCAGGCTACCCCTGTTACCTGCAGACTTCCAGGCCCTACCTCCAGAGCTTCTGACCCAGCAGCCGTGGGGAAGCAGGGGCAGCCTGCTTGTTGACAGTTGCCCCAGATGCATCTAATGTGAGCAGCCCAGTGGAGAACCGCACTTCGAGAAACTTTGTGTGTATTCAGAGCTCTTTTGCTGAGGTTCTTTCTTCGAAGTCCAGAAATGAAGCATATTCTTTCTAATTGTAGAGACCCCCAGGACGAAAAGTGACAACAAGGAGAATCCACAGCAGGAAGGGGCTAAAGGGGCAAAGCCATGTGTGTTGTCAGTGGGCAGACCAAAAGGGAGTGGCCTGCAGAGTCCCGAACCCAGAGGGGCAAGTCTGAGTGAGCCCCGGCTGTCCCAGAGGCAAGTCAGCCCCCCCAGCGCCCAGAAGCCCTTTGCTCACTACCAGAGACATTGCAGGGAACTGGAGTACATCAGCGCCCCCCTGAAAAGCCACCCACTGAGAGAGCTGAAGAAGAGCAAGGGGAGCAGAAGGAGCCTGAGCAGCCGCCTGCAGCGTCTCAGTCATCAGCCGGCCCGCTCGGCAAAGAAACCTTACAAATGTGATGAATGTGGGAAAAGTTTCACATGGAATTCAGAGCTGAAAAGGCACCAGCGCGTCCACACGGGGGAGAGGCCTTACACGTGTGGAGAGTGTGGGAACTGCTTTGGCCGGCAATCCACCCTGAAGCTGCACCAGCGGATCCACACTGGGGAGAAGCCATACCAGTGTGGTCAGTGTGGGAAAAGCTTTCGCCAGAGCTCCAACCTTCACCAGCATCACAGGCTCCACCATGGGGACTAAGGGTAGGCAGGCCTGGATCCTCGCTGTTCACAGGGAAGGCACTCACATTCCTTCTTCCCCTCACTCGCATGTAAATCACAAAGACTGTCTGCGTGACTTACGAGGAAGAAAGCAAGGGTGCCTGTCCAGGAGGAGGCTGAAGGGGACCTGACATGTCTGGTGATGGGGAAGAAGTGGCAGGTCTGGGCCTTGGGTCAGAGAGCACTGGGGTGTCTGGTGGAGAGCGGGGAGTCCTGCTGAGGGAGAATCAGGACGATCCTGCAGGTGTGCCCCACACCTTGATGTTAACTATCCCCCTTGCTGCTTTATTTATCCTCTAACTATGTTCAAGGATAAATCTTACATAGAGTTACGCATTTGCTTCCATACCCGACAATCTATCATGCGCGCACTCTTTTAATAAAGATGAGTGATCCGCAAGAATTTCAAGGCAGAAGTTCATTGGAATGTAAATCCCCTAATATTCTTCCTGTCATTCCTGGCTGTTCATAACGAAGATGTGTGAAGTGGAAGTGTGGATCTGCTTGTGTGAGGAGGGGTCTTCAAGTATTGGTGGTGTTAACAAAATAAACACACACATACACACACTGATGGATCTTTTCATATCAAAGCACTTTTGATTTGGTGAAATAAAATCATGGCTGCCATAGCCCCCACCCGTAGTGATAGGGAGAAGCTACCAGAAGTAAGACTGCTAAGGGGATGCAAAGGGAGTCCTTCCTGTGTCCTTTCTCACTCAGGCCAGTAGCTTTAAGCACAACAAAATGATTGGAATGATGAAAATATTCTAAAACCAAATTATTTCAGAACATGTACTAAAAATCACTGACACGTTCATTAATTTTACGACATGTAAATTATGTCTCAGTTAAGTTTCAAGAATGACAAAAGGTGGCAGTATGTTGAATGCAAGAGGACAAAACATTTTGTCTGTTGGGCCAGGAGATAATTAATGGGAGCCAGTGGTTTGCCCCATCATTTTTGGTGGCCCTTCAGACTAGTCTGAGGTCCCCTTTCCAACAATTACATCAGCCTTGTTGGGAGAACAGGAGCAGTGTGTTTTCAGCAGTGGAAGGGAGGCCAGAGTCACAAAAACCTGCGAGAGGCACAGTCTCAGGAAATGGCAGAGCCCAGGAGGTGATGCTGCAGAGAGCTGCATAGTTCATATGAAATGGGGCTGTCCAGGCTAAAGACAGTGTTCAGAAGAAGAGTTTTAAGGTGTTTATTTTACCTTTTGGTTCGTAGTAGGCTGTCCTCTTGCTGTGTCTCCTCGTGGTGGAAAGGCTGAGGGAGTTCTGTGGGATATCTCTTGAGGGCACTAATCCCATTCATGAGGGCTCCATCCTCATCACCTACCTCCTAAGACCATCATGTTGGGGGTTAGGTTTTCAGCACAGGAATTAGGGGAAACACAGACATTCAGATCACAGCACCTAGTGTGCATGAAATTTGGCTTTGGGCAGACCTAGACTCAACCCCTGGAGAAGACAATGGCACCCCACTCCAGTACTCTTGCCTGGAAAATCCCATGGACGGAGGAGCCTAGTAGGCTGCAGTCCATGGGGTCGCTAAGAGTCGGACACGACTGAGCGACTTCACTTTCACTTTTCACTTTCATGGATTGGAGAAGGAAATGGTAACCCACCAGTGTTCTTGCCTGGAGAATCCCAGGGACAGTGGAGCCTGGTGGGCTGCCATCTATGGTGTTGCACAGAGTCGGACACGACTGAAGTGACTTAACAGCAGACTCAACGCCAGCTTTAGTTCCCCTTTCAAACCTGTTTCTTCAACTTTATAAAGTTTAAATGTGAGGATCCGAGGTATTTGCCTCCATCATGGTGGATGCCCCCTCACTCGAAGGCAAAAGTCTCCATGGGGCACAAATGCCTCAACCATTAAGAGATCTGAACCCCTCAGGGTGGCTCTGAGGTCTGGTCCAGCCACTAAGGCAGTGTGGACCAGTGGGCACGGTCCAACAGAACTGACCAACAGAAAAAGTGGGAGGTGATCAACTTCCCATAGTCCTCTTTACAAACCTTTTCAAAAATCACAGCATCTTACTGGAGGAAAAACCAAGATTCTCCAAACTGCCTGTTGCATAGTTTCTTCTTCCACACCCTGATGAGCTGTTATCTGAGCTCTTGGTAGAAATTTTCATAGACAAGGGAACTCATCATAAGGTGCAACATTTTATTTGGAGGGGCATCCTAGTTACTTTAAGTTCTAAGAAGCTGGACTTCCAGCCACTCAGGCTTTTGCACCTGGAGCCCTAGTTGCTTCTGTGAATACCTTGGAGAGGGGATGGGCTGGTACAGAGGACCAGGGAGGAGGGGGCTCATGTTACAGACCCACAGGAAGGCTCCATAAACATCGGTCCATCTGAACTCCTGAATTCAGGGAAGAAGTCCACCAGCACAGTGTGTCTTCAAGGTACCTCAGTGACCCAGACACCTCCAGAGCACATGCCTCTGTGTGTCCACTTCTGAGGCATTTACCACACTGAGCAGGACGATTTCCTGGGAAACAGGCTCTCTTCTGGAAGAGATAACAAGAGTCCTCTCTGATCCAGGATTGTGAGAATCAGAGGTCAAGGATCACACCAGAAGTCAGACACATGCCCTCAGAGGGAGAAATCAGAGCTGAGGAGAAAATTCTGATAGAGAAGTTTGCTTCTAAAGAGTCAAGGGCTCGGGGGGCTCCCCTGGTGGTCCAGTGGTTAAGACTTCACTCTCCCAATGCAGGGGACTTGGGTTGGATCCCTGGTCAAGGAATCAGATCCTGCATCCCACTAAGACTGGGTGCAGCCAAAATAAATAAAAATAAACGTTAAAAAAATAAGAATAAAGAGTAAGGGGTGGGCAGAGGTGGTGGGGGCAACTAGTTAGATCCCAAAGGATTGTTCACCCTGAGTCTGCTGAGAAGCTTAGTGGGAAGTGCTCCCCCACAGCGTATTCATGCACCTGCTCCTCTTTCGTCTTGATTTCCTGCTCAGTCTGTAGCCTTGCCCCAAACCCCAGGGAAAACTCTCCTATGCTCAGTCCTTTGAAACTATGAGACACTTTCCCCTTTGCAACAGGTGGGTTTTACTCAAGGAAATAGTGCCTAAACCAGGACACATGTCTTTTCAGTATTTTTTAAAATCCTTTTGGGAACTGCATTCTTACATTAACATCTGGTTTATTTAAAGTTTGGTTGCATACTATTGAGAAAATTGCAATGCACATAGATCAGTAGTTGCAAATGCTAATGGTTCTAATAGCTCATCTTACAAGATACTCTGCACAGAAAAGGCAAAAGCAGCTTTACTATCAGGTCTACACAAAAATACAAAAATATGTCATGCTGATAGCGTAAATTATTTTTATGTCTCTGATACATTATTTTGTATACTACATTTAAATATTTTACTGCAGCTTTAAAATACTTATTTCATTTTTTTTTACTTCAAAGACAATTTTTCAATTGAAATATAATTTACATACCATAACTTCATCCATTTTGAAAATATTTTATTTACTTATTTGGCATCACTGGGTCTTAGCTGTAGCACATGGTATCTTGAATCTTCATTGCAGCATGCGAACTCTTAGTTGCAACATGTGGGATCTAGTTCCCTGACCAGGGTTTCAACCCGGACCCCCTCCTTTGGGAGCATGAAGTCATAGCCACTGGGCCACAGGGAAGTCCCAAATTCATCCCTTTAAAGTACAAAGTTCAGTGGGTTTAAAAAAAAATTATAGTCACAAAGTTGTACAACCAGATCTATGTCTTTGAGAGACACAAAAATTGCTTCTTCACAGGGAGTTAGCTAATCACACACATGTTGCTGCAGTTGAACTTGACCAGGAGACAGCCTGGGACAATGAGATCAGCACTGGGGGAGGCTGAAGAGCCCGGGTCCATTTTCAGTGCTGCAGGCAGCCACTTACTTAGTTCTGCGATGCTCGCACCTCAGTTGCCGTATCAGTAAAATGAGGGTGTAAACACAATGTGGCCTAGTTTTCTTTTCAGGTCTACTCTGAGCTGCCCATCAAACCTCAAAAATTTGGTTCTTTCTTGGACCAAAATAAAGGTGACCCTCAGCTCAATGGTGTAGATTCTTGTTGGAGGCCTTGGAGACAGGATCCCCAGGGAAGAGAAGGCAGAAGTGTAACATCCCAAGGAGGGGAGCTTATCACCCACCTTGTGTTCACTCTCTGGGTCTCTGGCCCTTCTCACCCAGCATCCTGGTTCCTGGGCTGTCACTGCAAATCCTCCATCCAGGTTGCTGCCTCTTGTTACCCTCTGGGTGTGACACTGAACCCCGTGTGGATCTCTTAGGATGGGCCAGAGCGCTCCAGCTCCAGGAGCTCCAGCATCTGCTCCTGGTTGGGCATCTCTGGCCTTAGCCTTTGATGGCACAGTCTCCGGAGGTGACTAAGATCCTCTCTGGCCCAGTTGCCTTATCCTGGCAGAGGGGCCTAATGCACTGACAGGAGCCTTTCAGGACCAGGATGGTGGGCTTGCAGGTTGGATTCCTGCCCCCAGGTGGTATCTTTTATCAGGAGGCTCTCCAGTTCTGGGAATGGAATTCCAGGGCATCGGAGTTTGCAACTATCTTATGGCTCAGGGGATAGCCTCATACCAGCTGGGACTGAACCTGGTCTCTCTGTAAGGTGTGCTTGAGCATCTGGGTTCTCCCATTTCTTTTTTTTTTTTTGGTTCTCCCATTTCTGACTGTTTTTCACCAAAAACAGTAGAAGTGAGCAGGAAAAGTTTACTATACATGGGGTCAGCTGACACATTAGCTAAGACTTTTTTAAAAAATTTTTTATTTTTATTGGAGGCTAATTATTTTACAATATTATATTGGTTGGTTTTGCCATACATTGACATGAGTTCCCCCTCCAGAACCCCCTCCCACCTCCCTCCTCCCTTTATCCTCCCTCTGGGTCATCCCTGCACACCAGCCCCGAGCATCCTGTAACATGCATCGACCCTGAACTGGCGCTTCGTTTCACATATGATATTTCAATGCCATTCTCCCAAACCATCCCACCCTCACCCTCTCCCACAGAGTCCCAAAGACTGTTTTATACATCTGTGTCTCTTTTGCTGTCTCGTATACAGGGTTATCATTTGCATCTTTCTAAATTCCATATATATGCATTAGTATATTGTATTGGTGTTTTTCTTTCCGGCTTACTTCACTCTGTATAATAGGCTCTAGTTTCATCCACCTCATTAGAACTGGTTCAAATGCATTCTTTTTAATGGCTGAGTACATATACATATATATAATGGTACATATACTCCATTGTGTATATGTACCAAAGCTTTCTTTTTTTTTAATTTATTTTATTGGAGGCAAATTACCTTACATTAATATATTGGCTGGTTTTGCCATACATTGACACGAATCCGCCCCGGGTGTACATGTGTTCCCTTTCTTGAACCCCCCTCCCACCTCCCTCTTCCCCAAATCCTCCCTCCATGTCATCCCCGTGCACCAGCCCCAAGCATCCTGTATCATGCGTCGAACCTGGACTGGTGATTCATTTCACATATGATAATATACATGCTACAATGCCATTCTCCCAAATCATCCCACCTTCACCCTCTCCCACAGAGTCCCAAAGACTGTTCTATATACCTATGTCTCTTTTGCAGTCTTGTATACAGGGTTACGGAGAAGGCAATGGCAAGCCACTCCAGTACTCTTGCCTAGAAAATCGCATGGACAGAGGAGCCTGGTGGGCTGCAGTCCATGGGGTCGCTACTAGTCGGACACGACTGAGCGACTTCACATTCATTTTTCACTTTCACACATTGGAGAAGGAAATGGCAACCCACTCCAGTGTTCTTGCCTGGAGAGTCCCAGGGACAGGGGAGCCTGGTCGGCTGC
The DNA here is from genome assembly GCF_049115385.1 of Moschus berezovskii. Classification (NCBI taxonomy): domain Eukaryota; kingdom Metazoa; phylum Chordata; class Mammalia; order Artiodactyla; family Moschidae; genus Moschus; species Moschus berezovskii. Next base: position 39,496,764 of record NC_142486.1, on the reverse strand, counting down.
CGTCTATGGGGTCGCACAGAGTCGGACACAACTGAAGCGACTTAGCAGCAGCAGCAGCAGCATACAGGGTTAAGGTTACCATCTTTCTAAATTCCATATATATGCGTTAGTATATTGTATTGGTGTTTTTCTTTCTGGCTTACTTCACTCTGTATAATAGGCTCTAGTTTCATCCACCTCATTAGAACTGGTTCAAATGCATTCTTTTTAATGGCTGAGTAATACTCCATTGTGTATATGTACCAAAGCTTTCTTATCCATTCGTCTGCAGATGGACATCTAGGTTGCTTCCATGTCCTTGCTATTATAAACAGTGCTGCAATGAACATTGGAGTACATGTGTCTCTTTCAATTCTGGTTTCCTCGGTGTGTATGCCCAGGAGTGCGATTGCTGGATCATATGGCAGTTCTATTTCCAGTTTTTTGAGGAATCTCCACACTGTTCTCCATAGTGGCTGTACTAGTTTGCATTCCCACCAACAGTGTAAGAGGGTTCCCTTCTCTCCACATCCTCTCCAGCATTTATTGCATGTAGACTTTTGGATAGCAGCCATTCTGACTGGTGTGAAATGGTATCTCATTGTGGTTTTGATTTGCATCTCTCTGATTATGAGGGATGTTGAGCATTTTTTCATGTGCTTGTTAGCCATCTTTATGTCTTCTTTGGAGAAATGTCTGTTTAGTTCTTTGGCCCATTTTTTGATTGGGTCATTTATTTTTCTGGAATTGAGCTGCAGGAGCTGCTTGTATATTTTGGAGATTAATCCTTTATCAGTTGCTTCATTTGCTATTATTTTCTCCCATTCTGAAGGCTGTCTTTTCACCTTGCTTATAGTTTCCTTTGCTGTGCAGAAGCTTTTGATTTTAATTAGGTCCCATTTGTTTATTTTTGCTTTTATTTCCAATATTCTTGGAAGATCCTGCTGTGATTTATGTCAGAGAGTGTTTTGCCTACATTCTCCTCTAGGAGTTTTATAGAATCTGGTCTTACATTTAGCTCTCTAATCCATTTTGAGTTTATTTTGGTGTATGGTGTTAGGAAGTGTTCTTGTTTCATTCTTTTACAAGTGGCTGACCAGTTTTCCCAGCACCACTTGTTAAAGAGACTGTCTTTTCTCCATTTTATATTCTTGCCTCCTTTGTCAAAGATAAGGTGTCCATAGGTGCATGGATTTATCTCTAGGCTTTCTATTTTGTTCCATTGATCTATATTTCTGTCTTTATGCCAGTACCATACTGTCTTGATGACTGTGACTTTGTAGTAGAGCCTGAAGTTCGGCAGGTTAATTCCCCCAGTTCCATTTTTCTTGCTCAAGATTGCTTTGGCTATTCGAGGTTTTTTGTATTTCCATACAAATTGTGAGATTATTTGTTCTAGTTCTGTGAAAAATATCGTTGGTAGCTTGATAGGGATTGCATTGAATGTATAAATTACTTTGGGTAGTATACTCATTTTTACAATATTTATTCTTCTGATCCACGAACACGGTATATTTCTCCATCTATTAGTGTCCTCTTTGATTACTTTCACTAGTGTTTTATAGTTTTCTATGTACAAGTCTTTTGTTTCCTTAGGTAGATATATTCCTAAGTATTTTTTTTATTGCAACAGTGAATGGAATAGTTTCCTTAATTTCTCTATTTTCTCATTATTAGTGTATAGGAATGCAAGTGATTTCTGTGTGTTGATTTTATATCCTGCAACTTTACTGTATTCATTGATTAGCTCTAGTAGTTTTCTGGTATACTCTTTAGGGTTTTCTGTGTAGAGGATCATGTCATCAGTGAACAGTGAAAGTTTTACTTCTTCTTTTCCAATTTGTATTCCTTTTATGTCTTTTTCTTCTCTGATTGCTGTAGCCAAAACTTCCAGAACTATGTTGAATAACAGTGGTGAAAGTGGGCACCCTTGTCTTATTCCTGACTTTAGGGGAAAGGCTTTCAGTTTTTCACCATTGAGGATAATGTTTGCTGTGGGTTTGTCATATATAGCTTTTATTATGTTGAGATATGTCCTTTCTATTCCCACTTTCTGGAGGGTTTTTATCATAAATGGATGTTGAATTTTGTTGAAGGCTTTCTCTGCATCTATTGAGATAATCATATGATTTTTATTTTTCAGTTTGTTAATGTGGTGTATTACGTTGATTGATTTGTGGATATTGAAGAATCCTTGCATTCCTGGGATAAAGCCCACTTGGTCATGATGTAGATCTTCTTAATGTGTTGTTGGATTCTGATTGCTAGAATTTTGTTAAGGATTTTTGCATCTATGTTCATCAGTGATATTGGCCTGTAGTTTTCTTTTTTTGTGGGATCTTTACCAGGTTTTGGGATTAGGGTGATGGTGGCCTCATAGAATGAGTTTGGAAGTTTCCCTTCCTCAGCAGTTTTCTGGAAGAGTTTGAGTAGAATAGGTGTTAGCTCTTCTCTAAATTTTTGGTAGAATTCAGCTGTGAAGCCATCTGGACCTGAGCTTTTGTTTGCTGGAAGATTTCTGATTACAGCCTCTAGTTCCGTGCTTGTGATGGGTCTGTTCAGATTTTCTATTTCTTCCTGGTTCAGTTTTGGAAAGTTGTACTTTTCTAGGAATTTGTCCATTTCTTCCAGGTTATTCATTTTATTGTCATATAATTGCTGATAGTATTCTCTAATAATCCTTTGTATTTCTGTGTTGTTGGTTGTGATCTCTCCATTTTCATTTCTAATTTTATTGATTTGGTTCTTCTCCCTTTGTTTCTTGATGAGTCTGGCTAGTGGTTTGTCAATTTTATTTACCTTCTCAAAGAACCAGCTTTTGGCTTTGTTGATTTTTGCTATGGTCTCTTTTGTTTCTTTTGCATTTATCTCTGCCCTAATTTTTACGATTTCTTTCCTTCTACTAACCCTGGGGTTCTTCATTTCTTCCTTTTCTAGTTTCTTTAGATGTAGGGTTAGGTTATTTAGTTGACTTTTTTCTTCTTTCTTGAGGTGTGCCTGTATTGCTATGAACTTCCCCCTTAGCACTGCTTTTACAGTGTCCCAGAGGTTTTGGGTTGTGTTTTCATTTTCATTCATTTCTATGCATATTTTAATTTCTCCTTTGATTTCTTCTATGATTTGTTCATTATTCAGCAGCGTGTTGTTCAGCCTCCATATGTTGGCATTTTTAATGGTTTTTCTCCCGTAATTGAGATCTAATCTTACTGCATTGTGGTCAGAAAAGATGCTTGGAGTGATTTCAATTTTTTTGAATTTACCAAGGCTAGATTTATGGCCCAGGATGTGATCTATCCTGGAAAAGTTTCCGTGTGCGCTTGAGAAAAAGGTGAAATTCATTGTTCTGGGGTGAAATGTCCTATGGATATCTATTAGGTCTAACTGGTCTATTGTATCATTTAAAGTTTGTGTTTCCTTGTTAATTTTCTGTTTAGTTGATCTATCCATAGATGTAAGTGGGGTATTAAACTCTCCCACTATTATTGCATTGTTGTTAATTTCCCCTTTCATACTTGTTAGTAATTGTCTTACATATTGTGGTGCTCCTATGTTGGGTGCATAAATATTTATAATTGTTATATCTTCTTCTAGGATTGATCCTTTGATCATTATGTAGTTTCCTTCTTTGTCTCTTTTCACAGCCTTTGTTTTAAAGTCTACTTTATCTGATATGAGTATTGCTACCCCTGCTTTCTTTTGGTCTCTATTTGCATGGAATATTTTTTTCCAGCCCTTCACTTTCAGTCTGTAACACATTAGCTAAGACTTTTGCAGAGTTCTCCATTAGCACCCTGTGCCCTTTCCAGAAGCCTCCAATCATGATGCCAAGTCAGTGTTTAGCTGTCAGCTCGTCTTGCTGTCCAGGTGCAACCTCTCTCATAGCATAACATACCCCTTCTCTATCGCACTGAACACAGCTATACTGTCCCCCTTATTTATGATGAACAATTTCCCTAGAAAGATTAGAGAAACTGTAAACTCATGAGAGGCAAGCTTTCTCTCCACAAAGCCAAGTCTCCCAAACCAGAAACTTCCGAGTCATCTCTGGCTGCCTGCTCTCTCCACCAAATCATCACTTTCCCTCCTCAACCTGTCTCGAAGCCACATCTCCCTCCTCCTCATGACCCCTCCTTCAGGCCCTCGTCTCTCATTCACTCTGCTGCAGGAATCTCCCGAGTGTCTGTCATCTCCGGGCTTGTGCTAATTGGCAGCATCTGGCTGCAGTCAACCCCACAGCGCTGAAACCCTATCCTTGCCTTCCTGTCAGTCCAGGCCAGTGCTGTTGGATAAGGATGGATACAGAAGAAGTTAGATTCCAGTAATAGGTTTGAGGTAGAATTCACAGGACTTGATGATTGAAAGTTTAAGGCACAAAGGAAGGAGTATGTGTTGGTAGCATGAGCAATTGTATGCACGTGGCACCAGGTACTAGAGGCAAACAGATCAAAGACTAAAAGCGTGAGTCTGGTTTTGGATATCTGGGGGTTTTTTGCTTTTTGTTTTTTAAATTTTATTGGCGTATAGTTGATTAATAATGTTGTGTTAGTTTCAAGTGTACAGCAAAGTGATTCAGTTATACATCTGCATATATTCATTATTTTTCAGATTCTCTTCTCAAATAGATTTTCACAGAATATTGAGTAGAGTTCTCTGTGCTATACAGTTGGTCCTTGTTGGTTACCTATTTTATATATAGTAATGTGTGTATGCACATCCCAAGCTCCTGATTTATCCCCCCACAAACTTTGGTAACCATAAGTTTAGTTTTTACATCTTTGGGTATGTTTTCTAAATATTAGTTCATTTATATCATTTTTTAAAAAATTAGATTCCACATGAGTAATATGTGATATTTGTCTTTCTCTGACTTACTTCACTTAGTATGCCAATCTTTAGGTCCATCCATGTTGTTGCAAATGGCATCATTTCATTTTTATGGCAGAGTAGTATTCCACTGGGCATGTGTTTTGATGCCTCAGAGACCCCAAAGAAAGATCTCTTATTGGCAGTTGAATACAAGGATTTAGGGTGCTGCTGCTGCTGCTAAGTCACTTCAGTCGTGCAGGACACAGGAAAAATTGGGGCTAGACATAAAGGGAGGTATTTGTAGTCATGGAACCAGGGAACCATGCATGCAGATGATCCCAGGATACACTCAAACAAGAAGCATGTTACAAGTCGGCTGGGAGCACACAGAAGTCATGCAAGACTGGCACTAATTCTAGAAAGAAGTGTCAACTTTTAAAACAACACACAACTTAAAAAGTTGTGAATCAAGTTTATTCAGTGTCTTACTGAGGACTAAAGAAAGGCAATGCCAAAGAATGCTCAAACTACTGCACAATTGCACTCATCTCACACGCTAGTAAAGTCATGCTCAAAATTCTCCAAGCCAGGCTTCAGCAATATGTGAACCATGAACTCCCAGATGTTCAAGCAGATTTTAGAAAAAGCAAAGGCACCAGAGATCAAATTGCCAACATCTGCTGGATCAGATCGGAGAAAGCAAGAGTTTCAGAAAAACATCTATTTCTGCTTCATTGACTATGCCAAAGCCTTTGACTGTGTGGATCACAATAAACTGTGGAACATTCTGAAAGACATGGGAATACCAGACCACCTGACCTGCCTCTTGAGAAACCTGTATGCAGGTCAGGAAGCAACAGTCAGAACTGTACATGGAACAACAGACTGGTTCCAAATAGGAAAAGGAGTACGTCAAGGCTGTATATTGTCACCTTGCTTATTTAACTTATATGCAGAGTACATCATGAGGAACGCTGGGCTGGAAGAAGCACAAGCTGGAATCAAGATTGCCAGGAGAAATATCAATAACCTCAGATATGCAGATGACATTACCCTTATGGCAGAAAGTGAAGAGGAACTCAAAAGCCTCTTGATGAAAGTGAAAGAGGAGAGTGAAAAGTTTGACTTGAAGCTCAACATTCAGAAAACAAAGATCATGGCATCTGGTCCCATCACTTCATAGGAAATAGATGGAAAAACAGTGGAAACAGTGTCAGACTTTATTTTTCTGGGCTCCAAAATCACTGCAGATGCTGACTGCAGTCATGAAATTAAAAGACGCTTACTCCTTGGAAGGAAAGTTATGGCCAACCTTGATAGTACATTAAAAAGCAGAGACATTACTTTGCCAACAGAGGTCCGTCTAGTCAAGGCTATGGTTTTTCCCGTGGTCATGTATGGATGTGAGAGTTGGACTGTGAAGAAAGCTGATTGCCGAAGAATTGATGCTTTTGAACTGTGGTGCTGGAGAAGACTCTTGAGAGTCCCTTGGACTGCAAGGAGATCCAACCAGTCCATTCTAAAGGAGATCAATCCTGGGTGTTCATTGGAAGGGCTGATGCTAAAGCTGAAACTGCAATACTTTGGCCACCTCATGCGACGAGACTGGAAAAGACTCTGATGCTAAGAAAGGTTGGAGGCGGGAGAAGGGGACGACCGAGAATGAGATGGCTGGATGGCATCACCGACTCTGTGGACATGAGTTTGAGTGAACTCCGGGAGTTGGTGATGGACAGGGAGGCCTGGCGTGCTGTGATTCATGGGGTCGCAGAGAGTCGCACATGACTGAGCGACTGAACTGAACTGAACTGAGGACTACAGCTGGGGAAACAGCCTCTCAGCTCTGAGAAACTGTTCTGAAGAAATTAGGGGTGAGGTTCATGATATATGTGATTTTAACACAGGGGTATGCAGCACACCCCTTCTTAGAAGGTACTGTTATTCAAAAGGAACAGGTATCTTAATGATTTTAGTGTTTTTCTAAGTATGGTAAGATAGAAGAATTTGGATTCATAGAATTTTCTCCTAAAAATATCTTAATTATCTGAAGGTTTGTTCTGCCAGTTTTCCCATAGCAGAGTGCCCAATTCCTGATCTCCGCCCTGAATTCCTCTCAGGGCTTGTTCAAAGTCAGTGACTACCCTGGCTAAACACTCAAGATTTGTAGCACTTGAGAGGCAGCAACACTCCTTAGCTGTCAGAAGACACCATACCCGGGGCAAATGAGGTCAAAGTATGCAAAGTATGTTTAGACAACTCTAACAAGCAGGGCGAGCCCGTAACTTCGCGTTGCCAAAACGGGGTTAGAGCCAGGGAGGTGGCGTCGGGCTCCTTCTCCCGTTCCCGGGGCAGACGGCGCCTAGTCGTGCGAGATCCAGGGTCGGGGGTGACGAACAGTCACACCCGCCTAACCCTCTCTCCAGTGCCTGGGCACCATGACCCTCAGCAGACAGTCTCACCCGGCCGCCCAGCCCCTGCAGAGACCTCCTCTCCCTGGGTAGTAGGGGTTGGCCGGGAGGCAGGCAGAGCGCCCACTGAGTCTGCAGCTCCCCACACACTGGCTGCTCTGCTGCTGCTGCGCTGCTGCTAAGTCACTTCAGTCGTGTCCGACTCTGTGTGACCCCATAGACGGAAGCCCACCAGGCTCCCCCGTCACTGGGATTCTCCAGGCAAGAACACGGAGTGGGTTGCCATTTCCTTCTCCAATGTGTGAAAGTGAAAAGTGAAAGTGAAGTCGCTCAGTCGTGTCCGACCCTTAGCAACCCCACGGACTGCAGCCTTCCTAGCTCATCCATCCACGGGATTTTCTAGGCAATATTACGGGAGTGGCTTGCAGGAGCGCGCAAACGCACCGCCCAAAGAGAGCGCCGGAAGTAAGCGCACGACTTCCGGTTCCAAACTGTGGGCCGCTCTAGCGCATCTCGCCTCGTTGGTATTCCCACTGGCGCGGCTCGGGTCAAAGGCCGCCAAGATTGTTCCGAGCCCGCGCAAACCCACGTGCGAGCGCCACTTCGCGAGTCTCGCCTCTAGTCCTTGCTTCAGGTAGAGGCCCACGCGGGTCTTCGCTGACCTAAGCGGCCGGAGGTGCCGCCGCCGTGGGGCCGAGACTGCAAAGGAAGTTGACTTCTAATGCAGTTTCCTGGAGTAACTCTGGAATTTACTTCTGACTTCCGTTTTACCGCCATTATTAAATGGCCCGAAGTCATTCGTTAACCCCCTGCAAACCACAATCCCGCCAGTTTTCAAAATTCATCTCATTGCCATCTAAAACTACGGATGTGTAAAGAAAAAAATTTTTATTAAAGTTCACCTCATTGCCAACGTTCATTTACAAAAAAAACATTTATTAAATGTCAAATTGGCACATCAGATAGACAGTCACTGCACAGTGAGAGCCTTGCACTGATGCGAATACACCAAAAACTGTAAAAGTCAAAATATTAAACAACACAAGTGCCTCCAACAAACATACTTCTAAGGGGTCCAAAGGAACTAGAGATTGCAGCATATGCTCAGGTTTATATAAATATACATACATATATATATGTCATTTCCCCACCCTCCTCAGACTAACACAAGGAAAGATGTCAAAAAATAAGACAGAACACCTGCAGTCAGATCGTCCCTGAAAGGATGGATATCAAATATCAAGTCATCTTGATATCAGATCAAGAGCTTTCTCAACCTGCAAAACTAAAACAATGGATATAGACACTTCTAAATGATCATTTATTCACTTTTTAAACAGATGGTCCAAGCAAAAACACTTTCCAACTGAAATCCTATAGGCATAACAAGTTTAATGAACAATTTCAAATAACTCTTTATTCAGACACACTGTAACCTGTTTAGCACACATATGCAGTAAATCAGCAGATTCAGTTCAGTTCAGTCACTCAGTCATGTCCGACTCTCCGTGACCCCATGAATCACAGCACGCCAGGCCTCCCTGTCCATCACCAACTCCCGGAGTACACTCAAACTCATGTACACAGAGTCGGTGATGCCATCCAGCCATCTCATTCTCCGTCGTCCCCTTCTCCTCCCGCCCCCAACCTTTCCCAGCATCAGAGTCTTTTCCAGTGAGTTAACTCGTCGCATGAGGTGGCCAAAGTATTGCAGTTTCAGCTTTAGCATCAGTCCCTCCAATGAACATCCAGGATTGATCTCCTTTAGAATGGACTGGTTGGATCTCCTTGCAGTATAAGGGACTCTCAAGAGTCTTCTCCAACACCACAGTTCAAAAGCATCAATTCTTCGGCAATCAGCTTTCTTCACAGTCCAACTCTCACATCCATACATGACCACGGGAAAACCATTGCCTTGACTAGACGGACCTTGGTTGGCAAAGTAATGTCTCTGCTTTTTAATATACTATCAAGGTTGGTCATAACTTTCCTTCCAAGGAGCAAGCGTCTTTTAATTTCATGGCTGCAGTCAGCATCTGCAGTGATTTTGGACCTGATATTCTAGCAATCACATTAAGGACTTGTTTGACACACATTTTCATCACTACATCAATAACAAAACCCATGACATTTGTTCAATGGTTGATTTCCTCAGTACAAAGTTTTCACTCTGCTTGTGTCAACATCCATGCTGCAAAATGTTGTGAACCAATTGTTCCTAGCAATAATCTTCTGCACTTTTCATCCGTAACTTTCATCCAAATATTCATTAAAACTAACATGGTAGGCTAATGATATCTCTGAGTTAATGACTGTCTGTAGAATCTGTCAGTTAACACTGTAAACAGAAGGGTAAAAAAGCCATCATCATAAAAACAGCATGGGTTTCACTGATGGACACTGACCGCTTCCTTCAACTCCTTGGGCTCAGAGACTTTGGTTCTTTAACATTAACAACCATTCCATTTTACAATATTTGCTCCAGTATTTATATGTAACAGCAGCATCTAGAGACCTATATATTTTCAAGTATTTTGATTAAACAATTTTTTACATGTATCTTCCTTTAGATATGAGGAAGAAAACCTTTTTTTAAAAAACCAAAACTCAACTAAACCTTAAAGGCTGTACTCTGTAGAGTCTGTGATCTCGATTATAAGGATGGGGTTTGAACCTGAAGTCCTTGGGAGTCTCTCTGTTGCTTTGTAACCATACATGTAAGTCAGGCTTGGGATGAAGTGCTAAGGGAGTGAAGCACATGCACAGGGCAGCCGTCATGATGAGCATCCTTACCCGCCTCAGTCCTCATATGCCTGCAGTTTTAACACGTGGTGCAAATGCCAACTTACAACACAATGTGGCTGAGACCCAAGGTTAAATGCTAGCTTCAGTACGGTCCTATTTTTGTGTATGGACAAGGTACTGCTTTTATCTTCTGTGGGCTCTTCTTCCCTTTTATGAAGTGAGGACAGTCCTTTTCTGTCAGATTTATTCTGAAGAGTAAATTAAATGATAACGTATCGAGTGTGCAGACTAAACAAGAGTTAAAAATTGTGTATCATTCTTTGGTTCATATGAATGGAATCTGGATAGTAATTGAGTTAGAATTCTGCCTTCCTTCAGTGGCTGTGAAATTGACTAGGCTTCCTTGGTTATAAAACAGAAACCGTGGTGTCTAAATCAAGGGTGTGGTGAAAATTAAATGGTATATTACATGGAATATGTGTACAGTGCTTAGTACAGATGCCTGGCACATAAAGGGTAATTGTACCCCAGTTTTCAGTACAGATACTGAGAAACATAAACATTAATGAAAATTTGCTATATCTACCCAGTGTTTTGTGAGTGGGTTCACTGATGGACAGTTAAGATGTGTTTTCAACCTGAAATTTCTCCCACACCTGGTACCCATGTGACTCTTCTGGTGGCATGCAAGCTCTGAGTCTGAAATAAAAACTTTCCGTGCATGTTTTGGGTTTATGGGGCTTTTCCCCTCTGTGAGTGCTCTGATGAGAGATAAGCTCAAAGGTAGAGAGCAAGGTCTTCAAACACTCAGGATAGTTTAAGGGTTTGAATTTTGAGAATGAAAGCAAAATTTCCCCTCAATTGCTGTAGTGTTCAGATTGTCCTTGTGGCCTCTCCTGGGCAGGGGTACAAGGGCTGCCAAAAGAATTTCCTGCTGTGACTGCACAGCTGCTGGGCAGCTGACCCATGCTTTTCCTTAGGCAAAGCCAGATTTGTTTTCTGACCAACATATTTATCGCCGGTTTTTGTGGCAGTGTGGGTTTTCTGATGCTGTGACAGTCCCTAGAGCCGCGTGAACCCCCTTCCACATATGCTGCACCTGTGGATTTTCTCCTTCAGGTGGGTCTTCCTGTGCTGAGACAGGTGCGAGGGCTGGCGGAAGCTGCCGCCGCACTGTGCACACTTATATGGCTTCTCACCAGTGTGGATTCTCCTGTGAGCTCTCAGGTTCGATCTATGATTGAAAATCTTCCCGCAGTCATCACATTTACACTTTTTCTTTCCTACATGTGTTTTCTGATGCCAAACGAGGTATGAACTATCACTGAAGCTTTGGTCACATTCAAGACACTTGTATGACTTTTTGGTTTCTTCTTTGGGAAATGGAAGAATTTCGGGAAGTGCTCTGGTTCCTAAACTTTGAGCTAGTTCTATCTTCGGGGTGTGGTTTTCAATGGTTACTAAAAGGCTTCTGAACCTTTACTTGCAAGCAGAAGTTCCACCTGATATTTCCCTTTCAAAGTTTCCAGCTCCATGATCAGAGCATTTTTCTGGGTAATAGATGAGGGGCACAGCAAGGGAACATTTTTCTAGGGTAAGCTATTCAAGTCCCATAGATTCTAGATGTAGCTGCTGATTAATCTCAATCTTAACATCTTCTGCTGATAAAAACAAAACAAAATATAAACACCCTCAAGTATTTCTGGGGTAAGAACAAACTACTGATAGTTACACAGAGGACCAGGAAGTTGTAGGACGGCTGACAAAACTCAGGCCTACCAGAAAGAAAAAAAAAATCATTCCTTTCTACTGTTCTCCCAAATATTCATAATTTATGAAGCCAATATGTCAATCCAAAAGGGATTTTCTTCTTCCAAAGCAACAGACCTACGATTGACCCAGTTCGCTGCCTAGAAAGGGTTTCTGGGCTGCGGGGCAGTGTGTGGAAACCCAGTCCTCAGTGGTTTTGCTGATTCAGGAAGACCAAATTCAGGAAAGTCAATGCAGCTAGAATGTGATGGCAAAATACCAGCGAAGAGGGCAGATGTCCAGGCAGTGAGCTCTGGGCATCTAGATGGGGTCCCCTTAAGACTCTGGCTGCATATTAATCTGTACATGCATGTGAGGAAACAACCCCAGGCCCAGGAAAGAATCACCAAAAAGGAATAGAAAGAGCAATCTCCAGAGTTCACAAAACACTTCAGGAGTTCATGTTCCAAAGTGGAGACAGTTCCTGGCGCACAAAGCATCAGGCTGCCTTAGCAGGAGGCCAAATCAGCCCTAGCTTAAAAACTGCTCTGAACACACCCGAACAGAACAAAAAGCAAGCCTTGAAAGGATCATATTGATTCCAAGTAACTTAAATTAGCACCCCACACCAAAGTCCAAAAACTGTTTTGAAAAAACAACAAAAACCAGCATCCAACAACATAAAACTCACAATGTCCAACATCCAATCAAAAAATTACCGGGCATGGAAAGAAGCAGAAAAATATGACCCATAACTAGAAGCAAAATCAATCAACAAAAGCAGACCCAGAAATGACAGATGACAAAACCAGTAGAAGGAACATTGAAAGAGCTATTTTAAATGTGCTTCCCGTGTTCAAGAAGTTAGAGAGAAACACATGATGAAGAAAGAAGTAGAAAATATAAAATGTGAGTTACGGGAAAGATCAAATAGTCAGCCCTCGTCAAGGATAAAATCTCCTCGGGCGTGGGGACATTGCTACATATGGCTCCTTTGAAGTGAGAAAGGCACACCATTCCCTTAAGAGTAAAGCAATTTCCAACTTCTTTAAAATTTCCAAATAATAGTAACCCATACTAATGGAATTTCACAAGTAAAATTATGAATCGACCATAACAAATACTTGGAATGATTACCAGGTACTGCCAAGTCTTATGCAAAACCATAGTCACTGTAATAGACAGGATTTTTTCCCTTTTTTTGGCCACGCCCTTTGGCTTGCTGGATTTTAGTTCTCCATCTGGGCAGTCCTAACCACTGGACCACTAGGGAATTACTGATTTTTGCCTATGACTCATCTCACCCTTTGAAAATCACACTCTCATTCAAGTTATTGTCATTTCCACATAAATCATTCGAGGATAGGTCCCACTCTCCCATAACAACACGTGGATGAGCTATGCAATCCTAATCCTAGAAATTTCCAAAACACAGGAAAAACAATTGTGTTACCAATCAAGGCCTTGTCCTTGAAACACTCCTGTGTCGCTTCTCTGCTGAGGGACCTCTGGGCAGGGTGCAGACTCACACACTCCTCTTGAGAAAAATAGACAGCCAGGTCCTCAAACAACACTGGTCCCTGAAACAACAGGACAGCCCATCTCAGGCCAAGCCAGAAAACTACTACCTTACTCAGTCTGGGAATGCTGAGAAAAGCTAGAAATATCAGAGGCAAGAGCTTGTTGGAAAAGTTATCTGAGTGCTTGGGTAGGGTTATGAGTGGGTTCTGAGTGCTGGAGGTAGGATTTAGGGAGGGAGTAAAAATAGATGTAATTTTGGAGGCAGTAGTATAAGGACCAACTCCAATACTTTGGCCACCTCAAGAGACGAGGTGACTCACTGGAAAAGACTGATGTTGGGAGGGATTGTTCACTCTCAGCAAGGGAGTTAAATAGGGTTGCTCTAAGGCAGTGCTACCCGTTCTTTTTGGCACCAGGGACTGGTTACGTGGGAGACAGCTTTTCCACGGCCAGAGGTGGGGGGATGGGGAGGTGGTGGATTTCGGGATAATTCAAGCACGTCATATTTATTGTGCACTGGGGGCGGGAGGAGAAGGGGATGACAGAGAATGAGATGGCTGGATGGCATCACCGACTCTGTGGACATGAGTTTGAGTGAACTCCAGGAGTTGGTGATGGACAGGGAGGCCTGGCATGCTGTGATTCATGGGGTCGCGGAGAGTCGGACACGACTGAGCGACTGAAGTGAACTGAACTGAACTGAACTACATCTATTATTACATCAGCTCCACCTCAGATCATCAGGCATTAGACATTAGATTCTGGAGTTGGGGACCCCTTCGCTAAGAGAAAGGAGATGAGTGAGCAGCCCTGGAAGAATCACAAAGCGAACACGAGGTCTAGGATTCTCCCAATATCTTTCCCTTTGCTGGTCCCTCTCCTTCTTCCTCCTGAAACTCGTTGTTAAGCGCAGTCATATATCCAGGCCTATTTCTCCTTTGCTGAGTTCAACAGTTCTATAAATCTATAGAATTCTGGTGTGATTAAGAATCACCTGGGGTTGTTTGTTTCTGTCCATTCAACAGGTGTGGAATGAGGCTTAGAAAACTGTTTAAGTTTGAGCAGCATCTCAGAAATACTCTGAGGTACTCTTATGTAGTCTCCTATGGGCCCTGTTCCCAGTTGGAGGTTCTAAAAGGCCGGTTCTGATTAGCCATTTCTTCTCTCTGCCAGTTCAGTTCAGTTCAAAAAGACAGCTTGGTGAAAGGGCTCGCGGGGATCAGGAGCCCTCGCATCACGACCGGCATGGCCAACCCTCTTCTACAAGAGGCCAGGCGGAGGTCAGAAAGGAGCGACCAGACCTTGGACCAAGAGAAGGGGCCTGGTCTCACCTGGGCCTCGGTTGTAGGGAGTGTGGATGCCATCTTGGGGGGTGGGTGGGGTGGTGGTAGTGCTTTCTTCCAGTCGCCACAGGGACCTCGGGGTAGATAAGAGAAGGGAGAGAACAGTCCTTGGAGGGGCCAATTCGGCTGTCGAGCTCCTCCACGCACCCCCTCGCTTCCCTGAACCCTTTAAGACCTGAGGCGATAACTCCTCTCCCGGATGCAGCCTCGGAAAGGCAGACTCCCGGGCTGGTCGGGCCCCACCTAGGGCTCCGAGACTAAAAATCTCAGGAAGCCTGCCACTACCCAGGCAAAAGCAACAAAAAACGACGCGCAGCTGACACTAGAGACCAGGAGCCGGGGCAGTACTAAACTCCTTCGCTCCCTTACGCTAGACCTGCCGAGAAAGCCACGGGACTCGGACCACCCTCGTGCTTTCCCGCAGCTCTGCCCTGTGATTGGCCAGCGTGATCTCAGAGGGGGCAGTCCCTTTTGAATATCGACCAATCGGGCGCCTTAACAGAAGACCTGCGGCTCACCGGGCATTCTGGGAGACATAGTTTTCCCTAGGTTTTCCCAAGCATTTCCGGTTCCGCTATCTGGGTCTCCTCTGTGAGCTCCCTACCCGCCGACCTGAGGAAGTGGAACGTTAGCGTGACCACGGAGGGAGGGGCGTAATGTTTCAAGGAAGAAGGAGAGCAAGCAGATGAGGAGAATCCGGTACCCGAAGAGTATCGGTACTGAAATGTGGGTTCGGCCGGCATTGTCCCATGGGTCCTAAACTTCGGTCGAGCTGGGGTGAGGTCTCTGAGTGGCCAGGAGTACGGGTTCTAGTCTTGACCTGTGTCTTGGGTGGACTGCGAGGCGGTGGAATGTAAATGGGGTATCATCTGCGTGGGCAGAGTTCAGGTCGGCGTAGGCGGGATTGCTGATATGTCCGAAGTATTCTAGGGGCATTGTGCCCGGGAGATGCAGCCCCCCCGACCCAGATTGAGCTCAGAGCCACAACGGGCCTCAAGCGGCAGTAGAGCCATCCGATTGCTTCGAGGGACATTGTAGGCCACCTAATACTTCACAATCGCTCTGCCGCATTACCACATATATCCTCTTTACTGGCACTGGGTGCAGTGGTGTAGGGGTTTGGTATTAGAAATTTGAGCTCCTTCCGCAGCTCTGCACTAATTGCTTGTGACCTTTTGGCTTGTATATCAATATAGCTTTGCCTTCCCCAGGTGAAAAAAGCTCAGAATATCTCTCTTCAGAGGGCAGTTTCAAAGAAGTTTTCAGTTTACAAAAGTGTTTGCAAAAACATGGATGATATTATCTTCATAGAAAATTCTGAGTACATCTCAATATATTTTCTTGGGAGGATGCACCTATCTCTTTTGTTCATATTCCAGTCTCTAGATCTTAGTCAGGAGGTCACATAACCACACATAGCTCAAAGGAGGCAAGGAAGCTAGTAGTACTCTGGCAGCCCACACCCAGCTAAAAAGCACAAGTTATATTACAGTTGACAGAGAGGGAGGAAGCAGATATTGGAGACAGCTGGCAGTAAGTGCCATGGAGATATATTGAAAATGTAAAAAGATGAATGGAAATGGATGGGAAGACATGAAGATGTTCATTGAAGAATTACAGTAGAGAAAAATTGGAAATGACCTAATTTTAAGTATTTTTCCTCTTTTGCAGGAGGAAACATTGCAGCCAATTAAGATGTTATGTAGACGTTTTTGATAACATGAGGAAATGTTTCCAATTGAGTTTAAAAATGTGATACCAAGTTGTGCATAAAATGCTATCATAATTAAAAATGTATTGAGGGACTTCCCTGGTGGTCCAGTGGTTAAGACTCCACACTCCCAAAGCAGGGGCCCCAGGTTAAATAAATATTTTATTTTGAAAAAAGACTGTTTCCCTTCCTCTTATAACCTGCTTACCAAGTTTCTGGTTATCGATCTAGTTTCCCAGGAACACTAAGAGAAGAGGTGTCAGGAGCAGGAGTAGGAGCATTCCAGTGACTCTTAACTATCAAAAAGTAAGCCAGAATTTGGTTTAAACCTCACTCTTCTGTGAGTCTGATGGGTAAGCCCAGTCTCAGGGTACACTGACAGAAAAATGGAGAATCAGATCCTCCCAATATACTGTCCAGACCCTGTTAGTCCAGGCTAAGTGACTCTGTCTCAGTTTTAATTGCAGAAATCAGTATCATCCTTTGTCATACAAGTATACACTTGCATCATTTTACAGCCAAAGGAATTTTTTTTTTTGGAAGCAATTTACTTGATTCCTGGTTGTACTGTCTTTGATCCATGCAAATTTTCCCCCTTCACTTATTTTACAATACAAATGTGATAAACTCTTTGCTTCTTTACACTTACATGTATCCAGAGAGTTGTGGGGGCTTCTTTGTTGGTTTTTTGTTGTGGTGGTGGTAGTTGTATTTTGGCCATGCCACCCAGCTTGCGGAATTCTAGTTCCCAGACCAAGGATTGAACCCAGAGAAATCACCAAGTCCCAGTCACTGGATCACCAGAAATTCCGTAGAGAGATTGTTTGCCCATGTAGATCTATTTTATGGATTTTTCTCTTTTCATTGTGGTTTATTACAGAATATTGAATATATTTCCCAATGGTATACAGTAGGACCTTGTTGTTTATTTATTTTATATATAGTAGTTTGTATTTGCTAATCCCAGACTCTTAATTTATTCCTCCACCACTCCCTTTCTCCTTTGGTAATATATGCCCAAGACTAGGATTGCTGGATCGTATGACAACTCTATTTTTAGTTTTCTAAGGAGCCTCCATATTGTTCTCCATAATGGCTGCATAATTTACATTCCTACCAACACTGTAGGAGGTTCTGCTTTTCTACACACGCTCTCCAACATTTGTTATTTGCTTGAGGTGAACAGCTGGCTCACTTGAGAAGACCCTGATGCTTGGAAAGATTGAAGGCAAAAGGAGAAGGGGGAAGCAGAGGATGATGTGGTTAGATAGCATCACTGACTCAGTGGACATGAATCTGAGCAAATTCCAGGGTGAAGGACAGGGAAGCCTGATGTGCTGCAGTCCAAAGATCTGGACACGACTTAGCGACTGAACAACGACAGTTAACAAGACTTCAAATTGTGTAGTTGATTTACAATGTTGTGTTAATTTCAGGTATACATCACAGTGGTTGAGTTATACATATTTTGAATCTTTTTCAGGTTCTTTACGCATATAGGCTATTACAAAATACTGAGTAGAGTTTCCTGTGCTATACAGTAGGTCCTTGTTGGTCTGTCGATGGACATTTAGGTTGCTTCCTGTCTTGGCTATTGTAAACAGTGCTGCAGTGAACATTGAGCTGCATGTATCTTTTCTTTTTAAATTAATTATTATCAGAGTATAGTTGCTTTACAATGTTGTGTGGTTTCTACTGCACAGCAAAATGAATCAGCTATACATACATACATATATCCTCTCTTTTTTGGCTTTCTTTTCCATGTAGGTCACCCACAGAGCACTGAATAGAATTCCCTGAGCTATACACTGTTCTCATTAGTTACGTATTTTATACACAGTATCAATAGTGTATATATGGCAATCCCAGTCTCCCAGTTCATCCTACCTCCCATCCCCCTTGGTGTCCATACATTTATTTTCTACATCTGTGCCTCTATTTCTGTTTTGCAAATAAGATTATCTGTACCATTTTTCTAGGTTCTCTATATATACATTAATATATGCTGTTTGTCTCTTTCTGACTTACTTACAATCTCTAGGTCCAGTCACATCTCTACAGATGACCCAATTTCATTCCATTTTATGGCTGAATAATATTCCAATGTATATATGGTACACATCTTCTTTATCCATTTCTCTGGTTTTTAAATTTTATTTTTATTTACTTTTGGTTGTGCTGGGTCTTCATTGCCTATGCGCAGGCTTTCTCTAGTTGCAGTGATCAGGGTCTACTCTTCGTCACAGAGCATGAGATTCTCATTGCAGTGGCTTCTCTTGTTGCAGAGCACAGGCTCCAGTTGCCTGGGCTTCTGTGGTTGCAGCACAGGCACACGAGTTGCAGCTCGCAGGCTCAGTAGTTGTGGCACATGGGCTTAGTTGCTCCATGGAATGTGGAATCTTCCCAGACCAGGGATCAAACCCATGTCCCCTGCATTGGCAGGCCAATTCTTAACCAGTGGACAACTAGGGAAGTTTTATCCATTCCTTTGTTGATGAACATTTAGGTTGCTTTCATGTCCTGACAATTATAAATAGTGCTACAATGAACATTTGGGTGCATGTATCTTGTCGAAGTAAGGTTTTCTCTTGATACATGCCTAGAAGTGCAATTGCTGGCTTTTTATTTGTAGATTTTTTAATGAGGGTCATTCTGACCTGTGTAAGATTGTACCTTGTAGTTTTGATTTGCCTTTCTCTAATAATTAGCAGAGTTGAGCATCTTTTCATGTGCCTATTGGCCATCTGTATGTCTTCTTTGGAAAAATGTCTGTTTAGATCTTCTCCCCCATTTGATTGGGTTGTTTTTGTTGTTGTTGAGTTGTATGAGCTGTTTGTATATTTAAATTTTTTTTTTTAATTTAGGCTGTGCTGGGACTTAGTTGTGGCATGTGGGGTCTTCAGTTGTGGCATGCAGGATCTAGTTCCCTGACCAGGGATGGAACCTGTGCCCCCTGCATTGGGAACATGGAGTCTCAGTCACTGGGCCACCAGGGAAGTCCCTGTTTGTAAATTTTTTTAAATTAAGCCCTTGTCAGTCACATGATTTAAAAATATTTCCTCCTAGTTGTCTTTTCATTTTGTTTATGGTTTCCTTTGCTGTGCAAAAACGTGTACGCTTGATTAGGTCCCATTTTTAATTTTTGCTTCTATTTCTATTGCCTTGGGAGACTGACCTAAGAAAATATTGCTACGATGTATGTCAGGGAATGTTTTGCTTATGATCTCGTCTAGGAGTTTTGTGTCTTATATTTAAGACTTTAAGCCATTTTGAGTTTATCTTTGTGTATAGTGTAAAGGTGTGTTCTAACTTCATTGATATATACGCTGCTGTCCAACTTTCCCAACACCACTTGCTGACGAGACTGTTTTTTCTCCGTTGTATATTCTTGCCTCTGTGTTGAAGATTAACTGACCATAGTTTATTTCCGAGCTTTCTGTTCTGTTCCATTGATCCATGTGTCTGTTTTTGTGCAAATACTACACTGTTTTGATTACTGTTGCTGGGAGGATTATGTCTCCAGCTTTGTTCTTTTCCCCCAGGGTTGCTTTGGTAATTGTGGGTCTTTTATGATTCCATATAAATTTTAGGAATACTTTTTCTAATTTTATGAAAAATATCACAGTTAATTAAACAATAGGGATTGCATTAAATCCATAGATTGCTTTGAGTAGCCTGAGCATTTTAACATTAATTCTTCTAATCCAAGAGCGTGGGATCTCTTTCCGTTTATTTGAATAATCTTCAATTTCCTTTATCATTATTTTATAGTTCTCAACATCTAAGCCTTTTACTTCCTTAGATTTATTCCTAAATATTTTTGGGGGGGGCAGTTTCAAAAGGGATTTTTTATTTTGCTCTCCCTTTCATTGTTGGTGTGAAGAAATGCAGTGGATTTCTGTATGATCCATGCAAATGTTAATAAACCCATCAGAACCATGAGTCAGAGCAATCCGCTTCACCTCAAGCCAGTCTCCTGGAGCCTTTCTCCTCTCCTGGGAGTGCTCCAAGGGTAGTCCATTGTCCTCTCAGGCAAAGCAGATGCTGGTCAACAAGCTGTCTGTAGAACTTGCCATGAAGTGGCTTGTTCATGATGTGTTTCTGGGATCCTGAAAAAATGTTTTTGAGGTCTACCTGGAAAGTCTGGTTTTGGAAACCCAATTGTTTTCCTTGGTGTCAGGAAGGTTGTGATCCAGGAGGATGCATCATAGTTTTATTTGTTTATTCATTTATTTATTTTGGCTTGTGCATGGGCATTGAGCAGGACTTCTCTAGTTGGGGTGCGAGGGAGCTTCTCTTGCTGTGGAGCTTGGGCTCTAGAGTGTGTGGACTCAGTAGTTGCTGCTCTCGAGCTTAGTTACCCCACAGCATGTGGGATCTTAGTTCCCCGATTAGGGACTGAAGCCTCATCCCCTGCATTGGAAGGCAGATTCTTCTTCATTTTTTGTCTTTATTTTTGGAGGCAGAGTCGTAACCACTGGACCACTAGGGAAGTCCCAGTGCATCATGGCTTTAAATGAATCTGGAACTGAAAAGCACATTTTGTTTTTAAATTTACATTCAGTAACTAAATTGAAGGAGAGAATGATCATCATAAAGCCAGTGGTCTCTTAGATCACGTGGAAGAAATATCTCAAAACATACCAAAAACAGAGAAAAAGAAACCAGGAAGGCAGAGACTTAAGAGGACCAATCCATGTTGAGCTCAGTGCCAATCAGATTTCCCTGAGCCAGTTCCTGTGGTCAGGGGATGCCCCTTCCTGCCTGTGGTCTCTTAAGGTCTGAGCCTGCATTTTAAGTACGCCCAGGTGATGCTAATACTGCTGGACCACAAGACAGCACTTTGAGTAGCAAGAACTTCGGCAGGGTTTGCCTCTCCTGTGTAACTGAAAGGGCTTACCACTGTCTCCACATTCTGTTGATAGGAACCTGATGGAAGGCAAGAGAAAGGATGAGGAAAATAAGCAATTTTCCTTTAAAAAAATATTTATTTATTTTTAGCTGTGCTGGGTCTTCGTTGCTGCACACAGGCTTCCTCTAGTTGTGGGGAGTGGGGCTTCTCATTGCGGTGGCTTCTCTTGTTGTGGAGGATGGGTTCTAGGGTGCTCGGGCTTCAGTAGTTGCAGCACGTGGGCTTAGTTACCCTGCGGCATGTGGGATCTTCCCTGAGCAGGGATCAAACCCATGTCCCCTGCATTGGCAGGTGGATTCTTAACCATTGGACCACCAAGAAAGTCCTAAACTAGCAATTTTTCTTTTTTAAAATCTCATCTTTTTAATTTAAAAATTTCAAACCTCTGAATATTTGAAAGAATAACGCAGTAAACGCCTATGTACTTTTCACCTAGCATCACCAGTTATTAATATTTAAACAATTTCCTCTTAAGGACATGCTTGAGAACCTAAGTTGCTCACATCACTTCCACTGTTGCTCACTGGTAAAAACTTTGGCATGTGGTTTCATCTTGCTGCAAAGGAGGCTAAGAAGTACAAGCTTAACTTGTTAGCTCTTTGCCTGCTAAAGGGGCTACTGTTCTACTACTACATGAGGATGTGATTAAGCAGTTGTTTTTAAAAAAGAAAGGAGAGGACGGACTTCCCTAGCAGTGCAGTAGTTAAACTTCGCCCTCCAATGCAGAAGGTAAAGGTTTAGTCCCTGGTGGAGGAGCTAAAGCTGCAACTGCAATGCTTTGGCCACCTCATGCAACGAGTTGACTCACTGGAAAAGATTCTGATGCTGGGAAAGGTTGGGGGCGGGAGGAGAAGGGGACGACGGAGAATGAGATGGCTGGATGGCATCACCGACTCTGTGGACATGAGTTTGAGTGAACTCCGGGAGTTGGTGATGGACAGGGAGGCCTGGCGTGCTCTGATTCATGGGGTCGCGGAGAGTCAGACACGACTGAGCAACTGAACTGAACTGAGGAGCTAAGATCCCACAGGCCTCCCAGCCAAAAACCCAAATAGTAAAAAAAAAAAAAAAACCAAAACAAGCAATATTGTAACAAGTTCAGTAAAGACTTTAAAAAAATGGTCTACATTAGGAAAAAAGAAAAGGAGGAGGAGGAGGAAGACTGGATACTAGGGGACAATTACTCTGACACCCTGACTTGCTGGATCTTGCAATCAGTTCCCACTTCAAAGTGAATTTTTGGAAAGACTGCAGCTAAATTTGCAGCCCATCTCTAGAAAATGTGTAGGACTTCCAAGTATGCATTTTATACCCTCCTCAATCTTGATTGTTCTATCCTAAAGTTTTCTTTTTTTTTTTACAAGTTTTATTATATTAAAGTTTATAGTTATTTTAAACTTTATATTAAAGTTTTTTTAACAAGTTTGATTATAAGTTAATAGATACACTAAAGTTCTTTTACGAGTTTGATTATAAGTTAATAGTGACACACTAAATATATAGAATGCTTGAAATGCCCTGAATGGACCAAAACACATTTACCACAGCATCTTTGCTTACAACAGCATGTTTGCTGTAGTTTTAACTCTACAGAGTTGTAAATTGTATTATATTTTCATTTTGTCCATAATTTTTCAGCTTTTAAAATAGGAACTTAGAAACTGTTACAAAAAGAAAATATAAATATTATATAAGCTGCTTTACACAAAGCAAGATTCCACCAGCCACTAACATCTTATTGTGTAGACAATAGACTTTCTGGGTTGTTACATATCCCCTTGTTACACTACTCTTGATCTATTTACACCCCTTACCTTTCAGACTTCTACTAATCTCTTTAGGTTCCTTTTTCATTGTCAAAATGTTAAAGAATATGCATTTAATAAGATAGTGTGATTTTAGACTGTTTTAATCTGTCATAATGTCTATTTGCTTGGGTGTGAATTAGGTCCTTTGAGGGTTGATCATTTTAGCCTTCTTATTCCATCCTTTGGCTATATTACCAGTGAAAGGTATTTGAAGGCAAAGGATATATATCTCCTTTAAAGTTAACATCAGATTTTGCTCAACACAAGTCCCTTAGTAACAAAGTTAGAGTTAGGTTTTGTGATGTAGACCAGGGGTCCCCAATCTGCAGGATCTAATGCTTGATGATGTCAAGTAAAGCTGATGTAATAATAATAGCAATAAAGTAAAAATATGCTTGAATCACCCCAAAACCATCCCCCCATCCCTGGTACGTGGAACAACTGTCTAACATAAAAACCGGTTCCTGGTGCCAAATGGGGTGGGGACCGATGAGGAGACCCTCCTTCAACTTGAGGGCAACTGACACCCCTGCCCCTGTGCCCCCCGCTCCCTGCCCACTTTACACGGCAGACACTGGACTCCGGCTGCCGCGGACGTCCGGCGCTGAGCCGGGTGGTGCTGCCTTCCAGCCACCGTTGGTTACCCGATCACGCTTCCCTAGCTGGAAGCCCCGTCAGACGCTGCGGATGGAAAAGCTCCAGCCCCAAACCACACGAGAGGACCGCTGGCCGGGAAGTGGAGGGCTGCGAGCCTCAGCGCTCAGCCCAAGAACCCAAGCCCGCCGGCTACCGACCGGACCGCGCCCCCAGCGTCCACGACCGCTGGGCTCGGGCCCCGAGGGTCGGCCCGACCTGTCCAGCCCCTCTGCCGGCTCTCAGAGCCTCTAGCAGACGCGCCCCCTGGAGGACCGTCCACTGCTCCACCGCCGACGTCACAGCTTCTCTTGTGTACAACTTTCCCGGGTGTCCGGCTTCGCGCGAGGCCCGCCAGCTCTTAAGATGGCGGCGTCGGCGTCGCTGGGTGCCGCCCCACGTGGACGCCGCTGGCCAATGGGCTTCCGCCTGTGCCGCCGGGCCGGCGCGGCAGGCGGAAGTGCCTCGGGCCGCCGCCTCCGTCCCGGCTGCGGCCCCTGCCGGTTACATAACTGGTTGCGGGCTCCGCGCGGCCCCACTTCCTGGCTCCCTGCGAACCAAGGATGCATTGAGCCCTAGAACGCCGTCTGCTGTCGTCGGCTCCCGCCCGAGGTGAGGCATCCCGGGGCTCGGGCCTGCGGCGGAGCGCCAGGCCTGGCCAAAGGCGGGCGTCAAAGGAGGCAGGGGAGCAGTTCCGGCCTGGGGCAGCAGCGCAGTCGCGGGGTCCTGCCGGGGTGCAGGGGGCCCGAGGCGGCCCAGGCGGGGCATGAGACGGCCCGTCGGTTCGAGGGAGGCCGGGGCTCGGCCCCCGCCAGCGGGCGCCCAGACATCTCCGCGGGGTTTCGGGGCGATCACAGAGCTCCGTTTCTCGGGGCGAGGAGGGGGCCGAGGCCCCAGGCTCGGGGCGCCCCAGGGGTACGATCCCGATCCTTTTGCTTGGGCTGCCTCCGTGCCAGGCCTCGGGACGAGCTGGCGGGGAGATTTGGAAGCAGAGGGCAGCCTGCCCCTTGCTGCCCGCCGGGCCTCGGGGGGGGTGCCGGGCCCGTCCTTTCACAGTTCAGCGATTTGCCGCCTCGCCGGGCCCCACCGCTGCTTTGGTACTTGTTGCATGGGTTGTAGTTATTTGGCGACTTTTTTTGCCCTACCTTGAACTCTTGAAATCCTGGGACTCTTTCTCGGTCGTCTCCACTTCTTACTCGTGAAGCTGTACATTTTTGTTAAGACAGCTCAATTCCTTACGTTTTGGGGTAGTTTAAAGGTTGGCCATGCAGACCCTTGCACCACCTCTGACCTCTGCTCCGTCGATTGGGCACTTCCCACGGAACAGAGATTGGAATCTGTAGTCTCTGTGGTTTGTTCCCCCGGTAAGATTTTCGGGGAGACTGAGCGCCTTCCCTGGACCACTAACAACGGATATCTGTATGCTCAGGGAGTGATGGACCCCAGGGTCTGGGGATGAGAGGAGGAGTTACTCTGCCATAAACGTGGCCATTGGCTGCTTCCTTGGTCTGCTTTAACTCTGCCCAGTCCTTCAGCCATACTATTTTGTTCCGTTTCTCTTGAAGGTAAAGGATAACAGCCCTACAGCCCTTTGGTCCCTGGAATGGTTGTAATCAGAGTCAGAGCTGAAGAGAACTTTGCTGGGTGCAGATATTTTTCTGGAGCACAGAAGGCAGAAAACTTAATGTTAACGCTTAACTGCGGAGAAGGCAATGGCAAGCCACTCCAGTACTCTTGCCTGGAAAATCCCATGGATGGAGGAGCCTGGTAGGCTGCAGTCCGTGGGGTCGCTGGGAGTCGGACACGACTGAGCGACTTCACTTTCACTTTCCACTTTCATGCATTGGAGAAGGAAATGGCAACCCACTCCAGTGTTCTTGCCTGGAGAATCCCAGGGATGGGGGATCCTGGTGGGCTTCTGTCTATGGGATCACACAGAGTCGGACACGACTGAAGTGACTTAGAAGCAGCAGCAGCAGCAGCAACGCTTAACTGACTTAACTGGGAAAGTCAGTATGACTGCAGGTCAGCGGTAGAAATACCACATTCTGTGAAGCACTTTGTATGTACAGGTGAGTGTTAGAAGTCCTTTGGCCAACAGTACTGGCTTGTGAGGCAGGGAGAAGGGGAGTCTCAGAAAGCACTGAATTAAAAGGGGGCTGGAGCAAAACAAATCCTCTCTTCTTGCAAAAATCCCTGGATTGCTTTAAGCATAGAAGTCCCTGTCTTTTAACAAGTGGTCACGACTGGGCATGCCATAGGTTTTCCTCTCCCCTGTTGTTGGAGTTTGTGTGTCAGAATTAAAGTGCACATTGGCCCTTTGTGCCTGGGTTCCTCCTTTGGGCCACAGGTTGCTGAAGTTCCATCTCACTGTTTCCAGAAGTGCTGGATTTCTATGAAGATGGTTAAAACCTGTAAGTAACAGAGTCAGTGCATGGTGTGGTGTTCACAGGCCAAAATAAAAAATACACACACTACTTTAAAAGGTCTGTGTGTGTGTCTTACCTTTAGCCTCTCCGCACTGTCAGCTTACAGTGATTTTATCACCATGTTTATTTTAACCGCACCCACTCTCAGGCTTCAGATATGACCTGTTGATGTTGCTTGGCAACTTGGCCTCTGCCTGTGTTGGAAGAAAATTCCTGGATGTTAGGAGATTTGAGACCTGAAGACACTAGAAAGAAGGGTGGGGCCGTCATTGCTCTCCTGGTGCTCTGCCCCGCAGACTGTCCCAGCCTCAGTGGACTGGCTAGCAGCAGTTTGTCTTCTAGCAGCTGAGATGTGTTTAGACCAGGTGGACTCACCATCCTTACCTGGCAGCAGCCACAGGTATTCAGAGCTCCGAGTTTGGGGCAGTGCGGATCTCTGCCAAAATGCCCCGAGGTCTCTGCTCGCTGCTGACAGCTCTCCTACCTGAACGGAAAGCTGGCTGCTTGTCAGCTGCCAAGTCTTCTCTTAAATGGAGGTTCCTCTCTCTCCACATCTTCGCCTCCACCACCTCCTCCCCTGACTTCTCTTTCTGGAAGAAACTCACAGAGTCCTCCTAGCTCTCCCACCTCAGTTCCTCGTTTGCAGAAATGAAGATTGGGATCTAGATCCTGCATCCTGCTTCCATCCAAGAGCAGCGCTTTCGAGTAAAACACTGATCTGCAAAGTGATGCTGGAACTCCTGGGTCTCTTTCTGGCCAAGTTCGAAGGTTGAATTTCATTCAACAAATGTTTCTAAGTGTCTTTGATAATTCTGGGATCAGACCTGCTTTCCGAAATATGATGATTTTAGCGTGACTTCTGATTGAGGCTGGCTGGCAGGCCAGTTCAGGGTTCCCTGAAGCCCAGTGCTGATTAAAGAGAAGTTAAAGAGAGACCTGTGTGTTTGAAAACCCAGTAAGCACATGCATAGTAGGGTTGACACTCTGCTCTGAAGCTGAAGTGTTTCCTCGGTGCCTCTGGAGTGATGGGAGGACATCTGAACAGGGAGCCAGGGCTTCTGCACATACTGGTTTGGGGTCTGTGTCAGCACTTGAACCAGTACTCCATTGAGTGTTGCTCTGCAGAGGCTGGCTGACATGTGACGGTCACCTCGAGGTGCCCACAAGCGGAGCCTGGATGGCCAGGGTGTTACTTCACATGAGGGCCAGTCAGTCCCTAGTCCCATCCTGAGGGCCTCTCATACTCCCATCTCCTCACTGAGGCTGACTTCCTACTCAGGCAGGGCCAACATTTGGAATATCGATGATGAGAGCCACCTATGAGTGTGACCATGTAGAGACCTTAAAATGCCTCTTCCAGTTAATAGACCCTCTCAGTGTCAACGTTTAAGGTCCATACCCGGGAAATAACCCAGCTCTTGTGCACTGATGCCAGAGATAAACATTCTAATAATATTCACAGTTGTAGGGACTTTCTTGACGGTCCTGGGGTTAAGATTCCAAGCTTCCAATGCAGGGGGCGTGGGTTCGATCCCTGGTCCGGGAACTAAGATCCCATATGCCACATAGCCAAATTAAAAAAGATTTGCATTTGTAAAGAAGCAGAGGAACTGATTGGGGAAAAGGATTCAGAACAAATGTTTGTCCGCTTGCTTCCACAGGAAGACCAGAGAAAACAGACCACATTGAAATAAATTCTTCCAGTTCTGTTTCTTGTTGTTATTACACAGTAAATTGTGTTCCTCTATTTTGTTTCCTGCATCCCTTAAATAGGGCAGCAAAGTATTTGGGCAGAAAAGTAGTGAAATTTGAGCCCATCTTAAAAATAACTGAGAAGAAAGCAATTATTTTTATCAAATCATCTCTGGGTAATTGTCCCTTAGCTGCTGAAATGATTTTTATCTGGACAGTGTTACTGCAACAATATTTCCATAGTTCCCGTATCACTTAGTTGTTTGCTCCTTACTAACAATTTATTTCTTTTTAGATGCTTCCTTGTGACTCTAGTTGTAAACTATTCAGAAGGTCTTGCTAGCCAGATATTTGCTGCTGTTTCTACTCTTAGCTTCAAATTACAGTATTGCTTCTCTTCTGACCTCCTGTGTTTAACTTTTTTGTGGAAATGTTCAGAAACATACAGAAAAGTACTCTGCTTGACATTTGGTCACGCTATTATGTACGAGTGAGACCTGCACCTCAGAAGCCCCCTCGGGCCACATACCTAGTAAGCCCTCTCCTATTTAAAAAGTTTGCTTTCTAGTAGGAAGTTCAAGAATCTATTAACCTTCATTTTACTGAGGACAAAGTGAGGAGGGGGCTTTTGAGTTTTTGCTTCATATTGCGTGTTGATTCCTATTTTACCACAAACAAAGTTTTAAACAACATTTAACAAATGGGGGATGTTGTTTTTTAAGCCTTTTTTGTGTTTTTTAGATGGTTGTCCTGAAGCCTTTAAATATTTTTAAAATTGATTTTTATATGGCCACTGAATTTTCTTTGTAATGATTGCACAGGAACTCTAAAATATTTTTCTTACCCACAACTGCCTCCTCTTTGCTTCATTACAAGTGTGGGTCTGTGTTTATAATGTTTATTTCTGGCATCAGTGCATAAATACCGTGCTATTCCAAGGGTATGGGACTTAAACTTTGGCACTGAGAGTCTATTTTGGGGCAAAATGAATAACCATTCTACTTATAATTTGAAGAGACATTATAAAATTCCCAAGTTGTTACAATTAAAAACACATTATTGTAACATAAAAAAATGTGTTCAGAATTTTCACATACCACCTGGAAGTCTTTTTTTTTTTCTGATAATAAAAACAAGCTCATTGTTTAAAAAAAAAACCTCAAATGAGGCAGAAGTGAGTGATGTAAAACAGACGTCTGCCTTAATTCCACAGGCAAATGCTGAGAGGAGGTTGAATTTCTTTTTAAAAATAATTTTTGTTATAAAAGTTAACTACATGGTCAAGTATTAATTTATACCGAGTTTGATCCACTTTCACATTTAATATCTGCTGGATTTTGAAGGATCTTAAATACAAGCCCAGGGACTCAGAGATTAAAAAGTCAAATGTAAAACAACAAAGCCCAGCAGAATCAGGTGGAAAAAGCACAGAAGTTCTGGAAAGGGCTTGTGGCGGGGGGGGGGGGGGGGGGGGGGGGAGGGGGGGGGCGGGGGCTGGTTTGCTGAAGGGGCGGTGGTGAGAGGCAGGCAGGGTTTCTGAACCCGAGACCGCCATGGCTGTGCTTTTTCCAGCAGTGTCCATTTCAGCCCCAGACCCGGGCAGTGCTGAGGGTGCTCATCTCTCTTCTTCTCATCCTCAAGAATCTGGTGACGGTCCGAGTTTAAAGTGTGGGTCCCACACGTTCACTAGTCCCTGGAAGAGAACTTGGCACCTGGCAGTCATGGCCACCGTTTGCAGAGGGCTTACTTCTACCCGTCTGGCAGGCACACGTCCTGTGAGGACTCCGGTCCCCGCTTCACAGCCCTGCCGGGACCCAGGGCCCACACGTGGCAGGGGAGCCGGACAGTGCATGTGCACCCGGATGTGTGTGGCCTCGAAGCCTTGCCTTTCCCTTGGACTCCACTGCTGTGAGAAATACTGTGAGCCAGTGATCCCTGTTGGTTTTGCCGGGGAGGGCATGAGCTGACGCACACAGGATGGTTCAGGACTCTGTTTCTCTCCTGGAACTCTTGATTCAAGGAGGTGGATCAAATAGTCAAGGAAAACACCTTGAGTGATCTCAAAGGGATCTCCTGCCTTCTCCTGAGGCCTTGGGAGGGGCGCGTTCCTCCCCCCTAACCCTGCCCCACAGGTGTGTTAACCCCTCCCTGCCCAGCCTGCTGGATGACATTCTTTGTGTTCACTGATGTGCTGTTTGCCTCGGAATTCCTCAAGCAAAGGAAGCGTTTCTGAGAGTATTTAGGTAAAAGAGCAAGAAAACACACCTTCCCCGCCCCCTCCAGCCCCGCCAGTGATCAGAGATGTCCGTCTCAGCTCTTAACTGCTACCACAGTGTCTAGCGCGGGGCCTGGGTTTTCAGTACAACTTTGATAAATGAATGGATTCTGTTTGCGATGGGGGTGGTGGTCATAGAACCTCTGGCCCAGAGGGAAGCACCAGCTGGCCCCGGGGCTGCTCTGGACCACTGGTTGTTGTCTTGTTTTTAAGTCGAGGGATGGTTCACACGCTGCCCAGCCGGCAGATCTGAAGTGTGCAGGTGAACACGGTTGGTGACCCTGATGGACATGGGAACACTGTCGCCGGCCCCGCCAGTCATCCTGTGCCCCCCAGCTGCATTCTCATTGCTCTTACTGTCAGTTTCTTTAGCCAGTTTTAGAATATCACACAAATGGAATCCCCCACTGTTAACAGTTCGCGGGTAAAGAGATGTGTCTTCAATTGTGTGTGCGGAGCCTGTGGGCTCCCCTTGGGGCGTCGTGTGGTGGACTGTAAGAGGGAGGTGCTTTGAACCCGCAGTTGTGGGTGTTTGTGTCTTGTCTCCTGTAAATTATTCATATTTCTCCTCCTACTCTCAGGCTTTGAAAGGCTCCCAGGCTGCTATAGAGACAGTTCCCACCCCCCCACCCCCAGATGGCTGCTCACTTGAACAAAGGAGCTGAGCTGAATTGAGTGTTCATGGTTTCCCTCACTCCCTGCTCTGAGCCCTTCAGCCCATTTAACTGATGAGCAGGGTAGTGCCGTGTGTCCATCACTGGCTTATTTTTCCTTTTTTGCGCCATCCATCCTGAAGGCAAGAGCTTGGAATCTGTTGTTGGGTTTGTTGAGCCAGTAAGCCTGGTGCCTGCAGAATTTCACATTGGAGGGCCCTGGTGGCCTTTAACTCTGTGCTGTGGACGAGAATGCACTGATCTTTCCTGTGCTTTGTTTGTGAAGGGGCCCTGAGTGCAGGGACAGGCCAGGACGGTGCTCTGCCCCATGGGCATTGTGATGGTGCCAGGAAACCCCTCCTGAAACTAGAGCAATCCCATCCTGAGTCCCCAGGTTCCGAGTCCCCAGCACTTGGCAGCTGGAGGGTGGGATGGAGGATATGCCTGGGATGTTGGAGTTCACTCTGTCCTCTTGTTGGGCACGCGCAGTCCCTCGGGAAGTGGGATCTGGGAGTGCACGCCCAGGTGATCAGGCATCACCCCCAGCTACCGCATGGCGTCAACACAGGGACCCAAGAGGTCATTTCAGCCCAGAAGGAAGATGACTCTTGCAGACAGCCCACGGGGACGAGGTTTAGGGAAGGAGAAAGGACAGTTGGAGAGGTGAGCGGGCTGGCCCTTCATCGTCTTGGAGAATCCAATTTCTGTCCCTTCTAGAAATGCTCCACTCACCCACCCCCGAAGGCCAAGGGCAGGAGGCAGACCCAGCAAGCCCGGGGAGAACTCTTGCTGCAGGCCTGAACTGTGTCTTCGCCTGCACAGTGCGTCCCTGCTATCGTAGGATCTGTGTGTCTGTGTCTTTGTAGGGAAACGCACCGAAAGGTGGCCTGTGTGCCTGCGGCTCCAGCCCCCCGGGGCTCGGGACAATGGGCTGACTCGGGGGTTCTGCTCTGGTTCACCCGCCGCCTCTGTCCTCCATGAGTCTTCAGAGTCCTTGTCCCTTAAGCCCATAGGGCAGCACGTAGCAACAGGAGGTCAGTAGTGGGCTGAAGGTTCCAGGTGGACAAGCGGAGTCCCCACAGGTGTCAGATGTCAGTCTCCCGGCCTCCCCCAATGGCGGACCAGTGCTGCCCTCCG
Organism: Moschus berezovskii; assembly: GCF_049115385.1. Lineage (NCBI taxonomy): Eukaryota > Metazoa > Chordata > Mammalia > Artiodactyla > Moschidae > Moschus > Moschus berezovskii. The sequence continues at coordinate 39,464,963 of NC_142486.1, read as the reverse complement.
TTCCCCCTCCTCGAGCATCCCTTTCTCTCTGGCACGTGGGTGCCGGATTCTCCCTCCTCCACTCCTGTCAGTTGGGCTTGGGCAGATCAGGCACTATAATATACTACATTTCCCCTTAGTTAGATGTGACGTGTCTCTATTTTTAAATCAAGGCATCTAAAGAACGGCCTTTGAAAACATCCAAGTACTTTTAATAGGGATGTGAGAATCCACAAATAGCTGTGTGTCCTAGAGGCCAGTGTTCTTCGTGAACGCTGAACAGGGAAATCCTGCCCCTTTGGTCAAGAGCATTGTCACAAGGACACTAGGGTGAAAATGTGTAAATCCCAGGACGGGCAGGTTGCTCATTTATTATCAGTCTCTCCCTTTGCTATCACTCCTCAACCTTTAAAATGTTTTAAAACCAACTTTATTGAAGTTTAATATACATACAACAGAATATACCCAATGAGTTTAATACACGTGTATATACATTTGTGTGTGGAGCCACCACCGTCAAGATACAAAACGTTTCCGTCCCCTCGGGAAGTGCCCACCCCAGCCTCTTTGTAGTCAGCCCCCTGGTGCGGGTACCACAGGTCAAAGCCTTGCTTCCTGGTGCTCCTGGTGGTACCAGCTCCCCAGGTACCCTGAGTCTGCCTGTGGCTGCACGGGGTACCTGAGTCCCTGGCTCTGCAGCTGGGGTTGTCGGTCGCTGGCACTTGTCCTGCCAACTCCGGGGAGAGACTGCGGAGGGTGAGCCAACGCCTCCTGTCCTAGAGCTCCTCCTGTGGAGCTCAGAGCACCCCAGCTCTTGGTCGAGAACCTGGTGGGCACAGCCAGTGAGACACCTGGAGCTCTGCCAAGGGTGTGAGGGCAGGCACTCTTGTCACCCCGTTTCTCAGGCTGGCCTGTGCTCGTCAAACCCCAGACCAGCCTCCTGGAGCTGGTCTTCCAGGGAAGAGGAGGTCATGGCGTTTCCGGCAGCAGGAGGGCTCTGGCCTTGGGCACCCTTTGGCCTCTGGAATTTCCTGGGCCGTTGCGGTGCTCCCGCACAGAACCGTCATTTCCCCCACCCCAACCCCAACTTTTGTTAAGGAAAATTTCAAATACATAGCAGAATGGAATGTGTAAACAGTTGGTTCCTGTTTTATATAAACCTGCTGCTAGATGCAACTGCTAACAGCATTTTGTTGCATTTGCTTCCTAAGCAGTTGAAAAGATTTTGAGTTATTTAGTTTTAAACCTGATGATGCCTCGCTCTGAAGTATTTCAGCAGAGCATCTCTAAGACCGTCCACAGGAGCACTCCACCTTCCACGTCTGAGACAGTAACAGGTTCATAATCATTTCATAGTAAATTCATCATCTGGCGTCCAGCCCATATTTCAGTTTCTCCCAAATGTTGTTTGACTTCTTGTGTTTCCCGGAAGGAGTTTGCACATCATGTTTGGTTGTAGGTCTCCTTGTCTCTTTCAGTCTGCTTCTGTTTTTTTAATGACACTGAGTGTTTGAAGAGACCAGGCAGCTGTCATGTAGAATGCCACCCATTCTGTGTGTGTCAGATGTCATGGTGACTGTGTACCGGGTGGCCTGGAGGCTTGATCTGCTTCAGACCCAGCACGTTAGGCAGGGGCCCTGAGGGCTTTGTATATTTTACTGGCGGCACTGGCAGGCTGGCCTCCATCCCTGGGGTCCTGTGGCTGCAGGATCTCAGGGGGTGCGGGGCTCGGCTTTTCCTTGGCGACTGCTCGGTCCTCGGGGTGTAGGTGCTTCGTCAGAGCCCACGCTTGGCCCTCCTGTCTGGATTGAGCATAGCTTCCTGATTTAGTCGTTGCAATTTGTGGCCCCTGACTTGAACTTCCGGCATGTCTCGAAGTCTTTCGAAGTCTTTCTCTGTACATGAATCTTAATCTCCTGGATGGGGGAGGAGAAACAGCCCACCCTGTAAGTGCCACTCTAAATCCACCAGGTCCCTGGGGGCCCCCAGCCCAGGCCTGGGGCCGTTGAGCTCTGGGTCATAAGATGCCACTGACCCAGGCAGAGAGGCGGGGCCGTGTGCCCTCCCAGTGGAGGAACAGCGGGTGAGGGGAAGCGGGGTGGGTGTGGGCACTCAGTGTGCAGCTCAGTAGGGCTGAGAGGGGAGAGAATAGAGACCAGAGGCCGGCTGCCCTCCATGGGCTCAGGAGCGTCCCGGGTGAGCAGGGAAGGGGCCTCTGGGTATCCCCATCCTCCCAGGTCTTCTCTGCAGGGTGGGGTGTCTGTGATGACTGGTGCGGGAACACTCATGAGGGGAGAGGCCCTCCACCCGTGGGGCCACTGTGAGCCTCCCCATCCCGCCAGCCTTGCAGATTGCCTGAGGAGGTGGTTCCGGGGGGTGGGCCGCCCCCCTGACGCCCCTTCCCCTACAGGTGTGAATGACAGAGGCGGTGCCGTCCAGCGCGCTCAGCGAGGTCAGCCTGCGCCTCCTCTGCCACGATGACATAGACACCGTGAAGCACCTGTGCGGCGACTGGTTCCCCATCGAGTAAGTCCAGTGGGCCTGCAGCTGGGGATTGGGCCGGGGGTGGCCGGGGGTGGCCGGGGCCTGCGCGTGGAGTGCCGAAGCTGGGGGATCACTGTGTTGGTGCGTTGGTGACTGAGAGCCCTCTCACGTGTCGGGGCCCCAGGCCCTGCTCCCTGGCGCCCCTGGTCTCTCTGCACCTCACCGTGTTCTTGTACAAAGAGATCGGAAAGGGCCTTGCCAAGAATCTTCAGTTACAAAGACGCTTCATGCAGTGCTGCTTATGACATTCGGAAAGTCGAGAAGCAACATAAGTGTCCTAACAGAAAGGAATTGGTTTCCTACATCAGGGAATGTACATGCAGAAGTACAATATTATCCAGCCAGGGACAAAGAAATCTGTCCTTGAGGTTTGTATGTTTTTGTGTGTGTGAGATAGGAGGTGAAAAAAGCAGACTAGAAGCCAGAGTATACCACGATCCCTCTTTTATTTGAAAACATCTACAAGATAAAAGCTTAGGAGGAAATGTGCCATGTAGCAAATGTTTTTGGTAGTTCTTTGGGTGGATAATTACCAACTACAGGTTTTGTCTGGTTTTGCTTGTTTCTGTTGCCTTCATTTTCCTATGCTCGTAGAGTATTTATAGTGAGGAAAAATAGTACAAACTCTTAAAAATTGAAAATAAACAAGATCCTGCCAACGTCACATCTCTGTGAGTCTCAGCCTCAGACCTGTTGAAGCCGGTCGCCCACCCCTTACTTCCCTGATGGGAGTGTGCTGTGGGCTAGCAGTGGCTTCATAGAAAGTGAACCTCAGCCCAGCAGTTCCACCGCTGAACAGGAATCCAGCAAGTCTGTGGAGTAGACCCTGCTGAGGGTGACCTGAGGCAGGTGGAGCCTCACCGGCTGGAGTCTCTGTACCTCTGAGGAGCCCGGCCTTCCTGCCTCCTTGGAGATGGCTGGGCCCAGGAGGCCTCAGGTTCTAAAGACAGTGGACAGAACTGTAGTCCCTTTGGGCTGTGTGGTAGCAGCTCACTCCTGGCTGCTGTGCCAGCTTGACACTGCTGGTCAGAAGGTGAGACTGACAGGGACAGGAGAGGAGGCTGGGTGATGCTCAGCTTCTGTGGAACTTCCTGGCAGGGGCGGGGGGGCAGTGGCCTCTACAGAGCAGACCCGAGCAGAGCACTTCCCTTGGTCTCTGGTGGGGTCCGAGACCCTCCTCTGCTCTTGGTCCCAAGAAAGGAATCCTGGGCTAACCTAGCCCATCAGGAAACCACCCCTCACTCCCACCTGTCCAAGTCTCCTGGGTTGCAGCTGACTCTGCCTTTTCACCACTGCCTTGCTGCTCTGTTCCCTGCTGCCCTCGGGGCTCTTGTTGAGCAGCCCCAGCAGCTCTGGACACACCTTGCCCTTGTGTGCCCAAAACTCAAAGGCCACTCAGCAGTGAACGGTCCCGTCTGGACAGATAACGGCTATCAGAAGTTGCAACTCTGAGGGTGATGCACTTTGGTGGAGACTGGGTGATGGGCAGACCTGAGTGGTGGACGGAGCAGCCAAGGGTCCCCCGTGGTCCCATTGTCTGAAGCCCAGCGGTGGTTGGACCTGACCTTCGGCCGGTCCACCTGCGTTTGTCTCCTCCTCAGGTACCCAGACTCATGGTATCGTGATATCACCTCCAACAAGAAGTTCTTTTCCCTCGCCGCGACCTACAGGGGTGACATCGTGGGGATGATTGTAGCTGAAATTAAGAATCGGACCAAGATACACAAGGAGGTGAGTGTCTGCAGCGATGCCTCAGGGGCTGACACCTCTGGACGCTGCCTACTCTGTGCCCCGTCCTCTCGGGAGCCTGGACAGCGTGTGAGAGTCGTAGGTGGTTGGTTTCATTCTGTGTGTTTGTGATACAGTCATACATACATTAAGTTGCACTACCTGACCGTGGGCTTCACAGTGACCATTGTCGTGAAGTAGGGAGGAAGGTGAGCGGTACCCGGGCTTCCTGTGGCCTCGAGTCACAAGAGCTGGAAGGAGGGTTCCTCCCTGAGGCCACTGGCATGTCCACCTGCGTCCAGGTTAACTGTGGGGTGGAGGCTGGGGTGAGAACGGGCCGGGCCACCCCTGTCCAGCACCTGGGAGCCACTTAGCGAGCATGGGATGGGACACAGGCCGAATCACAAGTGCCCTTTCCAGTGAGGGAGCAAAAGCCACACACACGGCAGAGCCTCCTGGTTCTTTGTGAGGCAGAAGAACGTGAGAACCTGGTCCTGGTCAGAGGCGCGACTCTCCCAGGCGGTGGTCCATCTCTGGAACCAAGAGGCCGCGTGGGGTGTCATGTTGCTTAGCCGCCCCCGCCTGCCTCCCCCTGTACTCCAGGACCCCTTGGGACCGTGTGGGATCCTTCAGTTACAGCACCCGCGCCCCGTGGGGCTGCCTTGTCTCCTGGCACGTGGATTGACGTGGACTGAGGGCCCCCGGAGTGGCTCTTCTTCCCACCGTGACTGCTCTGGTCCGGCTTCGCTAACCCTCCCACCTGGTCTACCACCCGCCCCAAAAGAAGCAACTTTGCGTGTGCTGTGTTAGCAGCAGTTTCTCACAGAAGGGCCCACAGCCTGTCACTTCCATGAGGGTGGGGTGGTTCTCCATTGTCCCTTGTCCTAGGTTCTCCTGCCCCGGTGTCCCCCCAGGCACGTGTCCCGGAAGTCGGCCCAGGAGCTGTGCGTGTCCTGCAGTGGGACCGGGGCCTCCACTGCTGACCCAGCCGTCTCTGACTTTCTCTCTAGGACGGAGATATTCTGGCCTCCAGCTTCTCTGTGGACACACAGGTCGCTTACATCCTCAGCCTGGGAGTGGTGAAGGAGTTCAGGAAGCACGGGATAGGTAAGGGGGGGGCCGTAAGTCCCCCCAGCTCAGCCCTGCTCCCTGCCGACTCTCTCATAAGAACTGCTCAGTCTCTCTCTTGCTGTGTCCCTCGGCCCTCTGTCAGGGCCAGACCTGCACCCTTCCTTCGTTCCCTGCCCCCAACAAGTCTGCCGGCCCCACCTACTCTCTGTCTTCAGCCCGTCTTCTTTCCGCGTTTTGCTGGGTCTTTCTGCTGTGGCCTCCTTCCCAGACCTGGTGAGATCAGATGAATAACCCCTCCTGGGCATCCTCATTAGAGAATGGGCCCCTCTTACTGTGCCTCTCGCCGCACCCCCAGCTCACGTCCGGCCCTAAGGTTTTCCTGACTAAGAGTAGGAAGTGTAATTGAAGGCACAGTCCCAACCATGGTTTATCAGATGCCCGCCACCCTTGGGGGCCCTACTGCCTGCACAGCTCCAAACTCCCATCCCACACGGGCACGCGGCCAGCGAGCGTCAGGGTCTGCCCTTGTAACCCAGGCCCATCTGCTTCACGTTTTCCTGGGCTAAAAGGGCAGTGAGTTTTGCTGTAGGTCCAGCCCCTGGGAGGGACTGTGGCCGGCTCACGTCCTCGTCCTGGACATCCGAGCCTCGGCCAACAAGCCCCACCAGGGGGTCGGGTGTTAGGGACTCCGGCAGTGGGTGGCTCTGGGAGGTTGGCCTTTGCCTCACGCTCTCTTCCCCCCACTACCCCTTTCCTCTCACCCCTCAGGGTCCCTGTTACTTGAGAGTCTAAAGGATCACATATCCACCACTGCCCAGGACCACTGCAAAGCCATCTACCTGCACGTCCTTACCACCAACAACACAGCCATAAACTTTTACGAGAACAGAGACTTCAAGCAGCACCACTATCTCCCTTACTACTACTCCATCCGCGGGGTCCTCAAAGATGGTTTCACCTACGTCCTCTACATCAACGGCGGCCACCCCCCCTGGACCATCCTATATCCTTTCTCTCTCGGGGGTGGAGGCTTCCTAGTGGGGTCCGTGCACCGACTGATGGCACGGTTTCCTTCATGTGGCATCCCTGAGGCCAAGTTCATGGGACCCAAGTGATGTGGGCAGCTCTGACCACATCTTGACACAGGGTATGATGGTCTGGGTGTGGACGCTGGGAAAGTGGGTGCTCCCTGGACGGCAGCCTGGCCCATGATCCATGCGCCAAGTATCTACTGAGAGCCTCCTATTCGAGGTCGAGGGGGATACAGCAGTGACTGAGACAGACAGAAACCTCTACTCTAGTGCTGACGGGAGAAAACAAGCGCGGGAGGCGAAAAGAGTTGTTGATTTTGAACTCTGGAGTCAAACCTTCAGTATTGGGTGTGTGACCCAGCTGGCTTTCCCTGCCCTCCACCCTCCTCTTCAACCTTCCTCTTCAAGGGCCAATTCTCTCTGGCCCTTGACAGATGCGATGGAGGCCAGGAGACTTCCTGACAGTCACAGGGAGCGGCCCCCAAAATACTGTATGTGAGAGACAGAAGTTAAACGAATGAGTCCAGGTTTTATACATTTCACAGGGAAATAAACAGGAAAGCCTGCAGGCCTGGCTCACGTGAAGCGGGGGCGGGGAGGGGGGAGGCGCGCCTCTCTGTGGGCATCCACAGGGTCAGGACTGCGGACCCTCCTTGTAGAGACCCTGCATAGGGGCAACAGGAGCTCTTGCTCCGCCAGATCCCCCCCCACCGCACCCAGTCGCGTCTGGCCTCAGTCTGGGGTGTGAGTGTGTGGGGCTGCTCCCACAAGGTCCTGTTTCTTTGCACAGCAGAACACCCCCCCCATTTAATGGGGCTCCCAGCCCTGCAGAGGGCCACCCACAGGAGCGGTGTGTTGTGTGCAGGCAGCCCCTGCGGGTCACCATGCTGACCGAGTGGCCCAGGGCAGGCGGGCAGGCCCGGTGGAATCTTCCTTAACGGAGCTGTACGGACTACATCCAGCACCTGGGCTCCGCGCTAGCGAACCTGAGCCCCTGTTCCATCCCACACAGGATCTACCGCCAGGCCCAGAGCCTGCTCTGCAGCTTCCTGCCATGGTCAAGCATCTCCGCCAAGGGCAGCATCGAGTACAGCCGGACCATGTGACACCAGCCAGGCAGCCTCCGCCGGGCCCCACCCCCTGGCAGCTGGCGGACACCGCCTTCCTGGCCATCTGACTGCGGCTGTCCTCTGCAGAGGAACTGGCGGCCACCTGCCGGGCGCGTCAGCCCGCCCCAGCTGCAGGCCGGTGCTACGCGGGTTCGGGAGCAGAGCAACGTGTGGGGCATGCCCTGTCTCCCCAGGTACCTGGAGCAGGGGGTGTGGGAAGTGGAGCAGAGCCTAGGGGGTGACAGTCAGGGAAGTGGGGGGCCCCACGCTGTCAGCAGTGAGAACAAGTGGCACCAGGTGGGCATCTGCCACACAGGTCATGGGCGACAGAGCCCAGGGCCAGGGGGGTCCCTGATCACCTCTCGGAAACTTTTGGAGGAAAAGCGGAGTCCTTGAACCCTGGCCAGAGCATCGTCTTTTCACATCCTAAACTCCCTTTTTAAAAAAGTGACATACTTACATGGTTCCATAGTTGAAAAGTTAGCGAAAGAGCAAGTCTCTTGCCCGCGGGCCCTGGGTGCTCAGCTTCTCCCTCCCGGGACTGTGGTGCCACCCTGTCCCCGGCCGTGCTTCCCTGGGTGTACACATGGCCTTGACAGCAGTGGCAGTGCCTGCTCACTCTCTCAGCACCTGGCTGAGCACTCTGCCCGGACACGGCCACTTCTGAGAGCCATGGGGACACCAGGTGAACTTATGTGTGGACACGACCCGGAGCAGGTTGTAAGGGGGCCGAGCCCATATGGCAGGGCTGCTTGGCCCCCTGGGCTGGCACCCCTGTTGGTGCCATGGTTTGTGCTGGGACCAAGGGACTGAGGGGAGCTGGTGGTCCCTGGAAGGGACTCTGGGCCTCGAGGAGTGCCAGCGCCTGGCTTGGAGCTCCTAGGCCAGTTCCCCAGGGTGGGGGCAGCGTTTCCACCCCAACCTTCACCCTGCTCCCCTCTCGTCTACCCCGCAGGCTCTCCCAGGCCTCCTGCCCGCCCTGAAAACCTTCAGTTCCACTGAGCCCCGGCCCGGCCCTGCGTGTGCGCACCGGCCTCACGGGCGGCCCTGGTGGCAGCATTCACTGTGGTCTGTTTTTTCCGCTGCCCCGGGCGCGTGGCCGTGGGAAGGGGCTTCTTTGCGCCCCTCAGCGGCCTCCCCTCTCTGCAGCCCGTTCCTTCCAGCTCCTTCCTCAAAAGCCAGAATTAACTTCTTGAAGGGAGGAACCCAAGTGTTACGGACACACTTGACCCTAAAGACACAGAAGCCTGAGAACAACAAGGGTTGAATACTGGGAACACCAGCCCCTCATCCAGAGCCAGCCCTCAGAGGCCTGGGGGCGGGGAGCAATCTGATCCCTCCACCTGGGGCTGGGGCTCCTGGGGGACAGCCAGGGAGGCCCCTCACCCACACCCTGAGCTCCAGCTCTCAGGCTCCGCTCCTCACATGGGCCTCAGGATAACAGGGCTGGATGCTCACACCCTTGCCAGGAGGATGAGTCCTCCCACGGGCTGGCTCCATTCTGTCCTGGGTGACCGGAGCTGCCTGGCTGATGGTGGACGTGCCATTCACCTGAGCTGCTGTGGGGAGCCAGGCTGAGGACGTGTGCCGCCAAGGATCCCCGGGGTCCTCGTCGCCCCCAGGACTCCAGACCCATTGAGCTGCAGCTCTGAGGCCTGGCCGGATGCAAAGGGGACAGGGGATGACGCTGCACACCACGTTGACCAAGTGAGACCCGGCCTTTTGGGCTGGGGGCAGTCACGTGCCTTGTGGTCCCTCCGCCTCTGGGGCAGAGACTCTGGGGGGAGTGTGCACGGGTCCCCAAGAGCTGCTCGCTGCCTGCCCTGCCTTCTGGAGCAGAGTTGTGCATGGCCTAAGAGCTGGAGATGGAACACGGCAGGTGGGGCTGCGTGACCGCGTCCTTCCCTCCTGTGGAACTTCCAAGCCTGGGGGCTCCCAGGCTGAAGGGCATCTGGGCAGGAGGGCCTCGGCCTCCCCTCCGAGCTGACATCAGCTTCACGCTGAGGCCCAGCTAGGTGTTCTCCCTAATCTGAATCAACGATGACCATGTGATTTTTTTTTTTTTTCTGGCCCTTGGGGTAAGTCTTCCAGAAGGTTCTGCTTTGGACATTGGTAATGAGCTCAGAGGCCTTGCCCTGCCCCTCTGTCCCCGCCCCCTAATCATTGCAGTGTCCAGCCCAGTGTTGAACAGATTGTAGTGTTTCTTCTCATTACAAATAAATAGACTTCAGTTGGTCACATTCAGTCTTTGCAGGCTCTTTGCGCTCCTGGCCCTGCTCCTTGGGCCCACCCCGAGGCTGAGGGGACAGGAGCTACCTGTCCCCTGGCAAGTCCCAAGGCCAGCTTCCAGCTCAATGGGCGATTGTTTTTTACAATTCTAGTTGTAACTTCCCTTGCTAAGGAATGTAGCCCTGGAAGAGGCTTGAACTGATGACAGGCAGTGGTCAGGCAGGGGCTCTGCCTCTAGCCTCCCTGGGGACAGGGGTCATGCCTGTCCCTCCATCTGACAAATGAGGAAAACTGCTTGAGGGGCTGGGAGCTGCCCAGGAGCCACACAGCTGTGAGCAGTGGCCCTGAGAGCCCAGCCAGGTCAGGCCCCTCCACAGCCTGGGTGTGTTGCTTCCCAAGGGCTGGTCCTCCCCCAGATGGCCCTCCTGTGGGACAGGGCCTGGGGCGGGTGGCCCCGACTTGGACCTTCCCCCTCCAACCAGGGACCAGCGTCTCCAGACTCTGCTGTCTGAGGATACAGGGATGGGGCAGGGCCTTAGGGAGCCTTCGCCTGTGTCTGGAAGGACGCCCGCTGTCCCGACATCTAGAAAGTGCTTGACACCATCACGTGTGGTCTGACAGATGCCTGTGAGAGGTGTAGGTGGGCTCTGGCCTGACTTGGGCTGCCAGGACAGGAAGCCAGAGATAGCAAGGACCATGGAGACAAACCCGGGTCTTCCCATCCAGTCTCCACAGGCCAAAGCCCAGTGATGTGGAGCAGGGGGTCTCGGCGAGAGTGATTCTGCCCCCCAGGGGACATGAGACCACCCAGAGGCTGTGGTTGCCACACTGGGAGGATGGTGCTCCTGGAATCCAGTGAATGGAGGCCAGGGACACCACTAAACATCCTGCAGCACACAGGACGGCCCCCAAGACAGAGAGTGGCCCAGCCCCAGATGTCAGCAGGGCCAGGGTGAGGACCTCCCGGTACAGCATGCCCATGCCTGGGTGCCTGGAGCCTCCCCCCGCTGGGAGAAGGGCTGTGCCCATTCTGCCTGGAGAGTCAGGGCGGCCAGGGGTCCCCAGGGAACGTGAACTCCACTGTGGCCTCGGTGGGTGGCGTGGGGCCAGGGCCAACATTTCTGTCCAGGTTGGGAACTTGCTTTCCTTCCCAACACCCTCCCTGAACCTGGCCTAACTTTGTCTGTCCTCTGCCCTCTTCACCCAGAACACCACACCCTGTTGGTAGGCCTGCCGAGACCCTGCCCACCCAGAGGAGGAGAGCACCCTCTTCAGGGTGGGAGCACCTTGGATTCTCCTGGGAGTGACACCAAACTTTGCTCTTAGAGCACGCATGCCTAGGGGTTGTTTCTCTGGCCGAATTGGCCTGGCGACAGACAGACCCAGGGACTGAAGCGCAGGCCTTGGCTTTTATTGACATTAGATCTGTAGGCTCCCCGGCCCAGCTCTCCACTCCACCCGGCCTCCCCAGTACCCGTGGCTGACGTGAGTTGCAGCAGGCTGCAGGGGCATGCCCCGGCTTCTTTCTTTTTATCTGTCCCTCACGTGGGACCTCTTCCTCCTTCCTCCACCCTCAAGCTTTCCCAAGGCTGGCCCAGGCTCTGGTGCTGGGCAGCTGCCCAGGTGTCTCGGTATGGGGGTGCTACTGGTAGGGGCTGAGCCCTTCCCCCACAGCCCCGGACCTGTCTCCTACTGTTCCTGGGGCCACCCTCTCCCCTCTTGTCCTGAGCTGAGAGAACCTGTCCTGAGCAGGGAGAACCAGCCCTGGCACTCGGATCCCTACAGCCTCTCTAGGCCCCCAGAGCGGGTTCTCTTGCACAAGGGACATGTGGTCTCCTCTGGGGTCCCCCAGGATCTCTTAGGCCTGAGCCTTAAGCCTTCAGGGGGACCAGACTGGGAGGGGGCATCCTTGGCTGGGTCCATGCTGGAACTGGAAGCTGAGGAAAGAGGGAGAGAGAGGAGTCGTTCAGAGGGACCCAGGGGAGGCTGCCAGCCCACCCTGTGACCCCTGAACCTGGCATCCTTCCAAGCCAGAGGAGAGGGGATCAGTTCTCCTTAAAGAAAACCCCACAGGGGAGGAGAAAGAGGGAGACGTGGTTCAAGTAGGAAAGGCCGTTCTCTAACTTACACCCCTCACTTTACAAATGGGCAAACAGGCACAGCCAGTGGGGGAAAGCAGCCCGAGGTCCCTCATCGAGTGGAGAGCTGGGACAGGTACCCAGGCGGCTCGGGAGTGGAGAGGGACCACCTGGGTCTGTCTGAGTGCCTAGCCCTCCCCTGCCCCAGGTCTGCCCCTCCCTGCCCTAGCTCTGTGTCACCTGGACAGGCTCACCTGTATTTCCTCGACTGTCCCTGGGCAGTTGAGCTTCCAGAAGGGCTGAGTGGTGGCTGTTACCTTGGCCCAGAGTCCCCTGTGCTAAGTCCAGGGGCCAGACCAGGCCCTCGGGCTGTGGCAGGCAGCCCCCAGCCAGGAGCCGACCCAGCCAGTGGCTCTCACACTGGCCAGCAGGCTGCAGGTGACCTGGCAGGTAGAGAGCCAGGCCTTGGAGGTGGCGCAGCCGGAAGTTCTTGGGCTTGATTCCCTGGGCACTAGGGCACTGCTGCTGCTGGGCTCCCAGACCACCCTCGTAGATGTTGGGTGGTGTGTCGGGGTGACTGGTGTGTCCTTGGGCCCAGCTCACTGCATCTGTGGAGGGGAGGGCAGAAGGGTGTGGCCGGTGGGCCCCAGTGGCTGTGAGGGGAGAACAGTCCCATGCTCATGGGATGAGTCCCACCCTGGCCTGCAGAACCTCGGCTTACCTGTGTGTCATGTGGACTCCGCCCCCTGCCTCCCACCCTCCTCATCCAACTTAGCACTCCTTCCTCCCAGTCCACAGGGAGGGCTGAGAAAGCTGGTCTCAGCACCAAGATCTTTTCAGGACTTCAGGCTCTTTCTGCCACCCACTTTTGTCCCCTGCCCTAAAAAGAGCATTGTCCAGGGTCAAGTGGCCTGGACCCATGGCCATTCCCTTCTCCCAAGCATGCATGTCCCTGGGGCCACCCTGGTGGCTTTGGGCCCAGGTCAGGACAGGAGGGCATCTCTCCTCCTGCCTCTCCTCCCCGCAGCCCGGCACCTTCTCTTATGCGCAGCTCAGAGAATGCACAGACCAAGGCTTCCATGGAGGGCCAGCGTGGTGGGGAGGAGCGCCGGGCCTCCTGTACAGCAGGACTCTACTTTCTGCCACCTAGCGGGCGGGTCTGCAGGGCTCCCTTGGCAACCAGCTCTGTGATGTCACAGGGAAGACTCCCTCACCTTTTGGACCTCCAGGTTTGGCAGGGGATGATGTACAGAGCAGGGGCAGGGTGGTAGGTGGGCGAGGGGACAGGGCAGAATCTTGGGGAGGTCCCTGGGGTGACCTCTTGGAGTGTCCATTTCCTCATCTGTGGGTGGAAAATGAATGTTTAAGGATGCAGACATGGTGAGACCTGTATCAGTGCTTTGAGCATGCCAAAAAGGTGGTTCTAGGTGACTGGTTCCATCCATTTTTCCATAAGTAGGTGATGGGGTATCCTGTGGATTGTACCAAGTGTGAGGAGGGATTTGGAGAAACCAAAACTCTTATATACCGCTGGGGATAGAGGGATGAAAATGATACCCCACCAATTTGGGAAAACAATTTCTTTAGAAGTTAAACTTTTCAATTCTCTGTTCACAAATGACATGGTCTTATATAGAGAAGAAATTAATTCACACTCAAAGGGAAAAAAAGAACCTATTTGAGCTGGTAAAACTATCAGAGCTAATAAGTTAGTTGAACAGTCTCAGGACACATGATCAACACACACAATGAACTATATTTCTATAAACTAGGAAAGAAAAAGAATAAAATTAATCATGGAAGTGCAAGACAGCACGGAAAACTAGAAAATGAAAAAAAGTAAAGAAAACTTAAATGGAAAAAGACCATGTTTGTGGATTGAAGGCTTAATATTAAGACAGCAGTCCTCTCCAAGGTGATCTGCAGATTCAGTGCAATTCCTGTAAAAATCCCAACAGCCTCGAAGGCAGAAACAGGAAAACTGATCCTAAAATTAATATGGAATTATAAAGGAACCCAAAAGCCGAAAACAACCTTAAAAAGTTTGAAGACTAAGATTTTCTATTTAAAAACTTCTTACATGCATTTCAACACTACAGTAACCAAAACAGTGTGGAACTGGTACAAGACTAGAGATCAGGACGGGTGGAGTAGAAAAGAGAGCCCAGAGTGAGTCCATACATTGCCGGACAATTATTTTCAATAAGATTATCAAGGTTATTCCATGGAGGAAATAGTAGTCACTTCAACAAAGAGTGCTGGGACAACTGGATATGAAAAGATAATGAATGAAACCTAGATGTCCACCAACAGATGAACGGATAAGGAAGCTGTGGTAATATACAGAGTGGACTATCGCTCAGCCATAAAAAGGAATGCATTTGAGTCAGTTCTAATGAAGTGGATGAACCTACAGCCTATTATACTGAGTGAAGTAAGTCAGAACGAGAAAGATAAATCGTATTCTAATGCATACATACGGAATCTAGAAAAATGGTGCTCAATTTCTTTACAGGGCAGCAACGGAGAAAGAGACATAGAGAACAGACTTATGGACACGGGGAGAGGGGAGGAGAGGGTGAGATGTATGTTGTGAGTAACATGGAAACTTACATTACCGTATGTAAAATAGATAGCCAATGGGAATTTGCTGTGTGGCTCAGGAAACTCAAACAGGGGCTCTGTATCAACCTAAAGGGGTGGGATGGGGTGGGAGATGGGAGGGAGGTTCAAAAGGGAGGGGATATATGTATACCTATGGCTGCAGAGGAACCAGAGATCAAATTGCCAACATCCACTGGGTCATCGAAAAAGCCAGAGAGTTCCAAAAAAACATCTGCTTTGTTGACTACACCAAAGCCTTTGACTGTGTGGATCACAACTGTGTGACCTGCCTCCTGAGAAGTCTGTATGCAGGTCAAGAAGCAACAGTTAGAACGGGACATGGAAAAATAGACTTCTTCCAAATTGGGAAAGTACATCAAGGCTGTATTTTGTCACCCTGCTTATTTAACTTATATGCAGAGGACATCATGAGAAACGCTGGGCTGGAAGAAGCACAAGTTGGAATCAAGATTGCAGGGAAAAATATCAATAACCTCAGATATGCACAGGACACCACCCTTATGGCAGAAAGCAAAGAAGAACTAAAGAGCCTCTTGATGAAAGAGGAGAGTGAAAAAGTTGGCTTAAAACTCAGCATTCAGAAAACTAAGATCATGGCATCTGGTCCCATCACTTCATGGGAAATAGATGGGGAAACTGGAAACAATGGCAGACTTTATTTTGGGGGTCTCCAAAATCACTGCAGATGGTGACTTTAAAAGACGCTTGCTCCTTGGAAAGAAAGTTATGACCAACCTAGACAGCTTATTAAAAAGCAGAGATGTTACTTTGCCAACAAAGGTTCATCTAGTCAAAGCTATGGTTTTTCCAATAGTCATGTATAGATGTGAGTTGGACTATAAAGAAAGCTGAGAACTGAAGAATTGATGCTTTTGAACTGTGGTGTTGGAGAAGACTTTTGAGAGTCCCTTGGACTGCAAGGAGATCCAACCAGTCCATCCTAAAGAAAAACCAGTCCTGAATGTTCATTGGAAGGACTGATGTTGAAGCTGAAATTCCAATACTTTGGCCACGTGATGCGAAGAACTGACTTATTTGAAAAGACCCTGATCCTGGAAAGATTGAAGGCAGGACGAGAAGGGGACGACAGAGGATGAGACGGTTGGATGGCATCACCAACTCAATGGACATGAATTTGAGCAAGCTCCAGGAGTTGGTGATGGACAGGGAAGCCTGGCGTGCTGCAGTTCATGGGGTCACAAAGAGTCAGACACGGCTGAGCGACTGAACTGAACTGAATGGCTGATTCATGTTGAGGTTTGACAGAAAACAACAAAATTCTGTAAAGCAATTATGCTTCAATTAATTACAAATATTAAAAAATATATGAATGAAGAATGAAATTGGACCCCTACCTCACACCACATACAAAAATTAAAACTCTTTGAAGAAATCTTCATCACATGGATTTGGTAATGGATTCCTAGATATGACAAAAGCACAAGCAAAAAAAGAAAAAGAATAAATTGGTCTTTATAAAATTTGAAAATTTTTGTGCTGCAAAAAAGCGCAAACTCTCAAGAAGTGAAAAGACAGCCTACAGAATGAGAGAATGTACTTGCAAATCATGTATCTGGTTAGAGCATAGTATCTAGAATACAGAAAGAGCTCTTAGAACTCAACAACAAAAAGACAACCAAATTTAAAAATGGGGGAAGAACTTGCATAGATATTTCCCCAAACAAGATACACAATTGGTCAATAAGCACGTGAGAAGATGTTCAGTGTCCTAAATCATTGGGGAGATGCAAACTTAAGTCACTACTTCACACACTTGAGGATGCCTATATTTAAAAACCACATGGGATCTTCCCAGATGAGGGATCAAACCCTCATCTCCCATGTCTCTTGTATTGGCAGGCAGATTCTTTACCACTGAGCCACCAGGGAAGCCCCAGATCTATGAGTTTTGACAGAAAAGCTACTGTCATGTAATTACCACCGCAAGATATAGAACAGTTTCATTACTCCCTCCCCACACACATTATTACATTATTATGTATCCAGCTCCTCCTGGGAACCACTAATTTGTTTTCTATCTCTATATCTTATTCAGGGTGTCATATAAATGGAATCAAATAGTATGAAGCATTTTGAGTCTCTGTGTTCAACTTAGCCTAAGGCATTGGAGAGCCATGGTGGTTCTTGTGTATTTCAGCAGTTTGCTTCTTTTTTAAATTGTTGAATGGTAACAAGCCACTCCAGTACTCTTGCCTGAAAATCCCATGGATGGAGGAGCCTGGTAGGCTGCAGTCCGTGGGGTCGCTAAGGGTCGGACACGACTGAGCGACTTCACTTTCACTTTTCACTTTCACACATTGGAGAAGGAAATGGCAGCCCGCTCCTGTGTTCTTGCCTGGAGAATCCCAGGGACGGGGGAGCCTGGTGGGCTTCCGTCTATGGGGTCACACAGAGTCGGACACGACTGAAGTGACTTAGCAGCAGCAGCAGCAATCCATTGTACCACATGTGTTTATCCATTTCTAAGTTGAGGGGCACCCAAGTGGTTTCCAGTTTGGAGCAATTATAAATAAAGCTGCTCTTAATATTTGTGTATAGGTTTCTGTGTGAACGTAAGTAGTTTTCATTTCTCTTTGGTGAATACCTGGGAGAGGGATTGCTGAACTGTATGTTAAGTGTATGTTTAACTTTAGTGAGAAGTATCAGCTGTTTCCAAAGTGGATGTACACTTTCATATTCTCACCAATAGGGTATGAAAGTCCAAAGTACTCTCCATCCTTTCAAGCCCTTAGCACTGTCAGGGTTTTTGTGGTGGTTTGTTGTTTTAGGTATTCTAATAACTGCCTAGTGATATCTTGTGGTTTAATATGCATTTCTCTAATGACTAATAATCTTAAGCATCCTTTCCTTATTACTTGTAAGAGAACAAGACTCATTATTTTAAGGCAAGAAAATTTAAACATAAGTTTTCCCCCCCACTTGTGCTTCCTCTTCTCCCCTCAAGTGTGCATTATGTGTCTGCATTATGCATTAACCAGACCTCTACAGAAAACATGCTCAACTATAAAGATTCATTTTTCTCCTCCTAATACCAGCCACGTAACTCCTTAGAAGATAATGTTCCTTTCTCAGTCCTGTCAGGGGTCACGATGCAGGTATGTTTGGTGAACTTTATGTGCAAGGCCAATATAAACAGTTCCTTTAAAGACAGCGATTTGTGCAGACAGACTGGGTCAGACAACCTAGGGAGATACTGGGCCACACCTAATGGAAGTTCTTAGTTTAAATACTTGTGCATGCTAAGTCGCTTCAGTCATGTCCAACTCTTTGCAACCCTATGGACTGTAGCCCACCAAGCTCCTCTGTTCATAGGGTTCTCCAGGCAAGAATACTGGACTGGGTTGCCATTTCCTTCTCTGGAGATCTTCCTGACCCAGGGATCAAACCCAAGTCTTAATGTCTCCTGCATTGGCAGGTGGATTCTTTACCACTGAGCCACCAGGGAATTCCCTCCTCTGTTCCCAGCCACTGGAACACCAGGGAATTCCTAAAGCTGATGACTTTAATAGTGTAACCCTAGATATAGGAAGAAGCAATAAGAGAAAATCGTTTCCTGAACCGTAACAGACTAGATAGGCAAGATGGTCCAGATGCTTTTGGCTACTGTTAACAGTCCAATAATAGCACATTGAGGGGCCTGTCAGTGAAATCCTTGCTTGACCTGGGTGTGAACATTCCTACTGCTGTGTGACAAACTGGTCATGAAATGTCTCCAAGCCTTGGTCGAAATTAAGACAAAGAAAGGAGACTGTAAAACCAAGAATGTTGCCCACCATCCAGTTCTACAACAATCAAGTCATTTGCCACCAGTCACTGACCTACATACAATACACGGTGAAGGAAGTTCACGGCCAAGATCAAGATGAGGCATTTTGTGCTCTCAGAAGACTGGCAGAACTGCCCTCAGATAGTTAGGTATTTTCAGGATGAATTCAGTTTCTTATATCTTGCCTACGTAGAAAAGAACTAAAACCATTAACTAAAATATCTGTTCCTTGTTAGTAGCAATAAACATCTACAATGTTGTACCCTTGATTGCACCTACCCCTTACTTAAAATCACATAGATCCTAGCTTCACCCCTTTCCTCTTTGGAACATCCTTAGAGCTTTCTGAAAGACTCCTTGCCTGATTATAACCCTCAGGTTGCCTTGAAGAAATTTATGCGTTTCTTTGCTGGACTAATATTTTGTTGACATTTGCCATATCTTTTGTGAACTAAGTTTTTTGATCTGCTTTCTAATTGATTGTGTTCTTCAGTGAGTTTTGAAAGTTTATGTATTTCAGAAGTCTTTTTTTAATCAGCTGTGTTTTGTGAATATTTTCTTTTAGACTGTGGGTTTACCTTTTCATTTTCTTAAAAAGTGTTTTGAAGAGCAGTTCTAAATGTTGATGAAGTCCGATTCACCATTTTTTAAAGGATGATACTTTTAGTGTATTGTATCTAAGGACTCTTGTTTAACCCAGTCACAAAGCTTTCCAAGTTTTCTTCTAGAAAAGTCATAGTTTTTAGGTTTTACCCTTTACATGTAAGGATGCAAGTTCATTTGTTTGCATTTCCAGTTGTTCCATGATAATTTGCTAAAACGATTATTCTTTCTCTACTAAAGGGCTTTATTTATCCTAATGACCATGTATGTGCGGGTCTATTTTGAGAATCTTAAGGTCAGCGCATTCACGTGTCTGTTACTTCACTAAAACCAATACAGGGGCGGAGGGCATATTATATTGATAGTCCCTCTTCTTCGCCCACGCTCTGGGCTCAGCTCACTTTACCTCTCCAGCCCTTCCGGTTGCCTGTTCCCAGCCGTGGCAGCCAGGTAGAGAATGCGCCCAACTGAGACCACAGCTGTTCTGGCCACGGGCTGGGCGCGGAGAACCCCCGATCGGCCCCCTCCCTCAACCGCGCGCGAAAATTAGCTCCAAACTTCAAAGCTCACAGTTGCCAGGACAACCCCCCCGGCGCGCCGGTTTCCGGCCTGTCGTAAAGTTAGAGTCCGCTGCGCACGCGCGGGTTGCGGCTCGGCCTACTTTCGCCTTCCCTTGGTCCGCTCTGTCCTTCGCCTTGCAGTGGCCTCAACTGGTTCACGCTGCAGGGGCTTCGGACGCGGGCGCAGCTAGCCATTTTACACATGCCAGAGAGAAGAGCGCCGGGCGTAGGACTCAAAAGGGAGACCTGACTTCGTGACATCGTGCACCTCCTTTCTGGAGGAGTTTAGGAGGGAATGAAAAGTAGTATGTAGACCGCCTTGCACAGGCAGTTAGGTGCTCAGAACGTGTCTGCAGTGCAAATATCTGCCAAGTGTGTGAAGAAAGCTTGGACGCCGCACCCTCTTCCTCAGCGTCGCGTTTTACGCCGCCTGCCGGCCGCCCTCGCTCCAGCACATACAGAGCATGCGCGCACGGCCCGGTCTGCTTTGCTTCCAGTCTTTTTTGCCCCGGCTGCGCGCCGTAGGGGACTCCGTGCGTTGCCATAGAAAACCAGGAGCGCTGAGGAGCTAGCGGTGGAGACTTCGGGATCCTGGGCACTTGAGCACCATGTCTTTCCGTGATCTCCGCAGTAAGGCATCCCTGCCCTCTGTGACCTGCGGTCCTCTCGAGACTCGGGGCTTCGGCCCGCCGGCTCCTTGTCCGAGCCCAGCCGAGGCTCTCGCGCCGAAGTCACCCTCCAGGGCCTCTGCAACTCAGGGGCGCCCCTGACCCGAGCCACCTTCCGCCAGGCTGAGCGCCCCAGTCTGTCTCATAGCGCTTTGTGCTATGATGGGAGGTTGTGGAAGTGTATGCGACTAGTGCGGCTGAGGAACCGAAGTTTTAATTTTATCTAATTTTAATTAACTTGGGTCTGTTCGCTGCTGTATGGCAAAACACCGTTTTCCAAAGCGACCGTTTTTGAGCTGGGTTAGCTTATAGTTCCTAGAAGCAAACAAGAGAATCGAAGAGGGGGCTGGTGACTAATGATTGAGGCTAAAATTTTTTGAGTTTTTGTGATCTGTCACGTAGTTAATTACTGTCCTATGTGTGTTCATCATTTCATTTACTCCTCTGGACAGCAGTTCTCTTTAGGTGAGGAAATGGGCACAGAGAGGTCAGGTCACTCGGTCAGGGGACATAGGTGGTTAAGAGCTGGCGCTGGAGTGTGAAATCGTGTTGTCTAACCTCCAAAGCCTGCAACCTTTCTAAAAGGGGCTGGTGAGGAGAAGGGAACCCAAGTGCCTTTGCAAGGAGCGTGGGGAAGTGGAAAAATGTGGATTAGAGAACTAGTTATCACTGCCCCGGGGAACATCTGTTACAAAGCAAATATTTTACATTTAATATTTTATTTTAGTCCTCACTGTTACAGTGAGGTGAGTCATTCCTGGATGGAATACTTTGAGGCAGGGAGGTAAAATAGCTGCTTTAGATCATACAGCTAGAACTGGGTGGAAATCAGGATCAAAAGGTGGGACTGTGTGAATCAATCTCTTGCCTTTTATATGCTATCATTTTCTGAATCGGAAGCAGT
Source organism: Moschus berezovskii (assembly GCF_049115385.1). Taxonomy (NCBI): domain Eukaryota; kingdom Metazoa; phylum Chordata; class Mammalia; order Artiodactyla; family Moschidae; genus Moschus; species Moschus berezovskii. The sequence goes on along the minus strand of NC_142486.1, from coordinate 39,444,047 downwards.
TCAGGGAACTGGCTCCACCTGCACAAGTGTAGCAAGTGTTGCCAATTTGGTGTGATTTGAGGGGCCTCTTTAAGGCCAATTTTCTAATAGTTGCCAGCGCCTGGAATTTCCCCATTAAAGATTACTCCTTTCAGTTGTGAAGGGCTCTTTCTATAATGTAAATATATAGGAAGAGGCATCACAGTTTATTGATGCCTACTAGCACTGTTGTATCGGAGAAGGCAATGGCAAGCCACTCCAGTACTATTGCCTAGAAAATCCCATGGATGGAGGAGCCTGGTAGGCTGCAGTCCGTGGGGTCGCTAAGGGTCGGACACGACTGAGCAACTTCACTTTCACTTTCCACTTTCACACATTGGAGAAGGAAATGGCAACCCACTCCAGTGTTCTTGCCTGGAGAATCCCAGGGACGGGGGAGCCTGGTGGGCTTCCGTCTATGGGGTCACACAGAGTCGGACACGACTGAAGTGACTTAGCAGCAGCAGCAGCACTGTTGTATGAATCTCTGCCCTCTGGGACTTGGACATTCTTAGAGACCTTATGTTGTAGAGACACGTTTCTCATCCCTCACAGTTGAGGGAGGCCAGCCTTCTGCTAAGGGACACTGAATGGAGTTGTTTTGGGAAAAGCGTACAAAAGGATTTCTGAACGTGTTTTACCTTAAATGAATGCCGTACTTTAGGCAGTTCATGATAAGAATCTTACTTGTCTCCTTTTGATGAGGATACTGCAGAATTAACAGAATTTGGCTACTACTTAGTGAGAGGAAGTATTTAGGCCTCAGCATGTGGTGGGAAGGCTGCTGCTTTATTTTCCATTGCTCTGTTTAAATATTATTTAAATATACCCCCAAACAATGGCAGAGGCCCTCTGCTGCTCTTTCCGCTGCTTATTCCTTCTCTTCTGTTGTCTGGTGAAATTCAGCCTAATCTCCAATGACCAGGTAGCTTATTTGTGAATGTCATTGGGACATTTTGAATATCCACCTTCAAGAAGAGTGAAGACGGACATTACTTAGAAGCGTTCTTGGCATATCATGGGAACTAAAAGGATGTTATTTGCAAGTCTTGCTTAAAACTTAGTGATTGCAGTATTAAGAACAAGTGTTAGTATTACTGTTTCTTAAGTCTGTTTCATAGTACAGCTAAGTATTGCTCTATAGTTCAGTCATTCTCTTGAACATCCCTCTAAGTAACACAGAGACATCAATTTTACCCTACCACCATCACCTCTGCAAAAAAAAATGTTTAACATTTAAAAATATTTTTATGGCATTTTGTAAGACCAGATATTTCTCATTTTGAGTGGTGAAGAGAAAGATACCCAGGAGCTAGTTGAGATACCCAAGAGAGAAATTAAATTCACAGCCAATCCCTAAATCCTATTTCAACATAGTTTCCAGTTCATTTATTGAACTCAAATAAATGTTTTTCAGGAAGTAGGTTAGCAATTTTATCTCCTTTTTGTTTTTCTCTTAGAGAGTTGATGAATAGTCCATAAGTGGGTCAGTAGGTTGGGAATAAGGAGAAGAATGAAGGTAGTATCTGTGTTGATAAGTAGCTGATGTTTGAGGAGGAGCTGACCACACTGTGTTTTTTTAACCTTGGACAGATTTTACAGAGATGATGAGAGCCTTGGGATACCCTCGACACATTTCCATGGAAAACTTCCGCACACCAAATTTTGGGCTTGTATCTGAAGTGCTTCTCTGGCTTGTGAAAAGGTTAGAACCGGGCACTTTACTGTGGCTTAAGGATAGATTCGAGATGTTATTCATTAGCCACCTAGAAACAGGATACTTCTGTGAAGCAAAAGGAAAAGTTCAACAAAATTTGACAGACTAGGCTGTAACCTGTTAAAAGTCAGATGAGTGTTAAGGAATGCTGTGGGAAAAGGGAATGTACCAGGACATGGTAAAAGACTGTTTCTCAGCAGGAAGCTGACAGGGTGCTGGTCCACACTTCTCCTCATCCCCTCACCTTCATCAGGGATTGACAGGACCTACTCACACATTCTGCTGAGTATCTGGCTTAGGATTGGCAAACTTTTCACTAAGGAGATGATCAGGATTTTAGGCATTGCAGGCTGCATAAGATCTCTGTTAGGCTTCCTTGTGTTTTATTGTTTATTGCCTTTTAAAAATGTAAAAACCTTTCTTAGCTTGTGAACTGTACAGGAGAAGGCCGAGGGCTGCAGGCTGCTGACCCCGGCAAGTCATCAGTAACTCGAAGAAAGGAACTCTGGCCCCTCTGCTGAGTCAAGGGCTGTCAGCCAGAGTAATAGTTCTGGATATTTTAATTAAACTTTGCTGTCTGATATAGATTTAATTTTGTTAGCCCCAGATTTGGTTTTTGAAATTTGAAAAGACCCTGCTGCTGAGAAAGATTAAAGGTGGAAGGAGAAGGGGACAACAGAGGATGAGATGGTTGGATGGCATCACTGACTCAATGGGCATGAGTTTGAGTAAGTTCTGAGAGTTGGTGATGGACAGGGAGGCCTGACATGCTGCAGTCTATGGGGTCGCAAAGAGTCAGACACGACTTAGCAACTGAACTGAAACCTATTTTTTGGTGAGGATTTGTTCTCTTGGATGTTTGGTATTTTGTGTTGCCTTTGAGGTCTTTCTTACTCTTACTACCTTAGCTGGGGACTCAGCTTCCTGTTATAGATTCACTGTCTTTCCAGTTGTTTACTTTCTGTTTTGTGAACTTTCAGCTTAATTAACTTGTGTCTTTCTCTCTGTCTCTACGATAGGTATGAACCTCAGAATGACATCCCTTCTGATGTTGAGACTGAACAAGACCGAGTTTTCTTCATTAAGGCAATTGCCCAGTTCATGGTTAGTTCAGTTTTTTGATGGAGTTGTAAAATTAAATACTTCAGAAAGGAGGTGGAGCCTAATTAGAGCTACCTTCAGCTTTCTTAACACTCTCCATTACCAGATTTCTGTGGCACCATTTTTTAAATTTTAAACAATGTTTACTACACAAACGTTATCACATAATTGGATAGTTCTCTACTCTGTAGACAATTATTTTTACTCTCCACAGAAAGGCTGCTTCTTCTCATCTGGTGATGGCAAGCACTTTCTGTGGAGTCATTTTACCAACAAAGTTTTCTGAGTTTTTTGTTTTTCACTCATGATTTGTTAAGAATTTTAGAGTCCCGTGGGACACCAGTGGTGGCAGTATCCAAAATAGTTGTCTCAGAGGGGCAGTGAGGGAAAAGGATTGGCCATGTCACCTTTGGCCAGAAAGGTGATCAGCACTGCGAAAGCCCCAAGGCCCTTCATCCCTCCAGTCAGGCTGTGTTAATCGACAGGACACATTTCAGGACCGCTGGATCTAGGTATGGACCCTGAAGGTGGACAGCTTCTGCTGGAGAGGGGTGGCAGAAGAGGCTAAACATGCTCTTACAAACATAGGTAAAATCCTGAGAGCAGCAGGCTGTGATTTCACAAATGTAAAAACAGCTGTTTGGCCGACTGACATAAATGACTTCCATACCGTCAGTGACACCTACAAATAACATTTCCAGGGTAGCTTTTCTGTGAGAGAAGGTTCGCAGGTTGTTGCTTTGCCCAAAGGAATCGGTTTTGAGATTGAAGCAGTAGCTGTCCAAGGGTCTCTTGTGACGTGATGTCCAAGGGCATCTCGTGATAACATCACTCCCAGTGATGGGCCCAGTGTTATTTAGTCTGGAATTTGAATAATGTTTTTAAATTAATGTCTTAATTTTTTATAATCTTTGTTGGAAAGCATAAGGTTGACTGAAATATATGAAGTTATTACAGAAATGCCATATGATAAGAGGAATTGAATGTGAAGACTAATGAAAAATCTAGTTATTAATGTTATAAATTACACTTATGTAACGTTGGTATTACTAGATATGGGAAAAGAGACACATAGTTACTTAGATAAATAAAAGTAAAGGAAAATAATGTAGGAAAGATGAGTTACTGTTTCTGAGAAATAATAAAGAACACACCTAATTCAGTTAAGCTCTGTTAGTGATGTGGAGTATTTATTTCTCATGTCAGATATTATGTGCTTCTGCTTTTACTTAATAAAATTATATAAGTTTGAATGGTAGATCTGAAGGAGAAGAAACTGGACCAAAATTCTGTACAGATATTTTTCTTTTTGAGAGGTTAAGAAAGTAAAGTGATAGTTTATTTAAGCAAGGATACACTCTAAGAGGGAGAGCAGACAGGTGAAGAACTGCTGCCAGATAATATTTTTCTAATTAATCAAAATAGCATGCAGATTTTAAAAAGAATTTTATTTACTTATTTTGGATAGTCAATATATTTTATGGCTCAGAAATTTTTTTTTAAATCATGAAACAATATAGAGTAAAATGACTTTTTATTCTGTCTGCCATCAGCCCAGTTCCATTCCCAGTAATCACTGTTTTTAATATCTCTCAGTTTCTTTAGGCATATTAAAGCAAATAGGATGTTTATTCTTTTTCCTTCCTTTTACACCAGTGGTGGCATACTCTACGCCTCTGTTTAGAATCTTGTCTTTATATAATAGTACATTTTGGAGAACTTTTCAATTAAAGATAGAATTTCTTCATTCTCTCTTACACCTGAGTAGTGTTGCTTGCCTGTTTATACCATAAGTTGTATAATTGATACAGGTTGGCATTAGGTTGTTGGTAACTTTTGTTCTTAGAAACAGTGCTGTAACAGATAACCTGTACACATAGTTTTGTTTGCGACAACCTATATTCCTATCGTAAGTTGTTAGGATTGGAATTTCTTAGTCAAAAGATACGCACATTTATCATCTTGTTGTCATTTACCAAATTGCTTTCCAGCAGGATTGTACCGTCTGTGTCCCCACTCACAATATAAGAGTGACTTGAAAGTTTGACTCTTAATATGCGTTGGTTATATACCAATTGTTGGCAGAGACATTTTCAAATGACCTACATGGGGTTTAGTTTAATTTTACATGGAAAGGATCTTAAACTTTTTTTTTTTCTGTCTGAGAATAGGCCACCAAGGCACATATAAAACTCAATACCAAGAAGCTTTATCAGGCAGATGGGTATGCAGTGAAAGAACTCCTGAAGATCACCTCTGTCCTTTACAATGCTATGAAGACCAAAGGTGTGGAGGGCTCTCAACTAGGAGAGGAGGACGTCAGCAAGTTCAAGTTTGATCTTGGCTCAAAGGTGAGGACAATGCAGGGCTTGTAGTGAGAGATGGAATGTTTATTTCTCAGACTCAGAAATGGAATGTGGCAATACAGGACCACTTCTTTCCTTACTCCTTGACTGAGGGCCATTTGTCAGTTTTGTGCTCATTAGTCAGCGTTGCTTTTTAATTTTTTAAAAACTTAATTTGTTTGGCCCTGGTGGGTCTCAGTTGTGGCACAAGGGATCGTCATTGTGGCAAGCAGGATCTTTCATTGTGGTGCATGGACTCTCTAGTTGTGGCACTTGGCTCCAGAGCTCGTGGACTCAGCAGTTGAAGTGTGCGGGGTTAGTTGCTCCACAGCATGTGGGATCTTAGTTCACCGACCAGGGATCAAACCCGCATTGCTTGTGTTGCAAGGCAGATTCTGTTAACCACTGAACCACCACGGAAGACCCAGTTTTGTGCTTGTCAGCATTTGGGTCACAGCAGAAGGGACAATAAATTCAGCTTTTTATTGAAAGCCTGCTGTCTGCCAGGCACTGTTCAAGTGCTGGGGGTACAGGTGTGAACAAGCTCGGGCTCCTCTATTCCTGCAGCTCCGTTGGGGGAGCCAGACTGAACTGCACAGCAGAAGGAGCGGCGTGTCAGATGAGCTGAATGGGTGACGGATGGTGAAGAGGGATGGGCTGAGGTGCTGGGGGCGGGCCTTATATTGGGAGATACGACAGCCTCAGGGACTGCGATGTCTCAGCGAAGATCTGAAGGAGGGAAGGAGCAAGCTGTTCAGCGGAGGGTGTGCTGTGTGTGTGAGGAAATGCGAGGTGGGCCGTGTGATGAGAGCTGGGAGGGGAGGCAGCCACAGGCCCTTGGGTCCCTGGAAAGTCACTGCCAAGGCTTTGAGGTGGAAAGTGGTTGACTTTTGAGCAAAGAAGTCCATCATTTGAAGCCTCATATTAAAAGGATCACTGTGGTTGCTGGATTGAGTCAGACTGAGTGGGGAGGCAAAGCTGGGAGCAAAGAGACCTATGAGAAAGCCCGAGGTGATGGTGCCTGTGACTCTGAGCGGCCAGTGAGCCCCCAGCTGAGCTTGGGGAGAGTGGGAACTGCGAGGTGTCGGAGGACTCGGTTAAAGCAACAAGCCGAACGTGAAAGCTGTGTCTTTAATCACTAGCTGCTGTGGTGTAAGCAAGGGGCTAGAGCCAGAGGGAGTGTCGACTCCCTGTTTCATAGAACTGCTCTGGCAGTTTTAATGACCCCCCCGCCACACCAAGGTGTGGGAGGCTCAGAATGTGAACATGGTGGGGACTGAATCGGAGGGGGGCAAGTGTCATCAAGTGTTTGCCCCACCTTCCCAAGTCAGGAGGCCTCGGCAGAGGCACTGAAGAGGACCTGGGCCCAAGGCCTTGGATAAAGAGGCCTAGGGTGCAGATCTTCTTATTAATAAGAACAAGACTGGCCAGAGGGCCTGGGTCCTTGACGGCAACTCTGTTCAGAGGCTGCAGGGCACTGGTGTTGGGGGCAGCTTGCCCCAGGAGGCAAAAGGTTGAGCGAAAGTGGACACTATAAGGAAGGTCTGAAGCGGCTTTCTCCAGTCGCCCTTCCCATGCTGGTGGCTGCGGTCCTGTGCCGGTGGCTGCGGTCCTGTGCCGGTGGCTGTGGTCCTGTGCGGGTGGATGTGGTCCTGTGCGGGTGGATGTGATCCTGTGCCAGTGGATGTGGTCCGTGCCAGTGAATGTGGTCTGTGCCATGCAGCACGGTAGCCACTAGCCACGTATCACCAGCACAACCCAGGAACTGAATTTAAATTTTACTTAATTTTAAATGGTTTAACATTGAAACTGGCACGTGACTGGTGGACATGTGTTAGATGTCACAGCTCTAGAGTGTGGGTATGAGTTCCCACCGTGGCAGGGTTCGCCGCTGAAATGGAGGAGTGTTCGGAAGGAGCAGGTGTGGCAGGAGAGATGAGGAGTTTGGTTTGGGACTTTGCCTTTGCAGCATCTCTGAGGTGTCCTAGTGGAGACTTGGAGCCTCAGCTCGTAGCTGTGGTCTCAGCCTCCGAGCCAGGAGCTTGTTGGGTGTGTGAGGGGAAGAGGTGGGGGGCTGAACTCCACTGATTCCAGTGCTGAGAAGTTGGGGGGCAGGGTGAGAAGACTCCCACAGGGGAAGCGGGAAGCTTGCTGCTGGTGGAAGCAGAGTCCTGAGGCCTCAGGAAACGGACAAGTTGCCGGCTGTAAGTGAAGAAGAAGCGTTGTTGCAAGTGGCTTGAAAAGGCGGTGGGAGTTCGTTGACTGGGAGAGAGGGGGAGAGAGCAGAACTGGGGAATACTTGGCCCTTTGGAAATTTAGCACATTCACGGAGGAGGCTGTGGCATGCATACCCTAAGAGAGAAGCTTGCCCCGGGCTGAGTGCTCAGTCGTCCTCACCATCTCACGGCAGAGCCTCATGGGAGCTCCTCTGAACCTCTCGGCAGCCCATGGAGTACACCCTGAACGCGGGGCGGGAGGGTGAGCACAGGGCCTCGGGCCTGCATGGGGCTGTGTCCTCAGGCTGCCCCTCCTCTGCTCACCTCGCCGCTGCCAGAGCCCCTCATTGTAGGAGGCGTGCCAGCCTCACGCCCCCACACACCTCCTGCTTGCAGTGTACATTTGACTTGACATTGGGGTTTTCAGAGAGACCAGGTGGCCTAGAATTGATCTAATTTGTACTTAGATCAGTGTCTCCTAAACTGGTGTCTTGGGAGCTCTCTTCTACGGGGTGTAAATATGTCTCTTGGGGTAAAACATTTTCTATAGTTAAGTATTCTGACTGGAGGAGGAAACTGATAGGAACAGATTGGTTCTTTCTGCATGCTGAAAACCTGTTAGTGAAGTTTGTTTTTGATATCTTCCTTCTAGATTGCAGATTTAAAAGCAGCAAGGCAGCTTGCTTCTGAAATCACTTCCAAAGGAGCGTCTCTGTATGACTTGCTGGGCAAGGAGGTGGAGCTGAGGGTGAGTGGTGTTTAGATACCTTCGTTACCTCCCTGATTACCTCCTCAACTGAGTAGATTTCCAGGGTTTCTTTTCCAATTAAGTTTTTTCCCGTTCTCTTGGTTTTATTAAACAATACCTGATAAACTGAGATCCTGTGTGGGAAAGTACAATCCATAAGCTGCAGTTTCTCCTTCTGGTGGGCTCAGGTCTGTTTCTGATGCTTTTGGCATCTGGTTCAGGAATGGCACATGTGTGCCATGTTGCCTCAGCTCTCCCTCTTGTTCCTGTGGCAGACTTTATTGATCACAATGCTTTCCCCCGGTGCCCTTAGCCTCGGCATGCTTCCCAACAAAACGCTCCTCCCAGCCTGTGGCTCCCGAATCTTGTTGCCCAGTGGAATCACCCAGGGATCTTTACAAACTTCTGATATCTGACTCCCGTCCTGATGTCACTGGTATGGAATATGACTTGGGCATCAGGAGTTTTAAGTCTCCTGGGTGATTCTAACACTCATTAGTTTGGGAACCAGTCACTAACCTAGGCAGTCAGTTGAAGTTGATGTTACAGTTGAAATTTATTTGCAGTCCTTATTTTAGCCCCTGTCAGTCAAAGTGGATGCTCTGTCCTCTGTGTTTAAGGAGCTGTTGAAGAGTGGGTTCCTAAAATGCCCTTGAAGCTCCTATAGAGCTTTTAAATCACCCGACATCCAGGTCATCCCCTGGACCAGTGGATTGAAATGTCTGCAGGTGAGATCCAGATTTTTAAAGCTCTGCAGATGATCCTGGTGTGCAGCAGAGTTTGGGACCTAGCTACTGGTTGAAGAAGAAATGGGAGTGTTGGTTGGTTCTTAACCTGTGAGGATTTATGGCATGTGAAGCCTATAGGCTCACCTCTAATATTTCTGAATTAAATGCGTTTAGTTGACTGCATTCCCATCAGGTGTGTCCTCTGTGGCTGCTCTCTCACTGCCTCGCCCGTGTCCTGGCATTGCTGTCTCAGTGTGATGGTATTGTCCCTTTCTGCCCTAGAAGCAGACTGGATGAGGGGACTTGGTGCCAGCTCACCATCCCGGCTCTGGATACATTGCCACCTGGTGCTGTGTGGTTGGCAGAACAAACTTGCCAGTGATGTCTGACAGCTGGTTTAGATAAGCAGCGAGGCAGTTCCAGGCTTCCCGTGTTTTCTGTTGATAGTGCAGTGAATGTGTGTCTGATCATGTTCATTGCAGACCCAACCAGAGAGCTGGTCACTCGCTGTTCGCCAGCAGAGTTTCCTGGCTTCATTGTGAGGCTTCACCAGGATTCTGAGGGGTTCTTTCCACGCCAACCTGTAGTGAATTGACAAAGAAGCAGTCAGAGGCTGAGCTGTTGCCGTGGGAGCCGTGAGGCCCTGGGTGTAGGACTTGTCAAATTCTGTGTAGTTGTGATCTGCAGAAGCGCCCATCCAGTACACTCAGCAGACGCTCACCGAGGGCCAACTCCAGCCTCAGACCAGGAAGGCTCTGTGTTCTGTGTCCTTGAGGAGGTCGCATCCCTGTGCTCAGTGGTGCTCCCCGGCGGGGAGACTAGGTGCACCATGGATTGAAAGAAGTAAAGACAGGGTTTGAGGAGGTGCTCCCAGAACCCCATAACCGCATGCACGTTAAAGCTCCAGCTTTCAGAACTGTCCAGTGCTGACATAACAGGCACAGATGCCTCCCTTGACAGTTAGTGGTCAGTGCTGGGGCAGGGCCAAGTGGACTCTTCTCACTGGGTACAGTTGTCAGTGGTAGGCAACTTAGAGGGCCGTGAGCATAAGGAAGATAGTAAAGGCTGGCAGAGGACTCAGACAGGAAGTTCAGTTTTGCATTTGGTTTGGGGTCTCCGAATGGAATGCAGGTAAAGAAGCAGATTTGGAGAGAAAAGATTCTGAGTGGTGAGTTCTGCTTCCCGTGGTGTTGGGGTCCTGGGGGCCCATAGCTGGAGTGGGGCCTTGAGCTCTGGAGAGAGGCCAGATTGGCAGAGTCATAGACGATACTTGGAGGAGGTGATGGCAGGAGTGTTTCTGCATAGGAGACGCACGTCATAATGAAACTTTGAGAACTAGTCCATAAGCCATATCTAGAGCTGGGAATTGGTTTTGAGAATTCTTCTAAAAAAAAATTTTTGTTTCATTGTTTCCTATAGGAACTGAGAACAGAAGCAGTTGCCAGACCTCTGGAAATAAATGAGACTGAAAAAGTGATGAGAATTGCAATAAAAGATATTTTGGTAAGCTTACTTTTATTTGATGTTTTTGTGCCTAGGACTGGGAAATAGTGAGTTCCTGGTTTTACAGGACAGAGCAAGCTGGGCCTCGTAACAAAGATAGAACGTGTCAGTGGGGAAGTGAAAAATTCAGAGCACGTTCTGGAATAGCTAGGTGACTTACTGTTATCTTCCCCTTGTTATTGTTTTCATGTTAAGAAAATTTTGTCAATTTTATCAATAATTCTCTTAAATTTTTCAGTAAATACTGTTTTATGGACTCTTCACAACTTATTTAACCAGTTCCTCACTGTTGGGCATCTAGATTATTTCTAGGTTATCTTAATTCTAAACACTGGAAAAATAGAATGATCATCATCCTTTACTGATCATTCATGGTTAGTTATTATAAGCTCATTGCATCTGAATCATTCATTTGGAAGGCAGATAGAGAAACTCAGACTACTTGGGCTTGAACCGCCCCCGCCCCGTGTGACATCAGGCAAGTTACTTAACCTTTCTGTGCCGTACTTTCCTCGTCCATAAGACAAGAGGAATGCAGTCCTGCCACGTGGGGTCCTCCTGGGCATGTGGCAGTCTGTCATGCAGAGACTCTGGCACGTAGTAGGTATTCAGTCATTATTAGAGATTCCTTTTATTCAGTAGACAGAGATGAGGGGCCTTATGTAAATTAGGGGTAGTTATAAAACAAAATTTGCTGAGAGTTGTACAGAACTCCAAGATGGATAGGTTTTATAGTCCTCTTGTCATATAACAGTGATACTCCCTGGCCAGCCCAGGACAGAGGGGCAGGGCAGCCGAGACAGCAGATGGGTTCCGTATTGGCAGCTTGACCAAATGAGGGTCAAGACATGTATTAAAAACACGGAAGCCAAGGTTCTCACCACTGGAGACGGGGTTACAAATATGAAGAGGGAAAATATTAGAGCGAACCCTGAAATAGGTGCTGATTGATGGTTAAATGCATTTCAATATAGATAGTTATGGCAATAAACCTTACGTACACATACCTTGTGTATGACATGTCTGTTCACACGCATGCATACCCACACACGCATTCATATGTTTCTTAGCTCCAAGCACACCTAGCCCCCAGATCTTGGTTTCTAAATGCCATTTTCCACTAAAGGGAAGCAGGGCTCTTGGGAGAAATGACTGATTCCAGACCTGGGAGAAGAAAATACAAGGTCTTCTTGTGCCAGAAAGCACGGAAGTACTCAAAGAATGTGAAGGGGACACAGAAGCCAGCCTGAATGAGCTTCCCCCAGCCACATCAGAGACAGGTTAAGCGTTAAAATAAATACAGTAATGGATTATAGACCATTGAACGAATGCTCACAGACATAAAAGATAAATATATTGAAAACTGATGAAAAGCAGATTTTTCACATGGTTTCAAAGTAGCTCCCTACAAGATACTCATTAATTACAAAGAAGAAGAGAGTGATAATATGAGAAGCTTGACAGACATTCCCTTAATCCAGCGATCAGGGTGAACATCTTCGTGATGGAGCAGGTCAGAATGATGCGTGCCTGTTGAAAGGCAGGGGGCAGTGATAATCTGTGCTGTTCTGCTAAGGGTGCATCATCTGAAGCTAATTAGATGAAGGCAGGTTGAGGGGCATTCCAAAGCTCCCTGACCCCTACTCTTTAGCAGTGGAAAGGCCATGAACATCCAGGAGAGGCTGAGGAGCTGTCCAGACCAAAGGAGACCAGATAGACTGGTGACTGAATGAATGCCCAGGGTCACTCCTGTCTGCTGTTGAGGCATTCACAGTGGGTTATGGGTTGGATGAGGTTGTGCGTCAGGGTTCGTCATCTGTCTGGATGTATAGGAGGAAGTCCTTATTTGCAGGAAATACACATTAAAATATTTAGAAGTGATGGAGCATCAAGTCAGCGGCTCACTCATCTAGGTCAGGGAAAAATGCTTTGTATTATACTTCAGGTCTTTGTAAGTTTGTGATTGTTAATTTAAAATAAAATTTTAATGATAATACTCTTGTGCTTTCAGTGTTCTGGCTGAATCAAGTTAGCATGCCACAAGTGTGCCTTTTCTACTAAGTGTATTCACAATGCCACAGCCAAATGAGGGCACAGTTCATTTCTTGGTGAAAATCTCTTAAGGTGTCTTTTCATTGTTGGAAAATATCCATGATATTTGATAATTCAAAAAAATGAGACAACCTGGACACTTAAAAGGGATTATAAAATATAGGCCATTTATTTTAAAAAGAACCTTAAAAATATATATATATATTTATTTGGCTGAGCTGGGTCTCAGTTGCAGCATGTGGGATCTTAGTTTCTGCATGTGGGTTCTAGTCTCCTGACCAGGAATCAAACCTGGGCCCCCTGCATTGGGAGCAAAGAGTCTTAGCCACTGGACCACCAGGGACGTCCCAGAACCTTTAAAAAACTTTACTTTTGAGGTCAGATAGATGATTCACTAGGTTTTAATCTGACTCTGATTCAGAGAAGTGTTGCCTTTAACTTGAGTAGTTTGTTCCAAACAGAGACCCACCTTGTCTTCCTCTGAGAGTAACTCGTATCCCTGCTTGGGCTTTGTGAGTCCCTTCAACAAGTCAGTGGTTAGGTATGAGATTAGTCTTCATGAAGGCACCTTGGAAATGGTTAGTGAACGTAGACCAAAAAAAAAAATTAAGCCATAAATTACCAATGAAAGTGACTGCTTCCAAGTGTGCGCCGACTCTTGAGAGTCGTGGAGTGTGTCTAGTCTCCTTAGGCAATTTCTCTGTGGACCACATAACATTTCAGAGGCCTGCAGGCAAACAGACTACACATGTATAAATTCCAGGGAGATCAAACCAGTCAATTCTAAAGGAAGTCAACCCTGAATATTCACTGGAAGTAGTGATGCTGAAGCTGAAGCTCCAATACTTTGGCCACTTGATGGGAAAAGCCAACTGATTGGAAAAGACCCTGATGCTGGGAAAGATGAGGCAAAAGGAGAAGGGGGTGGCAGAGGATGATATGGTTGGATGGCATCATTGGCTCAATGGATGTGAATTTGGGCAAACTCCAGGGAAGTGAAGCTAAGATAAAGCTTGTTTGTGCATCTGTTCTTTAAGTCAGTTCTTTGTAGCTTGGGAGAAGCCGGAACCAGGTAGATGAAGGCAGACCATCACCTGCAGGTGAGGTGTAACCGTCTCAACAGGTGAGCCGACAGGTCTCAGGTTCTGCATAGGATACTTTCCTACACGGGATTCTTCCCACCTGCATTCGTTTCTCTGAGCAGAAACACCTTATGGAAGAAAAATGGATAATTTTTTTTCTGGGCCTCTGTGATGTTCCTCCTGGAAATAGTGGGTTAAGTGAGTGATGGCTCCAGGGGAAGGTTTTATCTGTTTGCTTCCCTTTGTTTCCGTTTCTTGGGGTCTTGCTAGGCCTGAGTTGAGAAGTCCCTCTCTTTCAGAGTCGGGTCGAAGTCCTTACTGGACCTTGTCTCCTTCATTTCCTGTTAAATGTAGGCACAGGTTCAGAAGACAAAAGACCTGCTCAATAACGTGGCCTCTGACGAAGCTAACTTAGAAGCCAAAATCGAAAAGAGGAAATTAGAGCTGGAAAGAAATCGGAAGCGACTGCAGACTCTGCAGAGCGTCAGGTAGGTGTGAACACCGGGGCATGAGTGGAGGGCTGTCCCTGGAAGTTAAAGCAGACCGAGGGAGTGTGTGGTCAGTGGTGTTAGCCTTTCAGGCTCTGGGATGCCTCTGATGCAGAATGCATGTGTGTCTCTTGTTCCAACAAGCACACTGCTGGGCTCAGTCTGTTGGCTGCTTTCAGTATGTCTGGAAAACTGCTTTATTCTTGAACCCCCACTTCTAGCCTTTGTAGCTTCTTGGAATGCAAGGCAAAGTAAGTAAATCCAGATGGTGGAAGATGTTATACAAGGCCTGGCTCCTCAGATCTGTGTCCTGCCGTAAATTAGGTGGGAATAGAAACGCTTCTTGGCTGGAGTTGGTTTTAGAGCTTTGAAATTCCTCACTGGTAATTCGTCATCTTCTCTTTCCAGCTTGTGCCTCACATTTTCTTGGGGTTCACTCTCTCTTCCCCCCAGCTCTTTTATTTCCTCTCCCTCCCTCCCCGCTTCCATCTCCCCCACCCCCTTCCTCCCCCCAGCTCTGTATCTGCTTTTCCTTGCTCTGCCCTGTTGCTCTTCGTGCCTTTTCATTCTTACATTATTTTTCTCTCTCCTTCCTCCTCTGTCCAGCTGCTGCGTCTGCTCTGAACATGCCTCACTTGTTTGGGACACTGGTACCTGGTCTGCACTCTGGCTGCTGTCCTGAGACCTGTGGGACAGCAGCACCTGGGGACAGCAGACAGTAGCCCAGAGAGCATCAGGCTTCCTCCTCCCCAAGGGCACGCCCCGGCCCCTTCTGCCTCTGGAATCAGGGTCACTGGATAGATTTGTCTCATTAAACAATTCTGCCTTTCAAGTTTAAATTCAATTTTGTTAAGCCTCAGATCTTTTTAATAGAAAAATGTCTGTTTTCCTCTCCTCCAAGAGATTGTGAATTATTTTTCTAGCTTATCTGTTTATATTTTTAAAAGAAGAGAGGTTTCTCTTTAAGATCAACAATAGAAAATAGAAAATTCAACAAACCAGTTTAAACTTTTTTTTTTAAGTTTTTAAAAAATTATTTTTATTATTTATTTGGCTGCACCAGCTATTAGTTGCAGTATGTGGGATTGTGAATTGTGGCTGTGGGATCTAGTTTCCTGACCAGGGATAGAACCCAGGCCTCTTGCACTGGGAACAGGGAGTCTTAGTAACCCGGAAGTCACTGTTTTTAAGTTTTTATATTTTGGTTTAATTAAAACTTAGCTTTAGTTTGTAGCAGCCTTTGTTTCTTTTTTTAGGAGACTGATTAAATTTTAGAACATGCTGACAGCAGAGTATTATGCCCAACTAAGTTAAAATTCTGAAAGAGATGGGAATACCAGACCACCTGACCTGCCTCTTGAGAAACCTATATGCAGGTCAGGAAGCAACAGTTAGAACTGGACATGGAACAATAGACTGGTTCCAAACAGGAAAAGGAATACGTCAAGGCTGTATATTGTCACCCTGCTTATTTAACTTATATGCAGAGTTCATCATGAGAAACGCTGGGCTGGACGAAGCACAAGCTGGAATCAAGATTGCCGGGAGAAACATCAATAACCTCAGATATGCAGAGGACACCACCCTTATGGCAGAAAGTGAAGAACTAAAGAGCTGAAAGTGATGAAGTGAAAGCTAAAAGTGATGAAAGTGAAAGAGGAGAGTGAAAAAGTTGGCTTAAAGCTCAACATTCAGAAAACTAAGATCATGGCATCTGGTCCCATCACTTCATGGGATATAGACGGGGAAACAGTGGAAACAGTGTCAGACTTTATTTTGGGGGGCTCCAAAATCACTGTAGATGGTGACTGCAGCCATGAAATTAAAAGACGCTTACTCCTTGGAGGGAAAGTTATGACCAACCTAGATAGCATATTAAAATGCAGAGATATTACTTGGCCAACAAAGGTCCGTCTAGTCAAGGCTATGATTTTTCCAGTGGTCATGTGTGGATGTGAGAGTTGGACTGTGAAGAAAGCTGATCGCCGAAGAATTGATGCTTTTGAACTTTGGTGCTGGAGAAGACTCTTGCGAGTCCGTTGGACTGCAAGGAGATCCAACCAGTCCATCTTAAAGGAGACCAGTCCTGGGTGTTCATTGGAAGGATTGATGCTGAGGCTGAAACTCCAATACTTTGGCCACCTTATGCAAAGAGTTGACTCATTGGAAAAGACTCTGATGCTGGGAGGGATTGGGGGCAGGAGGAGAAGGGGACAACAGAGAATGAGATGGCTGGATGGCATCACCGACTCAATGGACATGAGTTTGAGTGAACTACGGGAGTTGGTGATGGACAGGGAGGCCTGGCGTGCTGTGATTAATAGAGTTGCAAAGAGTCGGACACAACTGAGCAACTGAACTGAACTGAAGTTAATGCATGGGGCTTCTCAGGTGGCACTAGTAGTAAAGAACCCTCCTGTCAATGCAGGAGACTGAGAGACATGGGTTCGATCCCTGGGTCAGGAAGATCCCCTGGAGGAGGGAATGGTAACCCACTCCAGTATTCTTGCCTGGAGAATCCCATGGACCGAGGAGCCTGGCGGGCTACAGTCCATGGGGTTGCAAGGAGTCAGACACGCCTAAAGTAATTTAGCATGCACGTACAAGATAATGCATACATTTAATTTATTGATTTTTAGAGATGTATACAGTTTGTGATTAATTTTTTAACTCTGTATTGAAATCTGTGCCGTACTGAGTGACAAAAAAAGACCCCAGAGCTTCATTTAAGATAATATACTTAATGTTTGTTAAAAAGAAATGCATTCCTGTACATACCTATGCACCAAAACGTCTGGAAGGATGAATGTCAAATATTAAGTGGTAACACCTGGAGAAGGAAATGGCAACCCACTCCAGTGTTCTTGCCTGGAGAATCCCAGGGACGGGGGAGCCTGGTGGGCTTCCGTCTATGGGGTCACACAGAGTCGGACACGACTGAAGTGACTTAGCAGCAGCAGCAGCAGCAACACCTAGTAATGAAATTAGGCATCATTTTGATTTTATTCTTAGTACTTTCAGGATTTTTTTCTAGCTTTTACAAAGAGCCCATCTTAATTTTTGATTAAATGTATCTTTTGTGGGGAGGGAAGAGAAGAGGAGAAATTAGCTTTGTTATAAGAATGAAGAACCTCCCCCAGTTAAAGGCTTTCCAGAGAAAGCCAGGATGGAATCTGGAGCTCTGAATACCAATTTCAGACTACTGTATGTTTTTGTATTGGTTAATCTTTACGTGTTTTTTTTTTTCTTTTTCATTTTGTTGTTTTAGGCCAGCGTTTATGGATGAATATGAGAAGATTGAGGAGGAATTACAGAAGCAGTATGAAATTTATCTAGAGAAGTTTCGGAATCTGGCTTATCTGGAGCAGCAGCTGGAGGATCATCACAGGATGGAGCAGGAGAGGTTTGAGGTGAGTGCCGAGTCCCTTCTGCACAGACCTTTGGTTCGGTTCTGGTGTGTTGCTTTGTACTTGCTGACTTGCCGTTTTATAAAGAGCATCGTGAAAAAGAATATCGGATGAGTGTTTTTCCTCCCTGATCAGGCTCTTGTGGTTCTTCTGTTTTCCTGGTTGTATAGCCTGGACTCAAAAGTTGTCAGGTTTTTGATGGCAGGTTTGGTTAGTCAGGGCTACAGACAGGGCCACCACATGACCTGGGCAGTTGGGTATAACTGCAGGCTTAGAAATTCCTGGGCTGGCTTTAATGCTGTCTTGTCTTGAAATTCTTAGTAATTGTAAACTGCATTTTATTTTGCACTGGGTCCCACAAATTATATAACATATCCTGAGAACAGATCTAAAAACTTGCTTGGTTAATTCACTGAAAGATTTTCAAGCCCTGGTTAATTGAATCATCTAGACTGGCTTTTCAGAAACTGCTTTATAAAGAATTGTAGTTTATTGAGTATTGTGAGAAATAGGTATGACCTTGAACCTGACCAGTTGTTTTACAGGTTCCTTTCATCCCAGTGTGTAAAGTCATTTATGAAAGAGTATTTCAGGTCCCAGCATCAGTTGAGAAATACGGAATCAGAACTAAGGAAGTTGGATTGATTTCATTTTGAAAAGTTCTTATCCCCTAAGAATATTTCTCCTTAACCCAAGAATCATCATTTGGAATCTATGTTCACAGTGAAACTGGGTCTGCAACCTCCCTTTCCCCTGCTGTCTTTGACAACTTTTAGTATAAAGGTCATCCTTGCCTTCTTACAAACTTGGACATTTGAATTAGGTGACGCTACTTAGTTGTCCAGGAGAACTGGCTGTGAGTGGCTTATCACCTTCATCTGGACATGTTTATCTGGACAGGGAACCTGTTGCCACTCTTGCTTTATGGCAGAGGCAGGAACGGGGGACCCAGGACAGGCACATTTTGAGGGCAATGAAAAACCTCTGGGGTTCTGGAAGTCTTAAACACTGAGCATCTGGGAAAGAGCAGTAAAGAGACGCTGAAAATAAGCTGACCGTTTTGTACTGTCTCTGGGCCAACCCTGGGTTTGGAGAACGTAAGGAAGAGCGTGCCTCAGGATGCTAGTGGGCAGCCGGGGGGACTCCTGAGGGGCCCTCCCTGCCCACCGTCCTTTCGGGAGCGCCTGCTGGCTCATACCTGCTCCTGGGCTTCTGGTACCTGGCCCCTCAGAATCTCTCATCGTGGAACACTGCTTCCTTTGTAATGTTTAGAACGACAGCACCTTTTTTAAAGCCGATTTCCTCTCCCATCTTCTCTTGAGAATAATCAGAGTCACATTTTATAACCTAACTCAAGTATTGGCTTTTTAAAAAAATATCCTAGGAATTAAGATGAGTATTTCTTTCTTTCTTTTCCTATTTGATCACTTCCATCATTTAGCACCTCTCAGACTAGAATTGTGCAGGGGAGGAAAATGGTAAAGTTCCTGCTTTATTTTATTAGCAAAAGGCCCAAGTTGATGCATCTGTTTCCGTGTCCACATCCCACACCAGTACGGGTGGCAGACATTTCGTTGTGTCGTCACTTTTCTTCAGAGGTAGTTAGGTGTGATGGAAGGAGTGTGGGTTTGGAGGCCGGTCAGGCCCGTCTTGGCCAAATGTGTCCTTTCTGGGAGCCCCCCACTTTGATCCGGCTCCCGGGGTGATGACGGAGAAGGGGCATCAGGTTTCCTCTGCAGTGTCAGTTTTCCTCCCCTTCCTGTAGCTCGGTCTTTTCTGCTTCTGCGTCACAAGTCTAGCAGTACTTACGTGGTAAAGAAGAATACAACAGTCCAAAGGGGTCCTTTCTCCTGGCTCTTGTCTCTCCTGCTCCACAGGAAACTGAGAACACTCTCCGTCTGATGCAGAACAAGCTCAAGGAGGAAGGAAAACGTCTGCTCAAGAGCGGAAGTAAGTCCACAGGTTTAAACAGATGTGCTTTTTCTGGACTAGTGTTTTCAGCCTTGGAAAACTTAACACGCACATTTTATTTTTTCAGAAGGTGATTTTCTCACAACTTTTATATCAGCACCATTTTAATTCAGGAGCTTAAGAGAGTGTGTTAAAAATTACATACCATTTAAAGCACATTTGGTTTTCATGCCAACTGAAATCTTATTTTCCCCTATTTAAATGGTAGTTGTTAGTTGGAGTTATATATAACTATAGAAGAAATCAAATCTTGTTTTCAGCAGTCTGTAGGTTTCCTTATTTTAGGGCAAACTGAGGGTCAGCAAGTATTGTGATGAGGTACAAGTTCATCTGCTTGAAGGTAGTCCCCCACCACACCCCAGAGTCCTTTGTCTAGGCTCTCACCTGCAGAGAAATGGGGGCGACCTACATGTAACCTAGATTCTTGGAAGGAGTCGTCCCCGAGGCTGGTCAGCCCACTTCATCCACAAACTTCACTGGGGTGTCAGGTCAGCCCTGGGGGCAGCAGCAGCACCTGGTCGTCGTGTGGGATTGGCGGCTGCGTCTCCAAGACTCTCTTCTCACTTGTTTCTCTTCTCTTGTGATGGTCTCTCTTGTGTGCTCGCAGGAAGTGTCCCCAGGACAGCAGGCGTGCGTGCCCTCTCTCTGTCTTTTCCTTCTGTATCTCTTTGCTGCTGTACTTGTTCTGTGCCTCTCCTCCTGAATCTTAGGAAACTCTGTCTGGAAGGAGCATAGGGACTGCTGGGGAATCCTATAGGGGTGAGCTTAGCAAATGCCATGGGTCTCTCTAGCCAAAGCAGCCGCTTGCCTTTATGGTTCCAGGTCAGCCAGGAGTGCCTGACGCGGCCCTCGATGATAAGCCTGCGTGGAGTGTGTCCCCCTCCGAGAGGCCTGGCACAGGTAAGAGCCTGGTTCCCCTGCATCCCACTCTGCCCTGGACCGCACATCGAGACCTTTCTCACTGAGCCTGCTTTATTCTTCTGAACTCAGCACCTTAAGTTTGTGATCCATACGTTTGGGATCTTATGAAAGAGATTCTATGTGTGATTTAGTGTTTCTGGAAAAGTAATTTTCAGTTTAAACCAGCCTAATGAAGGGTAATGCTTAATTAGCTTGTGGTGAGCAAAGAAGTTAGGGAAATAAGTTATGAAGCACCATTCTCAGTTCTGCTTATCCTGAGCTACTTAAGCTTCCCTGTCTGTCTTTGCTTTTCTACACATGTGGGAACATTGCCCATAGTGGAAAGTGAAAGTGTTAGTCACTCAGTCGTATCTAACTCTTTACAACCCCATGGACTGTAGCCTGGCAGGCTCCTCCGTCCATGGAATTCTCCAGGCAAGGATACTGGAGTGGGTAGTCATTCCCTTCTCCAGGGATCTTCCTGACCCAGGGATTGAACCCAGGTCTCCTGCATTGGAGGTGGATTCTTTACCATCTGAGCCACTAGGGATATAAATGAGGAGGGGTAGAAAGGAAGACTTCCTGAACTTCTATCTATCTGTGAGAAAGTCCTCTGAACAGAACAGTGTAATAGTACATAGACTTGAATCAGAGGTGAGGATGAGAAAAATCCAAGATCTGGAAGAGATCATTTTGTTCAGGCTACTCTGTGGGTAGCTGATTGAATGCAACAAAGCATTATTGAGTATAGGTTCTGGGTGCTGAGGATGTTTCAGTGGACAGTAAATGGGGATCCTTGCCTTAATGAATTGATGGGCTGGCGACATGCTTGGGAACAAACAAGCAAGCTCTTTGTGGAAGGTGAAAAATGCCACTGGGGGAAGTGGAGCAGGTCAGGACATAGGGAGGGGGTCATGGAATTGCAGTTGTAAAGAGGAGTCAGGGGAGACCTTGAGGAGACTCTGTTTAAGCAAAGAATAAATCAGAGGAGCTGGGAAGATGGGAGCTACCAGAGAGGGAAAGTCCAGAAAGGCTGGCAACCAGAGCCTAGGGTCAGGGGTGAGTTTCGCTAAGCAAGGAAGCATATGAACACACAGGGCTCAAGCTGAGCAGTTCAATGAGCTAGAAGGTGGGTCGTGTGCTTGAGGGCTCACATCCAATGGAGACCGTTTTCTCTGTTAAGCAAGAAATGAAGTCACCTCAGATTTGGCTTTGGGGTTTGTTGTGAGGGGTTTGAGGAAGAGAATGGCTGAGTAATTAGAGATGGAAAAGTGCCACAGGCCCCAGAGATTAAAAAGACTAAGTACTTTGTTCAGATGCCCGGTAATAAAAGTCAAGGGCGACTCTTCATCTCCCCACCAGTGTCTTAAACCTTGTTGCTGGTGGTTAAGTGTCTAATTGAATCCTCTGTAGAATTCAAGCACTGTAGCATTAGGAACTGAAGGCCTCCTTTGACTTTATAAAATGACCCAGGAATGTCTTGAACGCAACTGAGTAGCCCTGTCATGGAGTGGAGAGTAGATATTCATGCATGTCACGCACACTGGCCGGGTGCCTGCCGCATCGCCCAGCGATGGAGGAGGCGCCGAGGGAGCTCCCTGTCCTGAAGTCCCAGCTGTTCCTGGCCACAAGCTGGTGTTCTTGAGTGCTTGATGTGGCTAGGCCAAATTGAGATGCACTGTTAGCAAATACACACCAGATTTTGAAGACTGTATAAAAGGAAAGTAAAATTACTCATTAACTATTTTTTATGTTGGTTACTTACTGAAATGACATTTTAGGTATATTGTGTTAAATAGAACATTATTGAAATTAATTCACCTGTTCCTTTTACTTTAATGTACTTACTGGAAAATTTTAAATTGCATCTGGGGCTGGCATATTTCTGTTGGACAGTGCTTATCTAAAAGAAACCTATAAAAAAAACTGCCTATAGTTTAATCACTGGGGTTTGGATTTGAGTTTCTCTGAAATAGCTAATGAAATGGAGCATCTTTTTGTCTGCTTTTGGCTGTCTGTATATCTTCTTTGGAGAGATCTATTCTAGACCTTCGCACATTTTTAAATTGGGTTATCTTTTTTTTTAATGTTTATTTTTATTTTTTTATTTGGCTGCACTGGGTCTTGATTGTGGCATGTGGGATCTAGTTCCCTGACCACGGATTGAGCCCAGGCCCCTTACATTGGGAGCACTGAGTCTTAACCACTGGACCACAAAGGAAGTCCCCGGGTTATCTTTTTATTATTGAGTTATATGTTCTAGATAGTAGACCCTTATGTGATTTGCGGATATTTTCTGTCATTCACTTTCTAGATGATGTCCTTTGTTGTTACAGAGTTTTAATCAAGTCCAATTTATTAACTTTTTTTTTCTTTTATTGCTGTGCTTTTAGTGACATGTTTGAGAAACTGCCAAATTCCAGGTCACCAAGATTTACCCATGTATTTTTTCTTAGGTGTTTTATCATTTTAATTCTTACATTTAGATCTCTGACCCATTTCAGGTTAATCCTTTGTGTGTGGTGTGAGGTAGGGGTCCAGCTTCATTCTTTTGCACGTGGCTGTCTACTTGTCCCAGCAGCAAAGTCTGTTCTTTCCCTGGTGAATCTTCCCAGCACACTTGTTGGCTGTACTCATATTAATGTGTCTCTGACAACTTGACTTCAGTGATTTTTGTGTTAGCACTATTAACTTACGTGCTTGACCCTCAGTCCGTTGCTGCAAGTTGTCAGAAGAAATCATACTGAGTCTGAGGTACTTGTTTTAATGTTGGGTTAAAATTCATGGTATCACTTGCTTTTTATTGCATGGGGTGAAGACTTAAATGTCAGATTTTTTCTGGAGGAAGTAAAAAGTGAACTCATCTGAAGAGTGATTTCACTTTACGGTCATTAATTTGTGTTAATATCTAATCCCATTCTCTGTAATGGCTTTTATAAGGGGGTAGTTTTTAGATCGATTGTGCTGAGGTCCTCTCAGGATTCTCTTACTGACACTTTCTACAGCTGCTGGCTCTGGCCTCCGTGCTGTAGAGCACAGCGCTCTCCTCCAGGGTGGATGGAAGCAGAGAGGGTTTCCTCAGAGCCCACCCAGATGCAGCCGCCGTGTCATCACTGTCTATGGCAGAGGCTAATAAGCAAAGCATTATCATAGAGGAACAGCGACTCTACTTCCAAAATGTCTTAAGAGTCAGTGATCAGAACAGCAACTGCATTCTTCCAGTTCCATCCTTCTGAAACCTCTGCCACTCTCTGGGCACAAAGAAGTCTGGCTGGGCAGTGACGTCTTTTCCTCCCCACTGTGGAAACTCCTGTAGGTTTACAGGAAATGTTCGACCTGCGCAAGACTCCAGAGGGGTGTTTAGGAAATTAATGTAAAAGGCTGTTGCACTGAGAACTACCTCTCTTTATCTTTGTAGTGAATTTTCTCCAGTTAAGAATATCACGGGCCCCAGTTTTCATTGCCTGTTACCAGGCAGTCATTTGTCCCAGGCAGCCACTCAGGCCCTTCCTGACCCGCCTCCTTCTTGCCTCCAGGCTTGTTTTGCTGAACCGAGAATGGTTCTCCGCTACCCCCAAACTAACAGAGAACTTCCAACTCCCTTGAGAGCTGGCTGTCAGTGTTTTAGTTTTACATGCTGGAATAGTGTTTCTGATATAACTGACCCACTTTTTTCTCATTTTGGAAAAACACTTTTTTAAAAAAACTAGCCTGTCCTTGTCTGCATGAACCCTTCCCTAAGGAGCTGTAGGCAATTCTCAAGAGACTTGTAGGATCAGATGCATCCCAGGAAAAGCCTAGCAGCACAGATGGCTCTTCACAAGAGCCTCACTGGACAGGGGCTGTTTTGGAGGGAATGATGGAGCTGCCCTTTTGTTTTGCCTCCTTGTGTCCCTGCCAGGTAATGATGACTCTGACATTGACATCCAGGAGGACGATGAATCTGACAGTGAACTGGAAGAGAGACGGCTGTCCAAGCTGCGGACGGCCATGGAGGTGCTCATGCAAGGTACCCCAGCCTCGGTCGCTCACCCCCCCTGCCCTGCCCCCAGGCCCAGGAGACTGCAGCTGGACTGCAGTCAGGGCTGCTGGGTTTCCAGGCCCGTAAGCACCCTGCCCTGTTGTTTATCAGGATTTTGCTCTTAACCTGCCTAGTGGTTGGGCATCTTTGCTACTGATACGCTTACCTTTGGCCCCAAGAAGAGCCAGATTTGTTGTAGTTTGGTGCTTCTCACAGAGGCCACGGAACATACTGCTTCCACTGAGGAGCTGAATTCTTTCCTTTTTGGGTCCAAATTGGTCTCAGTGCAATTACATCCTTTATGGTCAGAGAATTAATGTACAGATAAGGGACCTACGTGAGCATCTCTGCTGTTAAAAACTGTTTTTAGTTTCTGCCTTCTCACTGCAAAAGATTCAAGCAGTAAAATAACGTGGAGTGAATGTGAGTGCTTCCCTGAGACCTTCCTCATATCCCACTCCCTACCCTACAGGGGTTGTGGCTTGGGGCTGGGTCCTTCTAAATTGCTTTTCTGCACATGCAAACCCACATAAATATACACATCACACACACACATCACCGGGGGCCTTTCTCAGCCCTCAGGGAAGTGCCGCTCTCCGCCTCTACGTGGGAGGGATGGCTCTTGAGTTTTTGCAGAAGTCACCCGTAGATGACATTGACTTCTAGAGGAGGAGTGGAGAACCACTTTGGTAATGAAGCTGTTTTGAAGGATAAATCAGAGTGATACTTACTTTTGTTTTTACTTTATGAAGCCCAGATGTGGATCCCAGTAAAGTGACACTGGCTCACAGAGTGAGAGCGTGTCTCTCAGCAGAGAGTGCACGCGTCCACGCAGTCTAGTGACGGGGTTCAGTGATTTTTTTTCCCCGGGACGTTTGTAGGATGCACGTTTATTTTTCCGATCCACGACTCGTGCTCAGATTGCATGGCCTTTTTCCTCTTTCCCAAAGTGGAAATGCAGAAGCTCTGTCACTGGTACACTTCTGAGCAGCCGGATGCTCCCTAAGCCAACTTTTTAGTGTGAATGCTTCTCCCGCTTCCCTAAAGGAAAGCAGGTCTCGGTGCCTACTTCCTGCCTTGCCTCACGAGGTTCTCATGCTCTTTTCACACATCTCTGTTTCTCAGGACAGCCCAGCAAGCGCGTCGTGGGCACGATGCAGGGTGGAGACACGGATGATGACGTGAGTCCTGCCAGCCCCTTGAGCAGCCCTGGTCTTGGTGGTCCTGGGCCAGCCTCGTAGACTAGGTTGACCAAGGAGCTGAGTGTATCTCACCAGTTTAGTATAAAGAGCTGCTTCTCAACCTGGCACGTTGCTGGGTCTGTGGCAGAGCTTGGCCTCCCAGGGAGCTGACCTCTCGTCTTTGCTTGTTGATGGCTCATTTCTTTTCTCTTCAAATGAACATGCTTGCCCTATTTTTGTTTTTTCCTTCTCATTGTTCTTTCCATTCTTGCTTTCCAAAGATGGAAGCAGCACCAGCTCTCTTAGGTAAATGCAAGACTTCCAGCTCCAAGAAGCAGGTTGGTTTTCTTTTTCACCTCATCCATTCGTGTGTTTGTGAGCTGCCCAGGGCCAGCAGAGAACCTCCCGCAAGAGTGACGCCTGGTGTCCAGGGCAGGAAGCCACTTACGTGGTTACCACAGTGGGTGGTGGAGTTACCTAAAGGTCCCTGTGTTAATGAGGAGGAGGGGGTGGATGCTGAGCCAAGAGACAGGAAAGGTTGTCAGGCCTCTGAACCGTATCCTAGACAAGAAGGGCTGCTGTTGAGGGCTGGGGTCAAGACCAGCTCCATTCTTGGGAGGGGACATAGAAGGCAGGCTCTCCCGAGACCAGGGCCCAGAGAGGCTGTGACATCAGGCTGCCAGCGCCCTCAGTGTTGTTGAATGAATAACTGACTGGGGGCCAGCGGAATGGGTTCCGGTTGTTGGGGCTGCACCGTTCACTGCTCTAGACCTGCTTCTTTGTTGAGTCCCTGGCAGGACTGTGAGGCCCAAGAGGTGAAGGGTGATTGGATTGATGGAGTCAGAGACCTTCCATCCAGGTGAATGCCGCATGTGTCTGGAGCATGGCACTAGCACCCTCACACGGAGCCTAGGCAGATACTCTTCTACAAAAGATCCACTGATTGGGTCCCAGCAGTGTGGCCTGGGGAGCACTGTCTGGCCCCTCTTCCTGTGATTTGCTTGATCATTGATATAGCTTTTTACTTTTCTGAGTGATCACCTTATTTGTAGTTTAAAGTCTCCTCTGTGCCTATTGCTGCTTATTAATTTCAAGGAGGCTGTTTCCATGCAACACCTTGGGTCTGTCCTTCACCTGTTCACTCATTTACTTGCCAGGTCCTTGTTGAGTGCTGGTTACATCCCAGGCACCATTAGGGGTTGGGGAATACAGCAGTGAACAGAACCAATCCCCTGCCTCCATGAGGCTTATATTCTATTGGTCATCAAGCAGATACATCAGAGGTCATCATGGTAAGAAAAATAAAACAGGTTCAGGGAAAAGAGTGACAGGGCTGAGGGTTCTGCCTGAGTGGTAGGGGGAGGGTTGTGCTTGGGAGGGCTGTGAGGAATTGGGTGGAGGGCGTTTGCAGGGGTCTGATTCAGAAGTGAGAGGGGCAGTAGCAGCAGACTGTTGCGAAGTGATGTTTCTAAGGTTAGAGCCATCAGGTTTCGTTAATTGGACATGAAGTGTTAGAAATGCCCTGGTTGTGGCTTCATTGGCTGAAAGTGTAGTTTTCATTTCCCAAGGGAGGCAGGCCTCAGGACGGGGCCTGGAGGGCAGACAGAGGTCTGGCTTGGCCATCCTCAGGGCCAGTCGCCTGCTCGGCGCCCACGTGCTAGTGCTGAGAAGCCAGTTGTATTCAGGTCTGGACTTAAGGTCTGAGCTGGAGACTGCTTTTGGGGGAACCTCCCTAAGACCATCATGAGGGGGGACATGATTGCTTGGGGAGGGAAGTAGAGAGGAAGAGCAGAGGCCTGAGCCAACTCTGTATCACAGCGGTCAGGGAGGGAGAATGGGCCTGCACACTCGACTGAGATTCTAGAGTGAGGGGGCGAGAACAGAAGAGGGTCTCGGGGGAGGAGCAGTCTGGTGTTCAGGTCAGGAATGGAGAACTAATTACCTGTAGGATCTGAGTCCATTGACTGTTTCAGTCTTAGGGGGCCTCGATGGGAGAGCGTGGCTGGAGGGTGCTGAGAGGGCAGAGAGCAGGGTCTGTGTGATCTCAGAACTCGCTCAGGGGTTTGCTGTGAGGCCACGGGAGAGCAGGACGAGTAGCTGCGAAGGAGGCTGGGTTACGTGTTAGGGTGTTTTATGTTTTTAAACAGAGGGAGATTGTGCATTGGTGGGAATGGTCTGTATAAAGTGACCGACCATTCTGGTTTCCCCAGGGGTACAGGACCTGCAATTTGAAAAAGCTGGCTGAGTTGGTGACCCTTATCCAGATGATGAGAGAGAGACAATGTTTGTTTTAGTTTGCTCCTTTCACCTGTTTCCTGAGTGGCTTTCCATCCCAAAGCCAACGCAAGCCACCCTGCCTCTCTCCAAGCCCCTGTCCTCCTGGCTGTGTGCTGTGCCAGGGGGTACTGGGGAGGAGCCTGGGCCTTCACAAGCAGATCCATGCTGCTCCTGAGACAGAAGCAGGAAATCCACCTGCAGCACCAGCCTCAGCTCGCATGCTGGTGTTTAAGGACACACTTATGTACGTGTTACTATCCCATCCAGCAGTCTGTAGACCCTGGCCCTATTCTTATGCCCCACAACCTGTTTCTCTTCCAAGCTCTCCCTTCGCATCAGTTTTGCTGGTTATTGAGCTGCTAGTGAAAAAGCAAGGTAGAGTCTCTGCTGACATGACATCAGCAACCGGAGGGGCCCTTCAGCTGTGCTCACTGTTTCTCCTGCAGGAAGACTTGGAGGACAGTGAGATTGACATGGAGGATGACGAAGAAGACGATGATCTGGGGGATGAGAGCATGGCGCTCTCACCAGCTAAGCCCAGTCGGAGAGGCCGGAAACCTGAGCCCCTGGATGAGAGTGACAGTGACTTCTGACCTTCTTGCCAAGGGACCTAGGCAGATTAAAACCCTCAGATTTGTAGGGAAAGGGGAAATTAAGGAGGTAGAAGAAAAGAGGGATTTGTTGGATAAGCCAGCTGGACTTGTTAATGATGCAAAGCCTGTTTCTGGTTTAGTTTCCTGGGTGTTGCTCACACATTCCAAAGCTTAAACAAGAACCAGAGCCAGCCCCACAGAGGATTTTTTTTTTTTTTTTTTTTGCCTTTTCTATCTCCTAAAACTTGGGAAATGCATGTGTTCCTAGTGATTCACATCCACAGAGCAAAAACTTTTGAAAATAACAGCCAACACCATATAAGTCTTGGCTGTTATGTGTGTCACACTTTTTCTCTAAAAGTCAATGGGACCGTCCCAGACCTGGGGCTGAAACTGGGCACAGGACTCATTTCAGGAACTGTAGGGCAATCAGGACATTTACGTTGTATCAGGTTTTGAGTCTAGGCTTTAATTCACTCTGTAGTCTTATTTTCCTTCTTCTACACATTCACAATACCAAGCTTTAAATGTATTTTACTAACTAAAGTTTTCTGAAAGAAAGTAGCTAATTCAGATGAAAACCAGCTTTCCATGAAAATCAGGCAACAGAGAGATGCTCCAGGTCATGCACACTTCATTTTCTCTCAGAAAGCTGATGTTCCTCCTTCGGAAGGAGGAAATTAAGGGAAAAGTGTTAGTACGTATTCAGGTTTCTGACTTAAAAATAAACCATATTGAATAGAATAGCACTAGAAGAATTTCCCTTTTGTGAGGCGAGAAGTGACAGGTATGTGGATTTTGCTCTGCTTTGGTTTTGTTCATACAGAGAACAAGCACAGAGGAGTTTTCGTTTACTTTTCAATTATAAAGTTGGAAGACTTGTGAAGTTCTTTATCTCAATAAATGTATTTTACACCATATTTTTATACCATTCAGTTTTATTTGAAAGTATAATTATTTGTACCTACAACATATAAATACTTTTTCAAGAAAAGTTCATGGATTATTATTACTGGATGTGTGCATTTTAGGAGACTGTGTGACAATTATTTCTGTCTTTGCTTTTTTTTCTGGCTTTCCCTAAATTTTACATAAGAGATTACTCTTTTTTTGTAAACATTCAGTGTTCAATTAATTCACCAATAATTTGAGCTATCCCATCTTTGATAAGCTGACTGGGGAGTGTGTTGGGAGTCACGTGAACCTACTTGGAAGCCGTGGCTTTTAAGCACAAGTTGCATCTTCTTAGATGTTACAGCTATGGTTTAGCTGAATCTGACCTGACTTCTGTTTTAAGAAACAAAAAATTTATTTGTTTCCCTCATGTGATTCTTCTGATGGGCTTTAACATGGGACCTGCCCAAGTCACAGATGATGTGTCCAACTGTTTCTAGGTAATTGTGTCCTGAATGAAGCTCAAGACTATTTTAAGGAATATGAAAATCATCAGTCCCCAACAAGAGAAAGTTTTCAATGTCTGGTATCAAAAATTACCAGGTATAAGAAAAGTCAAGAAATGACCCGGAAATGCCAGTCAGTTAGTGGAAAAGGACAGACAATTGTGACTGTATTCCATATATTCAGACAACAGAGGAAAGCGTGAGCAGGCTGTGAGATGCGGCAGATGGAAAGTCTCTAGACTTTCCGAGCTATGGGAGGTTTAAAAACCAAGAGGGAAACTATGCACACTGAGATTAAGAGCAGATTAGACACTGCAGAGGAAAACGTTGCTGACCCTGCAGACACAGGGCGTGTTTGTCCAATGTGGAATACAAAAGTGACCCCCCGAGTCCCATTGTGTTGGTTATCCATTTATTGCCTCAGCTTCAAAGTCTCCTTTGGGTCTGCTCTATGCTAGTGAAGCTGTTGCTTGTCAGTCTCCTTGGAAGGAAAGCTATGACAAACCGAGACTGTATTAAAATGCAAAGACATAACTTGGCTGACGAAGGTCCAAGTAGTCAAGGCTGTGGTCTTTTCAGTAGTCTTGTATGTATGTGAGAGTTGGGCCATAAAAGAAGGCAGGGCGCTGAAGAATTGACACTTTCAAACTGGTGCTGGAGAAGACTCTTGAGAGTCCTTTGGACAGCAAGGAGATCAAACTAGTCAATCCTAAAAGAATCCACTCTGAATACTCATTGGAAGGACTGATGCTGAAGCTCCAGTACTTTGGCCATCTGATGCAAATAACTGACTCATTGGAAAAGACCCCGATGCTGGGAAAGATTGAGGGCAGAAGAAGGAGGCAAGAGAAGATGAGACGGTTGGATGGCATCACTGATTCAATGGACATGAACTTGGGCAAACTCTGGGAGATGGTGAGGGACAGGGAGGTCTGCCGTGCTGCAGTCTATGGGGTCGCAAAGAATTGGACACAACTTGGTGACTGAACAACAACAACGTGTTAAGCATGGTCAGTAGGATGCTTGAGAGACTTTGAAGGAGGGAGGGGCTCTGCTTCTAGTTCTAGTGTGGCTTGCGTTGAGGTCCCTGGAGAGCACATTTTGGCCCCTGAGGTTTCTCCAGTGCTAGTTTTCTGCAAGGCACAGCTGTCTCCAGCATTTGACTGCTGTGACTCTTCTCCATCACCTTCTCAACTCAGCCGGAAACAGTGCAAACCAGATGACAGTATAGCAATCTCTTGAAAGTGCTGAAAGAAAAGACTATCATTCTGGAATTCTATACCCAGAAAAGATACCTTTCAGAACCAGTAGTCTAGTGAAGATATAAGACTTATGAGCAAATGTCCCCGCTTTCCAAATAATGTTATTTATAGCTGATTCTTTCCCCTCTAGTCTTGGATCCAATGAAAGCTCTCAAGTTGTTAAGACTCTTTAATAATAAAACAGTCCCAGCCTTTTTGTATTTTTCATGATGTTGATGATTTTTAAGAGGTCATGCTAGTTTTTCCCAGAATACCCCTCAATTTGGATTTTGTCTGACTGTTCCTTCATGATTAGATTCAGATAAACACTTTTGGCAGAAGTAGTACATCAGTGACATGTCCTTCTCAGCCATCACACTGGGGCACAGGGGATCCATTTTTCCCATCATCAGTGATGCGGAGTTTCATCACTTTGACAAGGTGACATTTGCAAAATGTCTCCATTAAAAAAAATATTTATTATACCAGAATATTATTTTCTTTTTTTTTAGCTTGTGGGATCTTAGTTTCCTCGACCAGAGATCTAACCCACTCCCCGTGCATTGGGAGCGCAGAGTGTTAACCTCTGGAATGCCAAGGAAATCCCCAAAATGTCTCCATTTTTATGGAGCCTTTGTAAATACCTCTCTGTGGGGTGATACTCAGAGATTGTATGATTTTCTTCCTTAATAGGATTTCATTCATGGTTATATCATCCACTGATGTTTCTTGCCCAGATACTCATTTTTAAAGAAACATTTGGAGCAATAGTTCCTGTTCAAATTTAAAAATGATAATTATAACTTCCATAACCATTTTCCTTGGTTATGTAGTTGAAGAACCCCTGATGTTCATTTGGGATAGTTTTCCTTCCAACACTGAAAGGCATCTGAGGGAGTTTATGCCATGTGGAAGCTTGGCTGTCTTGCTCTCACCGGGAAGCTGTAGATGCAGAAGTGCTTTGAGGAACCTAATGCAGGAAGATAATATGAAGACATCGATATTTAACATGCTATTGATAACCACCACGCCAGATTCCAAGTGACATGCAGTGGACGTAATCTGTCTTTGCGAGACTTTGTAATGGGAGAAAGATGACAGAAACCTTGGAGAACTTTTTTTGTCTGTGCTCCAGAAACCTATAATTAAAGCCTTCCTTTCTCTTCAAAATTTTTTTCCTAATTTTTCCATAGGACTCTAAAGATCATACTCCTGTAGCCTTTTCTTCTTGAAAAAAGATGTTCCCTCTGTCACTGATGCCAAATTGACACTCTTCATGGGCTTGAAGACGGCGGTTCGTTTCAGAGTGAGGGAGTGATTTTATCCAGGGCGGTCATGATAAGAAAAGGTAGGGGCACATTAAAGACCCCAGGATATAAATAGGCGCTGACTGGCTTCTTGCTGAGCTCTGAGACCCACCCCTGAGTCCCTTGGCAGAAGACCGTCTGTTCTCCGTGCTGTAGCGGAGCGTCCATCTCTCCCCTGCCTGGACTGACCCTGGCAGCACCTTTCCTGCCTCCTTGCAGGAGACCAGCACTCTTGAGGGTCAGCATCCCAAACCTCAGGAAGGCACCCTTGAGAAATGGTCATTTTGTTGGAAAGCTTTCAGCTGTGTGTCTACCGGATCCACCAGGAACTTGTTTTGCTCACATTTCCACAGTGCACAAGGGAGCGTTTGTCTTGATAGCCTCTGCGATCATCCTGGCACCAGACTCTCCAATGTGGTTTCCCTGGAGACTGGAAGAGAAGGATCAGGACAGGGCTTGAGAAACTGGCTGGAGGCCTGAAGGTCCTCATCAGTAAGGAGCCGGTGGTCACTACCTGAAACGCTAAACCCAGGTGAAACTTGTGCTTCCACTGTCCCTCCCATGGACGAGGCTGCAGATGGCCCCCTTGTATACGGAGTTCCCTATAGAGCTACTGGGGGACTGGGTTCAGCTGGCTCTGAGGTTCAGAGGGGAGGCAGGGCCTGACCTGGAAGCACTTCTAAGGGTGAACCAAGCTGGTGGGAAAGGGCAGGTGCCGCTGAGCCTCACTCACTTGATGTGCCGGAGCCCATGGTTTCCAGACAGTGCAGTGGCAACGCATATCGCCCCCTCCATTCCCAAGGAGTTCTCTTGAAGACTAGGCAGAGAAGAGATGGAGATGCCACAGTGAGCCCTTCAGGACAGAAGGACACGCCCAGGAAGCAGCACGGCACTCTCTTGGAGGGACCCGTCTGGGCCTCATTGGTCCTCAGGTGCCATAGCAACAGCCAAGTGGCATTTAACCCCGAGACCTAAGTCTGCAAGCAGCCAGGTTTTCTCGTGCAGGTGCCACAGAGGACACATCACCAAAATATGCGAAAGGGAACAAACCCATCCACAGTACTGACTAATGATGACTGTAGTGTCAGCTGTTTGTATTTTGAAGGGAGCAGCTATAGCGGAAAGCAAGTATTATGCTACAGGGGGAGTCCAGAAGAGAAGCTGGCTGCCCCGAGGCACAGGTGCATCTGTGCAGTCACTCACTTGAGTCTCCGGAGACTGGAATTGACCTTGAGAGCGTTCGCCAGGGCTTTGGCTCCGGCCACCTCGATGGTGTTTCCTCGTAAGCTGTTGAGAAAGGCGGGAACCCGGAGGCGCAATCTCAGGCAGTGACAGCTGAGAGGGGAGCCCGGGACCCCTTTAGGTGAGCGAGGGAGCCTGGGTGGAGGCCGTGTGGACTCGCAGCTGTGGGGGTGAGGTTGCTCCTCCCTCGCTCCTGGGCACAGAACAGGGACTGGTTCTGGGGAGCAGGATGTGGGGAGGGATGAGGCCAGCCCAAGCTGGTGGTCTGTTGGAGCCCTCGTCCTCCATTTTCATTCCAAAGAAAGAGGGGCGGAGACCAGAGAGGCAGCCCTCCACCCGGAGGTGCACGTGCGCTTGGAACCCCAACACTGCAGGAGCAATGAGGACCAGATACGCCCGAGAGCCCCACAGAGCTCGGGCTGGAGCTCGAATCTTCTCACAGCCTGGGTCAGTGGCCACTGCCCCCTCCCCAGGGCCCGTAAACAGCCTGGGGACATGTTCAGTCTGGGCAAGGCCAAGGAGAAGAGGACCCACGAGTGACCTCCCGGAAAAGAGGGTGACAGGGGGCTGGAGAGGCTGGGGCTGCTTAATCTCTGTGAAGGCGTTGAAGTGATCTGGGAGTTTCCACGAACATGTCCTTCCATATGTGATCACTCTGAGTCAACAGCTTGACTTTGTGGGCAAGAGGCTGTAGCCAGAGACTGGAACACTTACTCTAGAATCTCCAAGGTTCTGTTCACAGCCAGGGCCTCCCCGAGTGCCTGAGCCCCCGGAGCCCCAATGGAGGCCACCTGGAGACTGTAAGAGGAGATGCGGTCAGTGCAGATGGGCAGTCCCCAGCCCGCACACCCGCTGGCCCAGCCCCGTCCACATTCACCCTTCATCTCCACCCCCTTGACCTAGGGCCGAAACTGGTGAAAGAGCGCTGAAAGTTGTTGGCCTGTGGTGTGTCCAGAGAATGCTGCATCTCCTGCCCACACTGCTGCCAGGCAGAGATCTGGACACAGGAAGTGCAGGTGTTCTGGAGAGTTTGGGGGACACCCCCAGAACCCCTAGTTCTTTTTAGATGTCTGATGTCCTAATCACTAATATTAAGAAAGTCAAACCCACCTGCCTTGCCTGGGAAAAACAGATGTTTAGTGTGGAAAGATGGCTAAGGGCCAGCTGTGCATGTCAGGACTTACTAGAGAGCAGTGAGGGCTGTGTTCACCTTCAGCGCGCTGGCCACCGCAGAGGCACCTTCGTCCCCAATGGCGTTCTCCTGTAAACTGAACGCAGAGCCTGACCCCTGGGTGCACGGGACCCGAGCCAACGCTCTGGCAGGACGTGCTGAGCTTGGACCTTCTAGATTTAAATCAGAGCACACACCCCATAGTAGATGATCTCTGGGGATCATTGCACCTCCTGTGTGGCCACTGCCCCATGGCCGCCTAAGCCTGTGCACAGTGGCCTGGAGTCTTCATGAGTCTAGACCATTAGGCAAAACAAGACGGACACATGGAAATACTGTCCACAAGAAACTGTTGTGATTTTCAAAGCCATTCTGAAAATCAAAGCCCTCAGTCCTCAAGTCATTCTTGCTGGTCAGTGTTTTACAGCTTTTTTTGTTTTTTTCTCTTTTCCTTCCACATTGGAGGAAAGTGGCAGGCCCTGGAGCAATAAATGACTAAGAGTTTAGTTCAAGTGGACATTGGCACGTTTGATGGGGTAGTTTGCATTGACAATTTTAGCAAACATTTAAGTGCCTTGGGGACCAGAAAGCCCAATCCTGGCCTCTTGGAACTCAGGTGGGGGAACCTGTGAGATGAGAGTCACCAAGTGTGAGGTGCTCTCCCCAGCGTGGTCACAGAGGCTGCTTGGCAGAGATAGGGCCTAGACCAAGCCTGCAGGTGAGAGATGGGGGCGGGCCTGGCACATCCAAGGAACCCAGAGGAATTGGGTCAAGCTGCTGGGGTGTGGAGTGAGGCCCCAGGGGTGCAGAGGAAGCAGAACTTCAGGGCCGCGGGAGCCACACAGGGCTGCACTTCACTCTGCAGGCACTGGGCAGCCAGCTAAACTTGTCCAGGATGGGGATAGATTGATGTTTGGGAGAGATCTTTGGCAGCAGTGTGAGAGGAGGGACTGGATGTGGAGGCTGTGGTGGTGATGCAGGTGAGTGATGCTAGCCACCTGGACAGCGGCCATGCGGGTGGAGGGGGCTGGGTGGAATGCTGGGAGGGGAAGCGGCAGGACTTGGAGATGAGCTGCGGTGGGAAGTGAGAAGGACGGTGATGTTTCTAGCTCGCACAGTTGATGGCCAGAACCCCTCACATGGTGAGGAACCAAGAAGCAGGCTTGTCGGGGAGGGAAACCGGGTCCACCCAGGGGGAAGTGGAGTGGGCAGTGGACACGGGGGTCTGAAGCTCAAGAGAGGGATCTGAGCTGTAGATGGGGGCGCCTCCAGGACTTTGAAGGGAATTGGAGCCCTGGGTGAGGAGGAGCTTCTAGAAAGAGACATCGTTCAGGGGAAAATGACCCAAGATAGGACCCTGAGGAATAGCATGTTCAGAGCCAAACGGAAGGACCTGCCAGACAGGGCGTATATCGGAAGCTGTGGGAGCATGAAAAGCAGGTGAAGCTCAAAGGTTAAACACAGCGCGAGCACCTCACTCAGCAGTTCCACTCCCAGGCATGCACAAGAGAGAATGAAAAGCATGTATCCACACGCAGAAACTTGCGCGTGAAGTTCACAGCAGTGTTACTCGTAAGAGCTGAGAAGTGGAAACAGCCCAAATGTGCATCAGCGGGTGAGTGGATAGGAATGAAGCCCCGACACGTGCTACGCTGTGCATGGACCTTGACACCATTACACTAAATGAAAGACGCGAGTCAGAAGGATCACATATTCTATGACTTAAATTTTGTGAAATGTCCAGAATAAGCAAATCCATAGAGACTGTAGATTAGTGTTTGTCAGGACTAGGGGACTGGGGAGGAAGTGAGGAGTGAGTGCTGAGAAGCATGAGGTTTTTCATGGGGTGACTGAAGGGTTCAAAAATTGATTTTAGTGATGGTTGCCCAGCTCTGTAAATACACTAGAAACCAGTGACTTATTCACCTTAAAGAGTGGATTATATCTCAGCAAAGCTGTTTTTTTTTTTTAAATATATATATATACACAACACCAAGTCAGATGGAAACATGCTCTCTGGCCCTAGAGCAGAGGAGGCTGTGTGCTGAGGGCAGGAGAACCGGTTGGTAGCAGGGTCGCTGACTGCACCCCCCACCCCCTGGGAGGCCCCACTTACTCGAGGCTGGTCAGGCTTGTGTTGAGCTGTAGTGCTTGTCCCAGGGCCTTGGCAGCGCCAGCCTGGATGAAGTTCCACTGCAGGCTGGGCAGACACACACACACACATGGCCCAGGGCAGAGTCAGGAGGTCCTGGGAGCTCCAGAAAGAAGGGGCTTCTCCCAGGAGAATGACCAGAGCGGGTGGAATCCTTGGGGATGGGATCCTGGCCAGGGTGGGCAGAGCTCCTGCAGCCCTCCCCCAGGCTGGTCTCAGGGGGGTTGATGTGCACTCCAGCCAGTGGAGGGGCCCTTGCATGGAGCGTGTGACACAGCGCAGCATGGGCACACACCTCCCACCACTGGCCTCTCCATGGATCGGCCCCAGGAAACAGAGCAGGGGTCCGGGCACAACCTGATGAGGCCATGCCGGGGTTGGGGCGGGGACCCGGAGCCGGGCTTGGCCTCCTGCCTCCCCTGGTTTGAGTGGGGCCCTGCAGCTCTGGGAGGACAGGGCCGGCTGGGGGCGCTGTGGACTCACTGAAGGGACGTGAGGGCGCGGTTTTCTCTCACTGCCTCTGCGACGGCCTGGGCGCCCTGGTCATGGAGTAGGTTGGCTGTCAGGCTGGGCAGAGGGGAGCGGGCAGGTGAGCGGGAGCCAGCAGTACAGCCCCATCCTTGCTCCCTGGGTGTCCAGACCACTCCCTTGTCCCCGGCCCCACCCCAGGGCTGCATCTTGTCTGCTGGGATTGCCGGGCTCAGGCTCTCGGGGCACTTGAATGTGCTCCCAGGTGCCGTGCCTGCCACGTATCCTGGGGGTGGGCAGGGGGCAGGCTCTGCTTGGTGGGCCTCCATGCCTGGTCAACTGCCAGGAGGTGGCAGAGCTGCCTGGTGACTCACTCACTCCTGGGCCCTGTGCTGGGAGCCCCCCTCCACCCCCCACCTGCCACCGCTCCTATATTGTTGCAGGGGTGCAGGCTCAGGGCAGGGCGACTGTCACCACTCACTCCATCCTTGTGTGCTTTGCGGCATCAGAGGTGGACTTGTGTTAGGGTCACTGCCAGGTCTCCTGGCCACCCCCCCAACCATATCCTTCTCCCAAGGGCCCGCCCATCAGCTCCCAGCCTGGGGTGGGCAGGGCCCCTGGTGGCATAAGAGAGCCTTAGGAAGCCCCGCCTGCCCCCTCACATACTCCAGGCTCTTCAGGGTGCTGTTGGTGCGGAGAGCGCGTGCCAGATCCTGGGCTCCCTCCGGGCTGATGGAATTTTCTCGAAGGCTGAGGAAAGAAAAGACCCTAAGCTGCTGATGGACAGGGGAGGCCTTTGGTGGGGTCGGGCGGTGGGTGGCGCGGCGTCCAGGTGCTCAGGCTGTTTAGAAGCCAGGAACCCGAGGTGGGCCCTGGGTGGAGGTGGGAACAGCCTGCTCCAGGAAGCCCCCCGCGCAAGGCTTGCCAGCCATGTGTTCCCCTGCCCCAGGACTGTCCGCAGGAGGACAGACAGTCCAGGAGGAAGAGGATAAGATGCCAGGACCTCAGAGGTGTGAGGGAGAGGCAGGCCGGCGTGCTTGGTGGCTGCAGGCTTGCCCTCAGGAAGGGGGCGGCAGGCCGGCCTGCTCATGCTGTCCCCCTCCCCCCGTCCCCGTGAACGGGGGCGCAGGTGGCCGGGCTCCAGCGCCAAGCTGCCCAACCGTGGCACTTCCCCCTCCCAGGCCCTCAGGGTGGGGGTGGGAGTGGGGGCTTCTCAGCACCAGCCTTTCCCTCCACGTCCCAGAGTCCCTTCAGATGCCCAGCCAAGGAACGGAGGGAAGGGTAGGGCTTACTTGAGGCTGAGGAGCGTCTGGTTGGCACAGAGGGCCCCCATCAGCGCTGCCACTCCTGGGTCGCTGATGGAGTTGCTTTGCAGGCTGCAGACAGAGGACAGGGTGCCCTGGGCATGGCCGCCTCAGGACCCAGGGGGAGTCCAGGTGGGGCATTGGGCACTGAGTCCAGCAGGGGGCTGGGGGGCCTGTGCCACCCGCATGCCCTCCACACTCCTCATTCCTCTCCCGTGCCCCTCAGTCCAGCCCCCGCCAGCTGAGGGCAGGTGGGTCCAGCACCACCAGTGCCAGAGTTTAGACGTCGCCTTGATTTGGGCGGCTCTGCACAACTTCTGAGGGGACATGTGTCTACAGTCCCCAGAGAAAGCGGCACAGCCAGGTGTCCCCGACCCCCGACCACGGCCCCCGGAGCCAGCCCCCTCCACAGCCACCTAGGCCGGCTTCTAAAGGGCACTTGGTGCTTGTCATTCTGAGAACTCCAGAACCAACACCAGCCTACTGTCCAGGGAGGGGGAGCTGGCCGGGTGGGCTGGAGGGAGAGACATTCGGAGCACAGAGTGCCCGGGGTTGCAGGCAGGTGGGTTCTGACTGACAGCCTTCCACCACGACCCGCCCCCCTGCTGGCCAGGGAACCTGGGCGGGGAGTCACCCTCTGCCCACAGCCACCCCTTGGGGACTCACTCCAGGCTCTTCAGGCCCTGGTTCACCATCAGGGCCTCTGCCAGGGCCTTGGCGCCTCCATCGCCAATGCTGTTACTGGAGAACCTGCAAGAGAAGGGACATGGGTGGAGCAGCCGGACGGGTGAGACCAGGAGGGGTCAGAGTCCGGGAGCCTTCCAGGGAAGGGCTGTCTCTGGTCTCAAGGGTGCCCAGTACACAGTTTCTTCTGCCTGAGGCCGGCTGGCAGGTGGCCTTTGTAAGAGATCAAGGTAGCAGTGTCCTTTGTGACTCCTTGACGGGGGCAGAGCCAACCCTTCAGCGAGAGGCATTTGTGATCTTTATATGAAGGTGGCTGGGATGGCAGTAAAGGTGAGCCTGAGACAGTTGGACCTCACTCCTTCCTGGGAATCTGGATCTCCATTCTCCGGGCTCAGGGTTTTGGAGTCCAAAACCAGCTGTCTAGTATCCACGCATTCAACCATTCCTTCACTCATCCGTCTGCTCACCCACTCACCCATCCATCCATCCATTTACTGACTCATCCACCCACCCATTCACCCATCCATCCATCCATCCATCCATCTACCCACCGAGCCATCCATCATCATCCATCCATCTACCCACCCCATGCTCACAAATATTTGTGATAAGCTGGGCATTATGCCAGGCACGAAGGGTACCAGTTTGGCCCTTCTGCATTTCTCACATGAGCTCCTTCAGACTCCTGTTTTGCTTCAGGGCATCTGCCATCTGCTGGGTTCCCACTGGCCCGATGGAGTTCTTCTGCAGGCTGAAGGAGAAGGGTCCTTCAGTAACGCTGGCCACAGGCATTCCCAGGCCAAGGACAGTCCAGTTCAAGTTTACCGCAGCATGGGGGAGGGGTCCTTGAATTGTTGCCAAAATGTTGCTAATAGACTGATGGAGGTATGTGAAGAGGAAGAGGCTACAGGTGGGGGCTTCCCTGGTGGCTAAGTCGTAAAGAACCCTGCTGCCAATGCAGGGACGTGGGTGCGATCCCTGGGTCGGAAGATCCCCTGGAGAAGGGCGTGGCAACCCACTCCAGTACTCTTGCCTGCAGAATCCCGTGGACAGAGGGGCCTGGTGGGCTACAGTCTATGGGGTCACAAAAGAGTCAGACACGACTTAGCAACTAAACAACAAAAAAGAGGCAAGGGCAGCTGGGCCTTCCCTTGAGGGGCCAGAAAGCAGTGGCCAGTGGACACTGTTAATATCCATCAACTTCCGAACTGGAGACTTTCTGAAGATTTCTACATAGAAGTCCCACTGGCCCCCTCACCTGACCAGCCTTCTCAACAGTCAGCAGTCTGCCTCCATTCAGACCAACCAGCAGCCTTCCCCCCAACCCTACAGTCCTCCTGAGGGCAGACCCTGGCTTAGGCTACTAATCTGCAGAAGTTACTTCCTCTTACACTAAACCTGGAGGAGGAAGACACGACAGGAGGACCCCTGTGTTCATCCTAGAAGGACAGGCAGGCCAGGACCTCATCTGTATGAGGCTAACTACAATCTAAACAAAATGGAACTTTCCTTGGTTCCAAAAGAGCAGGGGGAGAAAAAAACCCTTCCCTCCCGTAGAGTATTTCCTTGAGGAAACTAGGGATTATAAATCCTTTCCCTGTCCCTTTGAGAGTATGTAAATCTTTTTAAGAGCTATTAATAGAAGTTAGCCTCTTGCCAGACTTACAGCCTAGGAATGTCTGGTAACGGCCTCTGTGCCATCTCTGTGAAGCCTGCGCATCAAGGAAAAGAACACCTGCTCCGACTGTAAGTGCCTGCTTGTCATAAAGACAGGAGTTTTCATTTTCCTTGGCATGAAGGCAGGAGGCAGGCACAGACGGCTCCCCCTCCCGGATGACAGGCAAATTTAGGATAAACTAAATATGATAAATGGTGCTATTCCAGGTCTCTTGTTTGAGGACAAGCTGTGGTTTTTCTTGAAAACCCACATGTAAAAGGTTGTGTCTGCTCGGCTGCAGGAAAGGGTGAGATTCCTGTCTTTGCCATCCCACTGGTGGATCACCTTGGATGCTCACTGCAGGCCAGCTGAATGCTTACTCCAGAAACTAAGCTGTCCATACTTTTCGCATTTGTGGAGAG
Organism: Moschus berezovskii; assembly: GCF_049115385.1. Lineage (NCBI taxonomy): Eukaryota > Metazoa > Chordata > Mammalia > Artiodactyla > Moschidae > Moschus > Moschus berezovskii. Next base: position 39,402,651 of record NC_142486.1, on the reverse strand, counting down.
GATTTCCCATATTGGTGGGAGGCTCTGTTTGTAATTATTCCCCCAACACTCATTCTCTGAAAAAGCAGTGGACGTCAGGTTTTCCAGGGGCCATGTAGATGGCTCAGAAAGCCTCCGGGTCTTGTCCCATCCACCCCTCTGTGCAGGAAACAGAGAGGCCCTTGGGGGAGAAGAGAGGAGAGGAAACCGTTCTCTGCCAGCCAGCATGCCCACTCACTGCAGCACGGAGAGGGTCCGATTGGCGGCCAAGGCCTCAGCCATGGACTTGGCACCGTCGTCCCTGATCCTGTTGCTTTGGAGGCTGTGGAGGCAAGGAAAGGCATCACTGGTGGAGCCCAGGAGGGCGCCCTGCAGGCCCTCACCCCACACACCCGGGCAGTGGGGGAGCGGGCCCTTCCCACCGCTGCTCTGGCCTCAGGCTTTCCCTGGGTTCTCCAGGCACCTGCCTGCTGGCTGTGGCCCCAGAGCCCCTGATAACTGGACCACAAAATCATCAATAGTCTGAATTACAGCTGAAACACAGCAGCCAGGTGTTGGTGAGGACGTGGAGAAATTGGAGCCCTCATCCCAGTTGCTGGTAGGAACATTAGACGGTGTGGCCTCCGAGGAAAGCAGGCCTGGCCGTTTCCTCAAAAGGTTAAACACAAGGTCACCTGTGACCCAGCAGATCCCACTGCTGTGTATCTGCCCAGAACTGAGGAAATGGTCCTCAAATGCTTGCACACAGATGTGTACAGCTCAACAGCCAATAGGTGGAAACAACCCGTGTCCAACAACCGACGGATGGACAAATGAATCGTGGCCCATGGGATAGAATATTACTCAGCCTTAAAATGGAGTGAAATACACATGCTTCGACATGGATGAACCTTGGAAACATTCCACCGGGTGTAAGAAGATAGGTACAAGAAGTCTTACTGTTTGATTCCGTTTACATGAAATCTTCAGACAGAAAGCAGATTGGTGGTTGCCAGGGGCTGAGGGGAGAGGGGGGCATGGGAAGTGATTGCTGATGGGTAGAGGGACTCCTTTTAGGGGGAGGTAAATACTTAGGAACTAGCTACTGGAAGAGGTCAGTCTTCATTCCAATCCCAAAGAAAGGCAATGCCAAAGAATGCTCAAACTACCGCACAATTGCACTCATCTCACACGCTAGTAAAGTCATGCTCAAAATTCTCCAAGCCAGGCTTCAGCAGTATGTAAACCGTGAACTCCCAGATGTTCAAGCAGGTTTTAGAAAAGGCAGAGGCACCAGAGATCAAATTGCCAACATCCGCTGGATCATGGAGAAAGCAAGAGAGTTTCAGAAAAACATCTATTTCTGCTTCATTGACTATGCCAAAGCCTTTGACTGTGTGGATCACAATAAACTGTGGAACATTCTGAAAGAGATGGGAATCCCAGACCACCTGACCTGCCTCTTGAGAAACCTGTATGCAGGTCAGGAAGCAACAGTTAGAACCGGTCATGGAACAACAGACTGGTTCCAAATAGGAAAAGGAGTGAGTCAAGGTTGTATATTGTCACCTTGCTTATTTAACTTATATGCAGAGTACATCATGAGGAACGCTGGGCTGGAAGAAGCACAAGCTGGAATCAAGATTGCTGGGAGAAATATCAATAACCTCAGATATGCAGATGACACCACCCTTATGGCAGAAAGTGAAGAGGAACTCAAAAGCCTCTTGATGAAAGTGAAAGAGGAGAGTGAAAAGGTTGGCTTGAAGCTCAACATTCAGAAAACAAAGATCATGGCATCTGGTCCCATCACTTCATGGGAAATAGATGGAAAAACAGTGGAAACAGTGTCAGACTTTGTTTTTTTGGGCTCCAAAATCACTGCAGATGCTGATTGCAGCCATGAAATTAAAAGACGCTTGCTCCTTGGAAGGAAAGTTATGACCAACCTTGATAGTATATTAAAAAGCAGAGACATTACTTTGCCGACCAAGGTCCGTCTAGTCAAGGCAATGGTTTTTCCCGTGGTCATGTATGGATGTGAGAGTTGGACTGTGAAGAAAGCTGATCGCCGAAGAATCGATGCTTTTGAACTGTGGTGTTGGAGAAGACTCTTGAGAGTCCCTTATACTGCAAGGAGATCCAACCAGTCCATTCTAAAGGAGATCAATCCTGGATGTTCATTGGAGGGACTGATGCTAAAGCTGAAACTGCAATACTTTGGCCACCTCATGCGACGAGTTGACTCACTGGAAAAGACTCTGATGCTGGGAAAGGTTGGGGGCGGGAGGAGAAGGGGACGACGGAGAATGAGATGGCTGGATGGCATCACCGACTCTGTGGACATGAGTTTGAGTGTACTCCGGGAGTTGGTGATGGACAGGGAGGCCTGGCGTGCTGTGATTCATGGGGTCGCGGAGAGTCGGACACGACTGAGCGACTGAACTGAACTGAACTGAACTGAGCTTGAGGTGTTGGTTGCATAACTGTGACTGTACTAAATGCCATTGAACTGTACACTCCAAAATGGTAAATTTTATGTGAATTTTGCCTCAGTAAAAAGAAGTAAATGAGCAAAACAGACTGACAGTATGCATCAACGCATTCTATCCATCAACTCAAGATGGATACAGCCACTGGCCCCTTAAAGGAGCCCAGCAAACCTCAGCAAACCATGGGAACCATCTGGAAGATGGAATTTCAGTGTCTTGAACGACACCTCAGGGATCATCCTGATGTCACGGCCTTGGGGACCTTCCACTCGGAGACAAGAACTTTTCCTCGTAGATTATTTTGCCTGTCAGACCTCTTCGTACCTCTGCCCCTTTTCTCCTCCCTCCCCAGTTCAGACCCTGAACACAGGTGCAGTGAAGAGCTGGACTTAGAAACTTGCTCAGCACACAGGATGCCCTGGCATCCACTGGGTGGGAGCCAGTATCTTGTGGCTGCTGTTGGGAATTACCTCCCGCTCCGTGGGTGGCACCTGAGGAGAAGGTTTTCTGAGCCACCTCCTGGGGGCAGAGAGGCAGCAAGCAGGTGAAACGTACCTCAGAGAGGCCAGGGTGCGGTTAATCTTCAGAGCATCTGCCAGTGCCTTGGCCCCCTGAGGTCCGATGTAGTTACTGCGCAGACTGGCAGAGGAAGAGAAAGGACCAGTTATCCAGTTCCCAGGGAGGGAAGGCAGAACAGAAGCTACTCAGATCTTTAAATCCATGCTCCTCGAAGAGAGTGTGCCAGGGTTTGTTGTGTTAGTTGCTCAGACATGTCTGACTCTTTGTGATTGCGTGGACTTTAGCCCTCCAGGCTCCTCTGTCCATGGGCTTCTCCAGGCAAGAATACTGGAGTGGGTTGCCGTTCCCTTCTCCAGGGGATCTTCCTGACCCAGGGATTGAACCTGGGTCTCCCACATTGCAGGTGGATTCTTTACTGTCTGAGTCACCAGGAAAGCCCTGTTTGGTGGGACTGGGGCAGAAAACTTTGTTTAGGCAAATGAGGAAGGCATTCCCTATGATGGCCCCACACGAAGGGGGGAAGAAAGCAGGGTCTGATGGACTAGAAGCTTGGGCTGAGTGTGGAGAGGAGATGGTAACACCAAGTTCAAGGCCGATATTCTGGTGCTTCTGTGAGCGAGTCCCAGCAGCTGCGCAGGAGCCAAGATGGCTGGCTCCGCTGTCTTTCCAGCTCACCCTGGGGAGAGTGTTGCCTAGGGGGCTTCACACGACAGCTCACAGGCTCCCCCCACCCCAGTGGTGAGGGTCCTACTTACTCCAGAGTGGTCAGGCTTCTGTTGACGAGGAGGGATCTGGCCAGAGCTTTGGCCCCTTTGTTACTGATCTGGTTCTCAGCCAAGCTGCCCGAAGAGAAGGAGAGGGCGCTTAATGCGGGTCCGTAACCTCATCACCTATTCTGCAACTCCAGGCCTGTGATCCAAACCCGTCAGCCATCATGACATCCTCAGGGCCTGGATGCAGGTGGAGACCAGATGAGCCAGGCGCAGCAGATGGGCATGGTAGGGCCAGAGAGGGTGGCAGACCCTCACATTAGCAGAGAGCCCCATGTGTGTGTGCTCAGTCGCTTCAGTCGTGTCCGCCTCTTCGCATCCCTATGGACTGCAGCCCGCCAGGCTCCTCTGCCCGTGGGATTCTCCATGCAAGAATACTGGAGTGGGTTGCCACGCCCTCCTCCAGGGGATCTTCTCGACCCAGGGATCAAACCTTTGTCTCATGTTTCCTGCACTGTTAGGCGGGTTCTTTACCAGTAGCACCACCTGGGAAGCCCAGCAGAGGGCCCCAGGGAGAAGTTTGACCAGAATCGAGTGCAACAGCTTCTACACAAACAGTGCAGCAGAGAGGATGGGCAGTTACTGCAGACGACCACATGGATTCCAGCCAGGGGTGTGCTGGAGAACCAGCTCTCAGGAAAAAGCAAAATAACAAAAGGCCTGATTTGTTGCATTGGCTAATTTCCATGGTGTAAATACTCCCACTGTGGCCAATTTCTAGGACTGTCAACGTGTAAAAATTCCTGAAAATGTAACAGTCAGCTCTCATGAACTGGTGGCTGAACTTGTGGCTCCAGCACACCCGTGGCCCCTGTCCTTTCTCTAAAGCAAGAAAGGAAAATGGTTGAACTATGAAGCCGACTTTAACAAAATGTACATCTCTATCTACCTTGAAAGGGTGTACCCTGAACACACTGAGGAGTGGTCCAGGGGACCCCTGAACCCGTACTATTTACCCTCCTCAGACACAAAGGTCGCACAGGTCACACAGAGGTCCAAGGTCACGCAGAGCTCACCACTGTGACCACTATCCTCAATGACTTACTTTTGCTCTGGACTCAGTCTATGTTTTTGTGTTTTCAGATAAAGATGATTTCAAAACCTGGAAGCTTATGTGAGGCTTTTGAAAAGTTACTCTCTGAGTCTTATTTTCTCTAAATTCACGTCCCTACTTCTTCCAAAGCCAGGTCCTCACATCAATTCAAATCAGGTGTTATTCAGACTTGGCTATGTTATTTATAGGAGAGATTTCATAAGCATATAGATCTGCTCTGCAGTTAGTATATAAACTGTCATCTAATTAGAATAGTAAAGATGGGATGTTTAAAATTATTTTAATTAATGTGAATTTTTTAATTTAAAAGTTTGGATTTTTTAAAAAGATGTAATCCTGTGCTCAGAATGCCATCTGAGGGCAAACTCTGAGAGGAATGTAGAGTGAATCAGGCCTGGCAGTACATCCGCGCTTCCAGTATTGGGAAAAATGGTTCTGTATCTACGGTAGCATGTGACTCTTGCTGTATCCTTTCTCTCTTCTTACAAGTGAGGTACCTGGGCATCTGGAACTTTCTGGAATGGGTGGAAACAAGCAGTCTGCACCTTGAGCCACACGCCCCGAAGATACCTCTCTTAGAAAGCATTGCAGGCCACTTGAGAAGAGAGGAGGATGTGAAAAGAGCCCCGGACCCTGAGAGACAGATGAGCACCCTGCGTGGGGTCTCCTGGGTCTGTGTTACCTGAGCCTCTGAATGCGACAGTCTTTTCCACTCAGCACGCTGCCCAGCAGCTCCATCACGGGGTCCTGGAACTGGTTGGTGTCCAGCCTGATCAGGAGGAACAGCGGTAGTGAGTGGTCCTACCACTGCCCGTGGGTAGGTGGGATGAGGCCCCTGGCACCGGAGTGGGCGCTAAGCTCAGACACCAGGCTGAGACCCCGCCGCCCCCTCCGCTCCATCCCAGTGAAGTCCCCACCAAGCGGCTCAGAGATCTGTGCCAGGACACCCACGTGCTCAGAGTTCTCCCACCAGGTGACTTGGGAGGTTTGGTGGCATAAACTGTGGGTTCTGACCCGCAGGGCTGTCTTCCCTGCAGCCCCCACACTGTGTGTTTCGGTCAAACACCAACTGCCCTCCTTTAAGGATTGTAGAAGCTACTCTGAGGTCCCCAGTGGCCCTGGTCCTCCAGTCTTCCCCTCCCCACTGCCGAAGTCGAGAGTGGACAGAGGGCGACAGGTTGAGGGTGGAGTGAATGGGCGTGGCCTCTGTCCACACTATACGGGGTGCACACTCTGTCCCCGTATACGGGGTGTTGTGGGTCAAGTGCTGTCCCCCTGTAAGACTGACTGGTGTTTACAGCCCTGCACCCACGTGCCTCAGGAATGCAAACTTCTTTGGAAATAGGGTCATTGCAGATAATGAGAGAGGATGAGGTCATAGTGGAGTGAGGTGGTCTGTAATCCAGCGTGGGGACCACTGTCCCCATGAGAGAGAGAGATCTACCAGAAGACAGACATGGAGGAGACAGCCATGTGACCTCAGAGGCAGAGCCTGGGTCTGCAAGCCAAGGACTGCCGGCAGACACTGCAGGCTGGGAAGGCCAGGAATGACACAAGGACTGTCCCTACAGGTTTCCCAGGGAGCATGGACCTGCTGATGACTTCCTCTTAGATTCCAGTCTCCACAACCGGGAGAGAAGAGGTTTCTGTCGTTTGAGGCCACCTGGGTCTTGGTCCTTGGTGACAGCAGCCCCAGCCTGGGACACAGTGGGGCATGGGGGCGGGAGGAGCCCGCCTGGTCCTCACTGTACCCTCCTCCCGCACACCCTGCGCTGCTCCTGCTCCCAGCGCCCACCTCAGGCTCCGGCAGTAGAGCAGCTGGGGCAGCAGGCTCTGGAGGACGCCCGGGCTGAGGCACAGGGGCAGGGGCGCCTCCCAGGCGCAGACGTCGGACATTTGCAGGAGGTAGGCCAGGGCGGCGCGGTGCGGGGGGCTGGTCAGCCTGGCCAGGCCCCCACTGGCCAGGGCCTCCTCCACGCTGTGGGCCAGCTCGGTGTGCTGCAGCTCACGCAGGCAGTGCAGGACGTTGACAGCCCGGGCGCAGACCGCCACATCGGGGCGCAGACAGCCCTGCAGGAGCTCGGCCACCTGGGCCCGGTAGCCCTGGTGCTCGCCCTGGGTCAGCAGGGAGCCGGCCAGCAGCGCATTGACCCTCGGGGACAAGAGGCCTGAGAGGAATCGCAGGAAGACGTCGAGCCGCCCGTCCTCGGCCTGCATGGCTCGCTGGGCCGCATTCCGGAAGTGTGTGAGGAAGCCCAACCGGGGCCAGGACACGCCACCCTCGGTGAAAAGGTCGAAGATGGCCCTCTTGGAGGCGCTGCAATAGTATGCGGCGGCCACGAACTCCTGCAGGGACAGGTGGGTGAAGCAGTAGGCGGCTGCGGAGGCCAGCGTCTCCTCCCGCTGCAGGAAGCAGCCGCACGGGGCCGTCTGCAGCAGTGCGAGGTCCACACCCAGCACCTTCAGGTCGGGCTCGTAGAACACGTGCTTCTTCCTGAGCAGCCCGTGGAAGGCCAGCCGGCCCAGCGTGCCCACCAGCTTGCGACTGCCATGGGCCAGCTGCTCGATGCGGGGGCTCGCCTTGGCCTTCTCCTGCCCCTCTCCGCCAAGGGCCATCCTGAAGTACCAGGAGTAGAGCTCACACAGGGTCCTTGGAGGCCAGAGCTCGGCGTCCGGGGGCCCCAGCCTCTTGCGATGCAGGTGGCCCAGCGCTGCCCCCACCAGCCGGCAGAAGGCTGGGACAGTGCACATGAGGTACAGGGTCCGGTCAGCCTGCACCTGGCTTAGGACCCAGCCTGTGAGGACAGGGTCCTCGGGGAACATCTGCTCCAGACAGGTCTTGATCTCCTCCTCGCTGAAGCCCCGGATCTCAGTCATCCGGTCCACCAGGCCTCCCGGAATCTGGCCAGCCGCGCCGGGACGGGAGGTGATCCAGACAGACACTTCTGGGAAGAGGTTGCCCCGGATGATGTTGGTGATCAGATGGTCCACCTGGATCTCCTTCTTGGGGTCTGTGCAGGCCACGGTGTTGGAGAAGTCCAAGGGCGTCTTACACTCGTCCAGGCCATCCAGGACCAGGAGGGCTTTGCTCAGCGCCGCTGACGCCAGGCCCACCTCCCCAGCGTGCGGGAAGACAAAACGGAGGAGTCTTTCTGCAGACAGCTTCTCGTGGGTGTTGAGATCCCGGAAGGTCAGGGGCAGTACCAGCGAAAAGTCCTTGCCCACCTGCCCCCGGGCCCAGAGGTGGACGAAGTTCCTCACCAGGGTGGTCTTGCCCACTCCAGCCACCCCGATGGTGATGGAGATGCGGGGGGGGATGGACACCCGCGACAGGGGCAGGAATAGCCTGTCCAGGGCGATGGTCTTGGCCGAGCACCAGCCCCCGCGTGTGGCCTCCACCTGCGTGAAGTCGTGCTCCCTCAGCTGCAGGTCCGTCAGGCCCTCCACCAGCAGGAGGCTGGTCAGCCTTGGGGAGGGGCTGCCCAGCTCCGGGCCGCCCCCGGTCCTGTTCAGCAGGGCCTCCCGGTGCCTCTGTATCCTCAAGTCTGTGGGACAGAGGCCATGGGGGAGGGTGGGAGAGGGGAGAGGGAAGGGGGAGGGGGAAAAGGCCTGGGGATCCCCATCCATGGGCCTACCATTGCCATGGGGCTTCAGCGGGCATTCTGGCGTCCTGTTGGGGGGCTGCGGGGCCTGGGAGCCCTGACCGCCTTTCCCAGCCAGTAGGTCCACCAGGGCTTTCACCTGCTCGGCCGGGGAGCTGGCGGCGTGGCCCTGGCCGGTCTCCCCGCCTGGGCGCAACTCCTGCTTCCTCATGGAGTCGGGGATTGTGGCCAGGGGCTGTGGAGAGAAGCCTAGGCCTGCTGCCTCTGTCGTCCCGCCCAGTGGCCTGGGACAGGTGACCAAGCCTCAGGGCCCGGGTAGGATGAAGGCCCACTCTCTCTCCGTCCCCGGATGGTGGGAGGCCAGCCCTTGGTCTGGCCTCCAGGATGGGTTTGGGGGGGTTGGTCTGTTCTTGGGTGGCCACAGTAGGCCCTGCTGCCAGGAGCATCGCTAGGGGCAGGGGGTCCTAGGCTGGAATCTGAGCTCTGCCACTTACCGTCTGTGTGACACTGGACGGGCCGCCTGAGCTCTCTGTGCTGTGGTGTCCTCATTTGTAACCTGGAAATGGGACTAATTAGGAAGAGGTCCACTGGCGAGAAGGGAAGGGTGGAAGAGGCCAACGGGGAGAGGCTGCGTGCGGTACAGTTCCAGCCCCGTGGCCTTCTGGAAAAGGCAGAGCCATGGAGAGAGTGACCAGACAGTGGCTGGCAGGGCTCTGGGGAGGATGAACTGGCGGAGCACAGGGGATTGCCAAGGCACGGAAGTGACCCTGTTTGATACTGCAGAGGCGTGTTTACATCGCTGTACATTCGTCCGAAGCCATAGAAGGAACAGCACCACGGGTGACGCTGATGCCGGTTCTGGACTCTGGGTGACCGTGACATGTGGCGTGGGTGACCGATTGTAACCAACGTGCCCCTCTGGCGGGGGAGGGTGCGTGTAGGTGGGCGGGGCGGGGAGAGGGGAATCTTGGTTCTTCCCACTCAGTTCTTTCCTGAACCTAGAACTGCTCTGAAAACTTAAGTCTGCTAATTTAAAAGGAAAGGAGGAGACGAAAGGGAGGGGAGAACCGGTTCTCAGAGCAGCCACTCAACTCCTTTTGTGTCCTGTGTCGCCAGGGAGCACAGGGGCTCCTCCTGAACCGCAAGCAGCATGTTTTCTGCCGGGGACGGTGATGCAGGTGTTGAGAGTCAAAGCCCCACCCACCCATGTTCCCTTTCCTCCCTGGGGGCTGGAGTGGATTCCCATGGCTGAGGCTGGCCGCCCCAGTGTGTCCCTCCCTCAACCAAGGCGGGCACCGGAGTACCCCCTCCTCACCTGCAGTGGGCAGGGTGTCCAGCCCTCGGCAGCCCCTTCAGCAGGGCCCCAAGCACTCAGTGGGCAGGGGTCAGCCATCCTTTGTCCATGGGTCTGGAAGGGAAAACAGGACGTGAGGTGGCAGTGGCTCACTGAAACTGGTTGACCCACACCCTCCAGGCCTGGAGCTCTCTGGGTTCCAATAGGGTTCATTTAAGAGAGATCCACTTTCTATAGCCCCCAGGATCCAACACACTCCTCTACCTTGGATTTGAATTGGGCTTCCCAGGCATTTTAATTTGGGATGGATCTTTCTACCTGGAAAATACTAAAAGAAGTTTGTGTGTGTGTGTTCAGTTGTATCCAGCTCTTTGTGAGACAGCGGATTGGAGCTTGCCAGGCTCCTCAGTCCATGGGATTCTCCAGGCAAGAATACTGGAGTGGATTGCCATTTCCTTCTCCAGGGAATCTTCCCAGCTCAGGGATCAAATCCAAGTCTCTTGAGTCTCCTGCATTGGCAGGTGGATTCTTTACCACTGAGCCACTTGGGAAGCACAAACGAAGCTTGACAATAAGTAAAACAGTATTTTCCATTCAGTTCATGGAGACACTGAAGAGTTAGTGCAGCAGACTTGAGGTAGTGTCCAACTGAGCTGAACTAGTTTGGGACTTCAGAAATAGGCCAGGGCAAGGCCACGCTCCCTCTACTTCTCCAGGTCCCTTCTGGCTCTTTTATTTCATTTTTCTAAATGTTAAGACCAAGGGGAAAAGAAACTGGCTAGGATACTGGTTTAAGTTGTATTAATGTACATGGATTAATGGAGGTATTATTGAGGTTTTCCTTTAGATGCTTTGCTAAACTATAGTTTTTCTTATCTAGATCTTGCCAGTTTCTTCTTTATGTCTAAGTATTTTTAAACAGTTCTTGTGTTGTTATGAATTTTGTTGGTGTCAAAGAAGGCAGTTAGTTTTTGTGTATTTGAATCTCATTATCCTGTACAGGTGTTGAGTATTCCCAGTAGTTTTCATCATTTCTCAGTTAACTCTCTTTAGGCTTTTGAGGGGCTTCCCTGGTGGCTCAGGGGTAAAGAAGCTGCCTGTCAATGCAGCAAACGTGGGTTCCATCCGTGACCTGGGAGGATCCCACATGCCGAGGAGCAACTAAGCCTGTGTGCCCGTAGCTATTGAGCTGTGCTCTAGAGCCTCTCAGACCTTGCCTCCTGACCCTTTTGTGAGTCACAACTACTGGACGCTTTGCTGCAACTACTAAAGCCTGTGAACCCTAAGAGCCCTTGCTCTGCAACAAGAGAAGCCACCACAGTGAGAAGCCACAACTAGAGAGGAGCCCTTTCTCACCGCAACTAGAGAAGAGCCCAGGCAGCAACAAAGACCCAGCACAGCCAAAAATAAATGAATTATAAACCAGAAAAAAAACAACCCTCTCTTCAGGCTTTTGAATGACTGCAATACAATAATTTCATCTCTTCTCTAAAAACATAACTCTGATTTTGAACACTTTCTCTGCATGGCCAAACCTCACCACTGCTGCCAGCAGTGTTGAAGGACAGCAGTTGTAGCAGGCATCCTTGTCCGACTCCTGACTCTCCCAGGAGTAGTTCTAGCCCAAACTCTTAGACCTGATGTTTTTCACTGGTTTCTTTTATTTCTTTTTAACTAAAAGTTTCTATTTAATTTTAAACTTCTTGGCCACACTGAGTGGCATGCGCGATCTTAGTGCCCCAACCAGGGATGGAACCCGTGCAGTGGAATCTTAACTTCTGGACTGCCAAGGAGTCCCTATGACCAGTTTCTAATTAGTTCTCCTCTTGTGAAAAGTTCCTGCAATTCCTCATTTCTTTGTGCCATTCAGGTTAACACTGTGTAATACTTGTTGAAGGTTTACTGTGTTTCAGACCTTCTTTTAAGCACTGGACTCGCATCATTTCCTTATGTTCTGTAACAATTCTCATTACCATTGTTTCTCCCATTTTATAGAGGTGAACAAAGAGGTTCAGAGAGGTTCAACGACTTTGCCCAGGGACGCGTGACTGGGAAGCAGTTGAATTGGACTAAAAACCACGGTTTCACTGACAATAAGATTTGTGCTGTATAATCTACCTGTCTTGTAAGGTATGTTTCCACATTTTATAAAACTTTTAGGCTTGTCTGTTAAGTGAGCAAATGACTTTAGTGGCATTGATCTAATCGCACGATTTATTATCCTTCCAGTCATTCATCCAGCCACCAGATGTTTACTGGGGGCCTGATGTGTACTGCAGGCACTGGTGACATAACGGTGAACAATTAGACCAAGTCCTTACCTTGTGAGTGTGGTGGGGGTGGAGGATAATGGCACAAGAAGAAAACAAGTGACTAAGCAGGGCAGTTCTGCTGGAAGTTAGTGCCTGAATAAAATAAGTCGTGCGCATGATGGAGAGGGTCAGGGTCCAGGGGAACGGCAGGGGGAGTCCCAGTGGCCAGGGAAGGCCTCTGTGAAAAAGCTGCACACGAGCAGAGATCTGAAAGGTGGGAGAGAGTCGTGCAGAGAACCAGGAGACCAGCAGGAAGGACAAGGCCAGAGTGGACTTCCCTGGTGGTGCAGCTGTGAAAACTGCAGCCACTGCCGGTTGCCAGAGCACAGTTGGTGAGTGAGTGGGCTCATCACAGGGTTAGAAGGCAAGGTCAGAGGGGCTTGAGCCCTGGTCCCTGTCCTCAGGAGTGTGGACGTATCTCAGTGTGTGTGAAGCCACGGGAGGGATTGCTGTGACTTATCTTGCCTTTAAACTGTGAGCTGCACTTGTGGATTTCCTAACATCAAACCAAACTTGCATTCATTTTTTTTTTTTTTGGTTGCTTCGGGTCTTTGTTGTGGCAAGAACTTTCATTCTTTTTTTTAATTGACTAAATCTATACTTTATTTAGATTTCCATAATTTTTTTTCCAGACTGTAAACTTTTCATTTTATATCGGGGTATAGCCGATTAACAATGTGGCAGTTTCAGGTGAACAGCAAAGGTGCTCAGCCATACATACACATGTATCCATTCTCCCCAAACCCTGCTCCCATCCAGGCTGGCACATAGCACTGAGCAGAGCTCCCTGTGCTGTATAGTAGCTCCTTGTTGGTCATCCATTGTAAATATAGTGGTGCGCACATGTCCGTCTCAAACTCCCTAACTATCCCTTCTCCACCTTCTCCCCAACAGAACTTGCATTCTTGAATATAACCTTCCATTATTATTAAGCTATGTATATAGCAGGGTGGGATAGCACAAAAATAGAATCATAAGTCAATAAAACATAATATAAAATCCAGGAACAAGTGTATATTTATATTATTTATATAGGAAGGGGTTTGGTAATGTGACAAAAATAATACTTCAAGTCAATGGATTTGGCCAGCCCATGAAAAAAATTTTTTTGAACTGTACGTCACATTAACACAAAATTTCTCCTTAAGGTTTGAAGGACAGTTTTGCTGGTTTTAGGACTCTTGGTGGATAGTTCCTCTCTTTGAGCATTTTGAAAATATCAGCCTACTCTTTCGTGGTCTCCAAAGTTTCTGGTGAGAAGTCTGCTGATAATCTTACTGAGTATCCCTTGTATGTGATGATTTGCTTCTCTATTGCTGATTTCAAGATTCTTTTTGTTTTTTGAAAGTTTGATTATAATGTGTCTTGATGTGGGTCTCTGAATTAATCTGACTTGGAGTTTGTTGAACTTCCTGTATGTTTTACAGTGTATTTCTATGTGGGAAAAACATCAATGTGCAAAGGAGAATTATGATAAGATACTTCAAAAAAAATAGGTTACCATTTTTGTCTGGCTCGAGGAGAGCTGGAAATATGTGACAGTGGGATTAAGGAAGTGCTTCTTATTTTGTGAATTTCAACTGCTTAGATTTTGCTAACTGACATGTACTGCTCTCCTCTCATTTAAAAAGATCACTTATAGAGTTATAAAAGTAAAACACTAAAATCATATAAGTAACACAAAAGTAAGTAAAATATAAACCTCACTTCCACTCCTCAGGGGTAACCTATTCTGGTTGATGGTTGCTTTTTTTATAAAGTAGGTGCTAGTGCAATAGGGCAAATGAAAGAAAGAAAAGACATCAAGATTGGAAAAGGAAAGGATAAATGTATGTGATCACTATTCATAGTTGACATGATTGTATATATTGAAAATCCAAAGGAATCCACAATAGAACTGTTAGAACAAATACATGAACTTCAGGTTTCTGGACACAAGATCAATACACAAAAAGGATCGGTTACATTTCTACTTACTAAGTAACACTCAAATCAAAAGTAAAAATTCTAAATGCCATAAAAATATCCAATATATAAGAATAAATCTAGCAAAAAATTTTTCATGACCTCTACACTGAAAACTATAAAACAATTAAGAAGACCTAAAATTAGGGATTTGCTGTCTTCATAGATTGAAAGACTTAATATTATTAAGATGTCTGTTTTTCCCAAATAGATTAATAGATTGACATCTCAATCAGAATCCCAGCAGGCTTTTTGGAGAGGGGGAAGAGAGGCAAACTGATTGTAAAAAATAAACAGGAAACCTTGAAATAGACAAAATCATTTAGAAGAAGAACAAAGCCTGAGGACTTACAATGCACAGTATCAAGGCTTAGTATCGGGACTTCCCTGGTGGTCCAGTAGTTAAGAACCCACCTGCCAGTGCAGGGGAAATGGGTTCCATCTCTGGTCTGGTCAGATCCCACATACCACTGGGAGATAAACCCATGTCCTACAACTATTGAGCCCTCAAGCCAGGAGAAGCCAGCAGTGAGAAGCCCACCCACCGCAACTGTAGGGTAGCCCCCATTCGTTGCAACTAGAGAAAGCCTGCGTACAGCAGCAAAGACCCAGTACAGTCAAAATAAATTTTTAAAGAAACTTCTCTTAAAAAAAGTACAAAACCTAGTATAGAGCTATAGATATTGGTACAAAGGCAGACAAATAGACCAGTGCAGTAGAATAGAGGGTCTAGAAACCGACCCTCATATATACGATCACTTGGTCATATATGATCACTGGGTTTATAATGGGGCTCCACTGCAGTTCAGTGGGGAAAGGGTGGTCTTTGCATTAAATTGTGCTGGCTAATGGGATGTTCATGTGGGAAAAAGGAACCATGATCCCTACCTCACACCATACACAAAACATTAATTTAAGCTGGATCATAGATCTAAATGTGAATGCTGACACAGTCAAGCCTTAGGAAAAACATGGGAGAACATCTTTATGAACTTGGCCTACGTAAAGGTTAAACAGAACATAAGACGCACTAACTATGAAAGAAAAGAACAGTATTTTGGGATTCAGGAATATCTGAATAAAATAAAATCAGGGATATCTGTTTGTTAGAAGACATAATTAAAAGGGAGAGAAAGCAAACCACTGACTAGGAGACGACATCCCAAACACATTAATTAATTAGTAAGAAACAAAAACCCAATGATAAAATGAGCCAAAAATTGAAGAATGTCACAAAAGAAAATATCAGTAGTCATTAGAGAAAGGCAAGTTAAGATCACTCTGGAAAAATGTTTGTTAGTAATAAGGTTAAATATGCATATTTCTGTGACCCAGTAACTTCTCCCTGAGGTATAAACCCAACAGAAATGAGTGATTATGTCCACCAAACCACAGATCAGAATATTTACAGCAGCTTTGTTCATAAAGTCCAAAACAAATGGAAACAACCAATGTCCATCAACAAAAGAATGATATATTTTTTGATCGTTCATATAATGAAATCCTACATAATAAAGAAAAAGAATAAGCTACTGATATCCTCAGCAGTATGGCTGACTCTCACAGACATTGTGAGAGAAAGAAATCTGATGCAAAAGAGATACCCTCTGTGATTCCATTTGCAGGGAGTTTAAAATCAGGCCAGACCAATCTGAAAAGATAGAAGTGAACACAGTGGTCACCCTTGGAGGTGGTTCTGACTGGACAGGGGTGTGAGGGAGCCTTCAAAGGTGCTGGACACCTCTGCCTATTAATAGGACAGAGTACACACAGGTGTACACACATGTAACAATCCACTGACCTCACTCTGTACGTGCATGCTTAAGTTGCGTCAGTCATGAACTCTGTGTGACCCCATGGGCTGTAGCCGGCGAGGCTCCTCTGTCCATGGGATTCTCCAGGCAAGAGTACTGGAGTGGGTTGCCATGCCCTCCTGCAGGGGTTCTTCCCCGACCCAGGGATCGGGGCCTTTTATGTCTCCTGCATTGGCAGGTGGGTTCTTTACCACTAGCGCCAGCTGGGAAGCCCCAAGTGCACTTTACTGGCTAAGTTATACCTCAGTTTAGAGAAGGCTGTGCTAGCAGCTGTCTAAAAGTTCAAATATACATAAACCAAAACAAAGCAATTGCTCCTGCAGCCTCTTCTTACACTAGCTGGGACACCCAGGCCTGTGCCCTGTTCTCAATGTGATGTCAGGGTGTGGCCCAGGTTGGACACAGCCCCCTGCATTGGATGTCCAGGTGCATTCACCGGGTAACTGACTGCCTTGGTGGGGACAGGGTGGTGGCCAGGAGTACGCAGGAGCATGTGGAAGACGGGCCAGCCTTACTGCCTCTAGAACATTGTCTGGAGCACTGTATACTTTTTTAATTTAAAATTTTTATTGTGGTAAAGTGTATCCTGATGGCTCAGTGGTAAGGAATCTGCTTGCAACGCAGGAGACCGTGTACAGTGCAGGAGACCCAGATTCGATTCCTGCATCAGGAAGATCCCCTGGAGAAGGAAATGGCAACCCACTCCGATATCCTTTCCTGGGAAATCCCATGTACAGAGAAGCCTGGAGAGCCTTATAAGTCCACGGGATCCCAAAGAGTCAGACATGACTTAGTGACTAAACCGCCACCACCAAAATGTACATAACATAAAATTTACTATTTTAACCATTTTTAAGCATTCTATTCAGTGGCATTGGGTACATTTACAGTGTTGTGCAACATCACTATCATCCGTCTCTAGAATGTTTTCATCTTCCCAAATGGGGACTCTGGCTCCCATCCCTCTTTCCCCAGCCTCTGATCACCACCAGGCCACTCGCTGTTGCTGTGAATCTGATGACTCTGGGTTCCTCATGTAAGTGGGATCACGCAGTATATTTGGCCTCTTTCACTGAGCATATTGTTTTCCAGGCTCATCCATGTTGTAACGTGTATTAGAATGTCTTTCCTTTTTAAGGCTATATCATATTCCATTTTATGGACAGACCACATTTGGTTTAGGCCTCCACCCATAGGCAGACACTGGTTGTTTCCGGTTTTTGGCTCTTGTGAGCAATGCTGCTGTGAACAAGGGAGGACAGATTAGGAGTTCAAGGCCCTGCTTTCAGCTCTTCCGTGTGTCCACCCAGAAGTGGGGTGGCTGGATTACATGGCCATTCTCTGCAGCACTGTTTTAGAAAAGCCACTGCTTGCTCCGGCCACACAGAGACTTCACTCGTTTGGGGTAGGACCCCTATGTGGACACATGGTAAAGCTGCTCAGATGATTCTAATGAGCAGCCAGAATGGAGAACCCCTGGGCCAGAGAGCAGTTAGGCAAGTGACAAAGAAGGGACAGCAGCAGGCAGGAGTGAGTGGGGAATAAGAGGCCGGCCGTGTGTGCCTGGGAAAGTGAGGGGTGAACTCCCCAACTCTGGGTCCCGTTAGCCACTGGCACCGGGGCAGATACTCCCTCCTCATCAGACACCCATCCTTTTTGCCCCACTAAGCCGTGCCTAGGGTTGCCAGATTTACCAAATTAAGATATAGGACACCTAGTGAAATTTTAATTTCAGGTAAACAACAAGTAATTCTTTTCAAATTATTTGGGGGTTTTGGTTGCACTGTGCAGTATGCAGGATCTTAGTTCCCTGACCAGTGATCAAACCTGTGCCCCTGCATTGGGAACACAGAGTCTTAACCACTGGACCTCCAGGGAAGTCCCCAAATAATTCTTTTAGTATATCTTATGTAATACTTGGGCATACTTGCACTTTAAAAGAAAACAACCCACCTCATTGTTTAATCTGAGATTCAAGATTAATAGACTTTTCTGTCATCTGGCACCCCTTCTCAGATAAGAGGCCCCTGCAACCTGGCCTCCACCTTTGGACCAGTAAGAACAGAGGAGGGGAGCCCGGCTGGTGGCCCAGGAACCACCCCACTCCCAGGACCTCCCGGGGCCAGCAGCAGTGGCTGCTGAGGGGTGTTCGCTGCAGGGTGGCCTGTGATGACTAAAGGTGAGCCCAGGGCTTGGGGAAGTAGGGGTCTGCACTGAGGGGACAGGGAGGAAGCCTCGGGCCCAGGAGCCTGGCCATGGGAGAGGACCCCATGCCAATAGCCACACTGGACCCACTCTGTGGCGCCTCTTCTGAGAAGGAGTCTGTGGTTACTGTTCCTCTCGGAATGATGAGCCTCGTCTCCATCCGTGGGCGTGGCTGGGTGAGGCCCCTGCAGGCTGCTCACCCAACATGAGGGCAACATTTAGGAAGCAGGCTCTAGGTGACCGACCCCACCCCACCTGCGCCACCTCCCTGGGTCCTCAGGACACTGGGCAGGTCTGGTGTTGTCCCCTTCATCTTAAGAGAGGAAGAGGGCTGCCCGGATGGGGCCCAGGTCTGCTGATTTCAAGCTTAACCACTGGGCTGCCCTGCTCAGCATCACCTCTGCCTGCCTGCAGCGCTTTCCAGCTACTTCCTGCTCCTCCCTGCGTCCTGTCGTTGGTACCTGGGGAGCTGGGCTTTGTCCCCTTGCCCATGGTGGGCTGCCCTTGGGCCTGTGTTTGTTTATCCACACTGTGCTCTCCTCTGGCCCAGCAGCTCCTGGCACCTGCAGGGGCAGCTTCCCGGGGCCTCTCCAGCCAGCCCTCAGCAGGGCAGCTCAGGCCTTAAGAGTCATGGTCCTTCCTGTCAGCTGTCTCCTCTTCCTCCCCCATCCTGCACTCGACTTACCTCAGGGGCCTCATTTCCCCAGGGAGGCCGAGACTGGGGGACTGGGGGTGCTCCATCCTGGCGCTTCTGGGCTCCGCCCTGCTCCAGTGAACAGGGGCAGTTGGGAAATCTCTGCGGCCGGTCAGCCGGGCCCCTCAGGCAACAGAATCCATCCAGGGCGGGAGTGATCCCTGTCTAGAGGGATCGGGCGGTGCTGACCGTGCAGGGCAGCAGGGACGTGACCCGCCAGCTCCTGCACTCCCCCAAGCCCACCGGCTGTCACGGTAGCCGGTGCTCCTCACCTCTTCCTGTGCTGGGCTCCACCTCAACCCTCCTTCCTGTCTCATTTCAAAAGCCAACAAGCCTCACAGACAAATGAGTGAGCCGTGGCTGCCTCGGGCCAGCTCTCTGGCTTTGCCCCGAAAGCCAGAGGCAGGGTTGCTGCCAGGGCTTCTTCCGAGGACCAAGTGCCCCTGCAGACCTGATGCTCAGGGCAAAGTGGTCCAGCCAAGGCTACAGAGGAGACAGGCTCACAACAGCTGACCTTTGCCTTTGGCGGGTGGTGGTGGGGGTAGGGAACCAGGCGTGTGTCGGGCGTTCAGTGATTTGCCCCGGGCCACACGGTCACCCCTCCTCCCCCACCCCCACCCCTTTCCTTCTCTCTAGCACCCAACAGGCACCTTTGCCTCAGTCGTGCCCCGCAGTGTCTTCCTGTCCCCGGGGCAGGTCAGCGGCGCCTGAAACACCAGGCTGTGGTGGTTCACTCAGGCCCCTAGAGGTGGACCTCAGCACAAGTGCTGCCTTGGTGGGGAAGGACACGGCCCAAAGTGAACATGAGGAAAGTTACAGAGGAAGAGAAATACAGGACATCCTCTGGTGACAGACAGGGAGCAAACCACTCCATGGGAAGCCGCTGAGAGCAGCAGGTGATGTCATGGGGGCAGAGTGACGGGAGGGGGCCTCAGCTTCCCTCTGCGAGCAGGTGGGAGCCAGCGATGGTTGCAGAGCAGGAGGGTGGTAGGCTCAGATGCCTGCAGCAGGCTGTGTGTGAGGGGAGGTGGGAAGGGGCATGTGTTGTCAAGAGCTGCGTGGGTGATGGAGGGGAGAGGGGAACCAGGGTGGCAGATCAGAAGTGCTTCGTACAGGGACACCCTCCTGGCCACCCTTCCCGTCCCTGCTTCCCTCTCATGTGCCAGCTGGGTGCTGCCCTCGAGGAGCCCCTGGGGTGCAGGCAGGCAGGGTGCAGCTGGCGGCTGCAGTCTCGTCTGGTGGTGCAGCCCAGGCGTCTGAGAGCAGGCGCCCACAGGATGTGGGAACTGCAGGGGCCTGGGGGTGCCTGTCACGTGGCAGAGGGCGGGAGGCCGCTCTGCTCTTCCCTCCACCACTCAGGATCCTGGGCGCGGGCAGAAACAGCATCCTCTGTGGGGATCTCGGGATCACCCCGAGTAGGCACTGCCCCCGAGTAGGCACTGCCCCCTGACTTCCCTCCCCCACCCCCCACCTACCCCCAAAGGCAGGGCCGGACCCCAGGCTGCCTCCACCAGCTGCTCTGACAAGTTTGGGGCCCTCTCCTGGCTCTCCTGGGAGTGTTCGTGTGTTTGGGGTGGGTGTCTCCCATGGTGGCTCTCACTCTGGGGCTTTCCGTCCACCCGGAGTTGAGGTCCACTGGACGGGCTCTTCCCAGCTTACCCACAGCCTGAGGCTTCCTGCCTGCAGGGGCCTCTCTGGGGCTGTGCAGGCCCCCGGGGCCCCCTTGTCTGCACCCGGCTCAAGCTGGGCTGTGGGCCTCCTTCGACTGCCATGAGTGGCCCTGTCCAGGCCAAGGCCAGGCCACAGGAAGTGGAACCCACCCAGGAGATCACATCACAGCGCAGCGTGGGCATCCCATCGTTTCCTCCGACGGGAGAACGTTCTGCTGCCTGGAGCTCAGTGTGCGTCCTTCCTGTGCTGGGTCCCCACAGCAGAGCCTCTGCAGGGGAGCACCGTGCCTGCTGCCCACGAGACCCTGGCCAACCGGGCCTCTGGGCTCCCTGTGGGCGGTGGGAGAGGACAGCTCCTCATCACTGGCTCCTTTTCAGCCAGTTAGCTGCTGTCCTGGGCGCCACCGACTATCTGGAAGTAGTGGTCTTTCCTGCAGTGACTGGTTTAACCGCCTTTTCATGCTCTGCACTCAGTTCAGGCTGTGCCTTGAGCCTGGCCAGCCCCACTGCTGGCTCCTGCTGGCCTCCAGGGATGTCCCGGCCAGACCACACAGGCCAGGGTCTTCAGGGTCTTTGGCCCCCAGGCCCACCATCCCTGGCTTCACCAGCTGGTGGCTTTTTATCCACTTTAATCTCTCCCCCAGTACCTCCTTATCCACCTGGAGTTGGTAGTGTTATGGGAGTCGGGATGCCATCTGAGGAGGGAGGCTCCCAGGACACCCATCCCCAAGCCCGGACTGTGCACCTGAAGCCGCAGGGTTTCCCAGCCAGCCAGCGCCCCACGTGAGGACCTGGTCAGCTCCCTCCTGCCTGACTTGATCTCGTTCCCCTAACATAGCCCACGGGAGAGGAGGCCTCAAGCCCTTCATACAGGAAACACGTTGTAGCTTCTTCGGTCTGATCAAGCGGGCATCTGAGCCCTGGCTTATCTCTTGTCGTCCGCCCCCAGGCAGCAGACATGGGGAAGGCCGAGTCCCCCTCTGCCTGGTCACGAATGCATGTTCAAGAAGCCCCTTCTCACCTCCCCGAATGCTGCATGCCGCTGAGGCCCAGCTCACAAACCCCTCTTCTGGGAAGCTGTCCCTTTGGGCCACCCCAAGCGCTGACGCTCACAGCCGGCACAGGACAGGCCTCCACTAGGTGACCACAGGTGCTGGCCTGTTCCCACTTCTTCACAGGGCCTAGCACTTGGACCAGAGCAAGCTTCACAAACTCACCCTGTTAAAATGCAGATTCTGACCCAGGGGGACGGAGCCTGCACGTAACAAACCAGCGGGGGAGCATGGAGGGCAGAGCACAGCGCTTGCTGAGGACTCTTGACGGTGGGCGTGTGGGTGGGCAGCGTGTGCGTGAGTGAGGGAACGAACCTCTATTCGTAATAACCAGCAGGCCTGGGTCCCCCGGAGATGCAGACAACGCATGGGGGTGCTGGAAGCCACTCCCCACAGCCCGTTACTGGAGTGTGGCATCTAGAAGCTTTCTGTAAAGCCTTTATGTTTTTATTGCACATCATATAAAATGAACTGCACTGTACTTGAAACAGACGAGACATTCACAAGGACGTAGAGACCAAACTTTTCTGTTCTTTCAGCCCCTCACTTGTGTTCCGCAGCTACCACACACAGTGGCAGAACCAGGTAACAAAGAACTATTTGGGGGCTTACACGCTGTGCTGGCTTTCAGGACTGTCCTGTTTGGAGACTGCTGGTGACAATGACAGGTGTCTGGGCAGGACAGCTGGGCCAGCAGAGCACCTGGAGCCTGTGGACAGTCGATCTGCTGGTGGAGGCCCAAGTACTGAGAAGGGAGACAGGGCAGGGGCAGGCTAGACCTGTCGCCTGTCTCAGGACATGGACACCTGTGACTGGCGGACAGAGTGGAAGACACGCCCAACGCAGGCCTCACCCTGGCAGCTGGCGGTGGCCCATCACCCCTCCTGACACACGTGGAGACAAACAATGGGTACCAATGGAGAGGGGAGGCTGGGCCCTAAATCCAGCAGACTACTCTGAGGACACTCCAGGATATTGAAAGCAGGCTGTTCCAGGGCAGTCACTCACAGGGGGAGAATGTGGTCAGAAGACCCAGAAGCACCGTGGGGGCCTGGCCCGTGGATGGACAGGGGCCGCAGGCCGTCACAGGCTGCTGACGGCCGGGACTGGGGAGCAGGGGGCGGGCCTGCTGGCTCTGCCCCTCTTCTTGCCTATGGGCTGCCGTCTCTTCCTCCCAAGCTTCTCCTTGCGGGTTGCGGCCGTGGTGAAGGTGATGCACTGGGTGTCCAGGAAGTCCAGCAGCTTCCCCG